>NC_054832.1:41978932-42671432 GCF_018345385.1 Vulpes lagopus | reverse complement strand
TACTTGAATATGTGACACCATTGCCATGATACGTGTGGTACCTACTGATAAAATAATGGCACATTGACCTTTCCTTTTGTTTTCTTTCACAGGTATCCCTGTTCATTGACAAAAGAAAAAAAAAATCCTTAGGAAATTCAGGAAAGATGAAAATGCCTCAAGTTCCATAACAGGGATAATCATACAATACTTTATAAACATCTATCTGCCTCTATCTATCTATCTATCTATCTATCTATCTATCTATCTATCTATATCTATCATCTATCTAAAAACAGCTACGGCAACACCTTATACTTACAGGGTAACTTACAGTTCATGGGCACTTTCAGATTTTGATAGTCACAATAATTCAGAGAAGAACCCTGTAAGATTGTGTGTCAGTGTGTGTGTGTGTGTGCATGTGTGTGCGTGTATCTTATTTATCATCTGACTTTACCAATTGTCCCACCTGTTCGGTCTAAAGCAAAGGTTAATTACATTTCTGTGGAGCTATCCAGCAGAAGGCTACTTCTCCCCCCCCCCACTAAATTATAACAAGAGTAAATTAGAGGTTTTCAGAACTTCACGGTTTTGATTGATGAATTCATTAATTCACCTTTTCAAAGTGAGGACTCACGGTTTAAATATTTTATGTACAATTTGCATGTTGGCATTTTTTAAGGGGTTTTCAAAAAAAAGAAAAGTGAAAAGCTAGCTGGTCACCTTGGAGGTGTAGGAGAGCAGGGCATCATTTCTGTCTTTCTGTCTCCTGAAAAAGAGTCTGTCTTAGTATCTCTATAATCTCCTTATTTTATGACTTTAGGAGAGGAACAACCATGTTTAATGAGATATTAGTTTCATTTCCCAAAGTGAAATTCTCTTTGTTATCAGGTTAAATGTGGAGACCATTCAACAGAGATTTGGCTGGTGGGTCACCCCGTGAATCGACATCAGCTAATGCGTGGTCATGGCACGGCCATTCCCCACGTGAAACCCCTTCATCCAAGTTTTATGCACCTTCACATATTCTGCATCCGGTCAGTGATGTATAGTTCTCTCCTCACACTCCCAAGACGACTGAGCATGGGCCTGTAAACTCTGCTTAGACTAGACAGAGGCCTTCAGTCCATTGAGCAAATTATTTCTGATTTAAGGACACAAACATCAGCCAAATAGATAATGTCACATCTGAAAACTCGATTCTAGAAGCCGTACCCTTGTTTTTCTCTTGTCAAAGCTTCCAGCGAAATATCACACTTCTTCCTGCCTCTCCCCCAACACCCTTTAACTTACGGTGGCTACTTTTGAAGAAACAAAGCATTCATAAAAGATTTGTTCAGTCTCCCTGTCCCCCATCCAGTTGGCTTATTTATTTATTTATTTATTTATTTATTTATTTATATTTATTTATTTATTTTTTAGATTTTATTTATTTATTCATGATAGACATAGAGAGAGAGGCAGAGACACAAGCAGAGGGAGAAGTAGGCTCCAAGCTGGGAGCTCAATGTGGGACTCAATCCGGGGACTCCAGGATCATGCCCTGGGCCAAAGGCAGGCGCCGACCCACTGAGCCACCCAGGGATCCCCCAGTGACATTTAAAAAGACTGATTTAAAAAAAAAAGAAAAGAAATAAAGATGGACAATCAGTATGATTAGGTTATGGTAAAGGACTATTATTTACTATTAATGGATAGTAAATAGCAAAACGACCACGTCGTCTTTCCTCTAAAATCATAGGAGGTAAAGATAAATGGATGTGCGGATACCGATCTCGGCATATTGCAGGATAAGTCACACAAAGCAGGCTTTCTTTAAAAACATCTTAACAATAAAAGAGGAGTCTTATGTTTAATGCCCCACCTGCTTAATGCAACTGCAACCCAAATTGGTTCACACATGCAGAATATTAAGCAAGGATCTAATATAATGACTGAGGGTTTTCAAGACACCGAAGGAAGAATTGTTAATGATATATGGAGTTTCATCCTTATTAAAATCTGAGGCAATATTTATGCCTCTCCCTCTTGGTGAGTCCATCTTATTGCTGCACACAACAGCGCCTTCCTGGCCTCATTCTCGGTCCTTAATTTGTACTTGAAAAATATGTACATGGAGCCAGATGATGCCAGTGCCTCAGGTAACTCTGTGATAAATTAGGCACTTGAGAAAACAGGATTAACTCTTTCCCTGAGAGTTCTGCACCGAGGCCCACTCCACTCTCCATGAATGAGGTATCCTGAAGATCTAGCCCTGTCTAAAATTAGAATTTACTGCTGCTTTCCATTCAGTGCGGCCTTTCTAAGGCTTACAAAGATGCTTCTACTCACAAAAACTTCTTTCCAGATAACTCTTCAGGAATTTGTCTGCTGGGAAAAGCTACATACATCTTTGTTGTTGTTGTTGTTTTAAATATTTTATTTGAGACACAGAGAGAGGCAGAGCATAGAGGGAGAAGCAGGCTCCCTGTGGGGAGCCCAATGTGGGACTTGATCCTGGGACCCCCGGGTCATGACCTGAGCCGCAAGCAGATGCTCAACCACTGAGCCACCCAAGCTACGTATTTCTAAAATGAAGAATATCCTCCGGTGTCCTGGGTAAGGGGAGGAACAACACTACTTCACAAATGAGCCCCATCCTCGATGTTAATTCGCCAGTGAGGGACCAGGAGGCTGATCGCTGACTGTCCGGTGGAGTGTTTGGAGCTGAGTCTTACCTGCCTCACCCATGGGGCCGATTTTTAATTTTAATTCAGAAAAAAAAAATAAAGTTACTGTGTCATTGAAAATGTTTCACCTCTATTTTTTTTCAAAGACTGGAGACGGTCTGGTCTTTCATGTTCTCTCTTTGGATCAAATGACTGACTTGACAAAGTCAGCGTCCTGTAGACCTAATCTAAACTGCTTGTAATCTCCAGTGTGTTTGAGTCACACTTTTCATACTCTCATTTTGGCAGGATACTTCAAGGGATTAAGAGGCTCAAAACAACGGTGAACAAATCGGCAGTAATCACAGCACAATGGCCATTACAGCCCAACGATATCACAGAGGGTCTTCAAAAGCATCCTAACTGCACACTTCATTTGGCCACCCTTCGCATCATGCTGAGTTTTTGAGCTGGACCATCTTTAGCCCTGACTGTTTAAAGTACTCACGAAGCAAAGTTCTTTCATGCCCCAGCAAACGCAGCAAATCCTATTTCCCTCTACCTTTTCCACCTTCCAATAGCAGCGTCTCTAACAGGTATGTCAGCGAGGGTGTAGCAAAGACAAGCCCAGCCCATCAAGCCACATTCTGTTGTTCCCTGCAAGTGGTAGAGGAGCGAACACTACACCCAAGCTCTCCAGGAGACTCTTGGATCCAGTCAACCCATTGAGAAATCTTTATAGTCTTAAGTTTGAACACTGAGCTTTGACTTTACACATCTTTGTTTTAATGCAGGGTTGGGGGAAGGTGGTGGGTGAGAATGGAGTCCTAAAACGTGTTTCCTGAGATGTTGAAATTTGGGCAGGTAATTTTTCTTTTTCCGTTTACCAACATCTTACCATTTGGGCTTCCTTTCCTACTTCCCCGATATACACCATCTCCCTGCTTTTTCATTCATGTCAAGTTTTTATTTCTTATAGCACTTCTGTAGGCTAATAATCATGTGTTGTATTTATTCCCGTATGCTCCCTTTTTAACTTAGTCTAATTTGTCCTCCTTTTGTTGCCATGAACATCTGCCCCCTCACAGACTGTTGAATCCATTTAAAATAAGATAATCTGCCAAGTGCAAGTAAATATGTGCCACTACACACACACCCCGCAAAAAGAAATGCTTTTTCCCCCAATTTTTTCAACATGATGGCTACCAAACTAACAGGAGCTACATACATATTTATTTATTTATTTTATTTATTTTTTATTTTTTAGTTCAAGGGTGGTAAGTTAATTCAAGGGTGAAAAGATGATTTGTTCTGGTAGCCACATTTGGCTTTTCTTGGAGTTTCTTTTCTGCTCGTAATAAAACTGAATGGTCTTTGGTGTGAGATATAAATCAAACTTGTATGTTTCCCAAACCCAAGCAATACTGCCCAATCCATGATTTCCTACATGACTAAAGGATGAAATTTTAGCATGGAGTTGTAAGACACAGGTTACAAATTCAACATATATCTCAGTAAATATTTCTTTTTTTTTTTTTTAATTTTTTTTTAAATTTTTATTTATTTATGATAGTCACAGAGAGAGAGAGAGGCAGAGACACAGGCAGAGGGAGAAGCAGGCTCCATGCACCGGGAGCCTGATGTGGGATTCGATCCCGGGTCTCCAGGATCGCGCCCTGGGCCAAAGGCAGGCGCTAAACCGCTACGCCACCCAAAGATCCCTCAGTAAATATTTCTTATAGTAGAGACATGATATAATGCATTTCTAAGTCAGAAGAAAATACAAAATGGAATGTGTTATTTAAAAAGCAGCATTCCAAACACAGGTGTGTGGAATTTAAATGGAAAACATTTAACAAACCTTCCATTTAAAACATTTTCAAATGGTCTGTGGATCTGGATATTGACAGACAAACTGTGGTCAAAATTTCTCAAGGCTGAAAACGGGCCTTGGTGTGGCAACACAGGACGAAATATAGGACACTATCTGAAGTCTTCTGAATTTTAATCACAACAGTGACATGTTAGTAACTTCTTACTATGGGCAACTTACATAATTCATAGAAGCTTACAGTTCCCATCTGCAAAATTTTGGTAATAATAGCTGAAGATGAAAGTGATCTAATGCACATGAACAGCCTTTAAAACTACAGCAAGCTACGCAAATACAAAGCATTACTATTATTCAGCAATAAAAATTAATGTACATCAAAAATACTCATGGGGGTTTATATTTCAGTAACACTAACTATTATAATACTGATTCCTTTTAAAGACATAGTTTGGACATGTTTATAAGAAGTCTCATTTTATTTGATAACATTGCCCTTTCACAGCATTGTAAAATGTTTTATTCACTTGAATTACCTTCCAAATGGTTATATATCTATTAAAAAAAGTGTGTCTGAAAAGTGTATATGCACATATCCCCTAAGGTTCTATACATTTAAAATGTGATTGTTTTGAAAACTACAACTACATTCAAAATTTTGGTTTGTAGCTTCAATTCTTGTCGTTCTAAGTGGTAATATAAATGATTTCTTCTTACCTTTTATCTGATTAATAATTCTGGATACCAGAAACAAAAAATGTAGCTGGATATAATTATTTGCTGTAGTTGTACGTTCTACAAAGTCCCTGCAATCACAGAATTAGCAAATGCTGGACCATTGCTGATAGGGCAAGATTCCTTCAAGCCTCTGCTCATGTTTTTATCAATACATAATCTTGTTTGATGTTTCTCTTTAAAGACACGTTACTTAATATATATTTTTGATTCATTAACCCCTGCTTAAACCAAGCTTTTCTAAAATATCTATTTTCTTCATAAGGCACAACACTATCTTCTTGTACTTAACAATGATAGACAACAATACTTCAGCACTATGCTTGGGGGCTATTTTAAACAGCAAAACCACCAACAAAAAAAACCCCAAAAATGAATAAATTTGGTACTCAATAGCCTGCAAAAAGGACACTTGTATACACTATGATGGCTGAAATAGGAAGGTAAAATGTTGCCTTGCACCATCTTGGCTAAGAATGTGTACAATGGGCGCCTCAAAGTTTTCACTGCTCCGCACGTATCTGTGAATGACCTCAAAAGTACCATGAGCATTGCTTTGGGAATTACAAATAGATTTTAGCAAGTAGGCCAATTGGCAAAAATATGGGACGTCCCAATAGTAATGATTGACTGCACTTTGTCAGGAGTGCACAGAAATCTGAGTTTGAATTACATTTGTGAATTGTTGGTCCATTCTCCCTGGTGTGAGGCTTCTCTTTGGTAAAAGTAGCTGATACTTTCGAGGCTGAGCTGTAAAGCCACTAATCACTGCTTAACCTTTCATGTCTTTTTCCCCCTAATTCTTCCACTTAAAAAAAAAAAAAAAGCAGTTCTACAAATGTGTTTGTTTACAAATTCTTTGTGTGGAACAGCTTCAGTGATTATTTGGGGGACATAATTTAGGACATGTGGGAGTAAATCTGTGTAAACAAATTCCTTTTGATCCCTCTCCCTCACCCCCCAATTCTCCAAAGCAATGGTGCTTTCTCATTTATAGTGCAAAAAACTAGAGTATTTCAATCAAACGGTACTAACCTGAGAAATGTTTGCATTACCAGTTCAGCTGCTGCCATGACCTTTTGGAATAAAGATGAATCTGACCCACTCTGGCTTTCATCCTGGTAAGCTACTGTCATTACAATGGAAAAGTTCAATTTTTTATCCTGTGGGCTGTATCTCTTTTTATTTTTCTACCATCTTCTTTGAGAAAAATTCTGGGTTCAGTACTTACCCAAAGATGAAGGCCAAGCTACAATTACCCCTGCAGTGCCCTGGCCACTTCAATGACTTCATCTCCAACAACCAGGTCAGTGAGAAAAGAAGACTAAATAAATGCAGAATGGGAACAGAACCTCCCTGAATCCCATGGCAGATCCCATTTGTTAAAAACCCCATTAGAACCATCACCTATTAAGCCTGTTCTTAAGATTGCTCTTTAGTATTTTATGAATTGATCTCTCAAGTTCCAGAAATATTCTGTAGTGTGATTATTCTCTGGATTCTAGGAGATATTATGATATATAACAAATATATATTTAATAATACATAATAAATATATATTTAATAATATATAATAAATATATATAAAGTATACATATTTAAATATATAGAATCAGGAGACTGAAACTTAAATTGGGCCTTTGTATGAATTTATGAGGTTGGGCAAGTCAATCTTCTGAGCTTTATTTTCCTTATCTGTTAAATACAGACAGTAAGAGTCACTTCAAAGGATAAACACAAGGGTCTAATGAGATAACAAATGTGAAAGTGTTTTGCAAACAGTCAAAAGCTATAGGAAAAGGATCTTGCCTATATCATAAGCCAATGTAAATGTAGTGACTACACAGCAATATCCTTATTTCTAAAATAAGCTCTTTAAACACCATAAAACCAGCAGCTCCTTCTGAGCCAGAACTAATAATTTTGCTATTTTTGTTCTGTATCAGAAAATAAATGTTACAGATGGGTTCCAGAAACCAACAGTAGAACCCTTGAGGTTGAGATTTTCTTGAAAGTTCCACCTCTGTCTTAGGGGAACATGTCATCATGAATAGCCTTTTATTTCCCAGGGCGAACAAACCTTATAAATGTGCTTCCAGGTCCTCAAAGAAGAAAAACTTGCGCATCACACAGTCTGTGTGAAGGTTGGGGGGTTATGACTTGGTCAAGCCAATAGCCACGCCCTCCGAAGTGTGAGTGCAAGAATATGCTTAATTCAATTACACGGCATATCAACAATTAAGAGAGAAAGAAAATACTGCCCTGGTTTACTTCTAGATTTACTTACATGATTAATGCTGATCAAAGTGATCAGATAATTACCAATTTGCTCAATTTTTAAGTTAGTTTTCTGTTTCAATTGAGAAGTCTGCTTCAGATTTATCTGAAAGCATTTGTTTTGGAGTTTTGTTTTGTTTTGTTTTCATTTGTTTTATTGGAGTTCAATTTGCCAACATATAGCATAACACCCAGTGCTCATCCTGCCAAGTGTCCCCCTCAGTGCCTGTCACCCCTTCACCCCAACCCCTTGCCTACCTCCCCTTCCACAACCCTTGTTCATTTCCCAGAGTTAGGAGTTTCTCATGTTTTGTCATCCTCACTGATATTTTCACTCATTTTCTCTCCTTTCCCTTTATTCCCTTTCACTAATTTTTATATTCCCCAAATGAATGAGACCATATAATGTTTGTCCTTTTCTGATTGACTTATTTCACTCAGCAAAATACCCTCCGGGTCCATCCACGTCGAAGCAAATGGTGGCTATTTGTCGGAGTTTTGTTTTCTAGATGGATTGTTTTACCCTCTTTTGCAAAGTCCATTGACATCCAACATGTAAGACTTTTCATCAAGCTACACTGTACATGTGAAAGTCTTCTCAGAACAGCCAAGTCAAATGAAGACACTCACGTCCCACAAATTCCTGTTTAGCAGTTGTTTCCCCCTATGGTATTCACTCAAGTCCATCATCCATAAACTAACTTTAAAATTTGATCAATATATACTTGCTTAGGATCTGTGGGTTTTTTGTTTTTTATGAGTAATGCTTAAGCCAATTTAGCTTGCAAGCTTAGAGTGGACTCTGTCTATATTATGTTTGATACATTGTGGCTTATTCAATAAACATTTAACAGCAACCAAAGAATTGGGCCAATTGACACATCAGCTTGATGGATTTAATGGATGACTGGTACTTTAAAGAATCCTTTAAAGGTAGAGTAAATAAAGCATGAAGCATTTGAATTAACTGTCCTGATATTCCTGAGACTTCACATGCTACTATACCCAACATACAATGAAAGAATCTGGCCATCCATCTACATAAAGACAGACAGACTTCTGAGGCTTGGTGATTCAGAGCCTTTTCTGCACCAACCCTTACTCTAGTTACCGTTGAGGGAGCTCTCTGGATGAGAAACGGCTTACTTTAACACTCAGTTTGAATGAAGTTAGTGTTGCTTTTCTGTTATTTTGCCTAGAGAGCTACCTTAAAATCTTATCAATTTTACCACCTTTGAGCGTCATGTCCCAATGGGTAGACACAGCCCAGACCCATAAATGTCACCATCATTGTTTGATGAGTAGGCTCTTCATGCTCTGCTGGTCATCTACGAGGAGATTAATCCCTTCTGGGGAGAAAATCAGGTTTCCTCTATAGAAGCAAGGTTTCATTCGTGTAGTAGGTTTCACGAAACTCTTTAATATTCAGGGAAGAGACTTGGTTGATTCCAAAAATCATCTTTGTCCCTTCTTAATTTGGTGGCATGCTTCAATTATACTTTGTAAAATAGGAAGAGATTGTGGAAGGTCCCTTGACAGTAGCAACGTGTCTGAGCATATTTGTCCCAAGGTTCACTAAAATAGACCTGTTTCCAATTCATTGCAAAAGCCCTATGGCCTCTATAAATGTTCTAGCTATCCACTTGGTGACTATGACAAGCAGTTGGCTTAGCAGGACATAAGTGAGGTCACTGTGGGATTTGTGGTTTTTGTCCTTTTCTTTAGCGAACTGCGGGGGAAAAATAGCAGGGGGAAAATCAGTATTTACGCTTTATTTAAACATGAGTTACCACCCCCCTTTATGGATCAGATTTATTTTCCTTTTGTAATTCAGAGACTGAATCAACAAAAAATTAAGAGTGTTGATTTTGTGAGTGAAATGATATGTGCTTTCCAAGAAAGTTATCAACATTTTGAAGATCCAGAAATCTTCCTCGTCAAATCCAATACTTGAAGCTTAAGTTGAAACTTTGACTTACTAAAAATAGTGACATCATTTGATTCATCAAAATAACATATCAAATAACCATCAGCAAATATTCCTGAGTACAGACTCTGGGCACAGTGCTATACTGAAGGCCTTCGAAGATACAAAGACACCAAAGACATGTTCTCGATGAGTTGATGATAGAATTAGGGCAATAATGCCTACACAGAAGAAAAAAATTAGGTGACTATTCAAGAAAGAAAGAACAGCGCATGGGATGATGAAAATATTTGTTTTGAAAAATAAGTCCAGAGAACTTAAAAATTTAAAATGAGACTCTCTTGCACTACCAACTGCATGAAGGGAAGAAGAAAAGACCAATGCAGGAGATAAGTTCAAGATAAATTCTCAGCTCTCTACAATTTCAAAATTATAGGCTTTATTCTATTTTCCAATCCAACCTAAAATCTTTTTTGGGGAATTGTTTTGTGGTCAGTGTTAAGAGTGGGATGTTTAGAGGAGGGTATTTCTGATGCTCAGGGAGGGGAGAGGAGCTTTTGATATTCATAGAGCTATTTGTGAAGGACTGATGGTCCATTACCCAAAGGGCCCACGGAATTTACTCTTGTTCCAAAAGGTTTATCGGGCTTCCACTAGAAAAGGGTAATCGTTAACATAAACACATTTAATTTCTAACTCTGAGGGTGTTCTTATTGTCATTTATCAGGGGGGAAAAAGGGTTATGGATTTATGTTAAAAATCTATCGAGATTTAAATGTGGTCCTTGCCCTTCTCTGTTTATTCCTTAGACACTTAAAACTCAAGAAGTGCGAACTTAACTCAAAACATTCCCTCTGTGCTTTTGCTTGTCCCAAAGCTGGAAGAGAGCTGCTAAAAATGCAGCCCTTTCCCTCACCACACAAACACACACACACACACACACACACACACACACACAGTCGACAGTATCTTTAGGCCCCCTTCTGAAGCATCTCCTGCATAGACCACCAACCTTTCTTTCACGCTCTTGGCCTGCAGGCTGTCCTGATTTTATTTTCTGAATATCCTCCACACCACCAGTAGAGTTGGATTTCTTTAGTGAAAAATGAACGTGTCTCTACTCTCCTTAAAATTGTCTAATGACCATGAGATGTCAGAAAGTTAGAATCCAATGTATTTAGCCTGATGGTAAAAGTCACCTGCTGTCTGACCCTCTCTTTCCATTTCAGCCTCTTCTCCCTCCATTGTCTTCATCCACCTCCCTTCTGGTCTCCACGAACTACTCCAGTTCTCCAAAACCTGCTGAGGTACACCTGCGTCTCTGTCCGTCATGCTATAATTTCTCCTCATGCTTTAGGACACAGCTCAAACTGTCACATCCTCCTGACCACTGTTTTACGCAGGGAGAGTCAGCTGTTTGCTCTTCTGTCCTTCATCATAAAACTTCCACCATGTTATCGGAATTTATCGTGCTCTCTAGATTGTGTGCTCTTCAAGTGCAGAGGCCATGAAGACCATTCATCTTTGACTATCCATCATCTCGAAGTGCTCAATAAATTTTGAGTGGATGATGGAATGAATTTCTTGACTATTTTTCTTACATTGAATGTGAGTTGCTCAGTCATAAACTGTATCTTATTTATCTCTGTGTTCAAGATGCTGCTTCTAAGAGAGACCAACATTTGCTAAATGCTGAATGTTGAAGGAATAAATCAAAAGTTGTTTGTCTACCTGAAGGTTGACTAAGTTTATAGGGTAATAACTGGTTATAATGTTACCCCCTGGGGCAGTAAGTTTTTAAATTATTTTAATATATTTTGTTTTGTAGCATAACTAATTGTCTAAGTTATTTGCAAAGATGTTCAATTATTTTAAATATTTTGTGCTTACCGGCTAAAGTTTCTAGATTGTTACTCAAATATATTGATTTAAATCACTTTTATTATGGAAGATAAAATCTTCAAGATGGCAATATAGGAATTTCTAGTGTTCATCCTCTCAGAAACACCAATTTGAGCAACTATCTGCAAGCAAAAACACCTTCACAAGAATTAAGCATTCTAGGTGAGGGGCTATAGTACCTGGATGCAGCACAGAAATTAGCAAAGATGCATTGAAGAAGGTAGGAAAACAATTTTACGTTACCCCCATCACTCCTCTTTCAAGCAGGAGAAGCCCAGTATGTAGGGAGATACCCTCCCCACGTGAGAAGGAGAGTGAAGTGAGCTCCCATCTTCACCATGGACCCCACTCTCAGGCCTGCACCATCACCGGATGTCTCCTGTGAACCCAGGCTCCCATTCACCCCAGGCCAGCTCCCAAGGACACACATACCAGGTCCATGCCAGGAATCTCCACTCAGTGTGGAGTTGGCTTGGGGATTTTTCTCTCTCTCCCTCTGCCCCCGCCCCACACTCAGGCTTTGCACATGCACTCTCTCTCTCTCTCTCAAATAAATAGATCTTTAAAAAAAAAAAAATTCAACCTTACTTCTAAGCTGACTCATGTTGGCAGACCTTTGCTACATGAGCTTGTCCACAGGGCTGCCTCACAAGATGGTGTCTGTTTTCCCCAAAAGTGGGCAACCGAAGAGAAAGCAAGGAGAGAGACCATGTCTCTGACAAAGAGTTTCCAAGGTGAAAGCCATAGTCTTTTTATTTGGAAAGTGACATCTGAATGTATTTTAAAAAAAAAGGAAAGAAAGAGAAAGAAAGAAAGAAAGAAAGAAAGAAAGAAAGAAAGAAAGAGAAAGAAAGAAAGAGAAAGAAAGGAAAGAAGAATTTGTTTTTAAAATTGCTCTTATATTCAGCAATTTTGCTAAACTCATCTGTCATTATCATAATTTATCTGTAGATTCTTTGGATTTTTGACATATATATTATAATATCTATTGATAATAATGACCTTCTTTCTTTCTTTCCAAGCCTTATACTTTTCCTATTTTAGCCATAACTGATTAGGCAGGATCTCTTGTTCAATATCAATATTTTTATATTATATTATTTACATTCACACAATTATTAACATATTTTGGTTAAATCAATATCTAACTATTTGCTTTTTTATTTGTCCTGCCTCTTCTATGTACCTTTCCCTTCCCTCCTCCCCCTCAGCACCACCACTTTCTTTTGGAATTATTTGCTATATTTAACAATTATTCTTGTTCTACTTCCATTATTATATTGCCTTTCATTATTTTATTGTGGTAAAAGCACTTCACATGAGATCTACCCCCTTAACTAATTTTAAAGTGCACAACACATTGTAGTTGACTACAGGTATAATGTCGTACAGCTGGTTCGTGCTTCGATTAGTGACTGCCGATGCTCCTCTTCCCCCAAGCCCCGGGAACCACTATTCCATTCTTTGACTCTGGGACTTGACTATTTTCATTGCAAATGCAAAAGGGTGTAAGTGTTTTCCTCACTGTCTACACTATTCGGCCTTAAAAAGGAGGAAATTTGGGACAGCTGTGTGGCTCAGCGGTTGAGCATCTGCCTTTGGCTTAGGGCCTGATGCCACATTCGCGGGATGGAGTCCCACATCGGGCTCCCTGCATGGAGCCTGCTTCTCCCTCTTCCTGTGTCTCTGCCTCCCTTTCTGTGTCTCTCATGAATAAATAAATAAAATCTTTATTTAAAAAAAAAGAAGGAAACTTGACAATATGCAATGACCCAAAATGAACCTTGATGTCATCGCGCTAAGCGAAATAAGGCACAGAAAGACAAAAATGGCATGATTCAACTTACAGGAGGTATTCACTTCTATTAGATTTTCTTACTCTTTTACTGTTGGTCCTGGAGATGGCCATGTGCACCCTGGGTTTATTCAAGGTGTTGTATAAATTACTAACTTTACCTCTGCCAACATGAGGGCCTTAGGACACTTGAACATATCATTGACCATTGTTTCTGTGTCTCCAAATTATCTGTATATTTTAAACTCCATGGGACATTATTGGTATCATTTATTAAAATCAACATTATGTTAGATTTGCCTGCATATTTACTATATGTTGTTGTGGGTCTTGCTCCTGAATCTACACCTTTTCACCCGGGATTGCTTTCCTTCTGCCTGAAAAACACTCACTAGTAGTATTTTCGTTCAGGTCTGATAGTGATGAATTTGTACAGGTTTTATTCTTTTAAAAAAAAAAAATTAGCCTTTATTTTACTCTTATTCTTGAAGGAGTTTTCACCTGCTCTGGATTGCTAAGTTGGTAGTTGTTTTCTTTTCTCTAAACTTGTTAGTCTATTTTCACCCAATGTCCACTATTACTTTTCAGAAGATGGTTGTCAGTCTAAATATTTCTTCTTTTTTGTTTTTGCCCTATCCCTTTTTTTTAGACTTTTTTTTTTTTTTCTGTTGAGTTTTAGCAGTTTTACTGTTATCCATCTGGGTGCAATTATATTTTTTTATATATTTTTTTAATCTTTCTTGGGGTTCATGATTCCTCTTGAAAATGTGCCTTGATGTTCTCTTCAGTTTGGGAAAATACTCAACTCTTATCATTTTATCATTGATCACTGATGCTCAATTAGTGAGAAAACTAATTAGTTTTCTAATTTAAATTTAATTAAAACTAAAACATTAGAAAACTAATGTCTTTTGCTCATCTTTTCTTGCAATTCTCGTATCTTTTGTCCATCATACCTTTTCACACTACCCTCCCTGTTTCTTTTCTTTCCCTCTCTTTTAAATTTTAGCTTCTCTTTACTCATCGTTGTTCATTTTGGCTATTTTCTTCTGATCTAGCTTTTGCTTGACTTATTCATTCTTCAATTGTATCCAATATGCTGTTGCTCTGAGTTCTTGATTTCTGTGTTATTTTCTAAGTTATTTTCTTTGATAACTTTTATAAAAAAAGTTTCTGGATTTCTGGTTAAGTTCTCCCATAATATCCATATCTTCTAAGATATATCAAATATAGCTTTTCTGAGGTCTTTTTATCTGTAGTCCAGAGTGTTTGTTTCCACGGTCCATTTCCCCTTAGTGTCTTCTTGTCTTTTTGTGTGCCTGGTTATTTTTGGTTGCTTGCTGAATATTGTACAGGGAAAATTATGGAGATATAGTTAGTCCTCCACCAAAGTTACCTTTCCCTGGAAATGACATGACTTTTTGCAGGCAGCCATGCACACTAGCAAGATAGGTACATCTTAATCTACTTTTAGGAATTCTGATCATTTCAATCTGAACTTTAATCCCTTTGAAAGACTGTGTGCTTCTGGTTCACCCTTACTCCTTACTACTTTTGGGGTTTAAATACTGATGTTTTCCCAGCACCACCACCAGCAGCAGCATCTGTGATCTAGCTTTTGTCCTCTAACTCCACACCACTTTCTGTGAGCATCAAGGCTTCTTGGTGACTGAGCCATCTATTCTGGAACTGACAGAGAAAAAATTGCCCCAAATGCACCATTCTTCTCTTTGGATGTCTGTCTTCTTCAAAATTTTACCCTGTAACCCCTACCATCCTTACTGGCTTCTGGATGCCTTTGAGCCATATATACGTATGTATATGTTCGTATGTGTTTTCCTGGTTGTCCTCAGCAGGAGGCTGCCCGGGTTACCTAATCCTTCATTACTGAAGGGAATATCGAAAAGCCTCCTTAAACTCTGTCACTTTGATCTTTTAAATAATTATGCCAGGGTATAAACATCCAAATAAACATTTCCCCGTCCCAATCACCTTTAGAATTAGCCACATATCCTAGCATTTTACCAGAGGGCAAAGCATTTCAGAAACTCCTTTTAGATCACTGTTTTTAGAGTCACTTTGCAAATTAGCCAAAAGTTAATTTTGTTACTTCTAAACTTTGTTCCTTTCCCCCCAAATGCAACAGCTTGATCACATACCAAATCTTGACCCATAGGCTTATAATTTTTGGCTATTTAGAAAATAATCAAATCCACAGTTTATACACAGAGAGTAACCATTCCTGAGTATTTAAATAAAATATGCTACAGTTTCTGAAGGCACTCCTGAAGGAAAGTCCCAAACATTATTTGAAAAAAAAAAAAAGGCAATTTTACTAGGGGGGGTGGGGTGGTGGTCAACAGAATCTCCCCAATTGTAACTTTGCGAAGAATGTTAAATGTTTGGATAGGTCGGTGTTCTTAGGTTTTAAAAGAAAATTAAAAACCCTTGCTGTGACAGCAGTCAATTTTAGAAAGTTAAAAAAACATCTCTCTCTTTCACCTTTCAGCCAATAATGTAGAAAGCAATCAGCATCGGTGGCATATTCATTGGCTAACAGCTTGGTTACTAAAATATTTCGATTGTCTTTGAAACCCAGCGAATGCCTCTCACCCTTGGGCACCGTCAATTTTGTTCCATGTTCAACATGGTGCCTTGGGGTCGAGAGAGTTCTTCATCCAGAAGCTGCAGATTGCCGCAGACATATGGCAGCGCGCAGTAGAGCATCCCTCACATTTGGAGAAAGAGGCTTTCTCGCCTATTACCAGTAAGGCCCTCGGTGCCCCACTGCATTAACATTCATCCCCGTTTGGATCTCTTCTCTGATCGGCCTCACATGGGTTGATTAACTTTGATTAAAGCTAAGTCTGGTCAAGTTCGACGTAACATGGAAAATGCTCGTAGGCCTCTGTGGTCTCTTAATCTCCTTAGCACGGCTTCCTGGAAGGGAGTCCACTGTGTTTCTGGAACATCAACAGTTCCACTTGGAACCAGCCGCAGTTTCGGGAGGGAAGGCACAGGAGGAAAATCCACCTTCCCGGGGTGCATCCCTGAGCCCGCGGCCCGCACCCCGGGGGTGCGGCGAGGCCCGAGGCAGATGTTCCTGGGCAAGAGCATTCTGAGCGGGGCAGCTGTGCACACAGAAGGCAGTTTAAATTTCCAGTGTATCCTCCACAGCCCCTCTTGGACTCTAATCTCCAATTTTCTCCATCCCATAGCCCTTGGAACATTTTAGAGTCAATTTTTAAAGATTGAATTTAGTGGCCTCAGGAGGTTCCCCAACACAGGTGCTAAAAGCCAGCCAACTCGACTGTGGCTGAGACCCGGCTCGGGCTGCAGCAGAGCTGGGGGGAACATAAATAAATAGATGAATAGATAAATAGATAAATAGATAAATAAGGATTTCCTCTTTCCTAAGACAAGGCTTTTTCAGAGGGGTAATGCCTGCTTTCTTTCTGGAACCTGGTTGCCCAAGGCTCTCTGCGGAGAGAAAAGGGGATTTCAAGTACTTGGACCTGTCTACACTTGTACTTCCCCAGAAAATAAAACACTTCTTCAAAAACTTGAAGCTGGCACACGTTCCTCAGTGGCCCTCGCGGAAAACGCCTTATGGAAATGGATCTTCATTTTCGGCTTGAATTACCTGGTTTCTCTGGCCACGGGGATCAGATGAGCTGAGTCGTTGCCAAATCTACACTCGATTTATTTTTTCTTTCTTTCCTCTTCTCCTTGAACATGTCCTTAAGCTTACTCAGGGAATCCCCGGCTTGTCCGGTGCACGAAGGCCCATGATGGGTCCTAGGTCCCGAGGCCTCGTAGCCCGACCCTCAGCAGGCAGAAGGAGAGGCGAGCAGGAGGACACACAGGGACCTGCCCCCCGAGTTCGAGGCTAGACTCCCACCACCTGTGTGTGGTCTGCAAAGGACTTGGCAGTTTGCAGCGAGCACTCCGGGGGGTGCGGGCTGGGGCTGCAGGACAAGGGGACATGAGCCCGCGCAGCCCTGTTCAAGGGGCCACTCCACTGATCTCCCCGCCCCCCCCCCCCCATTCAGGCTGGTGTGGCCTTACCATGCACCACTGCTGGTCCGGCCCAGTGGCCGTTTTTGCAGGGTTTTCAGGAGTAGGCAAAGGTCACAGGGGTCGAAGGGCCCTGCAGCTGCTCCGAGGACCCTGCACCCTGGTGGCCTTGCACAATACAAGCTGATTTCTTGCTCATCTGGGGGTCCAGGGCTGGTCCGCAGCACACCCTGCCTCTGCTCCTTCTGTTCCAGCCTCGGGGCCCCCACTACTGTCCCTACAGGCCCAAGGCAGCTGGGGGGTGGTGGAGGGCAGCCAGGGCCTGGGCACAGCACACATCACCTCTGCCCACAGCGGCTCTGCCCCAGGAGGGACTGGGACCTGCGGCCTGGCTGTGTGCGTTGGAAGGAAAAGGTGAACAATTGGTGACCAACTAGCAAGCTCTGCTGAAAGCCAAAAAAGGGGGGCGGGCAGGGACTCCTGGGTGGCTCAGTGCTTGAGCGAGGTTATGACCCCAGGGTCTTGGGACTGAGTCCTGCATGGGGCTCCCTGCAGGGAGCCTGCTTCTCCCTCTGCCTGGGTCTCTGTCTCTCTCTCTCTCTGTGTCTCTCATGAATAAATAAATAAAATATTAAAAATAAGGGGGGGCAGGGACGAGGTGGAGAAGAGGGATAGGGGGACTTGTTCTTTGCTGCACAAAACGGGAACTTTTTCACTCAGCTCTTCTGCAAAGGTCTCAGGAAGGGCAGCTGGTGCCTTAAGCAGAAGGCTTGGAGGGGGCCCCCCAGGGGTGGCTGCATAGAGGAGCACCAGCCTTGGGCTCAGGTAGGGGGCAAGGGGGCAGGGTCAGGGGATGGAGCCCACATCAGTCTGCTCCTCCCTCCTCCCCCTGCCACTCCCTGAGAACTGGTGCTGCTCCCTGTCCAGCTTGCTCTTTCTGTCCCCATCTAATAAATAAATAAAATATTAAAAAAAAAAAAAAGGAGAGGAAGAAGGAGGAGGAGAAAACTGGAGATTCCGAGACCCTAAAAGCGCAGGGCACACAACAAAGGGCCAGGCATGCAGAAGTCCAAGTGCCTGCATTTAGTCCTGGCGCTCAGAGCCTTGGGATGTGATTCTGTGATCCTGTAAAACGAAAGCAAGCTTTTTTTTTTTTGTAAGTGGAAAGCCTCATTATCCTTGAGGTGAGTCAGGCAAGGAAACGAAGGGAAGAAGTGTCTATTTTTGGGTTGTGAGCGCAGCTGAGGAGCGCGAGCCGCCTGCCAGGGACTCGCAGCTGCAGGCGCGGCTGTCCACCCACCTGCAGGCCGCGCCGCCCGCAGGGGCCTCCTTCCTTCCTTCCTTTCTTTTTTTTTCTTTTTTTTAAGATTTTATTTATTTATTAATGTTAGAGACACACACACACACAGAAAGAGAGAGAGAGAGGCAGAGGGAGAAGCAGGCTCCATGCAGGGATGTAGGCCTCGATCCTGGGTCTCCAGGGTCACGCCCTGGGCCCAAGGCAGGTGCCAAAGCTCTGAGCCACCCGGGCTGCCCCTGGGCCTCCTTTCTGAGCGGCTCCAGAAGCAGCCCCGACCCCGACAGCATTTCCCAAAGGGTGAAGCAGCCCTCCTATGATTGCAGTAAATAAAATATTCCCGGCAGGAGAAGCTCTCACCTACATGAAAGCGACTTGAGTCACTTTGCCAAATGTGACTCTTGTACGGTCACTGGGCCTTAGGAGAGCTGAGAGCTGCGCCCCCCCTCTAGGCCAAGCGTGGTGGTCCTTGGAAACCACATCCTATCTAAATATTTCCGAGGCTTACGAGGAGGACAGTTGCCAGGTACAGTAAACACTGGATTAGAGTGATATTACCAAGCGCTCTTTTATGAGCCCATTTAAAACAGTCACCTGGCAACCAGCTTGCTTTTGTCCAAATGGATTACAGAGCCATAATTTGCACTCAGAATTTCCAAATAAGTTTCTTAAAAACAAAAGGCACCTCCAAGTAAATATTTAAATGGGCACACACTTGGAACCTGTTCAAAGAGGACTGTGCCATCCTACAAAGAACTATGTTGTTCTGGAAAAGAAAAAAAAAACACACACACTTGCCAGAATGTGTCCAACTAAGCAATTCAAAATGAAACAGGGATTAATGGATTTTTATGGACTGGGTGGTGGTGGTGGTGGGAGTTTCCAAAACTTAAGATAAATAAATAAAAGAAAGAAAGAAAGAAAGAAAGAAAGAAAGAAAGAAAGAAAGAAAGAAAGACTGAGCTGTTTGGATACATTAGGGAACGAAGAGACCAACAGGCACCCACTGTTGGGGTTAGTTGGGTGAGTTGGGAGAAGCAGAAGGTCAGAATCCCTCATGCGGATCCATGTGGACCATTCACTCACTGGTAGGGGATGAGCACCTCATCTATGTCTGGCGCTCGGTGGGCCCTGGAGATATTAATGGTAAACCAAGGAGACATCGGACTTGAATCCTGAAGCTTAGCAATCAGGCATTGACAGTGGATGACATTGTTCCACCGGGGGAGGATGGTATATTCTGGGAGCTTGTATCTGCTCAAGCTGTGGCATCAGAAAAGATGCTCCAGAAAAAGTGACTTTCAAGCTGAATCCTGAAAGATCAGTCAGTGCCAGATCGGAGAAAGAAGATAGGAGGGGCTGGTGTTGGGAGAGAATTCTTCAAGATTCTACAGCTTGTGCAGAAAGACCTCAAAGCCAGAGGGACCACGGTGAGTTACAGTAATTCAAAGAAGTGTGAACATGTGGAAAATCGTGGTCAGGGGCCGGAGTGGCCGGAGCGGGGGCTGCAGACATGGGCAGTGGGTAGATCAGAGGAGGAGCGTTGGACATTTGGGATGGAAACCAAAAAACACGTGCCCCAGTGACACCTGTAACAACGACATAATATTTATCCCCCCACCTTTCAGTGGCCAAAGAATGTCGTATCTTCACAAGAAATGCAAGGTAAAACTTTCGGGCAGATGCACACAACAAGTGCAACTTAAAACTAAAATCACTTTCCTAGTAAAATCCAAGGGAAGGCTTTTGCCAGGAGATTAGACCCTTGTTGGAATTGTGGCTGGTCCCAACAAACAACGGGTACTGACGAGTATCTGCTACGTTTCTGTCGTGTACTGGTCAGGCAACTGGGAATAACAAAATTTGCTGAATCAATCAGTGAAAGACATTTCAGACAAAAGCATTTCTCTTTAAGGCACTTAGTTGTAGAAATAAATCCAGACACCACGAAGCAACTGGGGATAATTGAATGTTATGCTGGGCAGCGTGATCGGAATCCAGGAAAAGAAATGATCCAGAGGATAGAATCTTCTTGGAGAAGCTGATGCTGGAAGTGGGCCTTGAGGTGTGGATGCGCAATAGAAATGGAAGAGGAGTCAAGGTCATGAGCGAGTGTTAGCAGAAGCCATAAACAGGGCAGAGGAACCCAGGTGAGTGGCCATGGAGGCAGAGAGTGCTTATGTCAATTAGACCTGGAGCCAATCAGATTTCGGACGCTCAACGATACCCTGCGTGCCTTCCCCCAGACCAGGGAATAAGGAGCATCAAACCAGGAGGTCCTCGTCCTCAAGGAGAAGGTGCTCTACCTGAGGTGCATAAACATGCAAAAATAAACAGAGAACCTCATAAAGCAGACATATGCAGGAAGGCTCCAGAGACAGCAGGTGCTTGGCAGGAAAGACTCAACACTAAAAGTAAATTTTTCATACTGCACAGTTTGAGCTTGAAAGATCCTTTGCAGTTGCTTCGGCCGCAGGGGGAGAAAAGGGATTTTACAATGACTTATGTGTTTTCAGCATGTTTGATGCGTTCGTGCATAATCAAACATGTCCTACATGGAAGTGTACCCATGGTTACGATGTTTTAGGTGCTAGCTTTTGCTTGCTTCGTTGTTTTTCGTTTATGTATATATATATATATATATATATATATATATATATATATATATATATGGCTTAAAGAATCCTTTTGGCTCAATCTTCTTCTATTTATTTAAGTCAGGAACTTTCTGGGCTAGAAGGATGGTATCTGTCCTCGGCGGCACTTGGCCTAAACTCTCGGTTGCGTGAGATCCGACACGGTTACACTTATGCAAGGTTGTCTCTACGGGCCTGAGATGCTGGGGAAAGAAAGCTTTCCCGCTATCCCAGGCAATGAGAGTAACTGAGTCAATTACAGGAGACGTGTATGGTTCTTAAGAGCGTGGTGCTCTAGGCAAGTCTGTCTCACAGGGCACAGGGTTAATTGGTGTTTATTAAGTAGTTCAAAGATTAGGGAAAAAAAAAGAAAAAGAGGACCAAGTAGCAGCAGGGTGGGGAGGTGGACGTTCTCCTTTTTCTGGTTCCCACTTTCCTTCTGGCCTCCAGGGTCTCCGACAACCTTCTACCCCCCTGGGTCTTTGGCTACATCTGGAATCCCTTACCTTCCATGACCCCTTCCCGTCTGTTTCTAGACTTGACTTCAGCAAAAGACATGGAGTGGTTGGACTCTACCTTAGTTTCCTTCGAATAACCATAATTATCTTTTAGAGAGTGCCTACATATTGCCAAGCACCGTCCTAGGTATGTTCACAGACATTATCTCATCAGATGATCAAAACAACCCTGTGAGCCAAAGGCCAGGGTCTTAATAACTTGTCCAAGGTTAGAAAGCAAGGAAGTGGCAAAGCCATAGTCCAGATTTGATTCTGTTTGGGTCCAGAGTTTTTTTCTCCTTCATCTACTTGACTTCTAGAGAGCAAACAGTGAAGAACTCAGTGTAATTTAAAAAAAAGAAAATTATTCATGAGAGACACAGAGAGAGAGAGAGGCAGAGACACAGGCAGAGGGAGAAGCAGGTTTCCTGCGGGGAGCCCAATGAGGCACTCAAGCCAGGACTCTGAAGACAGATGCTCAACACTGAGCCCCCTGGGCGCCCCCTCCATGCATTTTAGAAGCCCTTTTATATAAGTCAATTTCAATATCAGTGATTTCCATTAGCAAAGCTTCTTTTGAAATAACTGCTAGCCACAAAATGGCAGCACAAGATTTAACCAAATAACTCACTGAAAATATTTTTATTGGACAACTTCGAGGGATTATGGATTTACATGCATTCTACTTCCCCATCTGTCTGGGCCTTATCCAGGTCATGCAAGATCTATATGTTGATGGCACAGATGCTCTTCTAATGATCCAATGGGCCAGCAGGCAGAAGGACTCCATGTTCCCAATGTTTTCATTTAAGTCTGGACTCTTCTTTTGGGCTGGTGAAATCTTCCAAGGTGGGAACAATGCCAATAGTCTCTGAGCTGGAGCTTAGTCCCTTTCCAACATCTATTTTGCTTTCATTCCGGAACTGTTGTAGGAATCAAGGAAGAAAATAAATATGAGAGCACTTTGAATATTGCAGAGTTGTAGTTTAATGTCACTGAGACAGAAAATTTAAGGCACTGACATCTTGAATTTACCTGTTATGAATAATTAAAACAAACTTTAATTGTTTTGCTACACATGGAGGAAAAAAAACCAAGAAGCTTGAGCTGAAACATGTTCCATAAAGTGTTGAGGTTTGGGGAACTCATTCTCTGATTCAATACAATACATACAACTCCTGGACAAACAGTAAAGATGAACCTACGTCTGCTACCTGTTAGCATCGATTTTTATCTGTTGTGATATAAAATTACCTAATAAGAGTCATATTTTCTCTGTAGAATAGGTGATGATGGATTGACATGTAAATACACGGTTTTACATGCATTGGTGATTAAATAAAAATAAGATTGTCCAGCCTGTGACCAATATATCACACAAGGCCAAATTAACCCATACCAAGAGTCTCTCTGTAGAGGCTGGACAACAACTTTCATCTTCGTAGTAAGAAGTCGGCCAAATTTTCTTTCTCCTGATGCTCTATTCGCGGTCATTGATGAACCTCATAAAAGCCAATATCCCAATTGAGCAGCTCTCTTTCCACCTCTCCCAGCCCCACCTCCCCGCCAACCCCCTGCCCTGTGTTTCCCTGAGAAAACAGATTGTACAATAAGATAAACATGCGTAAGGACTTGGGGCAAAGGTATAATCTGTATATGATTTGAATAAAAACATCTTTTACTTTTAGAAGGAGAAAGTACCTAGTGATAGCCTAAAAATATCACATGGAACAATTTGAACAGATCATGTGACTTAAATATCAGAACCTTGGTGCCATCTCAAGTTGCTCCCATTTCTTTCCATCAGTTAGATCCAAGACAAAGTTTATGTCTAAAGCAAAGGCAGGGCACATATCACAGGATGATGTAGAGATGTTCAGAGCGCACTCTTAAAGCCCAAAGAGGGAAGTTGTGTAGAGCCATAACGGTATGATGAAATTTCTGTCGCTTTCTAATCCATAGTAGTTACTACCTCAACTGAGCCGGAAGGAGCTGGGGAGACATCAGTCCATTCAAGCGTAGCGTGTAAAGTTCAGCTTCAGTCAGAAGCTAGCAAGGGGGAACAATGAAGCTTAAGAGGAATTCCATGGATGGTCCATAGTTTCCAGTCCTCTCGCCACGCAAAGATTCCAAAGTGCTGGAAAGTGGTATCAAGGAACTACAACAAAATGGGACATTTGCTCAACCTCCACTCTCATCCCCTCTTCAGGAGAATGCAGATTGGAATCTGGTGAGACCTCTGAATTCACAGGCATCTTCCGAGGATGAGTTCCCCATTTTTGTCAAAAGGGAGCCACCTGCCTAGTTGGATAGGTGTTTGACGAGCAACTGTGTGTGTGCGCGTGTGCGTGCGCACACAGGTGCATCACGTGCCAAATACTGTACAATTCAAATCTGCATAACAGTTAAGTGACATTAATGAAAAGCAAATCAGGTGACTCTTCCTCACCCATGATTCTGTCTCAATGTAAATATTTGTATGACTGCTTATCATAGGGACGCAGTAGCGTAAGTGATTCCTTTCCTTGTTTCAATATTACCATCTTCACTTTGATTCAACAGCCTCCACACGTGTCCTTCCCTTTCTGGCTCCTCCTGACCGCAGTCACTGCTGACCCCCATCATGCACGCCTCTTCTTTCTTCTCATTGTACCCAGTGCCTTTATCGGCTCTTAACTCAGTTGGAATTCTAGAAATATTTATATAGTTAATTAATATTTGCTTACTCCGTAGTACTGAAAGCCCACAACAGCAGGAAGGGACTGCATCCCTCTTGACAGGACTGTCATCGTTCAGGCACATAGTAGGTTCTCAGTAAATATTTACCAAACACAGGAATAAGTTTATTAAAACATAAATCAAGGTTTTGTTTTTGTTTTGGGTTTTTTTTTTGTTTTTGTTTTTTTTTTTGCTAACCACTTTGAGGGATTTACAGATAAATTAGATAGAATCACAAGGAGAGATAAGATATGGACACAGAACTATACTGCAAACAGTGTGTCATCAACCTTAGAGTGGAGATATGCTTACTAAGGAGGTATTGTAGGTGGAAAGGGTGATTAATTTTGGCCACGAATGAAGACAGAATGATTCTATTATATAAATACTCATAAACTTGGGTAGAGATCGGTAGACAGTGTGTAATCCACTGACTTATTGATGACTGATGCAGAATATCTGTGTTTTTTTTTTCTTTCTACAGTTGGCATGTACATCAGAGAATGGAATGCCAACCTGAATTTTTACTTCACATTCTAGAAGAAGAAGGCATTACATAAAAACTGTACATAATGGCATAGAAGTACTAATTAGGAAAGCATGACTTCCACATCATTGTAATTTTGCTCTCCAGATCCCCTTGAAGTGTAAGCGTTCATTAATGAATAATATCCAGCTCCTTTAAACTTACTTGTTGAATGTCCTTATTTGCATTTGAACATTTTAAATGAGCAGAACATTTCTTATTTAAAACGTAATGGAAAGATTTAAGAGGAATTATAGGTGATGAAGATAGAGTCGTAGTAAACACACTCCTATGATGCTGGTAGGAGAGAAAGTGGTTATGTCCTTTCAGAGGAAATTAACCTTCATATGTTCACACTCTTTAACCAAAAAATTCCATTTCCGTGTCGTATTTATATTCTAAATATTTAAAGATATTTTATTTTATCTATAAATAGTAAAGAAAATTTTATCTGTAACAGTAAAGAGTTAGGAACAGCCATAATTCGAAAAAATTAAAAAAATTGGTTAAATCATGGCAATTATGAAGCCATGAAAACTAGGGTTGAAGGAAGCATCTTCTCATCCTTCAAACCAAATGAAATCGTATGTGAAATCCTAATATGGAATGAACACGAGAGTTGAACTTCCCTGATTAAAATGTCCCGGATAATCCGATCTTCTGCATCCACTGCCTCAACATTGTTCACGGTACACAAACTACTACAAGAGGAAGAAAATTAATTGAGTGGAGTTTTTTAAATTAGGATATTATAGGGACACCTGGGTGGCTCAGTGGTTGAGCATCGGCCTTTGGCTCAGGGCGTGATCCCGGATCCTGGGATCGAGTCCCACATCGGGCTCCCTGCATGGAGCCTGCTTCTCCCTCGGCCTGTATCTCTGTCCCTCTCTCTGTGTCTCTCATGAATAAATAAATAAAATCTTTTTTAAAAAAGTATATTATAAAGTCCTACAGGGAAGATGAGAAGACAACCTCATCTGAAACTACATAACAAAATACTGACAGCGTTTGTCCCTGGACAACGAGATTATTGTCCATTTGCTTCTTCTGCTCTTTTATAGTTTGCAAGGGTTTAAAAACAGAAATGCATTCACTTTGTAAACAGGGGGTAAGTTATTTTAAATAATAATTGTAACCCAGGATTTTTATTTTCAAAGTGCAGCACTGCTCAAAACGGGATATTCCCGCACTTTTCCCAATGATCATTCCTGCTGACAGCTCTTCCGGGAGCAGAGGAAAATCTCTGCAGTGCTCCTGTGGCCCTCATCCTGGGCATTTTCCTCTTCAGCTGAATTAATGCAATCCAGAGAAACGTGTGCCAATACTGGATCCTAATAGACATGATAATGATTATACGGAATTTTTTGAAATTGTGAAAGAGTGCATTATGAAGGAAAATCATCCTCTAAGTAAAGCTCTCACAACAAAATTAACTCATACAAATATTTGGTTAGGCAGATGCTATCTGAGTTTGCAAGTGCCAAATGGGAGGTGTTCTCTCCCAATATCAATTGTGGTGTTTTAATGTGTTTTCCTCCAGAATAAATAAGGTTTTTTTTTAAAAAACGGAATCTCACCAATAAGCAACCCTACAATCAGTTATGCCTTTTTGGCATGTGTGGGAAGCGTTGGCTGGAGGGGACTCTGGAAGGCTATCTGTTGCCATCATCTGTGTATTCTTGGTTCACAATGAAGCAAAACAGAGGAGTGCCTCTTTACACTCACCCTAGAGCTTTTCCTTTGGTAGATCCTGCCAGTATCAGCCAGCTGTTGGGGGCTTGTTTGCGAGTATTATTGTAATTCTGTGCCTCTGTGGTCTACTCTTATTTACATAACAATTTTCATTAAATAGATTCATGTTTTTGCCAGAATGCTGCTAAAGGTATTTTTAGATCATGCCGTGCAAGGAAAACGATCACGTGCCACATGTAGGTAAAATTAGAATAAAGGCATGTTACCAAATTTTAGTTAGGTGATATTATCAACTACTTCACTGCCCAGAAACACCACGGGCATGAAATCTTGTCTCTTGGTACAAAAAGAAGCCTGGAGAGCGTTACAGGGACATTAGGGACAGAGTAGTGCCAACTAAAAATTTCCTCTAGACTTACCCAGAAATATCGAAAGAAGATTACAAGGGGCTAAAAGGGACTCTATTTTGATGATGTGATTCAATACTAGTCCATACTAGTCAATTAGCCTAGGGGCCAGCCAACAACTCCTGCTGCACTCCCAGGATTATTTGCCTCCTACTTTGGGAATTACTGTTCTAGAATGATGCAGTGATCATGTGTTGTCATCAGCTATTGTCTTCTTGCCCAGGTCTCTCTCTTCTCATTGCAAAGAGAAACATCATCTTTTGGGGTCTTTGCTTCTGTCCAGTCCCTCATCTCCCAGCTTGGCTCTCATGCTCAAAGAAAAGAACAGGATTCGGTATCTCTATGGCTCTCTCTTACTTTTTCTTGAGTGTCTTTGTGAGCCTTTTAATTTTTCGCTTTTCTTGAGACAAACGCTATATTCAAATCCAGCCAGGTGCTTTGCTTACTACTAAGCCTGGTATATTTTTGAGGCTTTCAATAAATAATAGATAATGCCAAGTCTTCCTTTACTACACTTATGTGCTGACAATTTAGTATCTGCATGGGTACCAGATGATGTCATTGCTGCATGCTTTAAGACTTTCTTTATTACAGCCATGATAGCATTATTTTTAGCACAGCAGGTGTCAAAAAGGTTTATTTTGAAAGAAAGAAAACATAAAAATGAATTATTTATGTGAGTTAAATCAAAATGTACTTGATATAAATGTTTAATCAGTTTTTCACCAACTTCTTTCCATATGCTTTGCCCTGCTTGGTGGTGCAGTTCTAATGGAATTACTAAATATATCTTAATAGCTCAGCATACAGCATTATGCAATGGTACTTACACAAGAGGAATTTTTCAACTTATATTAAACAGGTCAAATAATAAGAATTCTGTGAGATGCTCACTGTTTTTACAGAAGATTATTATTCGATTGGCTTAGAAAAATTCAGTAAGTTTGACACTTAAAATGTGCTACGTTGACCATATTTAAAGTTTCTCATTCCTTAAAAAAGATGAGAAGATTAGAAAATAACTTTAATTTTGACTGTAATTGCAAATGTTTTTTTCCCCTGCTTTCATAAGTAATCAGCAGATTTGCTGTTACTCCTGGAATATAAATGTTACAGAATAAGAATTCCAAGAAAGACTACACCGTGACTAAAAGACAATTTTTATATTATGGAAGAAACTGGAAAATCTAGGGCAGGACCAATATTTTCCAGTGTGTGCCAACTTCTCAACTGACCTTCAACTAGTTGCTTCCATATTTCTGTTCTTTAAATTATATACTTTTTTGAGATCTGGAAAGTCCAACTCCTTATTTTATTATGTGCACTTTTTTTTAGCAAAGTCATTATCTACAAAACACTCATTATTTTTACATGCAGATGCTTCACACATGGAAATCTTCCAATTTTTAAGGTTATGACCAGGAACGAGTCACTCAACTAAAGGGCTCGTGTCCAGGTCCGACACTGATTTCATAAGAGGGTTCTCACACTTTAACTGAGCTATTCTGATAGTAATGATCAAAACCATAGTGTGTGTCAATGTTCATGGAGGGCTGTCCACACTCCAGACAACTGTCCAATATTCTCCACGTTCACTTCAACATTTTCTCCACGTGACCCTATATGGTAGGCGCCAACCATAACTCTGTTTTCCAAAGAAATAGCAAGAACACTAAGAGGGGGATACATTTCTACTTGAAAAGAGACAAGAAGGTATAGTGGAAGTAGGAGTTGGATTAAATAAATTGAAGATGATTTGGGGTTGAGGGTCAACAGGCATGATTTTGGGCAAATAACTCCAGTGTGCATACACATACTCTGCTCACCTCAGCTGAATAAAAAATGGACCAGCAGCAGAGACAATTCCAGAGAGAATGGCTACAATGAAAGAGCTAGAAGCTTTCTTAAGGCAATAGACTAAAAAGACTGTAGGCTTTCAACGTGGAAAGCTAAACAAAAAGCAAGAATATTTAAAAGAGGATTAACTGGAGACTGTGAATTTGATGGTAAAGAATTCTTTATCGAGTTCTAGAGGATGGGCAGTAGAAGAAACTCCTTGATATTAAAAAAAATACATTTGGAAAAAAAGATGAAGCATTTACAGTGCTAATTTATTCAATAAAGAAATGTAAGGCACAGAGTATTAGAAAGCACCAGAGGAAAAGCCAATGGGTCCAAAAGGGTTAGGCGGAATGATCTAACATCCAGCTGAGCACATTTTGCAGAGGATATAGAAATATTTCCCATGTTTTCTGCAGCTAACCTCATGAAGCAGCAACATTTCCTGCCACATAGCTGTGAAAGCATTGCCAAACCCAAGAAATAGGGAACTTGATTCCATAAAGCAGGAGGCATTACAGATGGAGACACATCACCAGAGAGAAAGCCTCTGTTCTGCGGTTGTGTATTGATAATGCCCAAGCCATCCATGAGGAGTTACTCCTGACTTCCTGGCACCATGGATGTGGTAGGCGCTGCAAGGATTTTTGTTGATAGGATAGGCCATGCATGACCCCCATGGATGCTGTTAGAGGAATCAGAGGAAGAATCTAGTTTCCTGAGACTCTCTGGGCAGTTTTGAGAAGGAACACCTCTTCAAAACTGCTCTTTCCTCCTCGAATCCCCTTCCTCTTCTTCCCACAGGGGAAAAGTGTAGTAACAACAGTCAGTAGTGGCTAAGGATGGAAATAACTGAGGGTTTATTGGGGGCCAAACACTTTGCTAAGGTCCTTCATACATCGCTACATTTTATCCAAGATATTGCTTCATCTTATTCATGTAAAGAGAACCCTCTTTCTCTGGTGACAGCACCCATCCCGGACCCAGTGCTTTCCACGCTCTAGTCCCATGATCTCAAGTTCCTCTGGATTCGTGGGTGAGAATGGGTCCCAGCCCATTGGTTGGGTGGCATTCCATTCTGGGCATCACTACAGATTTAGGGAAGACAGATGTTCCAACTCAATCTCAGGATAATTTGTCAAGGTATCTTCAGTGGAATAATGGGAAAAAAAGAGACTCTTCCCACTGGGTCACTATGTTGTGGGGATGAAATAAGGCTGGAAAAGCAGAGCTGAAAGCATGGAATGGAAAGTATAACGGTGAAAAGGAGACCAAAAGTGAGAGCATGCTCAAGGTAGATGCATGAAACTAGGAAGGGGGGTGGAGGTGGAGGCGGAGTCCCAGTTTAAGCCCCGGCATCTAGGCAAGCTTGAAGTTTTCTGGGATGCAAGCCACTGAATTTTTGTTTCTGATTTCTTAAGCACTTTTGAGTTGAGTGTCTGTTATTCTCATAATCCCTCTAAAGAGAAAAAAAAATATGAAGAATGTATTATTATCCTTTTACAGATGAAAAAATGAGCCTCGGAAAGATGTGTTCAAGGACTCACTATTCTACCCAGTATTGTCTGACATATTTGTAAGTTTTATTCCGACCTTTCTCAGATCTTGATTTTCAGTTTTTGTATTTGAGTCTGTTCATTCATTCTAAGTTGCATCTATATTTTTTTCTAATTATTCTTTAATAAAGAAGTTTTAGACTCTATAAGCAATGGACTGAAGTCACAGTCTCAAAATTATCTCTTGAAGATTTCCATTGTTCATTGTCCTTACTCACCTAGGCAGAAATCCACCTGAAAAATGGTTTGCATTCACAATTTCTTCAGCTCATGGTTTGCAGAACATTTGTAAATGAGATGTGAATATTTATAGACGTTTGTGACATTACTACTGCATTTAGAAGCTTTTATACCAAATTATAGATTCATGTAAAGGTTATAAATTAGAAGCTTTACAGAAAATGTCTAAATATTTATGAATTTAACTACATTTAGGAATAAATTTGCAAATTTTACATTTGCTATTTTTTCACATTTATGAGCAAATATGAGTTTTCTAATAATCTATCAAAATGAGTCGGCACTCAGAAAAGCACAAACCCCAGATGGAAATGTTGTCTTCATTTTCTCCGGGTGTCTCCCTCCCCCTCTGTCTCTGTCTCTGTCTCTTTCCTCTCCTTCTCTCTCCCTGACTCCTTTTTCCACCAGAAATAAAATATGCAAAATCCACCAAGGAGATTTCAGTGCTTCCGACAATCCCTGTATTTATGAGTTGTCAATCATATTATCTCTTTATTTTTAACTCTCTAATCAGTCATCCATCAACCATCAGCATCCAGAAAAAAAAATTATACCCTGGAACTCTTAAAATATCATAATCTAACCCTTTAGGTTATGCTGTGTTCCAACTGAACATAGTTGGCATGGACTCAGGTGAAGCCACAGTTCTCGTTTGCCATACCCCTTGGGGAAGGGACATGAATAGAACTGTCAAGATGCACACCTCACCATTGGGAACTAAGGGAGGGAGGAGACCATCACACTCCTTGTATTTTGGGTTAGACTGTGTTTCCAGCAGCTTACCACCCTGTTGCACTGCAGTACCCCCCATGCAGCTCCTCAGCCAGGATTCAGGCCACCTGCTACACAACTGCTCACATCCATGTATCTTCCCTGCTCCCACTGTGTCCACAAGGCCTGGTCATCATGACCAGCCACAGCAACACTGAAATCTCAACTGACATGCATCCTACTCTTTGAGCCCCACTGTGAAGTCCAATTACTGTAGAACATTCTTTAACCTCACAGAGATTTTCTTTCTCTCTTTTTTTAAAGATTTATTTATTTATTTATTTATTTATTTATTTATTTATTTGTGATAGACATAGAGAGAGAGAGAGAGAGAGGCAGAGACACAGGAGGAGGGAGAAGCAGGCTCCATGCCGGGAGCCCGATGTGGGACTTGATCCCAGGACTCCAGGATCATGCCCCGGGCCAAAGGCAGGCGCCAAACCGCTGAGCCACCCAGGGATCCCCTCATGGAGATTTTCAAGTCATAAAAATGACTGTCTCATCCCTGTCCTTGATCTATCATATTACCATTTTCCTCCTTTTTCAGCTAAGAGCCCATGGTCCATATTTATATTTATCTCCTTGCAAACACTGCTGTCTTGACTCTCTCTCCCTTTTCTATCAAGCCAAGTCTCAACCTTGGCTAAATGCAAGTACCTAAGGGTTACTGAACGTCATTAGACCGACCTTAACTTCAGAAACAAAAGTGTCAAATTAGTACTCAACAGTGCTGACTCATCCCATCAGCTGCAGAAATCCCACCTTCCTGCATCGCATACGCCCATTTAGGGAACTCAAGCCAAAGTCACACTGAGTGTGGAAATGGCCTAAAGTGACTGGTTCAGAGATGAGCATAAAATCCAATTAGAGTGGATTAGACAGAAGGAGAAATTTCATGTGATTTCTCACTTATTTCTGAGAGCAGCTAGGACTTCACTCTCATTTTCCCCTACTCCATTTTGATGATGTAGATTACAGGAAGATAGTCTAGACTTCTTCAGCTGCTTTCCTGACATCAAGAGAGCAAGGCGCACTCTGCATGATGGTAATTCCATGGAAGATCAAGCAGGTAAAAATGCAAGAACACAGAACCTTTCTGAGACTTTTGAGTTGCTGAATCATCCAGTGCTAGGGGTCACCCTATCTCCACACCTTCTGGTTACATTAGACAATTATTGAAGGTGGTAGGAATTGAATTTTCTTTTATATGTTACAAATAAGAACTCAAAACTGAAAGGCTTTCTTACTATGGCTACTTTCTTGCTGCCCAAGACAACAACAACAACAACACTACCTTGCTTCTACAGTCTCTTCTTTCATCAGACAGGGACTTGTTGAATACTGCTAAATACCTCCTTAATAGTTCACTCTCAAGCTCCAGGGCATTGTAGTGAGGCCCGTTAGGAGAAGTATGTGCAAATAATATATGGCAAGTGCCCATAGATAGTGATTTTCATGGTGTTGGGCATATATACATTAAGGTAGCTCTCAGCCTCAAAATTGTTCTTTTCCTACATGGAATCAAAATGGTCTATAAAAACCCTGCCCCCTTCGTCTGGGAAGGGATGATGCTGTTCTTTGGGTAATGGGAGGCAACTGCAGCTGCCAGCAGTGTAGAGGACACGTGAGAACTGAGCCACACTTACTTATTGCATTAGTGTAAGTGATAAATCTGTGCAGTAGACAGTAAAAGAAGAGATGGTAAAAAAAAAAACCTGCATCATAATAATAGCAGCTACCCTTCTTTCAGGGTCTATTATGTGGTAGGCATTGGCGCTGTGCAACTTACCCAAGGGACTCTGATCCTCACAACAGTTCTACTATAGGTAATCTCCACTCTACAGATGGTGAAAACTGAAGCTGATCAATGTTAAGTGTCTGCCCAAGGCCGCACGGTCAGCAGTGGGTCGAATGGTGGCCCTACAAAGACATGTCCACGTCCAAATCTCTAGAACCTGTGATCGTGACCTTCTTTGGAAAAAATGTCTCTGCAGATGTGATGAAGTCAAACATCTGAAGATGAGATCCTCCTGGATTTGAGAGTCCTCAATCTGATGACAAATGCCCTTGTGAGAGAAAGACAGAGGAAGATGTGAGTCACCGACACAGAAGAGGTCATGGAAAGATGGCGGCAGACATAGAAGTGATGTATCTATAAGCCAAAAAACGCCAAGGATTGCTGATAGCCACCTGAAGTTAGGAAAGTCAGTCTCCAGAAGGGACCAAACAGCCAGTGCTTTGACTTTGGACCTCTGTCCTCCGGAACTGTAAGACAATAGATTTCCATTGCTTTAAGCCACCTGGTTTGTGGCAATTTGTTTTGGCAGCCCTGGGAAACGAATAAAAGCTGAAACCCAAACCCACGACGGCCTGCTCGTAGGAATTCATGCTTTGACCAAAGGACCACATTGAATAAAAACTACTTAAAAAGTGGAGTTGGGATGAATACAGGTAAGAGAACTAAATTTTCACAGAAGTTATCATAGATGCTCTACAAAAGACACCACCATGTGATGCACACAGCAGATCTCAGTGAGAAGTACAGAAGAGCCCTTCATGCGGAACAAGAACAATTCAAAAGATAATGACCACAGGGTTTTCACAAGTTGGTTAGAAAAGAGACATTGCAATTTAGCACCAGAAGACACTTCGGCCACATTACTACCTATAATGGTGTGTTTTGTTCAAAAATAATAAGTCTAAGTAGATACATGTACACTCAGCTAGTTGATTGATGTTATAACCTACTATGAGTTAAATTAAGGCGTCAGCTAACGCTTTGGCTCTCTTTTCAAAGTTCTGAGTGTAAACACTTAGTTTTAGGAAAGGGATTTAACAGGTATTGAGTGACTCCCATACCAGATTCTTCATCTCAATCTTCATCGGCCACAAGCATAGTTCCCCCTTGAGAAAGCTGGGCAGGCACCTCTGGCCCACACTGGCCCTTGACGCTGAGGCCCCAGGAGGCAAGGTCACAGTGTCCCGGCCTAAACCTTAGTAAACATGCACCTTATACTTTGAACCCGCTTAGTAAATGTGCATGCTACGGTTTGAACCCACTTTTCCACTGAGGAAACCACGGAACCCACTTTTCCGTATTTTCACTACTACATGATGACTTCTTAAGTCACTTCCGGTTTTATTCCCAAAAGTGCTCTAAACTGATCTGAGCCGAGGTGACAACCGCAATTGGTATGCTGGGGACAGGCTGAAGGAAGAGCCCTTGTGAAGAATATAGTACAGGAGTATGGATGCATGCTCCCCAGGCGGGCAGGACCAGCTCTACCACTTGCAGAGCCTTGTGCGGAAACAACAATGTAGGACCCTTCTTAAAAGAAAAATCATCAAGAATTCTAATGGCAGAGCAGTAGAATAAGCCCAGAGTCCTGGTAAAGTGGGGGGGACTTTACAGCCCTCGGGGGAGGAGACACTCCAGTGAAGCTGGACACTTGGCTTGCAGGAGAGCAACCCAAGGGACCTGGGCAGAGAAGCTCCCCGGCCTGGGTCAGCACCCTCTCCAGCACGGCCCCCTCCTGCTGGTGCCGGGCCCAGCAGAACGACGAGGAGCTTGCGCCCAGTTATACTTTCTCAGGGCAGGGAGGATCTCTCATGCCTTGCTCTTCGTTCTCACACAGCAAGCTATCGCCTTGCCTCGGTGGATCTCTGTGTCACCTTAAGGGTGGGTTCAAACACTTCAACAAGGGTATCTTTACTGCAGAGGTCTCTCAGCGAGAGAGGTAAGCCCCTCGTTGACTTCTAGCTAGTAGCACCAGAAGCAATGCCTCAGATTGGAAGGATAGCAGAAGGGGGCGGGGGGACTCTCAAGTTCGATTGCCCTAGGGGAGGCCGGGGCTTCTGTTCAAACACCTTGGGAAGTGCCAGCAGTGCTGGGAGGCTGGTCCTTGACTTGCCTTTTAGGTCACTGTTTTCCAAAATGCGTACAACTGCAGACCTATTTCCAAAGCTAGTGAGAGGTAATTGCACACAAACAGCTTTATGGTCAGGTAAGTGGGAGCTCTGTGCCAAACAGCGGGTTTTACTGCAGGATGTTCCCCGGCCCCTGTGCGGGAGTGGGCCTAGGTGTCCAGCTGCGGGGGGGCCACCTTGCAGGACTGCGTTAGTGACACACACTCTATGAAGCGCTTCTTTCTGTGAAGCTGCATCGCGGGCGGTGTGCCCAACAGGGCATCTTCAAGCTCCCTAAGTCCAGGCACACTTGTTCAAGAGCTTGCTTACCTAGGAACCTCTGATCTGGCCGTTCTTAGCTCATTACTTCCCCTCCCTGAGTCCCAGGTGGCAGTTGGTGCACCTGTTCTCAGTGTCCTGGCATTTGGTGCTCAGTCTCCACCCGAGGAGCAGATTATGACTGTGAAGATAAAAAAAAAAAAATTCTCCACTCATCTTAGCTGTGGGGTTAATACTGTTTTTTTTTTTTTGTGCGTTTTATTTTTTATTTTTATTTCTTTCTTTATTTTTTGAAGTTCGATTTGCCAACATCTAGTATAACACCCAGTGCTCATCCCGTCGGGGTTAATACTGCTGTAGGGATCTTTTGTGCCGTCTGTGCAGACGAGCACTGCTCAAAGATCCATCCAGCACTCAAAATGAGGCTCCCCGAGTACCCCCCCCCAACACCCGCTGGGGCCGCCGGAGCTGGCAACGGGCCTGGCTGTTCTTGTGCGGCCCGAGGCCAGTTGCTGTGTTTACTGACACAAGGGGCTGCTGTGCTCTTCCTAATTTTAAATGCGCCCATGGAGCAGGGAGGGACTCACAGTTTGTGAGGTAACTATTTAGTGTGCATCAAGGGTAGGTGGAGCTTTCCATCCCACTACACTTGAAAAACCCACCAGGCTGGAAGAGCAGCAGTCACCGAGCAAGCCCCACATAACCTGGGGCTGGGGGGCAGGGGTGAGGTTGTGTGGGATGGGCTGTGTGCCCACCGAGGACATCTAAGTCCCCAGGAGGCTGGGGACAGGAGGCCCACTCCCAGCGCCTTCTCTGTTGGGCCTCGTCACTTTTGGCACTGTGCGGGCTCATTCATAGAAAAGGAAATTGAAATCACATGTGAGTGCTTGTTCATAACTGGGCTGGGATAAAGGGGTCATCGGAGAAATTCAGCATATGAGCTTCAGACTAACTTTCCCATCCTAGCCTCCATCAAAAATCATCTTCCTCATAGTTGGAATGATTATCTCCAACTCCTTAACACTTTCAGAGGAAAACAGGAAAAAAAAAAATCAATCCGCTTTTATTCAGGAAATATTTTCTTGCTGGAAGAACCATGATTTTTATTAGTGTTGGGTATTTTTATTTTTTATTTTTATTTTTAACATTAAGAGCCACATCCTGGTGATTCCTGAACAGCAGATATTGACTGCTATAAACGTTAATTAACTTGTTACTATGGCCACTGTTGAAAACACTAGAGGAAGTAAATGTTTAAGGTTGAAAGATCCACATTTTCTTGTTGCATTATATTATTCATTCATTCATTCATTCATTCACTTAACTTATATCTGGAGCCTCCATTTTGTGCCAGGAACTCTGACAGACCCATGGGAATAAGTAGGGAACACAATGGGTACGGGCCCCAACCTCAGGCTTCCGCATAGTTATCTCTGAAATTGTTTGCTCCCATGGAAAGTTTGTGACCAGGCCTCTTACATCTCCTGGCTCAGCTTCCCCTGGTTCTCTGCTCCCCATATCCGTGGAGCATCACGGCTTCCACCCTAGCTCACAGCCTCAGACCTTCCCCAATTCCTCAGTAAGTTATGATTGAGGCAGAGATATATGATGGGTCTCGGTATTCTTTCTGCTATGGGTGGGATGATTTTAGGAGCTTCTGATGCTTTCAGGAGCTTTGATTCTGAAGCTCAAGTCCAAGATATAGTCTTTTTTATAAATAACCCTTAGGTTCCTGGGCCAACCCGTCTGGATCATTTTTCCTCTCCCCATGTTGACCCAACATGCTATATCTTTTGACCTTTCTCTTTAGTTCAAATCTGCTAGGTTACTCAGGTTAGGAATTATACATTTTTAGGCATAGACCCTCTACCTGAATCTTCTCTTAATAGTTTGTGTTTCTGGGACGCCTGGGTGGCTCAGCGGTTGATCATCTGCCTTTGGCTCAGGACCTGATCCCAGGATCTGGGATCGAGTCCCTGCTTCTCCCTCTGCCTGTATCTCTGCCTCTCTGTCTCTCTGTCTCTCTCTCTCATAAATAAATAAACCTTAAAAAAATAGTTTATATTTTTGGGCTTCCAGAACTGACCACCAACTGGATTCCCTGGTGATTAGAATCCTCCTGATTCTAAACCATAAGGTGAATTCTGACTTAATTCGCTATAGATTTTGTACACTTGGCCACTCAATGTCAGACTCAAAAGCTGGAACAGCATCCCGAACTCACAGTTTTGCACTAAGCTTTCCTTCTGATTGTCAGGCCTCTCTTCCTTCCTCTTCCTTCTTGATGGGTACTGTTCCTACATTGGCCAAAACAAACCACTCCTGTAACACAGAGCTGGTGGGAGATGCTGAAGGAAGCTACTCTGGAATTGGGGAGGCTCTCGATGCAGGAAGTTAATTCCAGCTACAGAAAATCCGTATCATTTATGTACATCAAGCAGGCCTTAAGTTGTCATGGTATTTCACTCCTCTGAAGAAAAAGAATGATCAAATATGCAGAAAAAAGCTGCTAACTTGCATTTCTTTGCTGAAAAAATTATAGGGGGAAAAAAGTGCATATAGAGGAAGAAGGCAGTTCTTTATTGCTGCTTTTTGAGGACCAAGAAATAGAAACAGCTAGAAGATATCCAATAAAGGATACTCTGGCTAAAGGGGCACCAAGAGGAACGAGGAATGAAAGCAGATGAGTCGGCTGCTATAACAAAATGCCAAACTCGGTGGATTAAAGAAAACAAATTTATTTTCTCATGGTTCTGTAGACCAGAAGACCAAATTCAGGTTTCTGTCAGCGTTGGTTTCTGGTTAGGCCTGTCTTCGGAGCTGGAAGATGGCTGCCTTTTTGCTCTGTCCTGACTTGGTCTCTTCCTTGTGTGGGCATGGAGAGCAAGTTCTGGTGTCTTCCCCTCTTCTCATAAGGACAACACTGCTCTCTGATTAGGGCTCCACCCCATGACCCCATCTAACCCTAATTCCCTCCTTAAGGCTGTATCTCCAAATACAATCACATGGGTAGTTAGGGCTTCAACACATGAATGGGGGGAGGGGTCAGAATTTGGTTCCTAACAACACCTAGTGAAAGAGCAGAACAAAGCCACTCAGACCAAGGTGGGGTTTTTTTTTTTTTTTTTTTTTTTTTTTTTTTTTTTTTACCCAGTGGGTAAAAAGACAGACTCTGAACTTAAATAGGCATGACTTTGAATTCTGGTTCTTCAATTGTATTCACTTATTTTTTTCACTGAATCATTGAACAAATATTCCGTAAGCACATGGGCCTGAAGATCCTGTTAAATAGTTTAGGCCTGCTGAGGTGAATATAGCATCTCAGCAGACATGATCTTTGTCTTCAGATGACAAAGTTCAGTGGGAATGTGGGTCAATAATCAAAAAACCCTACAAACATAGAACCACCCGCTGTGAGATCTTGTACTAGTTACTCAAGTGTTACAAGCCTCAATTTCCTCACCTGTAAAATGGGCATCCGCATCATAGTATTTTGCAGGAGATGAAATGATAAGATGTGTATAAGACACAACACGGTGCCTGACATGTGGGTACTGCAAACAAAGAACAGAAAACAGCAGCACAGAATCCTTAGGGGATATTCCCCACCAAGAGGAAAACAGCGGATTGTAGGTTGGTGAAAGCCAACGCATCACTGGCTGCTACAGCACTCTTCCTGTGAACATTGATGGGGCATAAACATATGGGACAATGTTGTCCTCCTCTACCTTTTGTCAGGCCACATATCACAGGTCCAGAGGAGTGTAAGCCCCCAGAAAGCCGCCGTGTGTGAAAGACCATGTTCCTCAGTTCCTCTGCTTCTTCCTGACTTTTAAAGAAAAAAATCTGTCCCCAGGAGATACTCCTGTGACTAGTTCTCCTTGGCTGTAAAAATAAAGGTGTAGGAGAGAGAAATCTTAAGCCTCAGAAGCCTAGGCGTTCCAAATGGCTAATGATTAAGGTTAGTGAAATAGCACGGTGATACGGCTTTATTTTATGTGACATAAGGACCTTGATAATCAGACCAAACACCCAAACAGAAGAACCAGTTGTTACTCTGTGAGGTCACACCTTCCAGTGACCCTGAGTATGTCTTTCCTTCTCGACACCTTCAAGTAGATAGAGTAAGTTGATCCTTGGCTATTGTACCCAGCTGTTAAATGCAGGGGCCTTGATATGTCCAACTAGGTTTTGAGAGTTGGCTTGTAGGTGTGTGCCCAGTACAGAGTAGACTCAATAAATATGTATTTAAATAACACTGAATCCGTAAGTACTGACTCTGCACTTTCCTGATTGTAAATCACTTGGCCTCTCTGTGCCTCAGTTACTACACTGTAGAATGGGAAGAGAAAGGGTGCCAGCCCCATAGACTTGGACGGGGGCTGCTGTGGGTAATTCAGGCAGAGCTCTGCACATGCAAGCAGACCAAGGATTAGCTAATGTTGTTGCAAAGGAGATCGTCTCCACGACACTCTGGGTTATTTCCATTTAGCAATAGTGAGTCCTCCAACAATGATTTTCCAGGGTGGCAATAAATGCAGGCCAATGCCCTTGCTAAAAGGGAAATCTGGCCATGATGAGAGAGGTTGTCAAATCCCTGAAAAGGGGATTTTTGTTACCAAAACCGACTGTCATTTCCTCACTTCACCCCCAGTGTCTACAGCCTTTGTTTCTCTTTTTCCTGCATGCCATTCAGATCAAAGTGTCTTGGCCCTGCTTATCCTCTAAAGCACACATCCAGTAGGTGACTAGTTGAAGGTCAAGGGCCTTGGAGTCTGGATACCTCGTCGGGGCCCTGCCTGGAGGAGCCCAGGCCCCAGCTGGCCTGGGGGAGGTCCCGGGGAGCCCACTGTGCGCCCTGCAGATGTAAAGAGCTCCGTGCGGTGATCTGGGCGCACCTGTTGGTTTGTCACCATCTGTTAGCCAAAATGTGAAAGAGCCACACCCTCGGATGGCCAGCTGAGAAGAACTTAATCCCTGCCCCCACAGGCCTCCCAATCTGGGCTGCTGATCACATTTTACAAAAGAAGAGAGGCAAACAAAAAGACCAAACTGTCTGAACCCCACCCCGGGGGGAACCTAATCTTCTGTCATTGCTGGATTTTATTTCTTAAGCTAACAAGAAAGGGGTTTTAAAACAAACCTATATAGTTATTACCTGATAAGAAATCCTGTTACAAACTGCTCTTTTTTTTTTTTTTTTTAAGGGAAAATACTGGTTCAACACGGATACCGGTATTAAGTGAATTCAGTGGTGATGGTATTGTGGACGCTGACTTAGTGAGGTTGGACTATTACCAGGGAGCTAAGGTTTGCTGCCCCTGAGGGACATAGGACTGGCATCTCAGGAGCCAAGCTGCTTGGGAAACCAGCCCAGGACCAACAATTTTCTAGGCATTTCAGCCTTGGAGCCTCTAAGATTAGAGAAACATTCCTATTAAGGAATGTTTCTTATTACTATTAAGTAAAAACAGAACTTTGTATAACCTTTATCAAACCATGGAGCAGGCTTCACCCACCTGTGCCTCAGTGTCACTGTCCTGACCCGCCCCTCGGCCTCGCACCCAGGAGGAGCCAAGAACCCGAGAGTGGAATAGCATTTAGTCCGCAGAGGTTATTTCGGAGCGAGGTGCCGCTCCCTTCCAGCTGAACACCAATAAACACTTTTAAAAGGAGTCTGAGATGGCAAGAATCTTTTAGCAACTGGCCCAAATCTCATCAGAGTTAAATATCCAGCCAGACGAGGCATCCGGCAATTTTCTTGAATATGTACCCAGAATAAGTCAAGAGCAAATGGTAGTGAGCATTCTTTGTTCAGAAAAAATAAGGAGCGGGAAACTTGTTCCCATCTAAAGTTGTAAAATAAGGAGGGGAATTTGAGATCTTTAAAAAAAAAATTAAGTTAGAAATGACTTCATTAATCTAGCTATCAAGGTTGGCTTTTTTTTTTTTTTTTTTTTTTTGATGGTGGTGGTAGGAAGACAATTCTTAAAAATATCGGCCAGTCTTTCGTATGATCTCATACTTTCCTTGTTGATTCGTTAGCCCTTTCTTCCTTACCAAACTATCTTTCAACCTAATCCTTAAGGAATATTGAATAGAATTAACACCTTTATACCAATCCCATTAGTGTGCTGTTAAATTAATGGATTCATTTCTGCCCTCCAGCAAAATGCGGATTATAATCTTGAGACAAGCTACCTTTAGGCAGTAGGGAATCACTTTAAAAACCTGAAAGCAGGCAACATATGGCACACTGCACAATATAAAAGTGTTTAAGAGGTACAAGTTTCCACCCTCCATGATACATGCCCAGTTTTAAATAAAACATAGCGTCATCTGGTTCACGCTTAAACTGAAATTGAAATTATTGGCCATACTGTCATTTTCAAAACAATAGCTAACGGTTTGCACATGTGCTGTTTACAGATCCACAGCCTGTAAACACAGTCACCAACCACAACTTTGCAAAGGTAAATGACAGCTTGAAAAATTTCAAGTCTCCAGAACTCCTGGGATTTCCTCATCTTCCCCCCTTTCATTCATTCTTTCTTCCCACCCCACCCCCAACTCTAATCATAGACACAAGAGCCTCCTCTGCTTGCGCATGCGTAACTTCCTAACCATGTCACCGCCGCCCCCCCACCCCCCACGACACATTTTCCTGCTGTTGAGACCAGCTGGGATGTATTAGTCATGCTGAAGCACGTCATGTAACACAGCAAAATATCAGGCAGCCCAGTGTCATGGGAAAAGTGAATCTACTTCATTATCCACCTAGGGAAAGGAAACAGAACTACTGCTTAAAAGGGCCTGGTCTTCTCTTCTGTGTTAATGTATATTCTGTTAATATCATTAAAGATTTTCCAAGGTCTTGCTATCTGTGAGCAGTACCTTAGGAAAGCAGCAGCAGTAACCCTGCTGGGCACGTGGGGCTTTCCCTACCCTTTGTGTTCAGGCACAAATTCTGTAGAAGATTGTGGTTTTATTCAATAAAGGAGAAGCACACGGTTATCAACCCAGGAACAGGTATGTCCTCCACTGAGAGACACTGCTCTGGAGATGCACAGGGGAAAAATAATCATGTGTGGTGTAGCACTGCTTCTCAAAGCTCAATGGACCTTCAGTCAGCGGAGAGCCTATTAGAAATGCCAGTGCTGACTCAGGGGCCTGAGGGTCTGCATTTCTAACAAGCGTCCAGGTGAGGCTGACCATTTCTGGCCCAGGGACCCCACTTTGATCAGCAAGGTTGTAGAGAGAGGGCAACATTTATGGTTCAAATACAGCTCGTTAGAACTATGGAAGACTAAGGTCAATCGCAAAATCTGGTCCAGTTGGAAGAGATCTAGATCTGCGTGATGGTGCAGGGAAGGGGCTGTCACAAGTCTCTGGGGCATTTTTGGTGGGCTTTTACAGAGAAAGGTAGGGGAACGGGAATCAACCGGAGACAAGGAAGAAGGTGAGGTTAGTTTTTAGATTTTTATCTGGAATGATCGAGACAGGTCTGGAAATTCTCCAGATAGTCTTGAGGTGGTATATATTGGTACCTGCAATTTTTTAGTAGAGAAGAGGTGATGCAAAGTTTTTCATAAAGGATATCAAAAGACAGGTGAAAAAAAAATAGAATCGGAGCTAGATTCTGGGTTGGTAGCAGTATCTCCAGTAACATGTATGGGGGAATAATAAGAAAATGATCTTCCCAACAAAAGATGACCAAAGAAGTTACGATAATATAAAACATTAGCTTTTCTTTTTTTCTTTTTTTTTTTTTTCATTAGCTTTTCTTTGCTCTCATATTTCCTCTGCCATTCTGCTCATGTTGCTAACTATGGTAGCTGGAAAATACTTAAGTTATACAACTATTTCATTTTTCTAACAACACAATTTTTAACAAAGAAAACATGTTCAAAGAACTATAAGACACTGTTAGGAGCTCTCCTTCGGGATGCGAAGAGACATGAGAATTTTGATGGCTTATGTTAAAACTAAACACAAATTTTGGAAATTACAAAACTGTATATTGGTCAAATTTTTGTTTTTATTTCTTAAAATTTATTTCTTAAATTGTGTCCTGATGTATCAGTTTCTTCAGACTGCAGTATCACAAACTTGGAGGCTAACAACAAAAGAAATTTATTGTCTTACAGTTTTGGGGCTGGGGCTCTGCAAGTTTCTAGAGCAGAATCCTCAGCCCCTTCCTTAGCTTCTGGCAGTTGCTGGCAATCCTGGGTGTTCCTTGGCTCATAGAAGTATCATCTCTGACTCCGTTGTCATGTGGTGTTCTTTCTGTGAGTCTCTTCTGTGTCTCTTCTCTTCTTCTAAGGATACCACATATATGGGATTAGGACCACCCTAATCCAGTAGGACTTCATTTTAACTTGATTACATCTGCAAAGACCCTACAGTAGCCACTGTCCATGGTTTCACTTTCCATAGTTTCCATTGATCAACCAAAGTTTGAAAGCCCATCATCCTCCTCCTTCTGACGAAGTGTCAGAGGTCAATAATAGTAGCCTAACACTATGTCGAGGTCCCTACATCATTCATGTCACTTCATCACATCAGTGGGCATTTTATCCTCTCACGGCATCAAAAGAGAAAGGATAAGAGCAATAGAATAACATATTTTGAGAGAGGGAGAGACCACATTCGCATAACTTTTATTGCAGTGTATTGTTATAATTATTCAATTTTATTATTAGTTATTGTTATTAATCTCTTACTTTGCCTCATTTTCAAAATTAAATTTGATCATATGTATCTGTTTACAGGAAAGAAACCAGCATATATAATGTTCAGTACTATCTGTGTTTTCAGGCATCCATGGGGACGTCTTGTAATGTGTCCCCGTGGGTAACTATTCTCTTTTCAAATAAAATTACATTCACAGGTATGGGGATTAGGACTTCAGCAGATCTTTTTAGGGGACACAATTAACCCATAACAGGTATTGTGACATAGACTTTTTGTACCTTGAAATGTACATTCCAAGTTTTGTTTTGTTTTGTTTACCATTTTGAACAGGTTCCTTTATTTATAAAGCAAGAATGACTGACAGTCTTTTTCGATGTTGAAGTGCTATGATTATGAAGGGGGGAGAACTCAAGAAAAGTTTCACTATTTATTTATTTATTTGTTTATTTATTTATTTATTTTTAAAAAATATTATTTATTTATTCATGAGAGAGAGAGAGAGAGAGAGAGGGAGGCAGAGACACAGGCCAAGGGAGAAGCAGGCTCCATGCAGGGAGCCCGACGTGGAAATCGATCCCAGGACTCCAGGATCACACCCTGGGCTGAAGGTGGCGCTAAACTGCTAAGCCACCCACGCTGCCCCAAGTTTCACTTTTTAATATAAAAAAATATATATGAACTGATTAGACTTATAATAGAGATTCAAAGTCTTTGTTTTAGATGTAATGCATTGCAAAATATGTATTCTTATGAAGATTTGTACATGTTTTTATCCAAGAGTTGTTGCTTCACTATTTATTAATAGCTACCACTGGAATCATAATCGAGTACCTTCTCATACTATATAGTTAATAGATTGTAAGTTTCTTGAGGACAGATATTTTCTCATTATTTTTTTTTCTTTTCTGTTCCTAAAAGAACACTATCAGTGCATGTTTACTGAACATGGGTTGAACATTTTCTCATATCTAGTTATACCGAATCATTTTATTTTACTTTATTTTATTTTTTAAATTTATTTTTTAAGATTTTATTTATTTATTCATGACAGACAGAGAGAGAGAGAGAGGCAGAAACACAGGCAGAGGGAGAAGTGGGCTCCATGCGAGGGAGCCCAATGTGGGACTCGATCCCAGGACCCCGGGATCATGACCTGAGCCAAAGGTAGACGCTCAATCACTGAGCCCCCCAGGTGCCCCTATACTGAATCAATTTAAAGGCAAAATAAATCTTGTTTAATCATTATTAACATCTGAGCGTCGCTGTTGTCTATTGGACTTTGGGAAAAATGCTTTTCAGAGGAGATGAATGGTATTTCCATAAACATTTATTATGTATAGGCTGTTTTAGCACAAAAGCATACAACAAACAAATCAGGAACAATAGATAATTGGTATCCTAGGTTCATTTTCAGGTGCCCAGGTCTGTAAGCTTCATAGCTTAGCCCACAGGGTTTCCAAGTTACTTGAAAGCTATGATGCGAGCTAATGTCCTGCCCAGCTTGCTCACCTAGGAGATGGACTCAAATGTGTCATTTGCACACTGACTCTAGCCCATGATTTACGGGAGGCAAGGTGAAGAAATTTGAACTGAAAATCTTTTTGATTTAATCGTATTCTCCCAGAATCCTTCCCATAATCTCTTTTCCCCATCCAACCACACACAAGCAAAAATATTCAAAGAAGAATCTTTGCGGTTAAGATTCAAAAACTCTTCTTGAACTTAAAGCTAGCAAATGTCAGCAGTTTCATGCGAGTTTGTCCTAATGTTCTCAGAAATCTAAACTATGGTATCTTGCCGCATTTAAAATTCTTCCCTGCTCGCCGCAGTCCCTAATAATATCCTGGCCATGCACCTTCATCTATATTCATGAGAGTGCAGATGCAGCCAAATTAGTGGCAGCAAAGCACATTTTACAGTGTAGAAAATACAATCTGGCTTCCTTTAAACATTTTTTGACAAAAAAGTTTTATTTAAAAAAAAAAAAAAAAGAAAACCAGACAGATTTAAATTCACCACCACCCGTCGGAGGAGTCTGTTACAAATGCACAGCTGGCTTGATGATGAGTGACAAATCAAAAGTCAGAGAGAAACTTCCCGATCATCTGAGCCCTTGCCACCCGATTAGCAGAAGAAAAACAGGGCAGATGGAGGGAGACGCAGCAGTTCGGAGGGAACAGATGGCCACTACGAACTTGATATATGAAATTAATAACACTTTCTCAAATACAATTAGTAACAGGAATACATTACCTGAATTTTCATAACTGTGAGCAAGCTGACATTAAATGAGGTTTTTCAGATTAACAGTTGATGTGGCATTGATATTTGGAGGGAAATAAAAATATATAGCAATAAGAGAAACCTTTTGCTTTTTGGTGCCATTGATCAGGATGTTGTAACATATGAAAGGAGAATTGCAATTCAAAGAAATTCCACATTTAAATTTCACTAATTGGAATTTTTTTTTATCCTAATGTAGCCATTTGGGCCACATAATGCATGAAATACTTAAGAGCCTCGCAGATGTATGCAGCATTTACTACCCTGGATGAATTATTCTTTAGGAAGAAATTAACCATTATACATCTCCCTACAGATAAACCCAGGGGAAAAGCAAACAAAAAGGGACACAGGGCAGTAAAAAAGTCAAGATGAGGCGAAATTGAGACACTAGCTTTTGTGTTTTTCACAGCTACTCATGGTACAATAAGTAATTCTGGGAAAGTCATTAAGCTTTCCCTATTTGGATGTCCAGTCTCTAGAATGGGAGCAAAATGCTGGTGCTATATGTTCTTGTTCAAAGCACTGTCAACCAAAAAACTATTTTAATTCAAACCTGTGATGGTGATTCTTTGGGATCGTGTTAACCAGTCCTCTGGGAAACCAGAATCTCACTAGCTCAGTGAGGTCAGCCCGTAGTACAGCCTGAGGCTCCTGAGGAGGCCAGACGTGATGATGATGGAGCTTTGCTGAATGAAGCCCAAACCGGGCCCCTGCAGGAGGCTAAGGCAACATGGGGTGTGACAAGATGAGGCCACAGCAGCAGCTGCTTAAGCTTTCTGATCACAGCCAAGGGCACACCCGTACTGGTAGGTGAGAGCTGCCACGGACTCAACACCCATGGGGCAGGTAGGCTTGAGTGTGCAGACCTGCAGGAACTGAATCTGATGCAGGCGTAGAGCACACCAGCCACATGCACTTATCCAGGGTGGCAAGAGGAGGCTCTTGTGAGTCCCAGGAGGCAGATCATTAGTTCTGCTACAACATGAGAATGGCTGTTTCCACAGCTGGTGGCTGCAGAAATTGGCACAGAGAGAAAGTAAGGACAGCTCCTCTTCCTCGAACGGAACAACCCTGGGTATTCAGGGAGACACAGAAATCATGTTCTGTGTTAAGAAGCTAGCACCCTCCTGTTTATAAGAAGGAGAACCAAGACCAAAGAAATCAAACCATCCAGAAAATACACTTTACCAAATAGTCAGAACATGTACAACTGGGAAAGCCTAGAATATGGGATGAATATAGAGCACTCACTAGACATTAAATAATATTAATTTTAAGTAATATCTGGATTTAACTTGTGGTTTCATCTGGGAAGCCAATTAGCAGTGGGATCTTAGCTAAAATCACTGCCTAAACCTCATACCACCTAATGAGTTTTCCTGTATAGAATAAAGGGCTTGAGTTTCATAAAATAACTATCGGGTCTAAAAATATTATATTAAAAAATTAAACATTAACATACATAGGGATATTCCGTTTATACTTTTAGGTTGCAATAACATGTGCACTGATAGCTAAGAGTAAGGAAGTTACTATTATTAGAAAGGTCAATGCCAAGTGTTCCCAAAGGGTTCAATCTACTATGAAAAGGGTATGGTTTTTCAAGGTGAGCATCTTTTCTCTCACTTTTGAAACAAAAATAAAATCATCATGCACATCTAAGTTAAGCTAGGGAATTAAAGAAAAGTATGACTTGGATAGGCATATCTCTGTTTGGGTTTCCCTAGAAGCAGCAGACCTTGACACAATGACATAGAACAAGTAGTTTATTGGGGAGGTGGAAGAAACCACCAGTGTGGGTGGGCGTAGGGGAAGGAAGACAGTGGAGACAGCTGATAAAAGTCACATCATAGCACGTGACTGCTGCTCCGTCTCACTAGGAAAACTCTGAGGTTCCATGTGAAACACACATTTCAGCCTAAACTCACTAGAGGGTGAGGAAGCTGGGGTATTTATGCACCAGCTACTGCAGGTCATTGTTTAAGGTCTACTCCTGGGGATTTATTCTCTTGAAATTCTGGTCTGTGCTGGTGGCCAAGCAGGTTCCTACAGCATGAGAAAGCCTTGAGGCAAAGAAGGTCAAATAGGGGCATTTAGAAGTCAGTCTGCTGCACCTCCCACTGGTAGGTGCACTGGATGCATCTGCTGTAACGGGTCATGATAAAAACTACTCTTGGCAAATTCCCCACCCAATGGATACTTGTTCCAATAGAGCGTGTGACCTGAGCCTTAATGTCTCCTCCTCCTCTCCCCTTTGGGAAGTGGACAGAAGCCACTGAGCATCCAGACCTCCAGCAGCTGCTCCTGGAAAAGCCCCTGCAGCAGGCTTCACAGATGAATGAAAAGCATCCCTTGGCCCAACTCATCTGGATACATCTGGGTATCATCTGAATGACACCCAGCCTCCTGAAAGTAATAATCTTTATTTTTCTAATGATCCTGACTCGACAGTTGGTTTTGCTCACTCTCAGAATGAGGAGTGAGACAACAAAGGATGCAGGAAAGCTCTTCTCATGACCCCCTCTAACATTCTAGCGAGGGAAGGAGAGAATTCTGACATTTCGTTTTTTGTTGTTATTCCCCTGGCAACATAAAGTTTGAGTGAAATCCAATTAGAATTTTCTTTTACCTTACTTGAGGTACAAAGGAAAGTTCCTCCTTCTTTATTGAAATATGCATATTGAGAAGAGCTAGTAAGCAGGACATCCAAACAGAGGGGCCATCAGTAGAGTATTTGCTTATTTTTTCATTCTCCCTTGATGTTAATGGGCAGCATGCCTTTCAGAAAAGGACTTCCTAACTCAGACATGCCTGATCCGTAAGCTATTAGGTTCATCTGTTCTATGAAAGAAATTTCAGTGCCTGGGGTGTTGGAGGACTTGAGTGTCATCTAGAGATGTTTCTCAAGGATTCCCCTAAACACTGAATAATGTTATTACCTACTATTATTTATTTTATTATCTGAAATTAAACAATTTTAATTCCATTCCTAAGAAATTATCTTCTTTTGCTCAATCATTCAACAAATATTGAGTACTTTTTATATGCCAGGCACTGTATCAAATAAACATCTCGCATAAAGTTGTTTACATTCTCATGTCAGAGTCAGACATTAGCAACAAAGTCATAGAGAAAGTTAGGTATTATGTAAGAAGGCCATACGTTCTACAAAATAAAGAAAATGCATAAGACAGAGAAGAGGGCCTAGAAGCCCCGTGGTTGTCAGGGGAGACCTCACTGGGAAAGTGCCATTTAGGCAAAGATTTAAAGGGGACTAGAATGTAATTCAGAGCCCATCATTAGGCACATCATTAGGGCTAGTAACACTGCAATAAATATGACAAAAAATCTTCGCTAGAGAAACTTAGATTCTAGCGAAGGACCTCAATCACAAACAGATAAACAAATAAGTATAATGTAATGTCAAAAGATAACCATCAAGAAGAAAAATAAAGAAAGATCATAGGATAGAGTTAGGGGTCGGCAAATTTGTTCTGGAAAGAGCCAAAAAACAAATATTTAAAGGTTTCTGACATAGGTTCTGACACAACTACTCAATTCTATCATTGTCATGTGTAAGCAGTCATAGATTATAAGCAAATGCATGGGCCTGTCATGGGAATTTTTGAGGATCTGGTATTTTAGCAGACAACTGAATGAATGAACAAAAGCCATGTAATAATCTAGAGAAAGACAAGCAGGAGGAAACACGAGTTCCAAGGCCTTGGGATGGTAGCTTGATTGACAAATGTGAGCCTTCAGGTAAAGTGCACAAAAGAAAGGACTTTAGGAAAATGGATCAGAGTGTGTAATAGACTTCACTGGTGGTCAGTCTCTATTCCTCTCTGAATATACATCCTTTGCCACATGATATTGTAGGTTTCCTCTCAAGGGGAGCCTTGACTTTGGATTCAGCCACGTGACATTCTTTGGTCATTAGAATAAAGTTCCAGTTCTGAGTCTAAGGGTTAAGAGAACTTGCCTGTTTCTGTTTGCTCTCTCACACATCTGCTATTGCTTTGAGAAGAGCTCAGGCTAGCCTTCTGCTCCCTCCAGAGGCAGAGCCACCCAGCCAAGCCACTGTAGCTGAGGCCAGCCCGGATCAGCCAACCCTTAGCCAAGCTGCAGACACCTAAGGGATAATAAGTATTGTTTTAAAACACTGACTTTGCAGGTTGGTTTTTATCTATAAATAGTTCTGTGGCGCAGAAAGGTAGCCAAGGAGGCAGATCATGGCAGCCTTGTGATTATGGTAGGAACTTTAGATTTTGTTCTGTGAGAAAGAACACCATCTGAATGTTGAGGGCAGAGGTAAGGCAAGACTTGGTTTATACTGTAGATGGGATATCAGGATTGCTACAGGAGAACAGACTGCAGAGGAATGTACATAGCATATGGATGACTGCCCAGGAGACTCATAGCAATGGGCAACAGCAGTTAAACTAAGGGGGCAGAAGAGAAGGAGAAGAGAAATGGTCATATTTGAGATATATTTTGAAGGTAGAGCCAATGTGACTTTTTTTACATGGACCTGGTGTGGCGTATAAGAGAAAGAGCAATCAAGGATGGCTCTGAAATTCTTGTCCTGAACAAATGATTAAATTTTGGTACATTTGCTGAAATAGAGGGTTATCTAGAGGATGAGTTGGTTGAAACTGGGAAAGAATATAGAATTGAGATCGAGATCAACAGAGAGCTATTTTGCTAGTATGAAACCATTATTATTATTTTTTTAAAATTTGTACAAGGCTTTGTAGGTACAACGTTTAAGCTACTATATAGCTTGAGCCGTTATAACAAGATACCACAGACTGAATGGCATAAACAACAGGCGTTTGTTTTCTCATGGTTCTGGGGGCTGGAAGTGCAAGATCAAGGTGCCATCAGTGTTGATTTGCAGTGAGTCCCCTCTTTCTGGCTTGTAGACAGCTGCCTTCTCGCTGTGTCCTCACTTGGCCTTTCCCCTGTGCATATGTGGAAAGAGAGATCTCTGCTGTCTCTCCCTTTTCTTTTCTTAAAAACATAGCAGTCCTTTAGGACTACGACCTCACCCTTTTGTCCTCATTTAACCTAAATTACCTCCTTCAAGGTCTTTTCTCTAAATCCAGTCCTGCTGGGGGTTAGGGTTTCAGCATATGAATTTGCAGGGGGATGTAGGGGGCACAAGTGAGTCCATAACAACTACCTTTATTCATAATATGTGTTATAGACTAAAGCACCTTGACTTGAACTTCAGCACTCACTTTTTTGGTTTCTGTACAGAACAATTTTTGAAACTGTTGCATATATTCTTTTTTTCTCAACCTTTCCACTTAAGTTTCTTTTCTACCATTTCACTAAACTGTTTGCTGTAAGGGTCAGAACTGACTGCCGTAGATTTTCTGCCATGGTTCTTTTTCTTCCCTCTTCTTTTTTGACTCTTCAGATTTGACACAGTTGTGACCAAATCCTCTTTGAGACTCCCTGTCCTATTGACTTAGGTGATCCCTCAGTCATCTCACCTCTCTAATAACTTCTCACAGTCATTTTTTGCTGGCTCTTCTGTGAGTGTTGAGATGCCTCAGGCATAGGCCCAGACCCACTGTGTGTTTCTAAAGCAGTCTGTCCCCAGTGACCTCCTCAGCCCTCCTGACTTTACATAAAACCCAGAAGGATATTAGCTCCCACCTTTACGTATCTGATGTGACATTTCCATTATGATCCAGACTTTAGTACCTAATTGCATCCTTAACTAATCCACTTAGATATTAATAGTCATCTCATCAAGTCCAAAAAGGAACCCTTGACTTACACCTAGACCAAACTAGTCCCTCTACCAGTTTTCTCCACCTGAGTAAATGGCACTGTCATCGACTCAGTTGATGAGACTTAACACCGATGAGTCTTCCTTATGGATGCTGTTTTCCTACCCCTCACGCGTAATCTATTAGCAAATCCTGCCAGTTTTGCCTCCCTTCCCCATTCTTCAACTTGCTAACATTTTCATTGTAACCACCTACCAGGTATTGAAAATAAAATTTGCAGTTTAATAAAAAAGTTGCTAACACGTTTAGTTTAAATGTACGACTCCTTTGTAACCCCTTCACGGAAGCATGAGGCTAACAAAAGTGAATAAATGAAGAAGAAAAAGAATGCAGGTAGTTTAATAAGCAAATCTTGCTAAGATTTTTTAAGAACCCAAAATACAAGTGGAAGGAATTTTATTTAACATCCTATGATGTTTATTGATATGTGGGAATCCAATATAAAACAGAAAAGAAAGGCATCTAGGACAAAATTCCTTTTGGGGGAATTTAACTGTTATCCAGCTGGATTGTAGGTTGTGATATGAAATCCTATAGCCAGTCACCTTGCAGGGTACTCTGTCCTTTCGAGCTTAAAGGAAGAGGCTGTTCATGCTAACAAGGAACAACTCTTCCAAACGAGCCAAGCCCTTCATGGAGGGATAGTAAAATATTTGGGGGCAGATCCTGGGTACTTTTTGGAGTCCTTCAAATTTAACTGCTTCACCTACACGTGAGATGGGCTCTACCATGATCACTGCTGTAACAAGATAAATAAAAACTACGACAAAGAAAAAAGAAAAAGAAACAGTCTAAAGCAAGCAGCACTCTTAAAAATCCATAAAATCATTATGCAGTTTTAACCAATTACAGGTCTGCTTTCAGTTAAAAAAGTGCCAAGAGCCAACCACAGAAATGAGTCAGAATGGAAATTTAATTGAAGACTGCCCGCCAGCATCCATTGAAAAGACTATTTTGAGAGAGCTTTTGGAGATCAGTATTGAAGCCATATTTGATTTGCTTTAGGAACTGTTACATTCCAACTAGTGAAATCGCCTCCTCGATGGTACAGATAGCAAGCCCCCTACACTGCGTTTTCTTTCTCTTCCACTTGTGTTTAGAGTCAAAAGAAAGAAAGAAACTTCAACAATCTAGTAAGATTATTTCGCTGGGCTGGATAAATAATTCGCAACACCCAAAGCAAAATAAAATTTGGGGGCTCCTTGCTTAAAATTAAGGAAACATGTGTTGCTGTAAGTGCGAAAATATAATCTTTTTCCTTTCTTCTGAGATCTCTTTCTTGACCTTTTGATGTTTTTCATTAACTTTTTAATGTTGCACTGCCTTTGGTGGGTGATATACATAGGGTCAGTGCAGACTCTCAAAGGAAACTGAGGGCTCAGCCTAAGCCACTAGACTAATTTTTTAATCTCCTTTTTGTGTGGCGGCCACCCAAGCCACATAGACAGATAACTCAGGGATTCCAGCCTCCATGAGCGGGATGCTAGGAATCTTGATCAGGAGTGGTTAAAAGCTTCCTCCCCACCCCACCCTGCAAAAAGCCACCCATTAAATGCCTCATAAAGTGGTAATTCTAGGTTAGGGCAGCAACCACGATACCCAGCCCTGACATACTATGGGGTACAGGCATACGCAACCCCAGACCCCTCCATGTTCATGCCCAGGCCCCACCAGGGCTAGAGGGCAATGACAGAGTGTGAATCTTCTCTTGATGATCTGACTCTGCTCCTGGTGGAGGAGGGTAGTGGTAGCAGGGAAGGAGGTGGGAAGTGTGGTAGGCTCATAGGGCCCAGAAGGTGGGAATTGGTTGCCACAAACCCATACCAAGGGGGTAGGATGGCAGCAGGGGGCTTCATCACATATTAGCTGGAGCTCCAAGCCCCACCTCCTTATGCTCTATTGTTTGTCCCACCACACTTCACTGATAAAACACAAATTCAAAGATTAAAAGTATTAAAACACACAAATTCAAAGATTAAAAGTATTAAAAGTCCCTCATCAAGAAGTTGATGAGGGACTGTAGAGCAAGAAACCTCAGGCCTTGCTGAACCCAAGGTCATATGTGATTGCACTTATCATGTGTCCATGAAACAGATCCTGATGGAACATGAATTTGTTTCATCACAGTGTCCTGATCCTGGAGAGTCTTGGAAGAGCTGTGTGCCTTTGTTAAGTCTTATCCAACATATACAATTTTTTTTTTTAAAGAACTTTCTACTTCACTAGAACAAGAAAGATAAGGCATTTTAGAAATTTTAAAGAACAGCATAGCTTTCATTGCATGCACTTATCAACATCCTAGACAGCAGTAGTAATAGGACTTGCTGAAGACAAAAATGACTTAATTTGGAGTCCGTTTCTAGGCAGTGCCATTCTAATCAGAGTGTGATTAAGGCAGTGCTCCAAGCAGTCTTGGCTGGCTTCAGTGAGCTCGCAACAGATACGGCTCTCTGAGTCCTTTCCAGCCTGGACTGGATTAGCGCTCATCAAAGCCTCCCAGAGCCCACCGCTCCTCCTTCCTCAGGACTCCATTTCTTTATCAGTATTGCTCTTCAGACCATCTCCAGCAGACCCTGGTGCCATCAATGATGTATCAGTGCCCACATTCACCATACTCTTGGGGTTGATCGTTTTTATTGTGGTATATATTTGAAAAACCTAATTAAACACTTAAATGCAACTAATAATTTTGAAGTTCTCCATAGCTCTGCATATACAGTCTCATAGTTATGATTCCACCTCTTTTTTTTTTAATGTGGTATGATATTGCTTCGTTGGGGGAGTGATTAGCTATAGTCCATCGTATTTAATTATTATAATTATATGTACAATTATATATGTAATTCTAAGTATAAATGTATTTAATTATGATTATTTGTGTGTAATGTTTCTTGAATGCTATACCTAAACTCTCTTAATCTTCACAACAATCCTATAAAGTAAGCAATCTCATCACTGTTTTATATATGAAGAAACTGAGATACTTTCTTAAGTGTATATAGCTGGTGATAGTAACAGTTATGGAGGTCTTACTCTGAGCCAGGCACTGTGGTGGGTAGCTAGGTTATCTTATTTCATCTCTACTGCTATTCTTTGGGATTGTACAACGGTTATGCTCATTTTAGAGATGGAGAAATTTGACATTGGCCAGGCTGATTTTCTCAAGGACACACTGCTATTGTCACTGAGTAGAAGAGCCAGGATTTTACCACAGGCATTTGGATATGAGAGATGGTGTTTTCATCTATTATGTTATTTGTGGAAGGTTGTAGTTTGCAAAAATGGTCAGGGTAGTATTTCTATTCCAAACTCCTCTTCTAGAACCTTGAACTCCATCACCAGGAGATGGAGCCTATTTTCCCCTCCTCTTGAAACTGTGTGAGCATTACAACTGCCATGGCAAGTAGCAATGCAGGGGAAGGAATGCGACGTGTCTTTCGGGGGCTAAGTCAGGAAGGGCACTACAGCACCCACGTGGCTTGCTCATGTTCATCATTGGCATTCAGCTACTGTAGGACCCAGAGTGATGGCTCCTCAATAATGTCCGTGCCCTAGTCCCTAGAACCTGTGAATACGGTACTCTACATAGCAAAAGGGGCTTGGTACATGTGATTAAATAAAAAGCTTGCAAATGAGACTATCTCAGATGTAATCGCAATATTTCTTAAAAGTAGAAGGGACAGAAAGTTCAGAATCAGAAGGAGCAGTGATGATAGAATGATCATGGAGAGGCAGAAGCATGTTAATTAGGGGAAGAAAGCCACAGAGAGAGGCAAGGTCGCTGGTTTTGAAGGTGAAAGAAGAGGGTCAGGAGCACAGGGGTATAGGCAGTCTCTACAAATGGGAAAAGGAAACGAATTCGCCCTTAGAGTGTCTGGTGAGACATGCCACACTGAAACATCTTGATTTTAGTCCAGTGAGTTCTCTATTGGACCTTTGGCTTATAGAACTACAAGACAATACATTTGTGCTGTGTTAAGCCACCAAGTTTGTTTTAATTTGTTGAAGCAGTGACAGAAAACTTAATACAGCTACCATGCTGTGAAGAAGTCTTTAGACTGAAAACCCAAGCTAAGGACTCAGCCAATTAGCCAGCAGCATTCACTAGAGAGTAAGTGAGTGAGTAAGTCTTCAGAAGATTCCAGCTTCCAGCCTTGGAGATGTCCTGCCACAGCAAGGGGAGCAGACATAAGCTGTCCCTGCCGAGCCCTGTTTACATGTCTGAAGAGACTGTTGAAAACAAAAACAAATGAAAAAAAAAAAACTAATATAAGAAAGTTTGTGTTGCTTTATTCCATGCTTTGCTCAACTAGGGAAACTTTCTGGTCGGGGAGCAATTGTTGATTATGGAGTTTCAGAATTTATATATTCATAAATTACAATAAGCACCAACCTATGCCTAACTGCTGAGGATTTCCTATCTTGTTAAATTATTAGACCCATGTTTACAAATAAGATTCTAGAAACAGTAAGCAATAAGTAAGGAAGTATGCCAATGGTCACCCTCACTGTTAGAAGAATCACCCGTCTCCAAGACCGTGTGGCCTCTACGTTCTCTACCAGGTATAGCACTGCTGCAAGTATCAGAGTCTTTGAAAAACATTCCATTTGGGTGATTCCTGAGATTCATATGAATAACCAAGAACCTTGATTCCACTATGCATAGCATGTAGAACACACAGAAAATCGTGGAGGACCATCTACCAAATATAGGTACCTATCTTAATTCAGATTTTTCCTCTTCTTTTGAAGAAGAGACAATGTCACAGAACTACCATGACTGTGAATTTGGCATTGTTATTTTCAGCCTTGCATCTTCTTTGTATTTTTGCTCCTCAGAGAAAACAGTATTGTGTTGCATCTTTACACATCTCATGTATGGTATCACCAACCTGAAACTTAATTTTTGGTCACTATTATATTTTTAAGGTTTATTCATTGATACTCGTAGGTCTAGTTTACCAATTTCTAATGGCATATTCTTTCTGTTGTCAACAGACATTTATTTTTTTGTTTTAGCTTTCTACTTTAACCAAAAATGCGATAATCTGTGTTCTTTACACATCTCTCTGGTTACATCTACTAGAGTTCCTGTGCTATGTATTTAGGGATGAAGTTGATGAGGTAAAGGAGATACACATCTTAAATTTTGCTGGATATTACCAGATTGTTCCCCAAACAATTTTTAATTCCACGACAGTATATGAGAGTTCCACCATTCTATATTCTTGTTCACATCTGCTATTATCAAACATTTTAGATTTTGCCAAACTAAGTCTGGAATTATATCTAATTATGGTTTCCTCAAATTATGAAGGAAGCTAGGCAACCTTTCAGATGTTTAAAGGACCATTATTTTTCCCTTTTCTGTGAATTACCCCTTATCCTCTGCCTATTTTTCTATTGAGCTTTGTGTGTGTGGTCTCATTTTGTCAAGTATCTTTAACATTTTGGGATAATAATTTGTTTTGTTATATACTCTGCAAAACTCCTCTCCCAATGTTGTGTCATGTCCATTTACCTTGTTTATGGCGTCTTTTGTTTCTTATTTACTATATTTCAAGGTGATATGTATATTTTTAAATACTTTCTTCTAAATTTTTTATGTTTTTGATCCATCAGGAATTTACCTTTTTTGTGTATAGTGGTAGAGGTTTAATTTTATTTTTTTTGACAGAGATCTTTCATTTCTCACCAGCATTTATTTAATAGTCTCGTTATTCTCCACTAACTTTTAATGGCATTTCTATTATATTGTGTATATATATATGTATATATATATATATGAAACTACCATAGCTTTACGAGTTTGTATAATTACCTCTGTCTGGAATGTCCTTTCTGGGTTGATTTGCAAATATTCTACTCATCTGTTGAGTCCTAGCTTACCTATCACCTCCTTTATAAGGTGGCTCTTTCCCTTCTTCCTGCTTCTCTATGTTGATTACGATCTGATTGCAACATGCATCAGACTGTAGATATTTATGTGGAGACAGTTTTCGCTGCCAGATTTTTAGCTCTTTTGAGGCTAAACACATTGTCCTACTATTTTATACTGCTAAACACCTTGCAGATATTTAATAAGATTAACTAAATGAATACATTAATGAGTGAATCTTCAAAACAGAACAGCTTGAGTGACACTTGGTAAATTTGAATAATTCATCTTCATATCTCTGGCCTCTCTTTTCCCCTTGTTTTGCTGACTTTGTTGTGTAGAGACTTTAACATAGTTATTATGGATGAAATTCTTCTTTATAAAAATTGCTTCTATGACCATAATTCGTAGATATATGATCTTATTGGATTCTTCATTTCTATTTTTGTTTGTTTGTTAATAAATGATGTCTGAGGACTAAATCACTAACCTTACCTACATGGCAGTCTGCTTTATGTAAAAATCCCCAATGCTGTCGTGTTGAGGTGGAGGGCAAGTTTGCTTTGCATTCTAAGCAACTACAGTTTGGTACCTAAAGCTAAAATCCACAAAGTGTACTAAAGACTATGAACTCATTCATTTTTACTCAATTATGTTTAGATACTCTCTAGTTCCCTATAAGATATATAGGAGACTCCATAAATGGTTATTGAATATTTGCATGATAATAAACATATGTGTCTTCACATGTTCTACTTGTGAGATTTTATAAGATCTAGGACCCTCACAGGTAATAAGGAGCATACCTATTTCCTGTATATTATTTCCATCAAAGTACACATCTCCAATGAAGCAGGTCAGACATCATCATTGTCAGTGTGACCCGGAAGTTACCATAGTCATTTGCTTCTGGTATTATTTGAAAGTAAATTTAGTCTACCTATTGTCGATAACGTTTTCTTTTAAAGATTTTATTTATTTATTTATTTATTTATTTATTTATTTATTTATTTATTTATTCATTCATTCATTCATTCATTCATTCATTCATTCCTGAGAGACACACAGAGAGAGGCAGAGACACAGGCAGAGGGAGAGCAGGCTCCCTGCAGGGAGCCCGACGTGGGACTCCATCCCAGGGCCCGGGGATCACGCCCTGGGCCCAAGGCAGATGCTCAACCGCTGAGCCACCCAGGGGTCCCTGTAGATAATGTTTTCACTTGCGGTAAATACTCAGGTGATTAGCAGTCCTTCTTTATTGCTGTCAAATTTGCTATCGACTAAACTCCCAGTAATAAATGCTGCCATTGACTTCAACAGTTCAAAAGAGTGAAAAGCACAGTCTTTGCAAGAAAGTATGGCCATCAAAATCTCCTACTCAGCCCGTCACTGCGGCTGCAAGATTTACCTTACCTTGGGAATGTGGAAGTTTGGGTTTCACACGATACGGGTCAACAAAACACACACAGTTAGCTCCGCCTGGTTTAGAGTCTGGTTACAGACAATTCCACACTATTTCTGCACCAAGTTAAGCTGTGTCTCTGATGCCTCTAATTCACTTAAGGAAAGAGCAACCATTTCCAAGATTTCACTCAAATTATTCTCTTAAGCCATGCTTAACAGTCTGGGCTTTTCTCTAGATCTTTCTTTTCCTTATCTCTAGAAATATCCTTCCATGGTTTGCTTTTTAAGGTGTTCTGCCGACATAATTTCTAAAATCGGTCTGTTCAGTTCCTGCCCTGGTTTAATCTATTAAACATTTGAGCTTTCTTTCTTACTTTCTTAACTCTTTTCTGGTGGATTTCCTTTTTGAACACTTCTTGCCTCTACTCTCCTACGCCTCCTCTTCACCCCACACAAAGATTTTCCATTTCCTTTCCCCCTCAGCCATATGGGTTCCCAGTTTTCTCTTCTCCTCTGTTCATGTCCAAGTGAAAACACACACACACACACACACACACACACACACACACCTCACAAACCTATTTTATCTCAAATTAGTGTTGTAAGCCCCAAATTTGCACTTAAATCACTCCTGTCTATAACCTCTGCTGGACTCTTCCTCTCTTTAGAGTTCAGTTTCCTTGTCTGTAAAATGGGATGGTTGGAAGAGTTCTGTTTCAGCATAAACATGACTATAACTCAAACAATCTAACAAAGTCTTCCTCTTTGGTAACCTCAAATGATAATGGCTTATTTACCACAAAATAGGCTACTTGTCACAAACAATGTCTCAAGGAGCACTCTGGCTCTCAGCACATTCAATGTAAAACTGGATCAGAAAGAAAAAAACAGCCCGTTCTGGCATCCTAGCTACATTCAACCTAGCACAACATGAAGCGACCTGGTTGGGAGGACATGGCAAAAGCACAAGAAGCTGCTAAATGGAAACTGGATTAGGGTAGTCACGCAGAAAGATGCAAGCCCAGATGTCTGTGACATCCCAGACGATGGCAACCAAAGGAACTGGGCCAGTTTCAGGGCTTCAGGGAGACCTTGATAGGAAAGAGAAAAAAGGAATTTAGAAACTTGGTTTAGAACTTGGCAATTTACAGCTAAGTTTAGAACTTAGAAATTTAGAATAGGTATTTTTTTTCTTTAGTAAAATATTTACTCAGAAATTGAGTTTGGAGGTCCAGAGACAAAGTAAAAGGCACTTCCAAAGCCCGTCAGTAGATACAGAATCAGAGTTAAAGGTGAGATCCATAAAAGGAAGCATGAGCCCAGAGTCCTTAGTAGTTTTGTACCCCCTTCCCCAAAGGGCATAATTCTGAACACAATGAGCAGAAATAGATGGAATTTATTTTTAGCTAAGGTATCTGTTTGAATGCGTCTCATGAAATTCCTAATTGCACGATGCAAGTACTATGCAGTCCAGGTAATTCAAGAAATACAATTATATTTCCTCCATTCTGTTCGGTAGACAGCACAACAGGAGACTGCAAATGGTCTGCTTCAGAAGAGCAGCTCTTTCTGAACAAGGAGAATTCTTGAAAGGAATTGTCTGCTTCCCGAAATGAAAATTGGTAAAGATTATATCTTCCAAAAGTTTGATTTATTGAACAGTCTTCTTAATTTTTCAAAGAAATAAATATTTTTTGAATCAAGAATATGCATGCTACAAATCCTTCTGGAAGGTGGGTGATTGGATTGAATAACTTTAAAGTTAAAAACCAATTGTATAGCTGAGTAAGGTGGCTGTTATTTCTAGATCCACTTTGCAGAGGTTATGGAGGGTCAGCATGATTAAGTACTTGGAAGGTGGTTGCAGAGGGCAAGAAATGGAACTGGGATTTGAACTCAGGCCTCTTGACTTTAAGCCCTATGCCCCTCCTAGTTCATTCCCAGTGACTTTCACCCAGGCTGTGGTGGATTTAAAAGGGTATATTCTTTTAACTTGTATGTATTTAGTAAATTAAATATGAGAGTGTAACAGACATAATGAACATCTCAGCAGAATCACTCGATGATCACCGACATCTTCCCTACCCTTGCATCTCCCTTCTCCATCCTCAGCCCAACACTGGGTAACAAGGATTCCCTCCCTCCCTCTCTCTCTCCTTTCTTTCTTTCTTTCTTTCCTTCCTTCCTTCCTTCCTCCCTTCCTTCCTTCCTCCCTTCCTCCCTTCCTTCCTTCCTTCCATCCTGTCTTCTTTCCTCCCTTCCTTCTTCTCTCTCAGTTGGCTTTTTAAGAGTTTGTGTGGACAGTGGTGCTATATACACTAGAGCTCCCTGGCAAAAGGAAGATCCATTCATTGACTTCTTGATTAAATCATTCACTGAGTGCTAAGTGAGTCATCACTCCTTGCAAGTCCTTGTGTGAGGTACGTAACTGGGCATCATACAATGTTTATGCTAATGGATATAGGAGCCTAATCTCTTTTGCTCTGTGTAATTGGAAAAGGTTTCAGATGGTTGAGGTTTGGAGGAAATTAGGAAAATGAATCTTAGTTCAAATAATCAAAAAGTCCTGTATGAAGAAGAAACGGAGCTGATTCTCATTCAGCTCTAAAATATATTCAAGCCCCTAAACACATGTTTTCAAATATCGGTGCAAAATGAATGCCAGAGTCAATGTCAACTGGTACAGTGCGTTATCTCTCCCCATCAGAGTAAATGAATCCAAGATTGCTTCTCTTAGCCTTACCTCTCCTCGTCCGTCCCTCTGCTTGGAGGGAAACGCCTGCTGATGGCACTTCCTGGCACGACAGCAACTCTGATATTTTCAGTGCACTTTGCCTTTTGGAGCTTCCTTAACTCAGTGACCTACCCGTGCTGGCCAGAGCTGCATTAACCAGGTCCCGCCCGCACAGGAGAAATTCCTTTCATTCATCAGCAGATAAGGAGTTTTGACAAGCCTCTCTGGGGAGCAAAAGGGGAAAACATGCACACAAAAGATTGCCCTGTAATACTGGGAAGCACAAAGTGAAGGAGCCAAAGAAAGACCGAAGGAAGCTTTGAGGCAGCCAGGGCAGACAGGGAGTCTGCTATCAGAATTAAATGCGATGCAGTCCAGAGCCCTCTCTCTGTCTCTACCTGCTTCTTCTCAATGTCACTAGCGGCCCACAGTTTGATACAAAACAGATCCCCAGAAGTATGCCAGTAACTCCTCAGGACCACCAGGGCAAAAACAAAAACATTCAGGGCTTGACACTTAGCAGGGCAGCTTGCCAAGCGTATCACATGTGAAAAGAGCTGCTCGGAGAGAATAATCTTGCTCATGTTCACAAGGCCGGGTGTTAAGTCTCTGAGAACCCAGGCCATTTTCCATCCAGGGCAGCCTACGGGGGCTGGGAAAAGCACTTTGCTATGAACAGCCAGAAAGGGCAACTATGCGTTTTGTGGAAGGAGAGCTGAAGGAGAGCATGGAAGGTCAGTTGTGAGAGAATGGAGAAAATTAGTCTACCTTTTGCCTTGAGTCCCAAGACACTGAAGTGACCCCGCCTTGCAAGTATATATCGCACACACACTCTTTACGTAAATCTTTTCTGCAAACCTGGCCTTGAGGAATTCTGGTGCCCAGCCTACCAGTTTCATGATGTGTTAATTTTCATGTAGCACAGTCTAATCGAGATGATAAGATGGGCTTTTCTACCCCACCAAACTTTTCTTCATTGGTCTAACAGATATGTCTAGAGCGCCTACTACTGGCCAGACATGTTCTAAGTGCCAGCACTAAATCAAGGAACAAAACAGATACTAAAACCTCTCGCTCTTGAATCTCATCCTCTAGGAGGGTTTCCCAGATATGTAGCATATTAATCATGGCAGAGAAATTGGTAAATGAGAAATACAAGGTTTGGTTGGTTACAGTTGATCTCACAACTCATTGTTAAATACTTAATATGCATTGTACAGTGTGTTTTAGGTGCTGGGCTGGGGATAAAGCAGGAACCAGACGGATCCACCTCCCGTCCTCCTGTTTCTTATATTCTAGTAGCTGTGCCCATCGTTTAACTTTGCTCTCTCATTCATTTCTTATCTCCTCTGGGCTGGGAGGGCGAAGGGGGATAATCCCTGCATGCTGTATTTTCTACGTTCCTTTGTCAAATGGCTTTTGACTTGTTCTTCCAAGAGCAGGCACTGGCTCAGCTTTGGAGGGTGGAGCAGCTGCCCTGCTGCTTCCTTTCCTCTCTGTCTCAGGAGATGGCTGCCTCTCCTGTGGACATCAACTCTTCTAGCCATGATTCAAAGCCCTGAGAGACACTCCTTCCACCTGGGCTCTGGGAAAGCCTCCTCCTCCCACTGTCCTTCCAGACCCTTTGGATGGTAGTGGCTTCCTGTTCTGAGTTGCTTCACCATCTCCCTTTTAACTTTCCTGCTTTTTGATAACCTATGTGACCGAATCCTTGCATTCAATTTCCTGTTGTTGAAGGACCTAAACAGTTTTTGTTTTCCTCAAGGGACCCTAAGTGGGAAGGAGTTTTGACCAAAATATTAAAAATGTGATTAGCAAAAGGGGAACTGTGGATATATAAGAGATGGTATGTCTAAGATAAAATACCAACCACATCAGTTTGCTCAGGCTGCCATAACAAATGCTGTAAAGTAAGGGTTTGAACAACAGAAATTTAATTTCTTGCAGTTCTGGAGGCCAAAGGTTCGAGATCAAGGTGTCAGCAAGTGTAGGTTCTTCTGAGGCCTCTCTCCTTGGCTTGTAGATGGCTGCTTTCTCTCCGCGTCCTCATATGTTTGTTCTGCATTCCTGGCCCTGGTGTCTCTTCTTATAAGGATATCAGTCAGATTGAATTAGTAACCACCTTAACAGCCTCTTTAAAGACCCTATCTTCAAATATAGTCACATTTGAAGGTACTGAGGATTAGGGCTTCGACATATAAATTTGAGGAGGAGAATTTCAGTCCATAGCACTGATCTCGTTGAAAGGTCAGAAGGCCTGACTAAGAAAGACATTAACAAACAGAGTAGCAGGAAGGGCTTTGGAGCCATATAGGCATCTATTTGATTTTCATGTATTTGATACATTTTTGTCAACACAATGTGCCATCCATAAGGGATATAGGCCTGGATAAGAGGAAGGTGTTCTCTGCCCTTGACATTGGGTAGGGAAGGAGAGATGGACAAGCTGTGGAACAATGAGAATATAATACGATTCATCTCAGGCTGCACTAAATGTAGGGAGTAGCTGGCGTATGGAGAACAGCAACATCCCACTCTGTTAAGAAGGTCAAGAACAGCTTGCTTGAAGTGGATACCATCTAAGTTGAGTGCCCAGTAAACTAAAGTGTTAGGCAAGTGAAGAAAACATGGAGAGTGGGAAGAAAATTCCAGGCACATACAAAAGCACATTGTCTAGAGGTTAGACCTGTGAGTGAAAGACAGCATAGAATTTTGATCCTTCATGACATTGAAAAGATAGTTCCTTGTATTTTTGTAAGAACTGAGAATACGTCTCAAAAGTCATTGAAGGCTGTGTTCTTTGTGGCTCTTTTAAGAAATATTTTTGTTGGTTTCCTAAGTATCTTTGAGCTAATGTTTTACTTTCTCTTATTTGTTGTTTTGTTTTGCTTTAGTGTGTTTCCATCTATGAGAGAAGGTCGGGGTGCTCCTCCTTGATCATTGTGTCTCTAATTTTAGCGTGGCTTTCTTCTTTTGGGCACCTGCAATCCTGGGGGATCAGGATGGTGCAATTCCCAGGAAGCTGCTGGTAGTGTTCACCCAGCAATGGAAAGAACAGTGCAGGCTTTTAAAATTCTGCTTTGTAACTTTTTTTGCATCTACATTTTTAATGAGGATGTTCCTTCCCTTCTTAGCCATATCTCTGTGGTTAATGAAGTATTCCACAGTATTGAGCACACATGGTTGGCCCCAAACCAATGTCAATAATAAAATTAAAAAATAAAGCTTTTGTCTTGTTGCTCTTTTTCAGCTGTTTCAGTAATCTCTTTCCTTACTGCCTGAGGGTGTCATCTGAGAAAGTTTAAATCTACAAGAATTTATGTAGATTTCTGGCTTAAAGAATAAACAATATGTCCAATGACATTGTTTAAGAGAGAGAGTAATTGAAAAATAATGTTTATAACATTATAAAAACCTATGAGCATTTGAGAAGTTTGTATTTAATCTATATATCACAGATAAAAAGCCTAGAGAAGTCCCCAAAAAGAGTCATTAAAATCTTTAGATGTGGTCTTTTTCTTTGGGAAAACTCTGGTTTAGTAATTCTAAAAAAGTTTTCTGCATATATTTTTCCCTATTCAGAGCAAAAGGATATTTGAGTGTTCATCATTGCCTGCTTATAGTAGATTTAGGACTGGATGCCTTCCTTTGTCATTGGGACGAAATTGCATGCTATTGACGTGAAATAAGAATACCATGTGCATCTTACCAGCCATTAGTATTGAGGACATTTGACTTATGGATTTCCTGAGCTATTAGATTGTTTTATATTTCCACTTCTGTGGGAGAAATAGATTCTACATTGTAACAAGAGAGCACTGAGTTAGATGTAAAGAAGAACTTTGTGTGTCAGGCTGATTAAACACTGGAGCAAATTAGCAGGGGAGCTTATGGAATCACCATCTGTAGAGATATTTTAAAAATAGAATTGACAATTTTCTTCTTTGGATGATTTAGGAAATGCCCCTACTGGCAAGGAGATGGACCAAATGGGCTCTTGAAATCCTTTTTGGTTTTCCGCTCCTAAGAGTCTTTCTATATAGTTCTTGGAAGTGTTTATTTCCTAAGTATAATGTAGAACAGAATGCTTTTAGCAAAGGTGGTGTGTGTGTGTGTGTGTGTGTGTGTGTGTGTGTGTGTATCCATGTCATTAGGTAGAAAGATGGGAAGGGAACATTGTGTTACTTAAAAACCAAAATTATTTCCTAACCAGTCATTTTTACCAATGTGAAATAAATGGGACTTCCTCAGACTTTCTAGAAGCTTGCCACTTTCCTGACCATTTCTTCTCTTTTCTATGCCCACACTTCAAATGTAGGCCTGATCCGGTGCCTACTCTCAGCTCTCTTTTCCACTTATATCCTGTCTTTCCTGAGGCAACTTTATGTTCTCCTGAGCCTTCTGCTCTTGGATGACTTGAAAAATCTGCTTCCAAAGCCATGAATATTTCTCTGGGTTACAGATCTGCATTCCAGCTATCTGCTAGATATATTTACCTGAGAAGACCCCCGCCCCTCAGCAAACCAGTTCAGCATGTCCCAGACTGAAGATATGGCACAATGGAAAAGGGTGCTTTCTGACCCCGAATCTCCATCTTCCCTTTCCTGAGTTTCTCCTGTGGATCTCTTCATCCCTGCTCCACACCCACCACAATCACCCTTCTGCCCATCTCGATCCTCTCTTCAGTATGGCCTCATCTTGCATAGTGACACTTCCACAACTTAGGCTCAAACAGTCAATGAAAATCATACCTGACCATCTCTGGTACCATGCCATTCTCACAGCTTACAGCTCTGGGAGCTCACTTGTCTGTCTCAAACTGCTCATTCCTCTTCACCTCTAGTATTTCTTGGGCTTGGAGCAGTCTCCCTACCTTGAGAGGAAGATCTTGCCTCGACAATGTGACACATGGTTCTAGTGTCAGCTCATCTCCTTAGGAAGTCCTCTTCAATCCCCCTTGATATGCATTCATCAACGTTGTTCACGGACCCTCAGTACCTTCCTGATATGACTATGGAAGAGGTGTATAGTAAAAAATGGGGCTCAAAGTAACACCACCCCATAGGAGTGAGGATGAAAATACTCAGCTGGATATGGGGGTGAAAGGGGAGTAAAGAGGTGAATATTTTGTACACTTGAAACTACCGTAATACCGTGTGTTAACTATACTCAAATTAAAAAAAAATTAAAAAATAAGGTGAATGGTCCCTACATTCAAGCAGCCAAAAAAATTGTTATATGCAATGATATCCAAATAACTGTAATAAGCTGTGAAAGTAACACCCTCTTTAATGTCATCATCATCATCACAACTAATCTTCCTGTCCATCACTTTCTAATCTGCATGAATCATTCAGTGGATAGATATTAGTAAAACTCTCATAACAATTAGGGAAAGCAAGGTCATTTAGATTTGTTGACCTTTCTTCCCTGCTAGGGCAGGATGATTCCCCATAGCATATTCTGAAGTGTTTAACAAGTCCATTTAAATGACAGATCTATTTGGTTCCTCCAGTATCCCATAAAAGATGGTCCTACAATGCACAAGACAGAAGTTCCAGGAAATTTCTTTCTCTGAGATTTACTTTTCTTCCAATCATTTCAACAAACCCTCAAATCTCATAATTTCATTATGAATAAGTACTCTCATTGTGCAATAATTATGCCTTGTATTTGTAGTTATCTCATTGCATCTCAGGGGTTCTTTTTTCCTCTTAAGATGCTTTGCCACCTACATTTACTCCTTTACATTTCTGAGACATTAGTCCTAAGCAACCAAACCATAGCTATGTTTGAATTTATTTGTATCCTCAAATTGTTTTCCATGTATTAGTTCTGTGGCAAACTCTCAAAATCTTGAATATCATTTTATTTGGTGTAATAAAGATGATAATAATAAAAATAATAAAAATAACAGGAAATAAATGAAGAATATAAAAACAATGATGGCTTGCATCAGTTTACAAAACACATTTTGCACCAAAAAAAAAAAAATGTACAAAACACTTTTCACATCAATCACAGTGGAATTTTATCTTATATAGAGATGGGGCCCTCAAACCCCAATAGGTAACATGGAGATTGTCTACAGCTAAGTTACCCTTAAAAATCCCTTAGAAAGTGCCACATTCAATTTCAACATCCCATTTCTCAATAAATCCAAAGATTTCTTTTTTTCTTCTGCCATTGGAACAGATCGCTGTTTCTTTGGTTGAGCTCCAGATGAAGCAGTTGGCTTGCGTTTAGGGACCATGTTGCATGAAAAATAAGTATCTTTAAACACTAGAATCACACTCCTGCACCATCAGGTGCTCACATTATGAGAAGCAGCCGCAGGGAGACAGAAGTCTGAGCAGAGACAGCCTCCCCTGTCACTCTCACCCTCGGGCATGTGCTCAGGCACTGGAGGGCTGGGTGGATGGCCCGTGCTATTTCATATCTCCACTCTGCCTCTCTGTCTCTGTTTCTCTCCTTCTCTCTCTCTCTGCCTGACTCTGATTCTTTTTCTTTCTTTTTGTGAACTATGAGGAGTCAGGCATAGAGCTGAATATGTTTAAGTAAAAAAAAACCTCATGTTATGCTATCACTGTGCCCCATTTGAGTATCTTAACAATGTGATGAGGTAGCTAGGGATTTTTATCTTATTTTTTCAAGTGAAAACATACTAAGGCTTAGAGTAGGCTTGGTAGATTCAAAAATAAAAATAAAGGATGCTCAGCTAAGCCTCAATACCAGATAAGCAATCAATCATCTTGCAGGATAAGTATGTCCCGTGTGATATTCGAGTCACACTTGTATTAAAGATATTTTTTGTTTATCCGAAATTCAAATCTAACTGGACACCACGTATTTTATCTAAAAATTATAGCTCGGAAGCATTCCTTGGCCTCAAGTCTTCTTGTTTCTAGACCCTTACCTTAGCTCATGATGCTCCTCAGATTTTGCATGTATTAATCTCTTTGTTTACACATGAACAACTGATTTGTCTACATTTGGAACGACTTTCGATTACTACTAAAATTACTTACAATTTCAATTTCTACTGTAAGATTAAAGAAACACCAGCCACACATACAAATATATTTTCTTATTAAGATGGTCCATAAATTAGGAGTCACATTTGAGTTGTCTTAGTCCATTCCTGACAAGGAATTGAGGATCTCTTTGGGTTCTGCTTTCAAGATAAAACACCCACTGAATGTGATTTTAGAGAATGATGTGAAACCCAGAGAAAAGCTGTGAATATAGTAAAGGTCTTTGCTACTCAGATGGAAAATGCTTAAGCCAAAAAAAAGAAAGAAGGTCACATTCACGCACCTAAAATGTTGAGCTTGTTCTTATTATGACATCATTAATAGCCGATGAGAAAGTTCTCTTGGTATTCAGCTTTCTGACTCCATTTCACAATAATTGGTATCGATAGCACTTTATTGTGCTATATTCTCTGCCAGTACCAAGGCCGGTGGATTCGGATCCAAAATATAAGCAATGCTTTAACGAGGCAAGCACAATGTTATGTTATTTTTACTATGCCGTGTTACCTGGCAGGCAATTATCATTCTGGATTTTAACATTGTTTTCCAAGAATAACAATCATCTAACGTTTAGTTTGGCTAAAAGAGGGTTTGTGATTGGCCACCTGTTAGTAGAAAAATAAGGCATTCCTGTAAATGGAAGATCTGAGGTAAATCGGGAAAGGTTTTAAGACAGGGGGTGGCCCTTTCTGTTGACTACATGAGAAGCCGTAGGAGGTGAGGGAGATTGTAGAGTAGACAAAGGTCTGAGTACTACACATCTTTTGACTATCCTTCAAACACCCCCAAAATGCTATCATCCGTGGGCAGGGGTGGAAGGTGCTACATTTGTGACCTTTCAGGGGAATAGCGCAGAGGCGGTATCTTCAACGAGTGGTCAGATTCCCTGAAGAGGATCAGGGAAGCGTCACCATGGGGGTATGGGGCCAGAACAGCTGCCTTGAAAACAGCTATTTAATCATGAAGCAAATGCAGAGTAGTCTAGTGTTTATGAGCCAGTGCCCTGAAGCAAGCGCACCAGGAATGATTATGAGTTCTGCGAAAACTCCTACTCTGTGACCCTGGGAAAGTTTTCCACTCCAAGCCTTAGCTTTCTCATCTGTAAAATGGGAATACGGATGCTCTTAGGGCTGTTTCGAAGGAATTAATGGAACCAAGAGTAAAGTGCTTATTGTATAATAAATGCCAATCGACGAGGTTATTCTTATTACCTGTCAGGAATATGAGTAAGGAGCATAAGATTTTTGTTTGCTTGTTTGCTTCTTTGTCGCCTCTTATTAAACAAGCATTTAGTGAGTTTTGGGTGAATCTATTTTAGGTGCTGGAAGATAAGAACTTTCAACTCCAGGCAACTTTCCCACATCACTTCAGCCCAATTTGCTACTCCCATACCAAGTAGGAGAAGATTACATAAGATTACTAAGCAAATGATAGTATGAAATAACATTCCTCATGCCCTGCCTCATCTTATATCATTTAATACCTACAATATCTATGGGGGCTAAGTATCATATTGTCTTATGATAGACGAGGGAACCGAGGCAGACAGAGTTTTAATAGCATTAGTGCCTGGCTGAGGCTGGGGTTTGGACCTACGTCTGCCTGACTGCAAAGTGCATTACTTTAACTACGTAGAGTCAGGAGAAAATGCCTGAAAGCCTCTACATAGATGATTCACCATCCTGTTGTGGGGGGGGGGGGGGAAAGAAGGCCCAAACTTTCATCATTTCTGTGGTCACTAAAAATTATCTTATCTTGCATTCTGTATAAAAACTGAAAGCTAATTCTTGTATCAAAGTGCCCTTGTATTAATTCCCTAGTTCTCTTCCATGAATGTGCATTCATTAACATTTCTGTAACTAGTCCCTCGTATTGCTGATGTGATCAAAATCAAACAGTTAATGAACTAAACCACCCTTGCTAAAAATAATTTCTGCAAAGACCACATGTGGTAATTCTAATGAGCTATTTTACAGTAAATGTACTTATGAAAAGCATGAAGGAAACAAAGAAACAGAGTTCTAGAAGTCAAATTAAAAACTAGCATTAAAAAAGCCAACCTTAAAAAAAAAAAAAGCCAGTCGGGGTCCACCATGCTACATTTTAATCCTACACTATTTTTTCACCAAGATAACATAACAATTTATCAATAAATAGCCATTCTTAAACATCTACACAGCAATTAGGTTTATACTTCCCTAAAGAGAAACCGAGTCACTGATAATAAGCAAATTCTCTAATCTTCAAAGGAGAACTCTAAATCAATAATAAGAGCCAAAAGCCTATCTCCCTATATGTTTCTGAAGACTTCAAATGGGGGCTATTCATTGTTCCCACTTGTTAACATGGAAACTATCTGAGATCTCTATTATTTTTGAAATACCTCACTATTCATATAGTATTGTTTCATAATTATAATCATATACTTGCAGTTTAATGGGGGAAATACGACCTATACTGTTCAAATGTGAAATGGAAATATGAGATTCCAAGTAAAACAAGAAATCTTTCAGCCTAGGAGAAATTTCTGTTCAAGTCAACCATAGCCTGGATCTTACAATTAGTTCTTCTGTGTCGGGGACGGGATTTGTGAAGACATTGGGCATACTGCTAATGACAAACTTAGAGGAATGCCTGTCAGTATACTTCTCTAAATATTACTTACAGAAATAAAAAAGCGATGAAGAAATGGGAGAGCTACATGTGCAAATTATTCCCACGGAAGCTTATTATCAAGAGTGGTTAGCTAAATGCCTTTCCCAGCACCCTTGCACCCAAAATGAGACCTCATTTATATACTCAAGACAATAGAAGAGAGAAGGGAAAGCCATTCACTTGCCCTAGTAAGGATGAGGTCACCACGAAGAGGACATTTCTGTCAATGGAGAAGTTTTCAGTTGATAACAGATCCCTAGATGGTCATATTTTAACCCTTGTCTCTCTCTTGGTCACTCTTGTCGCTGTCCTGCACAGTCATTCCGTTCTCTGTCTTGTGAATGATTATCACAAATTGTCTCTCCTCTCGTCCTCAGACATCCATTTACCACCCTCATCAATGTGTCATGACCTCATAACATTTTTTCCTGGTTTTATTGTTTCAGCTCTCCGTCTGTTTTCACCATTCCTTGTCCACATGCTCCCAACTGCTCAAAATGCTCTAGAAACCCTCAGAAAGCATGTACATTTTATCCTCGCTCTGGTATGTGCTGGAAAGGCCACAAAAGAGTTGAATAGCCTCTTAAAACCTGTTGCTGGTGAGAAGAAGGGGGGATAGCAGCATAAGACATGATGTCTAAAGACAATTTGAGCCCTGAGGTTCTCTCTGTATGAGAGATAGGTGTCCTTATCTTGCAGCACCTGATGTGTTTCAATTCTGAATATAGTCTTAGATGGTGACTGGAAATGAGGTCTTCTTATTGATTTGGTACCATGAGCAAGTCCATTCCCTTCTCTGCCTCAGTGTCTTCAACAATGAAATGAAATGAAATGAAATGAAATGAAATGAAATGAAATGAAATGAAATAATGAAGATTTGAGCATTCTGAAGCAGAAGGACAAAGAGGGGAGAATTAATTCTCTGCCTCAAGCAGGACATGCCCTATAATGTAGGAACCAAGTGTGTGAGGAGGCTCAGTAACCAATTTTAACTTTGGTTTAGGGCAGACACTTTGGGTCACGTGTCCCTCTACCTAGGTTAACTTTGTGTGTTTTACCTGATTTCTCTTCTCTAGTGAGCACTGATACTCAGTTTACCAACACCAGGACCTTAAATCTCACCTAGTTCCAAAATGAGAAGAAGATGGCTGAGCAGTGCCCTGGGAGCTGAAGAAGTGTTTTGAGAGCCCACTGATGTTCTGAAGTTGACTAAACTGGCAAAAACAACTGCACCTCCTTTGTCAGCTACCCAGGTGGGGCACAGAGGCTGACCACAGCGACTGGACCATCTGTGAGGAAAGAGGATGGAGGAGAGGTGCAGGAGGGAAGGGAGAAGACTAAGGAAAGAGAAAACAACACAAAAATACATTACCATAAAACTGTTAAAATATCAAAGGAAACTATTTAGGAAGAAAAACATGAAACAGCTCTCATCCATCAGCGACACAGTTGGTAGCATCTCTTCCTTGGGGCTTTACCAGTGGGCATTACTGTGTGGAATTACTTTAGAATTCTCAGTATTGTTTAACATTGACCAATAGCTTCTGGGAAGGCTTAGAACACTTCAGGAATCTTCCAAGGAGGCAGCATTTAGGAATATTTTAATCTACCTGACGGTAAAGAAAACCAGCAGAGAATGAACTGAATTTTGGAGATTAGTAAATACACATTAAAATTAATATCAAGTGATAGCATAGCTTCAAAGAAGATGTCGTCTTGAATTGAGAAAAAAGTTCACTTGATCAGTGTCTGAAAGGGCATATTATCTAACAGCATATTATCATTTGGTTGAATTTCACTTGCAAGCAGAGAAATTTCCCCCTTTCTCCTCGTGAAGTGCTGCTGTGGAGAGAAGAATTTTCAAGTTGGCCTTAATAAGGATCACCCAGGTACAATTTCTCTACTCCCAATCACAGGTTTCTAGCAATGTTATAACAGAGGAATGTCTTTTGGGGGCACAGCACATAGTATTCCTAACTGAATTATCATCACATGGAGAAACTTCTTTCTTTTCTGTGTTGGAGGGCCGAAATACACCAGCACTTACATTTTCAGAATGATTTAAAGAGGACAGGAACTTTTCAAATAAAGTCAATTGATGAGATTTAAAAAACATTTTTCTTATCTTTAAAGAAGGCAACCAGGTAGGTGATATGTGTCCATGCTGAGGCGAATTTCACCACTACAAATTAATGTCTTAGTTGACTTTTCATTGACTTTAGGTAAGCCAAGTGGGTCTCAAACGAATTATTCTTGATGGTGTGCGTCTTCCATGAAGTCAAAAGATTTGTAAGCCACATTTAGCATGTGTAGGCTACATCTATGGCTTTCTCTCAAAAATATTTTAAAATATGTATATATAAAAAAATCTATTTACTTAAAAGTAAAATAATTTTGAAGAATAGTGTACCTCAATGTATCATCAATGGACATATAAATATTGCAGTAATGTGCCAGAAGTAGAAGCTTAGATGATGTTGTCAATATAGACAATGACATTAAATTACAATAATACACTCTGAATGGATCTGCAGCAATCCTTGGCTTTGTGGCTAAGAGTTGTTCATTAGCCATTCTTTGATAATAACTGATTTCATGGCTAAAAGTATGAATTTTTTAAAAATATTTTATTAATTTGTTTGACAGAGAGGGTGAGAGAGCATAAGCAGGGCGAGTAGCAGAGGGCGAGGGAGAAGCAGGCTCCCCACTGAGCAGGAAGCCTGATGTGGGACTCCATCCCAGGACTGTGGAATCATGACCTAAGCCGAAGGCAGCTGCCTAACTGACTGAGCCACCTAGGTGCCCCTAAAAGTATATATTAAATTTATGGAATGATGTCATAATGCAGTGAAACCCCAGAATTTGGAGTTACAAGTTCTTTTTTTTTTTTTTTTTGAGTTACAAGTTCTAAGTTCAAGATCTAGGAACACCAATTCTTGGTTCTGTATACTCTTAATAGTATTGACCCTTAGGGTTTTTTTTTTTTTTTGTATTTGTTCTTGCTTTTGTTTTTGTTTTCAATAATTGGGGATACTTATTTGGAGATTAATGCAAAGATTAAAAGGGAAAATACATATTAAAAGTACTTATACAGAGAGGTAGACAAACTATAAGAGACTCTTAACTATAGGAAACAAACTGAAGGTTGCTGGAGGGGAAGTGGATGAGGGGATGGGGTAACTAGATGATGGGCATTAGGAGGACACTTGATGTAATGAGCACTAGGTGTTATATGCAACTGGTGAATCACTAAATACTGATAATGTGTATATGTTAATTAAATTAAATTTGGATTAAAAAAATGTAAAAAGTATTTATATAACATGAACACACTGAGCAAATAACTATTTAAATGGCTAGCAGTAAGCAATTATTTTATTTAAGAAAAGTTGTCCAAAGAATCTCTCTCTACCATACCTTCCACCCTGTTGTCAAAACGTTTCATATTGATGTCACGATCTTTGAAAAGAGAATAAAGAATCTAAGGGAAATTCCAGATGATGGTTCCTTGCTAAATTTCTTTTTCTTTATAGAGATATTAAATTAGTTAAGATGGCAAAGCATTTGAAATTTATTTTTCCCCTCCAGAAAAGAGAAAAGAAAATACTTAAAGAAAACGTGTAAACATCTTACCCTCAAAAGGTTTGTAAAATGTACATGAAGTAGCAGGATCACCACATAGATCCATGATCATGTTGAGAGGCCATGCAGCTCAACCAAGAGCTTCTCAGAGCTTGAGAGCGGTCTTGGTCCCCGTGATGTTTTGAGGATTCCTGATATATTAAGAGGATATGAGTACCAAAGTGGAGTTATAAAAATTGTATTTTAGCTGCTTGTATTTAGCCAAGGAATACTTCAAGAAACACAAAACACACAGTGATTTTGTGTATACATCCCATCAGCACCCCTTCCCGACTGAGAGGTGCAGGGTAAATGCTTCTCCTGCCCCCTTCCAACCGTCCCCAGCACTCCCACCCCAGCACACTGTTCTCATGATATCACAGGCAGGTCTGAGCAAGGAATATGTATTGGGTAGCTGCACATCTGCTCTTCAGAATGAATCCCTATCCAGATAGTCTTATCCAGCAAGAACTATCTAGGTTCAGTGGAAAAAATTCAGTATGTGTGAGTAGCATCCGAGATGTGCCTCTATTTTTACCAGCCTCTGCAAGGATGCATAAATTCCTTTTATTTCAAAGACAGTGAGCACCAAGTCACTTGTCTCCTGTATATATTTTAAAGCGAAGAATGAACGAGGGTGGCCTGTGCCTTCGCCTTCCATGCACAGATGAAACAACTTCCACATGGCCTTCTAATTCTGTTACCCCAAACTAATATTCTTGGGAAAAGTAATTTTCTCTCCATGGAGTTACTCCTGTAAGCTGGCACAGGATGGTGAGGGAGGGGGGTACTGTACACACTGATCTCGCCATCCATTCTAAGCAACTACAATGCCAAGAAATGCTCTGAATATTTCAATGGACCTCCCACATTCTCGATAGGATGTTTTCCGTGCATGGTGATCCACAAATATTATCATTCCATGACAATGCAGTTTCATCAAGGTACGTCTCAATCCATGGGATACGAGTCCCACACAACAGACGGAGAATTTGGCGCAGCCCAGCGCACGCTGCGTGTGTTACTTACTGGTTATATTGCAGTGGTCACACTGAGTCCCGTATGGCGCCGTATTAACGAATGGCATGCAAGCACCTTCTGTTGAAACATCTGCGACAGGGAAATTTCAGGCATTTTTCCAGATCATTTTTTGTGCTCTGGACCAAATTTTCATTAGGACTATAAAACCTGGCAAGCAGTATTGTTGTGTATGATTTTTTAATAAACTGGGACATGCCTTTGTTACAGGAGTGAGGGAAAGGGCTCTTTGGAGACTCCTTTCTATTATAAAAAGTTCAGAAAACATATGACAGCTCACAAAGTAATATCTCTCAACTTTTTTTTTCTTTCTTTCTTTTTTTTTTTTTTTTAATGTGCAAGCTTCCAGGCTTTCGTAGACGTATAAATAAAATTCACAGTTTGGGATGCAAAGAGCAAAAAAATGCAGATTTTTCGCAACTTGTAGTAAATGATTCCAACGGTGGCTTCCCTTAAACATGTGTTTGTGAAGAATGCACACAACCAACAGAGATGTTTTTTGTGTGTTTAATCTTTGCTGCCTGCTGCCAAAAAAAAAATTCCGTGTGAAAGGCTTTACTTGCTTTCGGAGACACCGTGTCTCAGAATGCGAAAGGATGGAGAGAGTTTGGGCACGAGCCTCTCTGTCCCTATGTGCAGTGCTAACTTCACAACTGGAATTGTTCTTTTTTATTTATTTTTTCCCACCAGTTCATATATGGGTGTTTCCAATTCTTTCTTCTCTGCCAATAACCACCCTACCACAGTAATGGAGGCTAGAAAAACTCCCTTTTGTAATTCTTTAATTCCCCGTGCCCTGCTACAAACACTAATGCAAAACAAACATGCTTGGCAGTAAATATGTGCATTATCATTATGTAAATAGGCATGTTATCATTATCCTTTGATGATGCCTGTTCTTTGCAAAGGCTTTTTTTTCCCTTTCTAAATATATTATCCAATTTAAGTTATAATGCATATTATACCACTGGGGCTATATAAACACTCTAGATCAAGGAGAATTAGTAGACGGTCTATAATGTAACACAATGTTTACCACCTATGCATATGTTGTGTGATGCAAACAAACAGACCAATGCTGTTGCACATTATACAATCCCACCCCAGCCGTGCGTGGAAACCTCTGAGATTAATATCCATCTTGCTGTTCAAATTGAGTACCACATTATGACATTTTATATTGACAGCATTATACGCTGAGATGATACATTTTAAACTCGATGAGATGAATGATCTAATGCGAGCAGAAAATAGGCTGCATATCTGAACCTTATATGAACTAGGAGCAACTCATGTCACAGTCTGTTTGGAAACGTTACAATGTTTGCATAAATCCATTGCTTATGCATAAGCACCAGGGAACTGGAATCCTGAGGCAGGCAGTAATCTGTAAAGTTCTTGTGGCGCTTGATAAGCATGCAAGATGCATCTCACATTCTCCTTGGTGAATTGCAAATGTTTATGTAAGAAAGAGCAGATAGCTGCATATTGTATGAAAAGATCAAGGCTGGTTTCTGCAGTAGGGATTGGAAGGGAGCTCGAGAGGACGGGCCCCGGCCCCCCAAAAACCAGCACAGCCCACCTGAAGGACGTCGACGTTTGGTCCTGCTATTTATCTTCTCATTCTGGAGCTGTCAAAATTGTTGGCCGTATCAACAATTTTGGTTCACCTATAAAGACATAGCGATGCTGCTGATTAAAGCACAAATGATGAGGTTCCTTCCCTTCCATCATTTTTTCTGGAGTGAGTGACCTGTTAGCTCTGAAACAACAGGACACTTCTATTTATTATTTGTTTAAAATAATGTTGTCCACATATCTATCTATCTATCTATCTATCTATCTATCTATCTATCTATCATCTATTTTTAAGTCTCCTAAAGGACTATGCTACTTGACACATAGTTCAACTTGTGTAACAGCTCGAAGACTGGATTTTTGCAAATTTAAAGCTCACTAGCATGAGAATCTGATCTGCTGGGCTCCAGGATGAACAAATCCTGCCGTATTTTCCGTGTTCCTACCTCACTGTTTAACTAGGCACTTGGTCTGTGTGAAGTTTTTTCCCTGTTGAGGTGTGTCAGCCAGTCACAGCTCCCATACACCACGTCCACTCGGGCTGACACCAACCTGCGATGGCCTTGAGGGGCTTCAGATATTCATCACCCACGTCGAGCTTCCTTCTTCAACCCAAGAAAGGGTTGAAGAAAGAGTCCATTTCTATTATCACGTCAGATTAATGGTGGATATAGTTTGAGAAGTGGGGCTTGTTGGGGGGCAGATATTATATGAACTGACACCATGTTCTGGATGCAGTGTTTTGCTCAGTCTTCACTGGGAGAACCAGCCTCTCTCTTCACTCCACCCCCCTGCTCATCCCCTGCCCTCCCCACCCCAGCCGGGCCCTAACCTTCTCCCTCCCACTTTACCTGGATTAATCTGCTGGGGCTGTCATAACAAAATCCCATAGTCTTGGTGGCTTAACCAAACCACAGAACCATATTTCCTCACAGTGCTGGAGAAGTCCAATATCAGCAACCATCAGCATTGGTTTCCGGTGAGGCCTCTGTTCCTGGCTTGCACATGGCCTGCTTTTTGCTGTGTCCTCCTCACGTGGCCTTTCTTCTGTGCATGTGCTGAGACCAGGGATATACCTGGTATGTTTCCTTTTCTTATAGGAACACTGGTCCTCTCAGATTAGGGGTCTTCCCTATGACCACCTTTAACCTGAATTACCTAGCTGAGGGTCCCATGTCCAAACACAGTCATGATAGGGGTTGATGAATCCGTACAGCTTTAAGGGACACAATTTAATCCATAGAACTAGGCATCAATCAGGTCACAGCCAAGATCTGCTTTTCTCCTGGGAGCTCCCCCAGCCTTCAAGTTTAGGTCAGGTGGCAGTTTGGAATTAGGCCAGACGTCCAGTAACATCTTGCATATCACAGCAGCAAACCTGATATTCCTTCTACCCTGTGACCACGAAGCCTAATTAAGAAGCCAAATACATGCCTGTGAGATCATCACAGAGAAAGTGCTTCCTGAGACAGACATGGGTGCATCAAGGCCCCAACCAGTGGGATTGAGCGAGACAGCTCCTCTTTGAAAGTGCACCCGTTTTTTACATTTGTGAAAATAGAAACCAAGACCAGGAAGACTTAAAACTATAGACTGAGAATCCACAGAAAGTGGAGTTAGGCCAGTTGACCAAACTGTGAGCTTGGCATCTGGTGCTTATAGTCCTGGATAGAGAAGAGACTTAGGGTCTCTTGACTTTGGGGTCAACCCAGCTGAGACTGGGAGCAGATTGTGAGCTGTGTCTGGAAGCTGCCAGCCATTTATCTTCACGGTATTCGAGATGCACCAAGGCACATGTTGCTTTACTCCTTCCTTGGAGGAGCGGATGGGGAGCCTGCCATCTGCCAGGGAGTTCATCAACTTGAATACGTAACAATGGGCCCCACTGTCATTAGCTTTGTTTTGAGAAATTCTATCCTGCTTCTGACAAGCCTTTTGGGGACGGTGGTAATCACTTACCTATCTGGGCTTCCCCCCGGGTCTCCCAGAGGAGCCCTGGCCACTTCTTCTCCATCGTTTGGGATTGACCATGGTTGAGATGTTATCAGTGTTGAACCAGCCTGGGCGACATGATAGAGCTTTGTCCAGATAAGTTGAATTACAAAGGTAGTTGAGGAAAATCTCTGTATTGTGGCAACATGTAGGGCAGTGGTTTCCTTCCCCAAGGGACATTTGGCAACGTGTGAAGAAATTTTGGGTTGACACTAACTTGGATGGGAAACAAGGAGGGTGACACTAGTGTGTAGTGGATGGAGGTTGGGGATGCCACTAAACATCCTCCAAGCCACAGGTGAGCCTCCCTTGATGAAGGATTACTTGCACCTCAAATGTTAATAGTACCAAGCTTGGAAACCCTGATGTAGAGGTCAAGAAAAAGGATTTTGGATTAAAACAGTCACTTGGATAATTTCCTTAACCTGTGACCAAGGTTAAGCTCACTCACCTATCAAATGAGCATCAAATATGCATTTCTTAACTCTGTCATAAGGAATAATAGTATATCAAAATATCCATCGCTTAGTTTAGCATAAACCAGGTTCTAAATAAACTCTGAAACGCTTTGTGTGGTGAGACATACAAAGAAACCATTGAACAAACATCAGGAACTATTGTAATACATTTCTACATAAATAAACTGCTGCAACCATAGCACATTCAGACTAGGTTTGTGGATTCGCGGGGGTCAGGAGGCTGAATGGGGGAGTGCATCAGATTAGAAAATTACCTGTGATTGCCCCATTATCTCAGGAAAATGAAACTATTCTATGATGTGTGGGGAAGAGGAGCTCAAATCACCAGGCAAAAAAATTCCAGTCACGTCTCTCAAGAGATCAGCGAGTTCTGGGACCAGGGCAAAGCCTTATGAGGACTGAGGGCTCCGGGGACTAAGGGGTTGAGGTGATAGGGGAGCTCGGTAGGAAGGGACAAGGACTGAGAAGCCTCAGGGAAAGTAGGAGGCCTGGAAAGCCCGACAGGGAGAAATCCAAAGGCAGGTAGACTTCAGGAGGCCAGGTTGCAATTCCCAGTCCAACTTTTGCCTGTGGCCACAACCTAGATAGGGGGATCCAACCAACCCAAAAAGAACTTATTTTCCTTTTATGCAAACTCATGGAGCATAACAGGTCTTCCGTCAAGACTCGACTGTGGTTGCCGTAATCTGTCCAAAGGTTTTCCTCTGTGTCGAGAAACATGCCCACCCCCCAATAACCGTGTCAGTGACCTCCCTGAAGTAGCAGCCCACCTCTGGGCCTGTGTGAGAGAGAAAACAATGGTCCCCACCAGAGGTCCTAGCTGAACACCAGCCAGGTGTGGGACACAGGCCTGTCGGTGTCTGCAGGTCCGTGTGTGTTGAAATCGCATCCAGCACGAATCAAATCCGAGGGGCAATTTTAATTGTTTTTAAAATGCCAAACATGACGACAGCTGAAATTCTTGAAAAACATCACTGGGTAATTGAGCTTGGTATTGAGATTATTGAAAAGCTGGAAAGTTCTTGATGCTAATGTTCCAATCAGTACGATCATAAAATGACCAGCTTTTTAAGAAACGCCACATCTCCATTTACACAAATTTCACGTAAGAAAGAAATGATCTTCTCAGAAGGTTGTTTTCTTTTTTTGTGAACTCAAATTTATTTCTGCTCCCCCTGCCCTCCTCCCCTACACACACCCCCACCCCAACTGACGGGCTCTCCCAGAAGTGGGGACCTTGAGAGGAAGCAGAGCTCAACTCCAAATTCACAAGGGCCACACTGCGCCTGCATTTCCCCCCATTCCTTTCAAGTTGAACACACTTTTCAAGAAAGGGGAAAAAAAATACAAATGCCCGAGAAGCCTTTTATAAACAAGCCATTTAAACTTCAGAGACAATTAGCCCCCTGCCCGGTTTTAACTTCTGGGTTTCAGAGCCTCAGCTTTCCTGATAATTTACTTTTGAAGCGCCCGGGCCTGTGTGGCTGGCCAGGGGGGAGTTGGCTGTCACATGTGTGGCTGCTCGGAGATGTCGGACCGTGGTCAGCCTGACGACGTATACATAAGCTTTTGGCACCACATATCTGCAATATCGTGGACGGTCAAGGAGGCGCCTGTTATAAAAATACACATTGAAACACAACTGAAGGACTGCTCTTTCTCAAAGAGGAGCGTAATGCATTCCTTCTGTTTAGGCTCATTTTCCAGCCTTTCACATTCTTTGTGAACAAGAGTTATAAAACAACCCTGATGCAGGCCAATTATTTTTACTTTGAAGGCCATTAATCAAGATTGACTAAGAAAATGAAGACAGCTAAGCAAAATTTCATATGTGACTAGAGTAAGATTAAAATAAAACCAGATGGGATGGACAGAGACACTAAGCATTTTTTTTTTTAATTTTTGGACTCATGTAATAAATGTCTTTTACAAATTACAGCTCTCTTATTTTCTTACAGTAAATCAAATCAGGCCATAATGTACAAGTGGTCTCATTGCTGAAATGTCAAAAATAGAACCTGCCTTATTCTTGTAGAGTAATTCCTTAAATCTAAACCAGCAGTGTGGGCTAACACTCTATAAACCATTTACCTGTGTGCAATCAGAACTGTACCTGATGGATGCATTTCTCCTGGCTGCCGAGCACACCGCTTGGTGAATTTGCAGGAATCGCACCCTGAAATAATTTGGGCTTTTGGATCCGAGTTATCAAATAGTCCATTACCCCATAAGTCAAGAAAAGGCAAGTTTGGGACCTGTTAAATATTCAGAGTCTCTGTCATGAAAATAACTAGGGAGGTCACCAGCTCCACCTATTCGGAGAAAATTTTCTGTTTTGATCTCAAATAACAACGAATCCAGACTCAGTATGTTTTTCTTGTTGCTGTTGTCAAAACTATCCACTTCTCTTGATATCCAAATGTCTATCAATTGCCATCTTGTCCTCTAAACTTAACCCTTAAAACCCCTGAATGTTAACATGTTCCAGTCCTCTTTAATATCTCCAAATTTTTTTTTTTTTTTTGGTCTTCAGGATCTGACACTGTTGGTGATTTTTTTTTCCCACATGAATACACATTTGGAATTATGCATTTGATAAACAAAACAGTAAAATGTTAAAAAAATATGTTAGAAAATAAAATGAAATCTTTTTCTCTCTAATTTTGCGTGGATAGCAAGGTTCTATCACCATTGCTTCAGATTGCCGCCGAATCTTCCCGCAGTGAGAAAATGACTAAAAGTAACCAGCTGTTATAGGATCTCTATCAAAACACACACCATAATCCCAGAGAATTCTTCCCCATTTAGCACTGTCAGGTTAAAAAGTCTGCTTAGGAAATGAGACTAAACTTTCTTTTCATAACACTCAATGAACCATTTCCATCATATATTTAGAGAGGACATACGCATTTCTTAAAGCACATTCAAAATAATCTGTAAAGAAAATGAAGTGGATTTTCAACTACGGTAAATTTTAACTCCTCTGATGCTTCCCTTTCAAATTGAAAAAGGCAATTTTGAGTTTTAAAAAGGATGTTTTTTGCAAAATTCTTTTTCTTGGGGGGGAAAAATCAACCCATGAGAATGAGAAGGACACCGACCATTCATTCCTCCTCCACAAATCTCTAAATGAATGAGGAAGCACTGGCCCGAATTCCTCAGAAAACAATACAACTCCCTCCACATAGTTATATTTTATTTAACGCAACGGATGTGATCCTCAATGGTTGCATTAACATGGCATTTCTGTAACTGGGCTCAATAATTAATCGCTTCCTACTTAAAACCCGCTTCTTCTGTAAATGAGGTTTCTTATTGATATATATGGAGGCTACCATAAAGAAACACTGATGAATTAATGACATTAAATTGGCACAGACTTCTGAAAGCTCAGAGCAGTTTTAAAGTTCAGATTTTTTAAAATTAATTGATTAATTTTTAGGAGCGGGGGGGAGTGGAGCAGAGACACAGGCAGAGGGAGAAGCAGGCTCCATGCAGGGATCCCGATGCGAGACTCCATCCCCGGTCTCCAGGATCATGCCCTGGGCTGAAGATGGTGCTAAACCGCTGAGCCACCTAGCGATCCCCTTAAAGTTCAGATTTTTACGTATATTTCTTGATCAGTGACCTAGCAACCAGACTGACTTTCCACAATATGCTTATTTTTAAAGCAGGAATACAAGATTCTACACACCCATAGGTCTCTGACTCATGTAGAATATTATCATGAAAATTTTCTGTTTTGATCTCAAATAACATAATGAATCCAGACTCAGTATGTTTTTTGTTGTTGTTGTTGCTGTTGTCAAAACTATCCTCTTCTCAAAAAAAAAAAAAAACAAAAAAAACAAAAAAAAAACTATCCTCTTCTCTTGATATCCAAACGTCTATCAATTGTCATCTTATCCTCTAAGCTTAACCCTTAAAATACCCTGAATTTTAACATGTTCCAATCCTCTTTAATACCTCAAACACCCATGCTACTTAGCCTCCGCTGTCTACCATCCGCTATGTGCTACCTGTCAAAATCAGCACATGAAATCAAGACTTCCCGTAAATGCAATTCAGAGAAACAGACCATCCTGGTGGGTTGGGGGAGAATATGTTAAGGCGATGGTGTTACTGAGTCATCAGCTTTCTGTGCAAAGAAGGGCAATTCGGGCTAGAATCTAACAGAGAAGAATAGATGAGTTTAACACAGCCAAGAGAGGAAAGTCCATTCGCCCCCACCTCAGTCTTAACATTTTCCATCTCCCTAGTTCCATTGTTCATGCTCAAGTCATTAAAAAAAAAAAAATCAAAGAATTACTTGAGATCCTGCTCTTTCCTTATCTGCATCCAATCCATCAGTAAAAGCTACCACTCCAACTTCAAAACACACCCCAAACTCCCAATAGTTCTCTACTACTCACTCTAAGCTTCTAGTCGAGTGACCTCTGACAATGACTTCTTGCCTCAACTACAGCAATGGACTCCCTGTGTTGTCCCTGCCTCTCCTCTGACAGTTACGATCAATTTCCAAGAGAGCAGCAGAGGAATCTTTACAATATGGAAATCAGGTCTTATCTTAACATTCTTCTTGAAAACTTTCCAGCTGTTTTCCTTCCCCAGTAGAGTAACGCCCTAACTCATGACAATGCCAACACCCTAATTTATTAGTGGGCCTAACCAGCCTTATCTCATCCTGTCTCCACTTACCTTTCTGACATTATCTCCTTCCACTTTCACTGTGGCTTGCCACATTTAAGCCAACTGGCCCTTTGTTGTTCCTGGAACAAGCCAAGTTCATTTCTGTCCTGGGGCCATTGCACTATGTCCTGTACCCAGAGCACTAAAAATATATATATATATATATATATATATATATATATATATATATTTTGTATGGCTGTCTGCTTCTTGTCATTCAAATCTCTGCTTAAATGTCACTTTCTCAGAAGGGCCACTTTAACACTCTGCCTACATTTCCCCCAGCCATTGTCTGTCACATTACTTTATTTTAATTCTCTGCCCTTTTCCTTGTGGATGTATTCATTTATTTGGTGACTGTCTATCAACAATAGAATGTGAGCTCCATCACAACTGAGGCCTTGACTCCCTCAGTTACTGTTGTATTTCTAGCACTAGATCTGTGCTTGTCCTTCAACAGGAATAGAATAAGTTTATTGGATAAATCGAGGGATGAAAACTGGAGAGAATAAAAGGGGATAAGCCAGGACACGCGAAAAGGAGAAGTAGAGGTGAAATGGGTGGAGATGAGGTACAAGGAGCTCCTTCGGAGTCTGACATCACAGATGTGGAGCTTCCTGGTGGCTTCCCCGTTTTAAGGGAAGAGCTCTTTTTTAAAGAGACAAAATTCCACTGAGCATAATCAGTTGCTCCCTGGGATGGCCTTTAAAATCCTCCCTTCTTCCCTTCTCTCTATCCACATCATTTTTTTTTTTTCTCAGTTCTCCATGCTTTTCTGGCTGGACCACCTTGTACTGGGTTTGCCTCTTCCCAGTCCATCTGGTGAACTGGTACCAAATTAATCTTCCTAAAAACAGTTTGCATGATGTCACCTTCCAGCTCAGAACACTCTTCAAGTGGTTCTCATTATCTAAGGCTAAAGGTCAAACATTTTAGTTTAGTACACAAGACCATCGGACTGCCCCCAGACATCCTTCCCAACCTTATCTCCCTCTCATTGCTCCAACAGGAACCCACTCCCTCGTTCAGCCAGACTCCTTAGCCCCTGGAACTCACGTTGTCATTCCCAATCCTGCTCACTTAACCCCAGCTGACTAAAATTTTCTCTTTCTCTTCTATGCAACTTTTAACCAGTGCTCACAGTCCAAGCGCATCCCAAAGGATCTTTTTTTACATCTTAAAGTGCTTATTATTACTACTACTAATAGGATTAGGATAGTAAATAATATTATACTATCTTTGATCATTATCACATATTACTTTCAAATGATCATTATTTTCTCATTTACACAAGTCTTGGTTTTCTTGAAGGCTGGACAAGTATTACTTTACTTTCTCCCTGCATTCAGCTCTGATAGTGAGCATGCTACTGGAAATCTTAGAGACTGAGTTTCTTCATTGGGGAAAAGGGGGATAACAATAGTAGCTTCACAGATTTGCTAAAAAATTAAGTGATATAATGCATTTAACTAGCTTAGCATATATATATATATATATATATATATATATATATATATATATATGAAGTGTCATTATCTCAGTTCATTGCAAAGGGGCAGATTAACAGATTAACTGATCAAATGATTTTTGAAAACCATAAAACATGAATTTATTTACAGTGCAATTATATCTCTCCAAAATATGCATATAGTAAATACCTATAAGTTAATCTTTTTAAAAAGGATATAACTTCTGATTTCCAACACCACCACTATATTTAGTAACTTGACCCAGTGACTTTAACCTATTCTTAACTAAAACCCTGTTCAAAATCTGATTAAGGCTCTTAACTCTCTTCCTAGAAAAATGCACGTACATCCAGAATTTGCTATACAATTTCATAGTTTCAGAGTTTATAGACCAAGCATAAACTTCTGGGACTCTATTGGATCCTTAACAAAACATGAAATCCAATGTCAAGACTGGTCACTCTTCCCATTCCTGGTTCTCTGACCAAGCTGCTTTGATAACCAAACACCAATCTACAGCAGAGCACATGAATTCAACTTTTTCTCTTTTTTCCTTCTTCTTTTTTTTCTTTTTCTTTCTTTCTTTCTTTCTTTCTTTCTTTCTTTCTTTCTTTCTTTCTCTCTTTCTTTCTTTCTTTCTTTCTTTCTTTCTTTCTTTCTTTCTTTCTTCTTTCTTTCTTCTTTCTTTCTTTCTTTCTTTCTTTCTTTCTTTCTTTCTTCTTTCCTTCTTTCTTTCTTTTTTCCTTTCTTTCTTCTTTTCTTTTCTTTTTTTGGTAAAAGCAAAATTAAATGAGATAAAAGAAAACCAAAATAATAAATAAATAATAAATTTTTCTTTTAACACTTTTTGCCTCAAGTGCATTATGATGCTTTCATATTGGGTTTCAAAAATACAGACCATTCTTTTTAGGCTGTTTCTTTGTTTTCACATATGAGATAGAAAAAGGAATACTTACCTGGCAGGGAAAATATCACTACCACAAGATAGAAAACTACAAAGTCACAGGACAACCCAAGTTTAACTTTAAATTTGAGATTTCCGTTCTCACGAACTTTGATCCTTCCTTCTTTCATTCTTTCTTTCCTTTCTTAAGGTAGCTGAATGCTTGTTCGGTGCCATACTGTTTGCTAAAAATTGGGTAGACAATAGTAAACAATATAGCTTTAACCCTACCAGAGCTCATGGAAAAGACAGCATTATGGAATACTCCTATGAATAAATATGTACTTGTAATATGTGCCAAGACAGATAATCAGTGGAAGCTACAGGAGTACATAATTGAAGGAGATGACCTAGTCTAAGGATCAAATAAAGTCTCTTAGACATATTTTATTTGAGATTTGAAGATTGAGAAGTTGTTAACAAGATTGAGAAGGGTGTGGGTGGGGGGTTGGGTGGTAATGATTGAAATCGCCAAGGCAGAGAGTAACATTTTAGGAACTCAGAAAACACCAATATCACCTGAAGGTGGAAGAATTTTAGCAAGCATTGTAAGCCATGTAATTCTGTTAGGAATGCTTTTGATTTCAAGTAATGGAAGGTCCTAATGACAGTAGTTTAAAAAACATGAGTTCAATAACAAAGATTTTAACGGTAGACAATTAAGGACATTAAATGTTCACCAATCCATTATTGTCAATGGAGACCCAGATTTATTGTTTTTCTTCTGTCCAGGGTCAGTGGGTTGTTGTTCATCCTCACACTCATCATCTCATGGTCATAAGACAGCTGCTGAAACCCCAGGCATCACAGCCAGATTCAAGGCAGGAAGAAGTGAAGGAAGGGTAGCATCATCAGCTACATCCATCTGTTTCATAGGAAAAAGCAAAGGTCCTCTCAGTTCTCAGCCCATTTACAATTATACCTCACTGGTCAGAAATCTGTCACATGCCCTCTCCTAGCTGCACGTGCAAGAAAGGCTGGAGAAGTGAATATTAGCTTTTCTAGCTCGTTGGGTAAGGTGGGCAAGGGACAACCAAGATGGGGACTGATGTAGGGCTAGGTTAATAGCAATGCCTGCCTCTTGTGTCAAGGGCTTTATTCTTTGCCTTAAAACACAAAATGAGTGAAGCCATTAGGTATTGTATTCTAATTTAAAAACATATGATCACTTAAAAACACAGATCTCACAGGCTATCACAGGGAAAATTGATTGGAAGGAGAAAGATGATGTGAGGTGACAGAAAGATATTGATCGAGGTGACAGAGGGACTTGAACTGAGGGGGTGGTGGTGAAGACAGAGGAGGAATGCAGCTGGGAGTTCAAGAAGTTTAGGGTTGCTTTGATTATTCATAGGCTTTTTGTGTATAGCAAATGCAATCATGTTCAAAACTATAGATTTGTCCCAAATTAGTTCATTCTCAAGGCACAATCTGACTAGCTTATTATTAAGATATGTGTTGTCCTTGAACTTAAAACTCTTCTCTGTTAGTGAAACTCTTGGGAGGTATAAAAGATGGTTGATTCCTCTGGCAAGATAAAATTACTTTCTGATCCTTTTTCCTTACAAAAGTCAAAACTGTACTTCCACTGAGTGTTGTAGAAAAAGTAGGAAACATCTCCAGGCTGACTGTATTTGCACCTCCAGCTTAATAAAATAATTGTGTTTTTGTGTTCATACCAAGGAAAGCTCAAATGCACTAGGTTAAGGATATTCTTAACGACATGAGGAAAAATTTCGGTTCCCTTAAGTAAGGCAAATCATTCTACAGGAAAAAAAAAAATAAAAAGAAATAAACGGGGAGGGGAAATTAAACCCACATCCTAACATAAATTTCAAAGAAAAATATTAGAATTTCTCAGGGTTTTCTATAACTGCTATTAGAATTCATTCCTGAGCCGAGATTTTTTATTTCAACTTTCACATTAACAGTCCAATAATAAACCCTTGATTAAAGAAAAAGAATTCTAGTGAAAGGGTTGAAATAAGCTTAATTGTAGAGGTGTGATTAGTGCCACAGTGATAGACTCCCAGGTAATGATTTCTAAAATTTTATAGGAAATGTTTAACAAGATGATTGCCTGACTGTAAAATGTCTCTGTATAAGAAAATAGTCTTTGAAAGCAGCATTTGGGCCCTGTTGCACTAATACATCCATGAATGGCAACACTTCTTTTATAGTTTTGATGAATGCTGAAGTAGAAACTATATTATAATGATTTTGGACCAGAACTGTGAAAATAGCCAGCAGAATATTAACACTTTACCAGATCAATCAATTTTCATTTAAAATTCTACTTATTGTGTATGGTATCAAACTATGAAAATGTAACATTTCAAACTAGTGATTTTTGTCCTACCAAAATTGCAGTACTTATTTTAGTTTTGAAGTAGATAGGATCAGCATTAGAGACAGCATGGTATAACCAAAAAAAAAAAAAAAAAAAAGAAAAAGAAAAAAAAAAAGGAGCTGGAAATACCTACATACTTGCATTCTAGTATCTTTTTCCTATTCATTCAACTGCAAATATTTACACATGGCCTAAAAAGTGTAAGACATGGAAATAGAAAGACCCTAGATATTTTGAGGTATTCTTCTTAAGAAATGTTCAGGTTTCACATGACCCTGTGTTCCCCTGTAATGATGAACATAGAAGTTTGTGGGAACATAGAGGAGAACTCATGTCTCGTGGGTATGGACGTATGAAGGGGCTAAAAGAAAGCTTCTAGGAAGAGGTGACATATGAACTAAGACTCTGAATCACCACTTTTAATGAAATGGAGCCAGTTCAAGGGGGCAAAGGACATTGGAAAAGAGTGTCTTTTTAAGGGGCTCAAGTGATTTGATGCCATCAGAATGCAAGAAGTGTCAGACAATGAGATGGAACCACAACGGATCAACTCTGGCTACTTTGAGTAGGAAAAAAAAAGAATGCTGGGTATAGTATGGCTCACAAAAAGTCTTTTGTCCTTCATTAAGGAATGTGGATTTATGGGCAGCCTGGGTGGCTCAGAGATTTAGCACTCCTTTCAACCTAGGGCATGATCCTGGAGACCCGGGATCGAGTCCCACATCAGGCTCCCTGCATGGAGCCTGCTTCTCCCTCTGTCTGTGTCTCTGCCTCTCTCTCTCTCTCTCTCTCTCTGTCTCTTATGAATAAATAAATAAGTAAATAAATAAATAAATAAATCTAAATTTTTTTTTTCTTAAAAAAAGGAATGTAGATTTAATTCTGAAGACAATAAAGAATTTTCTGGAAAATGCTGTAATCGTAGGCAGATTTGAAATAATTCACTTGCATGACTCTGCGAAGGATGGATTTAGAGGAGGCCAGTAGGAGCCTCTTGGTGGTGGGCTGGGAGAAAGAGGTTGGGGAAGAGCCAAGAAATATCTGGGAGGTCAAATCTGCAAAAACAGAGATGACTCAAGAATATGAAGTAGAGGACTCATGGAGGCAGACCCGAGAATGGTGGCAGCAAAGCGTGTGTGATGGAGAAGGCAAGGAGTGTTTAGACATGTTGAGTTTGGGGTACCTACAGGATATCCAAGTGGAGATGCCGGCAGAAAACTGGATAGAGGAGTGCACAACTCTGAGCAGAAGACTGAGTAAGAAGTGCTCAGCATGCAGCCTACAAGGGGAGGCGAGCCTTCCTCTGCTGAAATTTCAATTGTTAATAATAGCTCTCAGGGAGATTGTGTGGCATGAAAGGAGCAGGAGGTCCTGCCTTAAAGGGTTCCTCGAATATCAAACAACAGAATATATGGAAAAAGACTACAGAAGAGAAGTATGGGATGATTATTCATTTAATTCAGACTCAAATCCTTAAATGATATACATTTAAAAAACTCCAGAAACTCTTACTGTAATAACATAAACATTCACTACCAAAATATGTTTGAGGTGTGAGACAGATAGTAGGAAGAGCAGAAAATAATACTTGGAAAAATTTACAGTTCCATTAAAGATCTATCCTGATGAAATCACTGGAAAAAAAGTCAGTGAGGGAAATAATACCTTATATTGGAGTAATGACATCAGCTTTTTTAAGTTGTCAGGTTTCATCTCTTCCTCATGTTTTCTGGCATGGGCCTTCAAGAACAAATCAAAATAATTGGAAAAGCATCCTCTGAGGTTAAAATTCCCAGGCCATTCTTCAGGTAGAATTTGTCCATCATAATTCTAAAATGCTGTTAAATTTAAAGAACTGGAGAGGGAGAAAAAAGCTTACAATATTTTGGTAACTAAGGCCAGTGACTTTGGAAACTAGTTGCTGGACTTGGCCCTAATTATGTCGAAAGGAGAAGGTAGTGATTTAAGATCATTTGCTTTGCCCCATGCTCCTCGGTATTCAGTTTTAATTTCATCTCTTCTCCAAAATAAGCGATGCAAAAGTCATCTTTGCTACTTTCCCAGAAATAATTTAAAGTTGGGATTTACTACTGAAATTTGGATTTTCATATGTGGATTTATCATTGTTATTTACAACAGAACGAAGGGAGATGCAACACGCACTTGGGTTCCATTGTAGCTCATCAAAAGGGTTTTGTTAGTTTAATATTGTTTAAAAAAAAATGACCCTAGCCTGGTGTATAAAGGGCTTAAAATAACAGCTGGTTATTTTTTCCTCAATAAATTAATAGATATTCCTAATGCCCATGATATTAAGCAACTGTTTCATTATAAGATTGTCTTCATGACTCAGTGACATTTATTTTGACTGCCCAGCATGCAAATCCCTGTATAACTCAAGAGGTCCTAAAATAGAGAGGAGACTGGACCATACTTCCCAAAATGAAAACTTTAAAAAGCCTGTTGATACACTGTGTCCCTCTGACCAAGTAGATGTTTCCATTCAGGACTTAGAGAAATTTAGAAATCACAATATATGGTCATGTAGCATGGACTCAAAAAGTATTTTTAAAAATTTCTGGCTCGCTATATCTTGATAAATAGTTTATCATTCTCTTTTAGTACCTTTAAAGTACTGTTTTACAGAACATCTAAACATTGAGATAATATTTGCTCAAAGCTGTTTTTCATATTTTCTTATCAATTAATTCATTCATTGATTCATTCCTTTCAACTTATTGTTTCTATATCATACATAATATATGAATATTCATACACTATAAATACATTCACATTTAATTTTTCAATTTATTCCTCCTATACAGACAGAATGGGTCATGGTGCTAAATATTTCATGATATAAGGAACGGTGAAGAGATGAGACAATAGAAAAAATGATATTAATAAATCTGAGAAAATTAAGTACATCCTTCTTATGATTAATTAATTAAAATTAATTGAAAATTGTATTGTTTTAGTTGTATTATGTAGCTGGAAAATTACACTATATTTTATCTATTTTTTTAGTACTGTTTGTGCCTCAAAAAAAATTGTTAAATGCTTTGTTTTCCCCCATAAACTTTACATTTCTGAATTTAGGAGATTAGAGCTTAGTGCCATGCTTACTTTTTGTTTTTTTTAAATTTAAAAAATTTTTTATTTTTTTTTCATGCTTACTTTTCAGAACATTCACACAAAGGTCAACACTTTCTCCACTGTTATTTAAGTTTATTTTCTGCAGCGTTTCGTTACCCTCATTGGCAAAAAAAGTTATTAATCTACATTGAGGAAACACTCCAGACCACCAGGAGAAAAGGACCCCAACTCCGTATTACATAGATCTGCTTTTGTTTACATTGCAGCTGTTTGGTTTCCAAATCCCCAAATCATCACACCAGTGCAAGATCTTCATCAAGAGTCCACTTCTAGGCATGTAGCAGCCCCTCAATAATTAAAGATTCATTGATTATTTTAGCTCACATACTGGCCTGCCCAGACCTAAAAGTAAATCAATGTTTGGACTATATGAAGTAGATAAGACACACTTCTAGTTTTGGAATCATGGAGCAGAATTACTAGAAGTGGCGGGTTATTGTTATGTCATTCCATTCACCTAAAAACATGGAGAAAAATAAATATGCCACAAAGGTAACAGTCTAATCCCTCTCTCCCATAGGGCTTCCATCTACAAATGAGATTATAGAGTGCAGCAGGTAATATAATGCCCACACTCTATCCCCTAAGATGTTGTCCTAATCCCTGGAAGCTGTGAATATGTTATGTTACATGGCAAAGGGGGATTAAGATTACAGACGGAATTCAGGTTACTAAAAGAACTAACCTTATAATAGAGAGATTATCCTGGATTATCTTCCTGGGCCCAATTAATCACAAGAATCCTTACAAGTGGAAGAGTGGAAGGAGGCAGTAGAGAGGGAGAGGGATGTGAACACACGAGCAAAGTCTAAGAGATGCAGCATTGCTGGGGTTAAAGATGGAGGAGTAAAAAAAAGAAAAAAAAAAAAGATGGAGGAGTAAGGCCAGGAGCCAAAGAATGTGAGTCGCCTCTAGAAACTAGAAAAGGCAAGGAAACAGATTGTCCCCTAGAAGCCTCCAAAGGGAATGCACATGTGCTAAGACCTCGATTTTAGCCCAAGAAGACCTGTATTTGACTTCTTACCTGCCTAATTGTACAGGGATGAATTTGTATTGTTTCAAGCCACTAAGTTTGTGCAAATTTAGTATGATAGCAGGCAGAAATGATGCATAGAGGTTATCATTATACAACTTTCTAAAACTAAGTCTACGGAGTGAAATATTTGGAAATTGGAAGATAAGGAAGCTGTTGTAGCCTAGATAATTTCTAAAACCCTTCTCATTTTGAAATTCCAGTTTCTTCCCATTAGAACATACACAGCTGCAACTATGTTGGTCCCAAGTCACAACCTAACAGGGCATACTTAAGAGTCTCCTCTCTCTTTTACTTTTCTCTCCAAAAATGTCTGTTCTCCATTCTCTCCATCCATTTGCTTCATCAGGCTTCTACACCCAGGAAAGATATTTGGGAAAAGTATGTTATTTACATACAGTACTCACCAGCTGTTTATTATCAACTTAAACTTTCTAGCAAACGCACTTCTTTATTAGCTAGCTAGTCTTGGACCTATCTGTTAGGACGGGGTAGATTTCTCATCAAGATTGATGGGGCCAATATCTGTAAGAGCAGGTGATGAAGTCACTAAATAGAAATCCTTGTAATCGCTAAAGGCCAATGTGACCTGGAGAAGAGATTTTTCTTTCCGGCACAAGCCCTTGACATGGTCACTCTCACCCTCCCACAATATTTGTTGGCCATATTACCAAAGGAAATAGCTAAACTGAAAAGCATAGGAAGACACAAGCTGCAGCAGTAGGTGAATTTCTGCGTAACTTGTCAAAACGTAATTTGGGGTGTGTCCTGGGTATCCTAGAAAATCCAGAATGGAGTCATCACATCTTCCTAGAATACCTTTCTCAAAGGTAATTGGTTTTCAGTTTGAATGCTTATATTTTAAAAAGAACAGCTCTTAAGTATGCTCACCACAAAAAAGCAACGGGAGCTACGTGGCCTGTTACAGGCCTCGTGCTATGGTGGTGATCAGTAAGAGTATCAAACCAACATGTCGTACACCTGAAATTCACACAATGTTATACGTCAGGTATATCTCTATAAAGCTGCAAAAAAACTTCAAATTTAAAAAAAGTTTAAAAATTTCTCCTATATTGTTATTGATTTTTTTTTTTTTTTTTTTTTTACCAAGTCTACCAACTAGAGCATTCAGCTGGTAAGAATTATTTTTGCCTGAATTAAATATGGAGGGATAACTCAGGCCCATTTCAGGTTCAACAAACATCTTGAACTATTTTTCAAACATTTGGGATTTGGCAAACAAACATTTCAGTCAGTAATTTTTTGCTTAATTTTTAAACCCTTGTGTTTTTGAAGGGCAATTTAATCCGTATGGTTCTGATTCATTTACCATTAACTGATCGGGCCAGGTTTTTTTTTGTTGTTGTTGTTGTTGCTATTTTTTGGTGGGGGAGATGTTTAAGGGATACTTTCAGAGACTTTGACAAATTTCTTGAAAAAAATAGGAAAGCTTCCTTCTGCCAGGGAGGAAATCAAGTGTCAAAAGGAGTTGAAAGAAGTTCTAGATTCATGTTAGCAATGCAGCCTGACTCAAAACGAGAGAAATAATTTTTTTCTCCCAATTTTACTGGTAAGGATGAAAGGCTTTATGATTTTAGGATCACAGATATGAGTTGGTGCTCATGGAATTTGGATTTACTTACCATTCTGGGCACTGGTCTCCAGTGAGTTTGAGATAAAAAGGTAACTCCTCCAAGAGAAAAGAGGAGCCAAAGAGAAATGCTTTTAGCAGCTCAGAAAAGGATTATGTATGATTAGACAGCAAAGAAAAAGAGAAAATGAGTGGGCAGGAGAGGAAAAACAGAGGAAGAAGAAAAAGAGAAGGAAATTTCTAAAAAAAAAAAAAGTTAAATAATACACAATTTCCTTTTTGTTTCTAGAGGATCCTTGATTATAGCCTTACGGCTGCATGGACACAAATGGCTAATCACCGAAACTGCTCTCTGACCCTTGATAAATTTGGAATAGACAAATTCAACCTCAAGTAGGGTAGCCACTTGTAATGACCTTAAAACTTTTTTTTTTAAGTGGAGCAATCAACATCACTTGCTCTATTTGCTTTCTTTCCTCAATATTTTGATTTGTTACAAAGCACCATTAATCACACTTTCTCAATTTGACTTTTGTTTTTCTCTGAAGTTTTTGCATTCTTTACGCTATTTCAGAAACAAGAATTGATAGTTTGAAAGAAAAGGTATTGCATTATTTAATAGTTTATATAGGTTGTATCTCATGTACAAAGTTTTATATAGGGATGTGCGCATGTGCGTGCACCCCACTCACAAAATTCTTGGCATCAAACCATTTCTTTTTAGACCTTTGGTCTTTCTATTGTTAATATTGCTTTAATATTCTATCATTAATATTTCAATTGAATATAAAAATGCCATTCGTAGGGCATAAAAAGTTTTATAGAAGTGTACTACTAAATTCTGGGGCACTGGGTGGCTAAGTTGGTTAAGCATCTGCCTTTAGCTCAGCTGCCCCCCCCCCCTTTGGGCTCCCTTTTCAGCAGGAAGCCTGCTTTTCCCTCTCCCTCCTCCTTGACCACTTGTTCTCTCTCTCAGGCTCACTTTGTCTCTCCAACAAATAAATAAAATCTTAAAAAAAAAGTGTAAAAAAAGAGAAGTGTATGACTAAATTCTATTACCCATTTAACATTTTCCGAACATATTCTATGTGTGCAACGTCATGATGAAGAATAAATATACTAGAGCATAGGGTAGGTTCCTAAGCTTAAGTGTTGAACAGAATACAATTTTAGAAAATAAGGACTAATACGATATTAAGTCTCAGTTTACAGTTTTTAACTGAAATAAGAACACTTTTATTTTTATATAAGGGAACTGCCTTAGAAGTATCCTTCAATTTTATATTTAGAAAACTTCTAAATTAGGATTTGTAAAAAATTATCAAGCTCTACAGTTCAATAGCTCTGGATCCCAGTATCTCAGGAAGCTTGTCTCAGTTTACATCAAACTATTTTAAATCATACCTTCCAGTGAGATGCCAACCGTACTGTGTCAGTCAATCTCTGAGCAGGCCTGGCATTTCATAGGAGTGACAAGTCGACTGTGAAAATGACAGAGGGGAAAATCATGAACAATTGTTTTAATGCCCAAAAGCTGCCTATGGTGTTCAATGTCTCTAAGATTTTTTGTCCCAATTAAGAATTTTGAAATGAAATACTTGATACGTAGAAAAGATTTAGATTTCACAAATCACCTGAGAGAAGAATGGCCTTATTTTTCTGCATCTCAGGGTAGCTTGCTTGAATTTAACACACCCGAGCTGCCAGCCGACAGGATCATTCCTATAAAGCATCTGTGTTCACCTTCCCTTAAAAATGGGACTACGGCTCTTTCTAGGAGAAACAGTTAAGTGTTAACTGGGGATAAGTGATCAGGAGAGTAAATAGACAAGCTACTTCTTTATTTAAAATTCACGTGGATCTTCAAAATGGATCAACATTGTTAGGATTTCCTAATGAGGTACGAGATAGAGTCATAGAAAAAATATCTTTGTAAAAAAAATAAAATAATATGTCTTGTTTCCAAGAGTTAGAAGAAATTTGATAGGTTTACAAGTTTTTTTCCCTCCACAAAATTATTCATTTTATTTATGCTTAAGCCTTCTCATATAATCCCCTGAGGTGTTGCAACTTTGGATGAGGGTCAGGTATCTTGAATTTTTAGGTGTTTTATTCTTAAAGTTATAAATGGAGTTCATGCTTAAGAACATCAACAATACGGATGTGATAGCCTTCCAACTACTCAACTGATGTAACCAATCTCAACAATCTGATACTCGTTTTTTTATATTTTTTCTCATGAATACAAAATCATAGACACACGAACAGACGCATAAAGCTTTCACCTTTAGGAAAAAATAGGTCACATTATAACTTCTGCCATTCAACTTCTTTTAAAAAATTAGTATAAGCTTTATAGACCTTGCAAATATCTGTGTGACATTACGCAGTGTGGATATATACTTTGTTCAACCATTCTCCATTAATAGGTACCAAGGTCATTTCCAGTTGTTCGCTGCTACAACTTCTGCTGTAATAAACACCCTTATGTTATTATGTTTTTATTTCAGTAGACTCAATTTCTAGAACTGGGAGTTCCTAGAATTGTAAAGTTTTGTTGGGAAGGGCCAAAGAGGCTGAGAATGAGTCAGTATTCAGAGCATGACAAGAGTCCCGGCAGAGTAATAGAGAGCGAATCAGGTAAGTAGGCAAAAGCCATGACTGTTGGCTTGGCGACTACAGGAAAGAATTTTAACAGGAAGGCCACCATACATTGCTGGGTAGAAAGGTGTCTGAAGCAGAGTAGAACCGACTTCATGGAACCACAACCCTAGCAAATCTTTGTTTGTTTTATTGAGAAATAGCTGCCATAGAACACTGTGGAAGTTTAAGGTGTACTGTGCATTCATACACTCCCCTATTGCAATAGGATCACCACCCTATTGTCAGCTAACACTTTTACCACATCACATAATTATCATCTCTTCTTTGTGGTAAGAACAGTTAAGATCTAGCCTCTTAGTGACTTTGCAATATATAATAGAATATTGTATTTGTCTTATTCTAGCTTTAGTGAGCACAACGGTCTCAGGAACAAGATGTGCCCGAACATGTAAGGTCGTATTTGTCAGTCCCTTAACAGGAGGGCAGAGTGAGGGAGGACGAAGCACAGACTGCTCTGGCCACACAGAGCACATTTTCTGCAGGACTCCTAGGCAGGTCCCTGAAGACATAGAGTGGAGCTATAAAGAGAAAATTCTGCTGTGATGCAAAGGGATCAACTATTTTTGCTCCCACCATTGGGGTGAAACCAGGACAAATGGCAATCCCATTTTCCTGTTTACAAAATATCTCACTTCCTCAGATTCTATTTGAGCATTATGGCTATCTATAGAAGTGGAAACACAGCTGAAGCCAAAGAGGTCTGGCCCTATTTCCCGTGGGCCCCTGCGCTGCCGGGTGGGATCCGAGAACAGGCATGAGCCTGCCATCCACAGCAACACACTCGGCCACACTATCATGAAGCCTGTCAAAACACCCAGAGGCCTTGGGGTCAGGAAGAGCTATCACGTGTCCTTTCTTATGGGTACACGAGGTCCCTAGAGCACTGCTCCAGTTCTTACTTTAATTATTTCCAATTCTCAGAGGTTCTTCACTGTTCGTGATGATGCCATTGTTAAGGAGCTACATGTTTCTGTATGAAACACACGTAGGACTCAACCCATCACTAGATACTTATTGACTCCTGCCACAAGCACCATGTTGTGGAGGATCCAAAGTGTAGCAAATAATATTTATTTTTCTACGTATTTCTCTTTTCTCTCCTTCCATTCTGTCTCTCTCCTTCCTCTCTCTCACTCTCTCTCTCTCTCTCTCTGTCTGTATCTCTTGCATTTTGGTTAATACAGAAAAATTTCAAATAATTAAGAGTGTCTAGAATTGTTCATTTCTTTTTTCTGATGAGCTAAAAATAGACAAATAGACAGTGATTCTTAACTTCTTTTTTTTCCCCATTCCTTTACTCTTTTCTTTTTTTAAAACTTTTCTTTTAATCTTGCAACCTTGTATATGGTTATGTGATATTCTGGAGGGCTTGAATTTACTACTGAACCTATATTTTTTCTTTAATTATAGAGTAAGCCCATTTTGTTCATATGTGCTGGCCAATATGCACCAATATTAGTTGTTCAGGAAAGTTAATAATTTGGCTAAACATTGTGTGTGCACATGTGTGTAGAAATAAAAGGCACTCTAGAGCATTATTGAGAAATCTCTCAGAAAATGGTGCCAGAGGAGTACAAATGGAGAAAGAGACCTGCTTGGGACCACGTTAGGGAAAGTATCCTACTTTGAAGAGAGAGATGAGATCATGGCGGGTACTCTCCCTCAATACTGCCCTCTTTAGCTGCACACTTACATGCCCACAATTCATCTCCTTCCTTTTAGTCTTAGAGAGCAGAGTGGTCTTTCCCTTCCCATTGATGCACTGAGTCAAGTGCCTTCTTTTATGATTTCCTCCATCAATTATCTTCTCTATCCTGGACCTTCAGCGCCATGTCTCTGTTAGAGAAACATAATAGCTTAAATACATAAGCAACAAAGGAATATCTTGTGTCCTGAATAGAGATCCTCCCGTGACCACACACTGTTCTTGTATCAGCCTCTCCTTCCTCTTCCCTGTCATTCCTATCTCTTGAAAGTGGAATTGAGTTTTCTCTTCTTTGGCCTATTCATCTCTTCACAGACTGAGGTCTGGCTTTTCCTGCCTCTAGCCCACTGAATTGGATAGATGCTTCTGTTGCATCTGACAAGGTTCATTACTCCCTCTGTCTTGACACTTCCCACTCTAGGTTTCCGTTATGCCACTCTGCCAACCTGTCTTTAGTCAGCTATACATCTCTGAGCACTCCTTCTTGGTCTTTTCCATGAATTTTACGGTTACTGTTTATATCCTAAGAGTTGATATTCCTCAAGGTTTCACCATCAACTCACATTTCTTCCACTTTCTGCTGTTCCATGGGCAAATCCACTTACTGATGCTGCCTGACACCAGAAGTGGTAGTAAACTACAGTGGTCCTGGTGGTGTTATGTCAATAATGCTTCAGTTCCCTCTCTAGCTCTGAAATGGTCCAGAACCTTCTGGTCACCTCTACCTCGTTGTCCTACATGAATTTTTAGTTCCATGCACTTCCCAAAATCCTTTGGAGAACATCAATAAATAACTCAAAGGGAAATGCCCAATGCCAAATTCATCACTTTCCCCTCCTCGAACCTCCTCCTGACTCAAGAGTATACCATGGACTTAGTCAGTTAAAATGGAAATTGGTAGAAATTGGAGAGGAGAAAGAGAGAAAGGGATAATGGAAAGAGATAAAAAAATACAATTTGAGTCTCTTGAATCTCTCTTTTCCCTTGGATCTCAGATCCAAGTAATCACCAAGTGCTGTGTGCTTTACTTCCTAAATCTTGAGTCAGTTTCTCCATCCCTGTAACTACTTATACTTCTTTAATGGAAGCCCTAGATTATTTTTTTTTTTTTGAAGCCCTAGATTATTATATTGGTCTCCCAGCCTCTAAGTCTACGTGCTCAAACTCATACTTATACAATGGACAAAGTAATGCATCCAAATTCTATTCTGATCTCATCATTTTCCTAACAAAATTTGCCAGTGGTTCCATGTAATTTGGTTTATTTCTCTGCCTTTTTCTTACACAACCATTTACCTCAGGCTTTGCTCTTCTACAATATTGAATTCTTTGTAATTCTACTCATTTGCTGTGCTGTTCATCCACTGATGTCTTTGTTCAAGATGACCTCTCTGCTTGGAGGACCCCTATTCCCTTCACCTGACTAACACTTTCTAATCCTTCAAAACTCTTCTTGAGAGTAACCTTTTCCAAGAAGCCTTCCTTGTCTCTACCCCTGCCTCTAATTGTGTCAAGTAACCCTCTAATTCCATAGTAAACTCTGTATGTCTTCCCTGAATTTGTCATTTTATGTTGCAATTACTTATGTCTGTCATTGAGTGAGAACACCATACTTTGTGTATTTATTTTTAACCCCAGCACTCAATTCGGTGCCTGTCCTAGAACAAGTGCAAGATAACTAATTTTGTCCAGCTAGGGCTTAACTTGAGTCTTAACCTACGAGCAGGTTTCAGATAATTGAAAATAAAGGAAGTCTTAACTTACAAGCAGGTTTCAGATAATTGAAAATAAAGGAAGAAATCCACTGGAAATTAGACTTTGAACTAAGATTCAGACACAAAAAGGTCCCAGGCATATTTCTGGAGTCAATAAGGAGCACCTCCTGGAGTGGGAAGCTTGTGTGTGTGTGTGTGTGTGTGTGTGTGTGTAGGAGGTAGAGGGTGAGGAGGCATGCATCTGCCGGCAGGCTGGATGGATAGATTAGGGGAGATATGGAAGTGTCAGAGTGTATTCATTTTGGACATCGTAGAAAACACAGAAACTGATTTTGAGTTAGGAAGCATGAGGAGACTGGTGTGTTAGGAAAATAATTTCAACAGTACTGGGTTAATAGATCAGGGCTGAGAGCAGGGTAAATACTTAGAAAAATTAAGAGTTCTGGGAAAAAAATGAAAATGACCTTGGGCTAGAATAAGACAGTGAGAATAGTGGGGAAGGAGGATATGCCAAAATATTTCCTCAAAATTACTATGGTGGCAGGTGCAAGAGCATTGCGAAGACCCAGATGAAATTTGATTTTGTTTAATATGGTGTGTTCACTGCTTAGCGCTGAGCTTGGTATATAGTAGGTGATGAAGAAATATTTTTTTAAGTAAAAGAGTTAATGGAAGAATAATGATAGAACCCTTTCACAAACATATAGTTCATCTCTTCCTTGAGAGAGAACAGGTGGAATGTTTTTTTGTTTTGGTCTGGTTTGGTTTTGTACCAAGGCACCAATGCACCAATGCACCGAGCAAAGGTCTGAGTAAAGATGTAATGATTTGATTACAGTAGTGGTCAGTAATGGTCTGATTGGGAGTAATGACAGAATGATGAGACTCTGTTATAGTTTAGGTGACTTTCATTCTCTTCCATTGGCTTCCCCAGAGTCCCAGTCCTTAGCACAATTAATGCCACTGTTTTGAAATCAGCTTTAGAACTTTGATCTCAGGCTCTAAATATGCCCTTGCTGTAAACAAGCAACACATCTAATAATAACCATATCACCTGCTCATCTAAAGGGCTTCATGTGTGTTTAATTAATAATTGAAAACAAATGTCACCATCTTTGCCTCAGTCTAGACAGGGGACAATTTTATCATCTACTTATTTTTTCTGCTTGAGGGATACAGAAAGCTTTCAGAGAAGGTTATTAAGGATTCAGATAATTAAACTTGTATTTTTTTGCACATCAACGACAATTTATACTTGAAAACAATTAGCATGAGTTACTTGTGGGTTCAAATAATTTCACAGAAAAACCTTCATAATGTGCAAAGATATATGTTCAGAAATATTAACTGTAACACTGTTAGCAATAGCAAAAGTCTAGTAATTACTTAAATATCCATCATAAATTATGGTACACATTCTGGGCAGAATTCTAAACAATGTTTTTTTTTTAAAAAAAATTGAATAAATACATATGTACTGATGTAAGAAAAATGGCTGAGGTGCATTGTTAAATGGAAAATCTATAGAATGAAATATTTAATAGGAAAGCAATTCACGTGACCAACAAATATGGATCATGTGAGTGTATGTGCATGTACACGCATTATACGACCAGTGAGGCTAAAATTACCCAGAAGGATTCCTAAGAAAATGTTAGTAGTTAATTCTGGCTTGTTTCAAGCATTTTACAACGTTTTTACAATGATCACATATTAATTGACTGGAAGCAATAGACACGTTACTTCTGTTATTTTCCAAGTTCTGCTGTGGCTTCTCCGCACATTTGAACTCCTAGAGTCAATGTTAAAAATACATTTTGATTTTGTCTCTTCTGTCACATGTTTTTTCCTATTTCGTGATCTCAATTTTGTTTATTTTCTACAACATTCATGTCTATTTTTTATTATATCTTCACTTCTATCTTTTGGCTTATTCTGTTTTTTAGAACTTCTTCAAAAGATGTTTGTTAAGTGGTTTTCAAATTTGTGTCAAGTAACCGAAAAAAAATATGCCCAGTTTCCTTGTCAGGACCAGTTTGAGTTCATCTAGCAAATTTTGATACGCAATATTCTGTTCACCATTAATTCTAACATTTTCTCATTTCCATCATAGTTTCTTATTTGACCTGTTAGTTATTCGGAAGTTTTAAAGTCCCCAAATGTGGGAGTTTTTAAAAATTATCTTATTTATTTAAAATTTAGTCATATTGTAATCAGACAAGATGGTATTATCTCAAATTGTTTTCTTCCATTTGGTGTTTGTTTTAATAATATGGAAGTGCTTAAAATGTTCTTTTTTCAATTAGGACAGTCTCAGTTTCCGAGACCTTTTCATTGTTTTTTTTTTTTCTTGGTAGCATATATGTTAACTCTGTTAAAGCTCTAAATTCTTTATGATAATACATCATCAAAATGCTTTCCAAATAGTCATTCCCAACGGTCTCTTCTTTGACAGAAACAATGCCATTCTCTTGATTGCCAGATGTGAGTGCTACTAACAAGCAAAACCCGTAATTTCTAAAATAAAGATGAAATCTTTTTTTTTTAAAGATTTATTTATTTATTTTAAAGACAGAGAGCAGGGTGAGGGGAGAGGAAAAGAGAGAATCTTAAGCAGGCTCCACACCCAGTGAAGAGTAAATTATTAATTAAACACACATGTCTCTGAATCATGACCTGAACCCAAACCAAGAGTCAGAGGCTCAGCCAACTGCACCACTCAGGCACCCCTAAAATAAAGAGGAAATCTTACGACACTTTTCCTCTTACAAATGATTGGTTTTGTTTATTTGTCTATTTTTTATTTGTTCTATGGTACTATTTGCCGAAAGGACTCTGAGGTTATTTCCTCAGAATGTTCCCTGTGTCTAAGGCAAGGAAGAAGACTTTGATGATGATCAGAACCATGGGAGGTTTTGAAGAAGAGAAATTATATGATCAGGTCTGTGTTTACCAGAGATTATTCTGGAAACACTGAAAGATGACTTGGAAGGGATAAAGTTTAAAAATAGAGCAAGAAGCTAACCAGTTAGGAGCTGTAAAGAATATGAACTGAGAGAGTGTGGAGGATACAAGTCTAACAATGCTGAGCACTCAAGAGACAGTGAGGCTACCCACAGAGTAGGGGCCCCCAAAATACTTTTGGAATAGTTTAACATCATAGTATTCAAAAAGGACATTAAAACTTATGGTTAAAATCCAAATTCGATTGGATTCTTTATAGTACTTAACTCTATGAATTTTTTTTAAATGCATGTGTATTTAGTGTGGCTGTGCCATTGTATTTGTGCTCAGAGCTTCCAAGGATCCTAGTGAGTGACGAGATTTGTTGCTTAGGCAATTTAATGATGTACTGGTGCCATCAACTGAGATAAGGAGCACAAGAATAAAACAGACTTTTTTGAGGGGGAGTTTAACGTGGGGATTTTAGAGGTTGAAGTGACAGAGGGCCTTCTAAGCAATCATGTTCAGTAAGATCCAGCACCTAGCAGTTGGGGCTGGTCATAGAGAGAAATAACTCTGTCTTACATCTGGAGCATCTTTACGAAGTACCTTCATGTGCATGATTGTTCAGAATAGACACAAAATAGAAAATACAATGGTAAACACAGAAAAAAGGAGAGGCTTTTTGCTTGATCATCTAACTACATCTTAAATCATTTTGATTTGATTTTTAGGTAGGGAAGACTAGGATTTTACAGGCTGTAGTGGCTCAGCCAGTCATCTAAAAAGGTACCACTCAGGATCCCTGGGTGGCTCAGTGGTTTGGCACCTGCCTTTGGCCCAGGGCATGATCCTGGAGTCCTGGGATCGAGTCCCATGTCAGGCTCCCAGCATGGAGCCTGCTTCTCTCTCATCCTGTGTCTCTGCCTCTGTGTGTGTGTGTGTGTGTGTGTGTGTGTCTATCATAAATAAATGAATAAATAAATCTTTTAAAAAATAAAAATAAAAATAAAAATAAAAATAAAAATAAAAATAAAAATAAAAAGGTAGCACTCAGTCTCCTAGCCATTTTTGTTACGAGAAGCATGTACGTTTTTTGCTTATGGCTCATTTTACAGTTGAAAACCAAGCATGTACAGTTTTTTGCTTATGGCTGACCAACTAACCCATGAAGCCCTCAAACTGCACAGTACCAGACACATAGTATTTAACAAATATTGAATTGAATTCAAGTTGTGAAGCAACAATGGGTTTTCATACTTCTAGACATCAGTTTTCTGGATTTTCCATGATTCCCATCATCATCAAATATAAAACTCAATTTCTTAGCAGAATATTCAAGGCCCTTCCTAAATTGGCAATAACACACATTTTTAGATCTTTCCCAAGTACAGGCATCCCTCATTTTATTGTGTTTCATCCTCATTTCTTATTGCATTTCTTATAAATTTATGGCTGGTGGTGGCAACCCTGTGTCAAACAAGTTTATTGGCACCATTTTCCAACAGCATTTGCTCACTAGGAAGTGTCATGTTATGGAAATTCTCACAATTTTCAAACTTTTCCATTATTGTTATATTTGTTGTGATCTGTAATCAGTGATCTTTGATGTTGCTATTGTTTTTTATGTTGCTATTTTAATTGTTTGGGGGCACCACCAACTGCACCATATAAGATGGCAAACTTAATAAAAGTGTGTGTTTCTGACTGCTCCACTGATGAAGAGTTTCTCTTTTTCCTTCACTGCAGGTGTCCCTATTCCCTGAGACACAGCAATATTGAAATTAGGTCGATTAATAAATGTACAGTGGCCTCTAAGTGTTCAAGTAAAGAGAGGAATCATACATCTTTCATTTTAAATCAAAAGCTAGACATGGTTAAGCTTAGTGAGGAAGGAAGGCATGCTGAAAACAGGGATAGATTGAAACCTAGGCTTCTCATGACAATAGCCAAGTTGAGAAAGCAAAGGAAAACTTCTTGAAGAAAATTAGAGACGTTACTCCAGGGGCACCTGGGTGGCTCAGTTGGTTGGGCACCTCACTCTTGATTCGGGTCATGATCTTGGGGTTGTGAGATTGAGCCCCACATTGGGCTCCACGCTGGACATGGGGCTTGCTTAGGATTCTCTCTCCCTCTGCCCCTTCCCCTGCTTGCACTTGCGCTCTCTCTCTCTCCCTCTCTCTCTCTCTCAAAAAATAAATAAAAAATAAAAGTGTTATTCCAATGAACATATGAATGATAAGAAAGTGAAACAGCCGTATTTTCAATATGGAGAAAGTTGGATTAGTCTGGACAGAAGTCAAACCAGCCACAACACTCCCTTAAGCCAAAGCCTAACCAGAACAGGGCCCTAACTCTCTTCAATTCGATGAAGGTGGAAGAGGTGAGGAAGCTGCAGAAGAAAAGTGTGAAGTGAACAGAGGTAGGTTCATGAGGTTTAAGGGAAGAAACCATCTCCATAACATAAAAGTGCAAGGTGAAGCAGCAAGTGTCGATATAGAAGTTGCAGCACGTTTTCCAGAAGATCTAGCTCAGATTACGTAGGAGGGTGACTACTCTGAGCAGCAGACTTTCAATGTAGATAAAACAGCCCATATATTGGAAGAAGACATCATCTTGTACTTTCTCAGCTAGAGAGGAGAAGTCGATGCCTGGCTTCAAAGCTTCAAAGGACAGGCTGACATTTTTGTTAGAGGCTAATACAGCTGGTGACTTGAAGTTGAAACCAGTACTCCTTAACCATTCTGAAAATCCTAGGGCCCTTAAGACATGCTACATCCACTCTGCCTGTGCTCTATAAAGGGAACAACAAAGACCGTATGGCAGCACATCTTTTAGCCCCAGTTTACTGAGTATTTTAAGCCCACTCTCAAGACCTGCTGCTCAGAAAAAAGGGGATTTCTTTCAAAACATTACTGCTCCTGGTCATTCAAGAGTTCCAATGGAAATATGCAGTGATTAATGTTGTTTTCATACTGGCCAACACAAGGTCCATCCTGCAGCCTCTCAATCAATCAAAGAGTAATTTTGACTTTCACATCTCATAAGAAGTACATTTTGTGAGGCTATCGCTGCCTAGATAGTGATTCCCCTGGTGGACCTGAGCAAAATAAAATGAAAAGCTTCTGGAAAGGATTCATCATTCTAAATGCCATTAAGAACATGCATGATTCATAGGAAAAGGTCAAAATATCAACATTGAATAGAAGTTTGGAAGAAGTTAATTCTAACCAAAAAAAAAAAAAAACTGATGGAGGAGATAACTGCAGATGTGGTGGAAATAGCAAAAGAACTAAAATTATAAGTAGAGTCTGAAGATGTGACTGAATGCTGTAATTTCCTGGTGAAGATGCTATAAAGACTGCCAAGATGAGGGGCACCTGGGTGGCTCAGTGGTTGAGAGTCTGCCTTTAGCTCAGGTCATGATCCTGGAGTCCTTGGATTGAGTCCTGCGCCAGGCTCCCTGCATGGAGCCTGCTTCTCCCTCTGCCTATGTCTCTGCCTCTTTCCGTGTCTCACAAATAAATAAATAAAATCTTAATAAAAAGACTTTCAAAATGACAACAAAGGATTTAGAATATTGTATCAATTTAGTTGACAAAGCAGCAGCAAGATCTGAGAGGACTGGCCCCAATTCTGAAAGACGTTCTACTCTGAATAAAATGGTATCAACCAGCATCACGTGCTATGCTATAGAGGAATGTTCAAAAAAAAAAAAAAAAGAGTTAATGCTGCAAACTTAATTGTTGTCTTATTTGAAGAAATTGCTACGCAAATCGAGAAACAGATTCTTAACTATAGAGAGCAAACTGATGGTTACCAGAGGGGAGGTGGGTTAAACAGGTGATGGGGATTAAGGAAAGCATCTGTGATGAGCACAGGGTGTCGTATGTAAGTGATGAATCACTAAATCCTACATCTGAAACTAATGTTGCACTGTATGTTAACTGGTTGGAATTTAAATAAAAACTTGGAAAATGTCAAAAAAAAAGGAAGAAAGAAAAGAAATTGCCACAGCCATTCCAACCTTCAGCAACCACCATCCTGATCAGTCAGCAGCTATCAACATCAAGGGCAAGACCCTCCACCAGCAAAAAGATTATGACTTATTGGAAGCTTAGATGATGGTTGGTGTTTTTAGCAATAAAGTATTTTTTAATTAAGGTACATACATTGTTCACACATAATGCTGCTGCACACACTTAATAGACAACAGTATAGTGTGCATGTAACTTTTGTATGCATTGGGAAGCCAAAAAATTCATTTGACTTGCTTTATTGTGATAGTTGCTCTATTTGCAGTGCTCAGGAGCTCTCTGACGTGGCCTGCACTTGTCCCCTGGTCCTCCTTATCCCCAGATCTCTAGCCAGAGTTCTCACCATATATGCTATGTAATTTCAGATCTCCTTACCTTAACTCATCGCCTTCTTTTCCTTCCCCTCTCCCCTTCCATTACGCCTGTAATCTCAGTAGTTTACTAAAATTACTTTTTTGTCTTTCAATAATTTCTCAAATGTCTCTGCTGTAGCTATTTCTAACCACCCTTGTGTTCATAGCAGGAATAATGACTCCCTCTTTGGATTTCTTACATAAGTTGGTTTATAAATACATAAAGCATTTATTACTATGCATTATGGTTAAAGTTCATTTTCTGCTAGACCTGAGTCTTTTTGAGAATAAGAACCATGTCTTACTTCTACCCTCCTCCCTTTCCCATTGTGACACAACATAACTGGTCATGGAACTGAATTAGGTGTGTTTTCTATGTGGAGTCATTGGCCTGTGGACAGGAGGGAAGCCCTAAGCACCACTCCCTTTCTAGTGGAGCCTCTTTTCCTCTACTCCCTTTCTTGTCTTCCCCAGCTCCCAGCCTCTGTTTGAGGAGAAGATGGAGTCAGAAGGAAATACTGATGGAGTCAAAAGTACCAGCTTTCTGGTTGAAGGAGGCACCGTGGCAACACCCTCCAACGCCTCTTTTACTTGTGAGCACCAACTTTGGTGCCAGTGAGCAGCTGCAGCTAAGATGGAGACAAATGGATCCAGAGACTCCTCTTGAGCCATGAGTCTAAGCCACGTGCTCAGCCCAGCTGTCTCGGTTGCTTTTCGACAGGACATGGGGGACCAGCCGACAAGAATTAAGGCAAATTTAAATTGAGAGTTTGTCCTCACTGATGAGTTCATGGCTTCTGGGGAGTCTCATGTGGAAAAAGACAGAGGGACGAGAAGTAGAGTTGGAAGCTCTAGGTCCTCTGATCTAGTATCTTCTAATACCATTAAAACTAACCCTCGTTCCTAACAGCACAGTAGGGCAATTGTATTTTGTGTATTAAGATTAGCATATTTAAAAATTCCTCTGTTCTCTAACTTACCTTGGCAGCTTCAATTGTTTGAATCCTTAAGTCTCTTTCAGTATAGAACCTTGTAGCTTAGAGTGATTCGATGGGGTCCCAATTGGGATGCAAGTGATAATAGTCAAATCATGTTCTTTAGTCACTTTTTCTTATGTGTTTTCCTGGATTTTTTTAAAAATTAATTTTTAAAGAAAATACACTGTTTTTTGTTTTGTTTTGTTTTGTTTTTGCTGGTGCTTATAGAGTTTCTTTTGGGGGGGGTTAGCAATATTTCAAATCTTCTATCATCTTCCATCTGTTGACTCTTACTTTCACTATGAGCTCATGAAGGTTAGAGAGATCTCATTCTTACCTAAATCAAATCTAACAAAAAACGATCATTATTCTTCAATGTGCACATTTAAAGGGTGAAGTTATAGTCCCTGTTCAACTTTTATGTGTTTCTTGATCTGATCTCAAATTTATCAACATTTCAAGCAAGGTGCTACCTAATTTTGATGGATACGCATGAAAAGGAAAGTGGGTCATTCGCTTCAAAGCTGAAGCTATAGGCTATTCATGCGCTGCACTGAATCCCCATCCCTTTTCATGTTTCAAGTTAAAAATTTTAAGCAGCCACATGTTTGTCATTGTAATTGATACTACAGTGCTGCCCTCCCTCAGCTCTTTCATCCTCAGATGTATATAAATATTCCCCTTGGCCCACGAGTTTCTGTTTCTTTCATGGATACCCAGTATTCGTGAACTGGGCGTGCTGTCCCTAATAATCAAAGGCTGCAGACCACAGTGAATAGTACCTGGGCTTCTTTTTCACAATGTGGAACAAGAGCATTTGTTGTTGTTGCATACTGTGTTTCTGGACAAAGTCCCTATTCCCACTGTAACCAAATCAAATGAGCTTGTGGTTGGATTTTATTCATCCGAATTGCGGTTAATGCAGTCCTCAGCTATGGCATTAGTTATGGCCTGCCCAGGACTGCTGAAGAGTCGGCTTCGTGATTTACCTGACTCAGTATGTGATCAAGCATCTCCATTATTGGAATAAAATGAAAACTTCCAAGATCATGGTCAGCAATAGAGGAAACAATTTTGCCTCAGCACTAAAGCTCAAATGCTACACTAATCTACAGTAATTCTGTTATTGCATTTGGAAGCAATTCCTTCTATTCACTCAGAGATAACTGTTACCACATACAATAGGCTGCCTCCTGCCTTTTCCCCACAGTGAGCAAAATACACTGTTCATCGCAAAGAAACCCAGCAGTAGTAGGCTGTAGTGTTTGTTTCTGTGCGAACGAATGTGCGCTTGAAGATCATCAGGAGGCTTGGTTTGTATTACAAGGTTAGAGTGGAACACATGCTCAGGGCGTAGGACACTCAAGCAAAATATGCACGCGAGGAAATTATTGCCTTCCCCAGATTTTGGTGAGAAATCTAATAAAAAATTCTTTGATCCCAATAGTCCCACCAGCACCACTCTGGCTCAAGAACTGAGCTGCCTGAATGGCTTCAGGATCATTCTGCAAAGGGAATTATTTGGTAAATAAATATTACAGACTCGTTCTCTGTGTACTAGTATGGATTGGACTTACTGATTGTTCACTTTGCATCCTGAGTGTAAATCTTGCTTGCCAAATTTAAACCAATTGCTCTAGGTAGAAGAACATTCATTTTGCTTAAGAAAATAAAATCCTTAACTTTCTAAGCTTGCAATTTTGACATGAGTATTTTTGCATCAGAAAATGCTCCTTTCTGTCTACAAACTGTCACAAGATGATATCCTATCTTTCCTGACCACCTAGTGTGAGGGAGGGATGGCAATTTGATAATTAACAACAAATACGAGATATATATTAAGTTAACAGCATTTCTACGTTTCTGCCATGATCAACTTCGTCTGACTTTCTGTTTTATCAACCTTCTGTGACAAGTGCATTATGGAAAGACTCCTTTTAAAACATGATTTTGGCCCTTCCTCATAAAACAAAGCAGATCATCTAGAAATGGCAGGTTATTTTACACTTGGCATCGTTAGGTCTCTTAGTTAAAATCCCTGTTAAATGTTAAGCATTTAGGCTCGGAATGTGATTCTTGTCACTGTATGGTGTCGGCTTTCATGCAAACAAGCTAAAATAAACATGAGCTATGGAAAGCTTATAACTGGAGAAATCAATAGTATTTGGGGAATGTTAAAGAGGAGGAGTTGAATATCCATGCCAAGAGCATTCAAGGAATGAAAATCCCCAGCTAATCACCCCAGACATCTTTGCTTGATTTGATTAAAACATATGTTTTAAATGACGGGATCTGTAGATTTAAAAATAGTAGTAAGTCAAAGTACAACTCAATCCTTCCTAAATTGGGGAAATGAGGTCATAATGACTATTCGGAGAAGAGAGCTAGCAAAGGGCATTGCAAAAACTACCTTTTCCATCTCTCCTCCTGTGTTTTCCTGAGTCTACGGTATTGAAAGAACCATTTTCCCCCAGTTTTATTGAGATACCCTCGGCAGACGGCACTGTGTAGATTTAAGGTGTACAGCTTAGTGATTTGACCTACATTTGTGAAACGATTATCACAGGAAGTTTAGTTAACATCTGTCATTTCATGCAGATATGAGTAAAGAAAGAAAAAGAAAAAAAAATCTTCCCTTGCAATGAGAACTCTAAGGATCTGCTCTCTTAACAACTTTCAAACATACCGTAGAACAGTGTTAACTAGAGCTATCCTGCTGTACATTACATCTCTATGTTTATTTATATTGTAACCAGAAGTTTGTACCTGTTGGCCACTTTTCCCATAGCCATCTCTGAAGTGGAATGACATCACTATATCCAGTGAAACAAAGTGGGAGGGAATGTTGCGTACCTCACCACTAAGAAGCGTAGCGCATCTACTTTATTGGCAGTGGGGAACCCATGAATGTTACTGACCTTTAGAGGCTTTGTTTTCCAGGATAAAGACATCAGTTTTCTTTTCTGTCTGTATGAGACTATCTCAAATCCTTAGATTTTGCTGAAAAGCTTGAAATTAATTGCTCACTGACACCTATGCGGCAAAAGCTGTGCTGTATTAATATTCCAAGAAAGTGCAAAGGTTTGAAAATGAAGTATTCGAAATTTGATTTGAAATTTGAGTATTTGATTTGAAATTTAAGTATTAAAAATCTCCTCCTCGTGTATCCTTCTTGTTCGTTCTTGGCACCTAAGCAGGTATGTTTCCCCATCCTCTGGTAGTCAGGGCTGTTTCCTTGCATAGATCATTATGTAGAATTCCCCGCTTTTCTTTTCAGCTATGGTCCTGAATATGCCACCCAGGAGAGGCAAGATGAGGCTCACATTCCAAAGTCATGAGCGTGGAAGTGGATACTTGGAGGTTTAATGTGGTGCCATAATCTAGCAAATAGTGTAACATGTGACTCAGGCATTTGTATGTCTAAACTCTTGACATTCTTCCTTTTGAACTTCGCTTGTGCAAATGCAAGGGAGCAGGAGAGACATAATCATCCACTGAGGAATATCATTACCACATTTGGCTTGGTTCCCTGCCTCCTCCACTCCACCCTACCCTAACTTTTTAGTTAGGAAAGTTAAAGCTTTTAAGTAAAGCTTGAATACTCAGGGAGACAAGTCTAGAGGATTCTTTTTTTTTTTTTTTTTTTTACTTTGTCGCTTCACAGCTTGAGTTGATAATAAGTATCCCTGACTACTGTCAGCTTTAGAAGATCTGTCATCCATCCTCATCTCCTGGATAAAACACCACTGGCTGTACGTTTGAAAGCCTTGTTGCTTTCTGTTCTCAACATTTGGACTTGCTTCTCACACATGGTTATGGGCATTGAGTTCACGCTCTGAAAACCACATACTCTAAAGGGTTTCTCATTAACTGGAAGGCCCAAAGCAATGAATGATACCCCCCCCCCCAACAATGTTGCTTTTCCTACCTTTACAAATATCACTAAAATAGATCTCTCATATGTAAATATAACTTCTCTAGCTAAACTTTTTTGGGTAACCATCTGGAATAATACAGAAATGCTCGTATGGGATCATATGTTGATCCCCCTTTCTCTGATATCTTTGGCATCCATATCCAAGGTAAACCTGGGAAGTGTTGCCTCCTACGTTCATCTGTACTTTCTTAATTCGGGTTATTAAATACATGACAACTACAAAGCTTTTGACAACTATAATAAAGACACTGATGTATTGGGAAGGTTATTTTCAATAGTATTAAAGACACTTGTTATGACACGATTATTTTAGGCATCACATGTATACTTTAAGGGAGAGTTTGTGAATTTAAATTCTTGACAAAATGTCCAGGGTATATTCAAAGCAAGAAAAAGAATAACCCAAGTGGCTTTCTTTCTCCCAGTTTTGGATGAAGGTGGACACAGGGGAATCCAGTGTTCAATTCTTAGGGAAAAGAGATATTTTAATGTGCTGATTTTTTGTTATTATTTTCGTAGTTAAGTCAGGTTTGAAGAAGCAAATGTGCTACTTGTGTACATTAGTAGTTATTCAGCCCCCATGACCTGACTCATACTATGTGAGTATATCCTGTTATATTCACCATTCTCAGAAACGCTATTCTTACATGAGAGAGCAGTGAGAGGAAAAGCTAAAACCTTCCCAGGATTTTCCAGAAGGAGTGTGTTTTTCTCTTCCAGTGTAGTACTTAATATATGCTGAGGCCCACATATGGATAGATACAGATTTTGTGAGTTCTAAAGCCACATTATTTGGGGTAATCTCTTTGAGGAAAAGATTACAAAATTAACAACTTTTCTTAATCTTTAAATTTTGCATTAGAGAAAAAGCACAACAAACTATAAACTTTAAAGAGCTGACACAAATACCACAAAATCTGGGAAAATGGCATTATTTTTTACTAGTTACGTGAATATCATTTCTCTGTGATATTTCTCTATGTATTTGGGCTGCATTCTTTAAAGGCCCCTTTAGAGAACGACGTGCTATCATTTTCTGCAGAGAGAATAGGATATCTCTGCAGCTGTGCCAATGCCGTGCCATAACAAAGAAAAGGAGTTGCAGGGGGAATTGTTATGGAAAGGGACACTGGTCTTAACCAATTGCAGTTAAAATATCTTGTTTTTGCACACTTTACAAAAACCTTGTGGCTGTATGAACATGAGCATCTCTTCATAAAGCCTTAGATGGGCCCATGCAAGTGAGGTGTCCTAAAGCCTTACTACTCTGATGCAACATCCACATCTGGAGTCAAATGTTATTTTAAGATCAATATATACATATATACTTAATTTATTGAGATGTAATTCACATCTTATAAAATTGATAATTTTAAAATATACAATGCAGTGAATTTTAGTATATTTATCTAGTTGTGCTCCAATTCCAGAACATTTTCATCACTCCCAAAGGAAACCTTGTACCTATCAGCACTCATTCATTCTCCTTTCCCACTAGTCCTTGTCAACCACAGCATAAGTCAGGGTCCTCCAGACAAACAGAACCAACTGGATGGTTGGATGGATGGATGGATGGATGGATGGATGGATGGATGGACAGACATAGAGGTATATAGAAAGAGATTTGCTGTAAGAGATTGGCTCTTGTGGTTACAGAGACTGAGAAGTCCTATGACCTGCCATCTGCAAGCTGGAGGCTCAAGAAATCCAGTGGCATAATTCCAGTCTAAATCTGAAGGCCTGAGAATCAGGGGACCGATGGTAAAGTCCCAGTCTGAGTGTCTGAAGGATCGAGAACCAGGAGAAAAGATGCCATTCCCGCAACTCAATTCTTGAGTCACAGTAGTGCGGGTGGGATTACTGGAATTTTTATTGTAATATGTTTAATCAGATTGTCTCTTCTTGCATCATCTGAATAGTTTCTAAGACCTTGTCCACTAAATCTAAGCTACTGTTGTTTTTACTTTTTTCCTGCATGAGGAAAATAATGTTAAAGAACTTTCCAGAGCTCGTATTTGAAAACAGGTCTGTTTGATTACATGGCGCTAAAACATTCTCTGCAAAGGTACGGCTTCCCTGTAACACTCAGAAGGGGAAGCCCACACCTCCAGATGCTTTTTCGGAGGTTCCGAGAGGCCTCAGACCAAAAAAAGACCATGCCACACTGCACCGAACTCTGCTTTTCAGCTTTCAGCTGGGAGTATATTCTTTGGACTATAAAGTGGAAGATAAAGAAATCTGGAGAATTAGTATTTTTATTTCATTACATTCTTTAAGTTCGTACGTATACCAAAGTACTCTTCATATATGTTTAGCTCAAATTTTAAATTTTATTTTCTTATTCTATTAGATTTAGAAGCACATTTTTTTCTTAAGCTTACTGAGTTTTGTTTTCTTATACTTTTCTTCCTGAATATAGAAACTCTGCTTAGCTTCTTTCATGATTGACTTCTTACATACCACCATGAGTTAAACATTATTAGGCCCTTAATTTCGCATATGATGAGATTAAGGTCAGGAAATGCACGTACACTTACAAAGGTTATACAGCAAATAAGAATCAGATCTGAGATCTAAAGTTGCTCTTAACCACCATTCTTCCATGATTAACATTTCATCTCAAAGCCGTGTATGGTTAAATTTCTTTTTCTCTTCAAGTATACATTTCTTTTAAATTGAAGTATAGTTGACACACAATGTTATATTAGGGTCATTTGACGGGTGGTTTAACTTCTTAAAGCAGAAATCCAGAGAAATTCTGTGCCTCAATGTACTAGGCATAACAGTGCTAGAATTCTTAGGAATAGAAGTGTCTTGGCCTGTAGTGATGTTATGTCACGTGACGTGAGACATAAAGATTTTTGGCTTAGGTGACCTAGGTCACATTAGAATTAACTTGCTTTTAGATGATGTTTCTAGAAATCTTTCACTTATTTAAATTCTTAATGATCAAGAAAAGTAACAACTCCGTATAGACAGAGGCTTCCATGATTTATCTTCCCTGAACACTCTCTTAAATACTAAACTATTTGGACAGGGATTCAAACATGGTTTAATTAACAGCATTGTAATTTAAGTGGAATATATTTATACAAAACACAAGAGGACCAAAACAGCAAGTCTATATTTTCAGCTCCAACTCATAGCTTGAAGTCTAGACCAACATTTATAAACCTATCTATCTCCGAAACTCAACAAGTGTTAGCCACTTTGATCCTCTTTATCCAAATGTTTCCCTTGTTCTGTAATCATTGTCCCAGTGACTGGCATTGCCACCCACCCCGCGCCCAAGCCCGAAACCGAGAGACCGCGTACACTTCTTTTTATATTTCACCCCCTTGATCCGCCTGTCAAACACATTCAACCAATCCATGTTCATACTTCTAAACAACACGTATTTCATTTTTTCTTTTTATATCTGTGCACAACTGCTGCCTGGTTATGCAGCTTTCACTGCTCTTACTATTCCTTTTCTTCCTCGATCTCTTCAGTTTAACCTTCAAATTTCGCTTGTGTTCCCCATCCCATTCATTCTCTGCACTACTGTCATGGTTAGCTTTTAAGAGTTCAAATATGTTCATACAAAATTATCAAAGCTAAGAGACAAAATTAAGAATTCTGGACATGAAAAAAAAAAAAGAATTCTGGACATGATGTTATATAGCCAACAATTACTTGGTTACTGATCAACTGCCCACCCTCACTACCTCTTGTTCTCCCTTAATTATAATCAAGTCTCTCCTCAGGCCATGATAGCTTCTAAGGATGAAGAGGGTCACGTTTTTAGTAATCATTTATTTTACCAATTTGTGTCCACACCTGCTAATTTCTATCCCCTCTAAATCCTCGCTGAGTACTTTTTCTGTGTATCCTTGAGACTGTCCCATATGAGCTCATGGACATTCTTTTTGGCTACAATTACCACATAGAAACAATTCTGTTGCTTTTAATCCTTCCCAGTGGGAGAACATTCTTGTCCATGTCAAGAATTCTACTTCCCAATGCTTCCCAATCTGCCATAGATTCCCCCAAAAATCCACTGCAAAGTTTGCTTTATTTGTGATCCTCCATAGACTGGTGGTTGGTATTTAGGTCTAGGCACCTGTCACAAGGTCTTGTTCTGCTATTCTTGCCTATAATTTCATCAGATAATTTCCCCAGGTTCTTTTTCTTTCTTTCTTTCTTTTTTTTTTTTTTTAAAAAAAAACTTCTCTAGGAGACCACTCCTTATCCCTCACTCTTATTGGTAAACTCTCTCTGCCCACTATGAACACTGGTACTTTAGCATGCATTTTACTTCCTAGCCTTCATCATGTCCCTGTCTTTGTCTGATTTCACCATAAAACCTCCAGGATGGGCACCCTATTTGTATTCCCAGCATCTACCACAGTGCCTGGAACACAGGATGCACTCAATCAGTGCTGGTTAAGTGTACCAAGAATATCTTTTCCTGTGTGCACACAGAAAAGCATGATTTGGGGAAAAATACAATTTAATAACTTAAAAAATGCTGCCTATTTTCCCTAGTTTTGTTTCTATTAAAAACTTACTTTGTATAAATACAAATGTTTATTTTTTAAGTATCATGATTGTGTGCCAGATTATAAACTGTAGGATAAGTTAATTAGGTGACTACGATCATGAAAGAGACTCTTTACATTCAGTGATATGAGTCCTTAATTAGACATCTCATTTCTCAGAAGACCTAACAAGAAAAAAAAAAACAAAGAATAAGAACTAAGACAGAATTCTGGTTTTGTTAGGAAAGAAATTCAAGGAATCTGTATTTAATCAAAACATCCAAACAATCTCCAGATACTGTCTGGCAACAAATTTAGGATTTGCAGAGCTGAAATGTTGATTTGCTTTGCTATAAATATTACCTTGATGAAAGACAGTTCTAACCCTGTCTTCTACCACTTTATATCTGATAAGAAAGTTAATATTGCATGTATTTTCTTAGGAACTCATTGGATCTAACCTTTTTGGAAATATCCAGAGAGACATAATTATTCAACATGAAAAGAACTATCCAGATTTCACATGGAAAATGCCTACAAAACAAAGGTGCAAAGAACCGAGAAAGAACAAGAGTAAAAATGTTCTTCAAATCTCAGGACCAATCCAGCAGCCTTATGAAAAAAAAAAAAAAAGAATTTCTTTTGATGTCAATGAGAACTCCAAATTCTCAAGTTTGGGCACAGAGCCCATTCTGTGATATGTTAACTAAAAGAAAAATTTCCTTCTCCAGGCGTCTGCCTTCCTTTTTCTCCATTTCCATGGCAAGCTGTTTCAAGGTGCTTCATGAAAAGCTTCTCAAAACCAATGTGTTCTAAAAGCCACAAGTTTGATGACTGATGAAAGAGCCACAAGAGAGGTTTTGCATCTTTTCTTTAACAGAGATCTTGAAAAGCCAAATGACTGGGAAAGAGCATGATTCATCCCCTGCAAATGCTGAAACGTATGTTTAACTGTCACCTACTGCATTTTGCAGCGATACCTATTCAAAAGCTACCCAAAATATGCAAGTACCGTTCTGAGGAGGGAGAAAAAAAAACTGAGTCATGATAAATCTCATACTGAACTTTCTTTCATTTATGGAAATTGTGAGTGTTTAAATGTTACAAATACTCACATTTCTATTCACATTATGTGAAAACTCATACAGTAAGTCTTCAACTATACAGAGCTCCCTGGAAATGAGTTATTCTGAACAGCTGAATGTTCCAGATGGCTTGGGGTTAACTCACTAAGTTCCAGCTAGAATGTAGCAAATATCTCCAAAACAGGCCAGGTTTTATCCATCTAAAATTTTTCAGAGCATAGACCATGCTTAAGAGATCAGTTAAATGTCACAAAGTGTATTCTAAAGTGTACACAGTGTGCACAGCATTTGGTACAGTTCCCTACACAGAGTAAATATTCCAGGAAGTAGGAATAATTGTTGTTACTGCTTCTTTGATCACAACTATAATTCCTAAAGATTCTTAATCTTTCTGGTCAACATGGTATTAGATAACTGGATCTTTTGATCCTTGGGTCATTTGACTGAAGACTGTTTAAAACAGAAAACGATTAAGTGGTTAATTCGGATGGATGAGGTATGCCGTAAACTTTTGGGTCCTCCAAAAATCCATGTATTGAAACCTAGACCTCAGTGTGATGGTATTTGGAGGTGGGGCGTCTGGGAGATAATAGGTCATAAAGACAGAGCCCCCATGAATGTGATTAGTGCCATTATAAAAGACACTCCAGAGAGATTTCTCACCCCTTTCATCATGTAAGTACACAGCTACAAGATGTCCCTCTAGGTACCAGGAACCAGGCTCTCACAGACTCTGAATCTGCTGGCATCTTGATCTTGGACTTCTCAGGCTCCAGCACTGTGAGAAATGTTGGTTATTTATAAGACATCCAGTCTATGGTATTTTGTTACAGCAATCTGAACAGACGAAGACAGAATATGTGGTGTTACACCAAGGCTTCCTGTGACTCAGCACCTGCAAAAGAATTAAACAGCAATAGTCAGTGACTCTGGTATTGCCCAGGGCAGATTAGCCGATGCTGCGTTGATCCATCAACGTGTTTCAGAATTCTTCCCTACGCGAATGCCTATTTCTTCTTCTGAGATTATCAGAGTTTTCAAGATTTCTTTCCTGTAATCATTTTGGAGAATTATGCCTACATCTGAGTGAATACATAGAAAAACTGATGATGCAGGAAAGAGAAGGCATGACTGCAAGAATGAAGTTCTAATGGAGATGTGAGATGGTTGGCCTCAGGTAGCGATCAGACCATTCTTCCTTTATAAAAAGAGTTTCTCAGCTCAACCCATTTATTCAAAACTGGGCCTGCCATCCAAATTTAACCAAAAAATAAATTTTGTGGGCAGAGGATGAGACAGTTTTCATCTGGTTATATCTCATTTACTAAGGAAGTATGAAGTCATCAGCTGGGTTTTTAATCACAGAAGATTGAGGAAGGAGAAAATGTGAAATAGCTGTCTGAAAGAGTGAGAAAAAAATCTACTGTGGAATATGGGTGGAGCTTTAGTGCCTGCTTGATAATTTTGTCATTCACTCTACTAAAGTGTGACTAGTGGTCGTGGTCATGAATTATTTGTGAATATAGTTTATAGATGCTGATCTTGCTTTGAGTCAAGAGCTAATTACTTAAGCAATAAATAACAAGTCTAGAATTTAAAAATTTCTCATGAACATTCCAAAACAGAGACTTTCATTTAAGCTACTGCCATATATTATCTCAAGTTCATCAGACATTTCCAGAAACATAAAAAGTAATTTGAAAGATTCTAGTCACAGACAATAAAGAATAAAAGAGTTCAGAATATCCCAAATTGCACAAAAACTCGAGATTAAAAAAAATCAAACTGAAAATACTTTTAAAAATAAGGAGAAAAATAAAGAAAAAAAATTAGCTTGTTGAGAGGCTGGTTGGAGAAATGTTTTTTTCATCTTCTTATTAAAGACAGATATGCAGTTGACTTAACAGTTCTCTCCTTTGTTTAAAGCTCTTCTTGTATCACTTTCCTAATGGGCAAGGAATCAAAGAAATGTAGCAACACTGAATATTTACAGTTTTACGCCAATCTATCTATATGTATTTTAAAGCTTCAGTATATTAGTGATACTAAAAGATCTAGCATTGAGCCTTCAAATCCTACTTAATGCTTTCTCTGGGTTTAGCAAAGTGCAATTTACCAAGTTCCTTCACTGAGACTGTTGTTATTGTTGATTCGATGAAGTCGGTCATGGGTTTAAATTATGGCTCTTTATTATAATATCTATGTGGCACTGAGTAATTGATTTGGCTTCTCTAAATCTCTCGTTCCCCTCTGTAAACTGTGGGTAGGATTCAAACTTAACTCATAAGATTACTGTGAGTACTGAATGAAAGAAAATATTTAAAGCAGGATTCCTGTCACTTAGAATAAACTAATGATAGCTGATACATTATTGTATTTTTCTATATAATGCACACAAAGAAAGCCCTATGCAGTGATGCCATATTGACATATTACAGCAGAAGAGAGGGTGAAGATGAGTCAGGAAGAAATGTGCCTTCCAGGAGGTTCCGTGACCGCGGAACAGGGCTTGAGTATCAGGTCCACAGTAGACTCTTCGACAGAAGACTGCAACACTGAAGCTATCTATTGACTCAGTAGAATGGTGGTTGTGATCGTTAGCCTCAGATCACCCAGAATGACGTTTCAAAAGAAAATTTATCCAAAAAAGAATTTAAATATATCCAAAGCAGACAGAAAAGTACAATTAATCTCTGTACTTTTTGTTTTGTTCTTGTTGAATCTAGATTCAACAATTATTAAGATTTGAAAATGTCATGTTTTGAAATTCCTCCCTCTAATGACTGTACATTTCTCTATGGAAAAAACACAATTTCTGAAATAATATGTGAGTTAAATGGAACAAATTAATAGTAGTCATGTATTATTCAGGACATATTTACTGTATTCCTCACATGTTTCAGGCACCGTGCTAAGTGTTGGCCTGGGATGGTGAAGAAGACAGACACCTCTCTGTCCTAGGAGAGATCTATTTGCATCGTCACAACCAAGGATGTCTCAGTAAGTTCTAGTTCTCTCATTTACGCAACTCATCAATTGTTCCATAGTTGCTGAGGGGGGGAAAGGGGGGATTATTCATCTCAAAGTGGAAAACAGTAAGAGTAACTGACACCCAAACTTAAAAATATATTATCAGAATAGTTACTGCTAAAGACTAATTCGGCTAGCTAACAAGTGCTACTTTCACTTTCGTGATTGCTTTTCAAAAAATTTCCATTATTCATAACCTATTCTTCTTTTATATTAATAGCAAATCTAACCAGGCAGTTCAATAAGATTAAATGATTCCAAATTTCCAAAGATCTCTTCAGGTTATCAAGCATATTGGTATCCTACAAAAGCATAAATTTTAAGCTTCACTAGAACACCGACAAAATTGTTGTGGTAACAGTGGTACAAGTGGAGATACATCATTCAGTATCTTGGATAATTTTGGGTTCTTCTAGTTACTAAAATACCAAAGACAATCCCAGGCTACAGAACCCTCCAACAGTTTTTCTGTTCTATTCGGAATTGCGATACAATTGCCCATGGGAGAGCTGTGGCTTGAAATTGGTGCCATATTGTCTGTTGGGAGGTCAGCACCATTATTTCCTTTCATCCTGGCTGATCTTTGTATCACTCAGGCTGAAGTCTGAGAACTAGACTTCTCAGATATTGTCAGAAGATCCTTCCAATGAGAGGCAATCCACGAAACATGGAAGGTGGAAAGGAAGGAAGCCATATTATGACTTTGGCTGCAATGGGCAGATATGTGGGTTTGGGCAGGCATGGCCTATTTGCATCAGTTTTCAGGTATTTTATTCTGAAATCATTCACTTCACTGTTGGAAGCAGTGGTGATTGATGTAAGTTTCTGGCAGTTTCTGTAGCTTCTTGCCTTCACTAATTCTCTGTATCAAATCCTTTTCTATTTATTTCATGTAGAGGGAGAGGTTTCTGTTTTCCTGACAGGACATAGACAGATAAATTGTTTCTATATTAAATCAGAGGAGATGAAAATTGGGAAAATAGTAGAACTAAAAACTCAGTAGAAGTGTTTTTATGATTGTGTCATGTTGATCTTTCATTTGAGCAAATATTAGGTGCTTAATAAGTACTTCTTGTATCAATTTTAACTCGCTAAAAATAGTATTTGGATAAATTCAGTATTGGGAGAGACAAAGCCCACAGATGTGAATTTTAAAACAGGAATAAATCCATTTTTAGAATATCAAAACAGGGACATACAATGTTTTCATTTTCATATGATTGGATTAATAAAGCTTATAAAAATAGAAACATCAACTTTTAAGTAAATGCCTATTTTAATGTTTTCATATTTTATATTAAAAGACCTCATAATATTGGCAGGTCTTTGTGGGTTGTTTTTTAAGATGTTTTTCCAGATTGTATATCAACTAAATAAATGATAGAGTATCTTACTACTATTCAGAACTGGAATATTATCAACGTAGAATAATTTATTCATCTAGGGATACTATTATTTTATACCATTAAATAAAAAATTCTAGTAATATATGTGATCAAATCTACATTATACTTTGTTTGTAGAGAGGTTTTATTAATTGAAATTATCTTTGCTCACCCTCCTGAATTAATAAAATGTGGCTGAGAGTCATCACAGTCTTACAGGCCACAGTTGTTAGGAAAAGATGGTTGCTAGGATACCTTCATTATTTCATCGTCATGTTACACCAGTCTATCAATTAATAAAGAAACACTCAAGTTAATTCTCAGTCACATTTATACACATTCTTAGCATATGATTTCGCTTATCTCCAAGTGACATTTCTCCCTCTAGCATTCACCTTCTACTCCATAAAATATTAAACATGAGGTTATCACATCAGTTTACAAATTACAGCAATGATGCACGTCTTCTACTTAACCTTTCCATTCACTTTCCATCATGGTGAAAGTTCTTACAGCAAATACCCATGCAGAGAGTAAATTATTTTTTCTACTTCTCAGATTTATTTCCAAGAAAATTGATCCCTGGGAAAAAAATACACGTATTGAATTGATATCTTTAGTCCCTTTTAGTTCTTTCTAAGGGGAAAAGTGGGAGAGGAAATCCCTTTGAAAGTTGGTCCTGCATCTTTAGATATTCATAACTATTCCCAGGTTATTGCTTTACATTTTAGGGTTAGATTCACAGAAGATGTCTGGTACAGGGTCTTATAAATACATTTTTTTATGACTATTACATTGCAGTCAGAATCACCACATACTGCCTTGAGTTGTCACTTGAAAGGGCATTATAAAAATAAATATAATAAATGAAAATTGTTGATATAATAAATTAATCTCCTTTATTCCTGTCTAATTCAGTGCCTATGAATTCCAGTTTATGCTACCAAAAGAAAAGAAATTACATTTTCTTTTTGAAAAAATGAGAATGCAACATGTCCTGAAAATTGTCTGGCAGAAGAGAAAATACTGATTATAGACAATATGTAAATATAGAAATTTCATCAGGAGTTCATTTGGTTTTGCTATATTTTTAAACAATCCCAGTTAAATAAAAAGTATTGTTAACCTCGCTATACAAGGAAACTGAGTACTATATGGCTAAAGTCGTTTGCAAAGCATCATTTAGTAAATTCAACAATCAAGGACAGAATTAAGATTTCCTCATTTCTTCATTTTTACAATAGTTTTTATCATTCCTTCACATTTAATGGTTAATATTTGCCTTTAACAGTTTTACTCAAATTATATACCAGTAGAATGCAAGAAAATGGAGGGGGGAACCCAGGATACTGAATTCAAGGCATAGATGACTCAACTTTTAAAACTGTTTTTAAGCAAAAAAAAAAAAAAAATGTTTTTAAGCAGTTCAACATATTTTTATATTTATATGTAAATACCTCAATGGTGATTGTATCAAAACCAAAACTGACCATCCAGATGTAATCTTTCAAAATATTTGCCTGTGCCAAAGACTGTACACAGCTGTTTCAATTCACTAAAGTATATGTGTGGTCCTCCTTTCAGGTCAAAGAAAAATATCTTTCTCTTTTTAAATTTCCATGTGTGGTTTGGCAAATCGTATAGTTAATGTAAGAATATTTTCATGTAAAGTAATCATTTTTATCAATCTTTGTATCCTAAAATTAGGGTTAAAACCATCTTCTAATGAAATTGAGGAAATTAACTAATTATCCGATGTTCTATCAATGTCTCCCAAGTGTTACTTACATATATTCCAAGTGCCATGCAACCAGATTTTTTTTTTTAACTCTGAGAATCAGAAATTTAAAGAATGTAACAATAGACTGAAGTCCAGGATTTCTAGTATTTTTGATGGAATAATTAGATTCAGAAATATTTGCGTTTCATATTGGTTTCACTAGTTCCATTTTTATCACAGAGCATTTGATTTTTCCTTAGCAAAGTATGATCACACATCACTTCTCAGGGTCCTGGCTCATCTTGATCTACACTTTTGTCATATACAACATTTTCAATTGTACTCATTAGGGCATTACAAAAAAATTTTTCCCCTAAAACAAAAAAGGCACTGGGTGGTGACTATGCTTCCCTACGATTTTGGCAGGCTTACCAAAATCTAAACACATTGTTATTTTCTTATAGATTCTACTCTTTGTTTTAAATTCATCATGAATCCTCCATCTGAAAATATTAGAGTAAGGTAAACTTCAATGTGAAAAATCCATGTTTTCATTGACACATTCTTCTTTATTTTAAAACATAAAAAAATTTGAAAATTGGATCCAACAAATGATTATTGTTAAAAGTTATAACCATGAACACATCCTTTTTCAACTTTTCAAATGGCTTCAACCACCATTTTCTCCAGATATTGGAAATATAGCTTTGTCCTTTATGTGGAAGAGTAGACTCTCACTAGTTCAAAATATTAGTCCCTTCTTTTGCCCATTTATTTTTCTAAACTTCTTTTTTTTTTACCATGTTGCTAGTCCTAGGGGAAGAATTGACTCTCTTTTTGGTTATTTCTCCTCAACATAGCCATAGTCCAATTATTCTAAGCTGACATGATGTATTCCACAATGATATTTTTTCCTATTCAATTCAATCAAATATTTATTAATGACCTACTATGTGTCATAGACAATGAAGGTAGACTATTTGGCATACCCCACTCTACTGTAGATACCACTGTTAAAATTTGTTAAAATGGCACATTTGACGCTAAATCACCAATTCAAATTTAAGTGGTTGGGACCAACATTGTTTCCACCTTAGGCAAATGTGAAATTGTATACAATCATTTAAGTTCACTTCATCATTCAATTATGAGTGTGTCCCAAGTGTTACCTCCAGCTCATCTATGCATCAGAGAGAATAAACTAAAAAAGAAAAAAAAAGAAAGAAAAGAAAAGAAAGTCAGTAGATGATGAAAAGGCATCTTTACAACCTCCCAGGAGTGTGCATGATCTGTAGGGGAGAGTGGATTATTGTTACACACAAAAATCTGGAAAACTATAACAGGAAATAAGAAAGAATGAAGGCCAAAAGGAGGGGACAATGAAAATGTCCAGGAAAAAACATTTTTTTACTTGGTTTATAATTTTGATTCTATACTACTAGTAAAATATTGTAGAGCTGTAACTCTAGAAATTATAGAATTCACATAAAGTCAGTGTGAAGGCTCAATATATTCAAACAAGGATAATGTACTTCTTTTGTAAATTCTCTACTGAAATATACATTTAAAAAAACATGCAGTATATACACTGTATCTGAATATTCTGCTTGGATATTCAGAATTCAAAATCATACTTGGTCTCCGAAGCTTCACCTACTGTGCTGAATACTAATATGGGAGCTCTAATGGGAAGCTGTCTCCACGCAGACTCAGGATTCCCCACTATCCTCTCAGTCTGTTGTATTCATCAAGAGGCAGTGTCTGGGCTTTAAATCTCTATTTCGGCAGACTATTTCAAAGAGATGACATTCTTATTCAAACTCTAGGCTTAAAAGATGCTGGAAATTGCCCAGACTTTGGGTAAAAAGAACGGAGACTTTATTTCTAATGCTCTCTGGAGAAGCATAACCTTTTGCAAGCAATAATTTACTCAGCAAACAGAAAGGGAATAAATAAACTCCCCCAAAATACCTTTATTAGGCAACATTACATTATAAGCATAGCACAGTATCAGTGGCTTTTCTTTTATGTAAACGATGAATATGCTGTGGTCCTGGTGAAGGTGAACAGTACTTGGCCGTAGCAAATAGGACCATGAGCCCATTAATCTAAAACTGGACTGTGGCCCTACAGGATACTCTCTGTGCCACACTCAACTATGCTGCATTATTTTAGGAAAGTTAGGGAGCAGCTGCAAAAGCCAAGAACCATAAGACGCAGGCCTAACTTACAGCTCTCCACATACTAATATGATTGCTAGTTTTTAAAAATCGTTGATTCACTTCTAATATTATATGAAATCTATGCCAAAGGTTATAACAAGGTATATTCTCCTCCTTGGAAATTCATAGCTTGCAGTTAAACAGATGAAAAAAAAAATAAATCTTAAAAACCATATGTCTGAAAATACATTACATGAGGAATAAATGTTAATAGTCACAAATCCCACAATTATCTTCTTGTGTAAAGTGTGGATAACGGAGACAAATGCCCTTTAGATTCTTTCAAGATTCCTGTTGATGCCCTCTTATCGAGAAAGACATTCTCATTACTGATTCTTCAAATATTTCAGAAGGATTTTGGCCCTGGATTGAGTCTCCTATTGTTGAGATGAAGAAAATAAAGTATAGAAATATTTTATTCAACTTTTATGTTCACATACTTATTCAGCGATAGAGTCAGAACTCAGAAAATACCTTGGGGTACCTGACATGGCACATTTATGAATTCTGTAACCCACACTAGACCCAACAGAATTTTAAAAGTGTAATTATTTTTTCCCTTATCCTTTCCTGCCAACACTTGAAATGAATTCAACTGCAGTTGCATTAGCAGCATGGACCTGGTGATAGCATACAGAAGTATGAAATTCAGAGAAACTAGGAGGAACTATATGAGATCTTATGACATTTCTTCTAGTAAATTCTCTCCTGCTTTATTAGTCAAAAAAAAAAAAAGTTATTTGCTGCTATACAGCATTTGGCCACATCAGAAGACTCACACCTATGAGAATGATTTCTGTTGCCTTGAAAAAATATTTCTTAAATCACACATAAGTGTGGCTTTAAAAAAAAGTCCTACTTGTCAATCAACCAGGAAATAAACATGAATATTCATTTGCCACTCATTTGAAACCCTGAACTTTTGGACTTCATGTAGCTCAAGGCTTATTGTTTTACAACATGCTTGTGAGAACATAATGAAAGGAAAATTATTCATCTAATTTGGGAGAAGTGGCTGCCACATTTTGGTGTGGCATGTGGCCTTTCTATGTACACAATGATGCCCTGCCATGTACCAGCTTTTCAGCACTGGCATGTCACCTGGCCTGTGGCATCTCACATTCTCATGTTCTCACACTTGTGTTGTGGCCCAACCAACTTGTGTAAGCCAAAGCCAAAAAGCAGGTGGGGCACATGCTTGAGAAAGGCTGGAATGGCAGGCCACATGCCTCTCCAAGTGCTGTAAACACCAGGGTTTGTTTGGAAATTTCATCTCCTGGTTACAGTAAACAAGACTTGCTGGAGCATCCAGCAGAGAAGTGGCATGCCCTTTTCTACAAAAAGGAATTTTCAGGAAATAATATAAGCTATTAGTGAAGTGCAGAATAACTTTTCAAGTCACCTATTTATACTTGAGTTCTTTAAATGCAATGCAATATAATGTAAGGCAGTCTGATATCTTATGCCATAATTTATGAAATGACCTAATTATTCATACTTCTAAGGTTCAAAGAGCCAACCTTGGAGGGTTAGTTCCTGTGAACTGCATGGTGAAGGAACACAGCTCTTAGGTTCTGTGCTGTAACTTTTTAAACATAAATGTATAATATTTTTGTAGGAAAAGATTGAGTTATAGCAAAGCATAATGATGACCTTTTATCACATCCTTGCAGCTCAAAAAAAAGTTATTCTATTCTAAATTTAGAGAATACAATTTCTACAAAATCATTCTCTTGTCTAATAATTAAAATATAATCAACTACATAAAAATGAGATAATGTCCAGTACTACCAAAGGTTTCACCCATGTACAAAAACTCCAATAACTCTTGTCGGACTAATAAATAGCCGTGACACAGCAGCTTGATTTCCAGGGTATTACCAGCATTGAGACATTAGCATAAAACTATGTACTATTTAGCTCACGATTTAATGATTCAAGACTAAGATTCCGTGCCTTTAAATTGGATTATATGCTCTTTAGAATTTTTGTTTCTTTGTTCCTCATCTTATGCCTGAAGATTCTGGTCATATATTTAGCTCATTTGTATTTAGCTCATTACATTGATTATGTGATAATTTATTTTCACGTGGGGACACATTAAGAAAACTTGTAGCTGGGTGGAAGACATGTCTAGATTTATTCTTAACACATCCATATACACCAAGACTTATAATTATATCAAGAGTTTAATTTGGAAAGGTGTGGTCAGTACCAAGAAAGCTAGCGTCTACTCCCCAGCTCTACTTTATTGCTTATTTTCACCTAAACTCCATGTTATGTCTTGGTGCACGGTTAGAAAGATTTCACAAAGATTTTTCCTTCCACAATTATGGTTCTAAACCAAGTTTTAAATCAACTGATTATGCCAATTCAGAATTATCACTTCCCCAGACTGTAATATGCGGCACAATTGTCTTGAGGATATTTTAGGAGTTTTCATCCACAAGGTAGAAGATCTGCTCTGATTTTTATTAATGAGGCTTCCATCCTTAGTGCTGACAGTATAGGTTAGATGACAAAGATAAATGGAATTTTCATTGAGGGCAACAGAAAGAACAGGGATGATGTCATTCTCCTCTGCTTTTTTTTTTTTAATTGAAACACATTTCCAATGAATTTCAATTATAATATGAAAAGGAGTGTTAAAGCAGGAGTGAGAAGTGCTTTGAAGCTTTTCAAGGTAAACAGGTAAGAGTAGAGGCTTTTCCTTTTCTGCTGATTACCCCCACCCCCCAGATTTGCTGCTAGATATTTAATGTATGTATCTCCAAAATTTTACTCTCTACCTCGTATGTGTAAAATATGCTATAGGTGAGGTTGTGCAAATTTGTCAGCCTCTGTCCTCAACTAGAACAAAATATTCAAATAGCTATAGTGCCTACCAGACCATAGTGATTCCAATAAAAGCTATAAAGTATTAAAAGTGTTAGAGAAAAAGCAAGTCTGGTTGAGGAATTTTTTTTTTTTTAAGCTTCATGGAGAGGGAGACATTTGAATGTCAGTAGAGATTTGACAGGAGGGAATGTGTAGAATATTTTAGGCAAAGGGAAAACCTTGAGGGAAGATATAAATGCCCAATATGTGCTTGGGAGGTAGCCAGAGGGACAGTTTGTCACTTGAAAAAGGCAGAAGGAGAGCTGGGTGAGATAACACTAGATGGCCTGGTTGGCCCAGATCATGGGTGGTTAGGATTCAAGGCTGAGGAATATATTTAGTAGGCAAGGAGGAAGCACTCAGGGCTGTTTGGGGTTGGAAAGTGATGTTCTGGGAATGATTCTTTAAGGAGATTTAGTGGTAGGCTCTGTCCAGCAGAGGGTGAATTCGAATTTGCAGAGCAGTCTGTATTATAACCTCAGGGAGGTCTAATGGAGTAGATCTCAGGTCAAACTTCAGCGCTGGAATCAAGTCGTCATGTAACTTGGGTCAGGAAATGAAGCTTTGTGGCCTCAGTTCCCTCAGATATTGACGACCCTGCTCTAAATGACCTTCCAATTCCTTCAAGCAATAACATTCTATGATTCAAGGTAATATAGAGCCTGGAGTAGTACCACAGAATTGGAGTGGAAAGTGGAAACTGAGAATGAGAGGCCTTTGAAGAGGTGGATTCTATTCATATTTCTCGGTAGGGCCACTTTTAATATTTTGGGCTCCACAGTTCTTCAGTGTGAAAAAATCCTCCCAGCCCTGAAGGGATTGCAGCGTCTCTTGCCCTTTCCCACTAAGTCTGAGTAACACCTCGCAGTCATTACAGCAATCCATAAATCCCATAAAGTTCTAAATTTTTGCTAGAGGACTATGACCCCTGGACTTCCCCCATCCACCATCCTGTGCATAATCATCATTTAATATTTGAATAGGGTAGAGAACTGAAAGTCTGTTGGTGCCACTGATAGCCATAGAGAATTCATGTTGAAAAAAGATTATGATTCATATTGGGTATATCGAATTTGAGGTGCCAGTAAGATATTCAGACACCCCGTTGGTATATGGGGAGTAAGGAGATTAGAGGAAAGGAAAAAAAAAAAACCCAGCAACAACAGTTCAATAATTTGTCTATTCAACCTTGAGAGATAGAGGAGCTGTTCCTTGTTCAGATAGTCAGATGTTTTATTAAATAAAAAGAAGTGTTTTGGCCTTGCTGGAATCTGCCTATCTGCTCCTCGTCCACTGAAACGTACCTCTTGGGCATCTACACGTATCCGATGCGTGCCTGGTGTTTTATACACTCACATGTTTTACACTGTCACCGTATCTCAGAGAGGTTGAGTACCTCGCTCAGACGCAAACAGTGAAGTAGCACAAGAGGAAGATTCAAACCCAGTTCTACCCAGCTCCAAAACCTGGGTTCTTTTCTCTACAACGTGACAGCTGATTTGAATTTTAAAAATCCATGTTGCCATGCAAATTGGTATTATATATTCATGTATTACTCCCACAAGGCCTCCTGAGGCACTATTACACTTAAGGCAGAGTGACGGGTGGGGATTGTAGGCACCACACTAGGTGGGTCAGTTGCAAACCGTTCTGCATTCTCATCAGGAAACACAAACCGCAGTTTGAACAAGGACGGGATTATTTAGACCTGTTCATTTCACTTACAGTACCTTCCCCATGACAGAAATAGATCCTTTTGGATCCTCGTAGTGAAAATTTCAGATCAGGAGACATTCCTCAGCATGATGGGGGACTGTTTTCCCTAGGCTTACTGTTAAGCACAACACACATTTGTGTGTCCCCTTGCTTCCTTAGGTATGGCTTTATTCCATCCATTTTCTACTTGACCACGCGTGGTGTTGATGCGATTCCTGTATCCACGAGTCATGCCTTGGAGGTAGCTCCATGACCTTTGTGATTGTTGCTTTATGGCCTTAGTTATATTTAGTAGAAGTTTTTTTAAAATATTTTATTTATTTATTTATTTGAGAGAGAGAGAGAGAGGGAGTGCACAAGTCGGGTTGGGGGAGGCAGAGGGAGAGGGAGAAGCAGGCTCCCCACTGAGCTGGGAGCCAAACATGGGGCTTGATCCCAGGACCCTGGGATCACGACCTGAGCCAGACGCTTAATGGACTGAGCCATCCAGGTGCCCCAACATCTACCAGATGTTTTAAGATCAACTTCAGTAACCTCTATTTGCCATTTTCTATTGAATTCTTTCTCTTTGGCTCTTTCTTTCTCTTTCTCCTTTTCTTTTCCTTTCTCTTTCTCTTTTTATTTCTCTTTCTTTCTCCCTCCTTCTCCTCCTCCTTCTCTTTCTCTTTCCTCTCTCCTCCTTCCTTCCTCCCTTCTTTCTTCTTTCCTTCCTTCCTTCCTTCCTTCCTTCCTTCCTTCCTTCCTTCCTTCCTTCCCTCCTGATGGCATCATGCAGCACACACACATCTAGATTTCAATTCTGGGTTTGAACACTGTCTTTGATGCTGTGCTGTCATCTAAAGCAGTGCATTAATTTGCTTTCTTCTCCTGTAAAATTGGTGGTCATCATTTTTTTTTTGTCCTTTTATTCCCTTCAATTTAATAGATCCTAAGCTCTGGACTGAACTTCACTAGGGTGAGAGGAAAGATATCCAATAAAAATAAATAAATGTGATTGATTTGTATCACCTCTCTATAGCCCCACTGGTGGTTAATATTAATACTTATTTTCAATGTTTACAAAGCAAACCTTGGGTGCATATATAATACAAACAACAAACTATATATTTCAATACATTTATGAACATGTAGGGGTTACAAGAGGGCCAGGTTGAGTTCAGTTGGTTGATAATTTCCTTTCTGTTTTGTACAATGGTTTACTGAGGAAAGATGTATTTTAAAAAATTACTCTCCTGGAAGAAACATCTGTCTTGTGATGGTGTCGGGTGTCTTGCATAATACCTATGATACAGTAAATCATTCAATGAATGCTTGTTTCTTGAAGGATACGATTTGGACATAAAAACATTTATGTGGTCCAGGTTAGAGGATAGAAAAAACACAGCTGCTTTTGTCACATGGAGCAGTCCACATGAAGATTTAAAGAGGAGAGAAAAGAAAAGCAAAACATGTTTTCTCATTTTCAGAAGTTACAACAAAATGTGATTATATAATGAGTTTATATAATCATATGAGTTTATATAATTATATAACTCATATAATATATGAGTTTATATCTGACCATTTCCAAACAGGTCCACATCCCAAAGAGAAATCTAAATGGAAACCAAAACAGGTACTTCTATCCTTAGAGAGACAGGTAGATAAAAAGGACTTTCAAAGTTATAGCTAACCTTGCTAATTCTATCAGGTAAAAAATGCCTTGATCTTGGGCGATGTATCAATTAGTTCAATCTGCATGTATGAGCATATATGCTGTATGTATACACTTTCAATCATTTGGATTTTGACTTATTTCCTGTCAAAGAATGATGCATATTTTTGTCTCACTGCAAGTAACAATTGTAACTTCCCACTGACTGCTAATGCAAAAATAACCTAATTAAAATATCCCTCTAATGAATTTAGTAGTGCACTTCCAATAAATAATTTCTGACGTCTTTCTACATGAGCATAACGGACTGGAAAAAATCAATATTTTGTTTCAGATATGCATTTTTCTAGGACAGACCTATCTAGCAAATGATTTTAAATGTGTAAGATTAGATGTTAATTCTGAAGGTCAAACTTTTAGAATTGTGATATTGTGTTTACACAGCAATAAATATTCAACAAATAGTATATATCATTACTGTCATTGGTACATTATTTTCTATGTATCCATGCCATATATACATCCCGAATATCAGCTGCTGGCCGATGCAAAGCATCCAATATTTTGAGTTGCCTTGTATTTCAAGATTTTAGTAAAACTTTGTCTCAAAATCCTACTCGCAATGTCTCTGGGGGTTGATGGTACGGGGCTTGGTCAGACTTACATTTTTCCTAGACACCATAGTTCTGCATTTCTTCTAAATCTTTAATTACCTTCATGTCTTATAGCTTCCAGCTACCCTGCTCTCTCTCCCCTGTGTAACCCAGTTATAAAACAAAGCCCCTTTTCTTGATTACTTTAACACACCACACACAGAGAGAGAGTTATGAGCTTGTATGTTAAGAAAATCTGAAGGTTTCGTCTAAGTGTTGCATAATTTCAAGCATTTTCCTGGTTGAATAGGAGACATTCCCACTGCCATTCTCATCAACTAGAGCATCCCACTAGCCAACTCTTTTCTTTTATATCCTCAACAACCACACCTCCTGGTACATCCCCAGACCCATCCCCAGAGTCCAGCGTCTTTCCATCTCCAGACCCCTTCTTCTCTTCCTCTTGGCTACCTCTGTAAGTGAAAATGTATTATGCAGAGCCTCCCACCTCTTTTTGTAGAACTCTTGCTGCATTCTAGTAACGTGCAGAGGGCTATCATTACAGAACTAATACAGACCCATATGTTATTTTGAGAAACAAAATAAAATTATCTTTTCTAAGATAATTCTGATGCCATCCTTGAACTAACAGGTTTTTCTCCTCTGATTAGATGTGCATTACCCAAGGTTATACATGCATATGAATGAACTGTGTACGCATATATATTACACTTTCATCTTATTTTTATTCCACCCTCTAGCATTGCATCCCTCTATAGTTAATTCCTGCTAAAAAATGTAAATGTTCCGATTTCCTTAAGCTTTATTTAAGTTACTAACTTGGTGATGCTAAAGCTCGCTATTGCACTCAGTCTGTTTTCTCTTTGCCCTTAATGATTGAGCATTCTGCTGGTGCTTCTCCTTACCACGTTGTCCTTCCTTAATCCTCTTGGCTTGGTCTCCATGGTGCCACTCCAATGAAGAGACTCACTAATTCTCCTCTTCTAGGAAAATCCTTTTTTTCCCTTTTTCCTCTCTATGAACATTCTTTTCATTTTGAAGCTCTTCCACCTTGTAGTTGCTCTAGCATTCGGCACTGGTGGTTATCCTCTACTTGATCTCAGTTTCTTATACTTTACCATACCACACTTTTCCTCCTGCTTTCCGTGATTTCATTGTCTAACATTCTTTTACTTCTATTCTTACTCATAAATAACTCATCCATTTGTTTTGGTCCAACTGCCACCTCTAGACAAGTACTTCCCAGGTTTACAATTCCAGTCTCAACGTCTTTTCAACCTAGCATTTCAACTCCGTCTAGATAAAATTTGAAGTATCAAACATTAAACTCATTATTTTCTCAAACAAATCTACATTTCGTACTTCTTTCATTTTTAAAAAGATTTATTTATTTATTTATTTTAGAGAGGGAGAGAACTTGAGTGCATGCAAGTTGGGGGGAAGGGCAGAGGAAAAGACAGAGGAAGAATCTCAAGCAGACTCCCCATTGAGCACAGAGCCTGAGGCAGGGCTTGATCTCAAGACCCGAGATCCTGACCTGAGCCAAAATCAAGTTCCACCACTTAAAGGACTGAGCCACCCACGTGCCCTTGTACTTATTTCTTTATTGTCATTGCTTTTTCTGCTCAATTTACTCTCAATGCCTTTGTTCTATCAATTGATCAAGCCCATGGGTTGTTCCTTTAACTGCCTATCGTGTTAAACACAACCTTTAACTTTTCTTCTTCTCCATTTCTACAACAACCACACTAGCTCATACCTAATCACTACACGCTTTAGTCTTTATATTTTCCTCATTGATAGCACTATTTCTCATACTAATCTCCATTAAAAAATTACTACTTAAATTTTTCTTTATATACACTTCCTGCCGGGGTCATCTCACTATGTTACAATCGGCACCCATTTACCTGTATATTTTGTCTCAAATGCAAATTTAATCACACCATTTTCTGTGATGTGGGATTAAATTTCCATTGCCAGTTTGCTATTTTGCTCTGCTCTACACACTTTAAGGTCCTTTGTCAGGGAATTTCCCTTCCCCCTCAGCAGGAAAACTGGTCTCAACAGTTTTTACACATTTGCTGCTTACTACCCCTAGTCATGATATTTTCCCTGTAGTGACCCTTCCCACCATGTCCCTTTCTCTGGCTGATTCCCTCACTAAGGATTTTCTCAACATTTACTTATTCCAAACAGTCTATGCTGAACATGTGTTCTCCAAGATGACCACTTTCCATCTTCCACTTTTCCTCTGCACGTGGTGAATGATTACCACATATCACATCCAATCTTTATAAAGAATAATCCTTCTAGATTGCAAACTCCACGGGGCAAGGAGTATGTCTCCTCCGTACTTTTTAAGCCTTATTACACCAAGTACAGTGATGTGTATCCAACAGGTGTCAAATGACAAGTGAGCTACAGAACTAAGCAAAATGTAGTCCAATGGTGAGTCATTAAGAAAGTCACACAGTCTTTTCCTCCTATAGCTTGATGCTCTCCCCCTGACATATCCCACCCCATCCCACCACCTGCTTTTAAAGCTCAATTATTAATTTGAAATAAATGAACAGTCAGGGAAGAAGAAATACTAAAAATCACTATTCATTCTGAAGCCCACCCAGGCTGAGCAATGGAGAGGTGACACTCTGCATCAGCCAGCATATCTTTAATTTCTCCCCACTCCAGCTCCTATTATCTCTCTACTGCCACAGCTGCATACTGCTATTGTCAGTGGTAAAGATGAGACATCTCTAATTAGAGGGCAGGGTAAATTGCTTTTATCTACTTTTAACATGCTTTTACATGGCACCTGGTACACAAGCCTTAGCTAGGCAGCCATAATTTGAAAAGCAAATGAATGCTCAGAGAAATACGATACGTTTTTAAAAGAAAATTAAATATATAGAGTAGCAAAATCAACATGCTGGAGACTGCAGAGTTTTAGAGCTGTCAGAGTCTTGTACACTTATGCATTATAGTGAATTAAAATAAGCAGTCAGGGGCCATGGACCCTGCCGAGTCCAGTGGCCCTGTCTTTCTTTTTCTGTTGGGAATAAATGGTGATATTTAAAGTCTAGAAAAATTATCAGTGCAAATAGCAGACTGATGAAATGGTGAATGAGCTAGAGTGATGGTTAATCTTAAGTAACATTTTTTGGATATAAGCTTCTCTTAAAGTTATCTCTTTGGGGGTCTAGAAAAGTTGATTTTTAGGTAAAAGAGAGAATTCAACAGAATTGTGGTTTTTTTTTTTAACTTACAGACAACTAATCACCTTCATAATAAATAAATCTATTGTGTATGAGTTTCTATTTCTGGTTTTAGATTCAATTTTTATTTCTTTAGCAGTCCAGAACATTTTCAACAACCAGGCAATTTATCAGCTTTTGAAAAATAAAACAAAGAAATTTCAACCACAGTTAGAGCCGTGGTGTGTTGGACAGTAATGTCATTCAATAAAAATATCTGACATTTATTATTGGTTAGAATACAGATCCTATAGTTTGGGGATTCTGAGTCTTATACAAAGTCCACAGGCTTCTCTCCTTCTGATCATTATCAGCAAAAATGCATCAAGTGTTTCCCTCCAGCAGCATCATGGAGATCATGTGCTCTGCACTCTGTGCCATCATTATAGCCCTACCTCATGCATAAGTTCTGTTACTACTACAGGAGCAAGGGTATTGCCCTCCAAACTTTGGCTACTTATTTCCTTGGAGATTCCTTGATTACTGACTATAACTTTCAGGCTATAAAATCTGGCAGCTCTAAATAATAACTGGGCCACACTGTTTATTTATTGCTGCTTTGAAACAGAAAAACAACCAGAGTCCTTTAGTGCATTGGGTAAAAAGGACTTTCAGCTAAGAGAACTGTAAACACAGTGGTTCTGGCCCGGGAACTGTCTGATTAGAGATCCCTAGTTTCTTCAATTCCCATACACAGGCCTTTCTATGCATATAGAATTGTGAATTTCTTTTATTTTTAATTTATTATAAGTGAGAGGTTACAATTTAAAAGGCTAAAAGAGGCATATTGTAGAAGTATCTCTGATTTAATTAATTGAGCCACACGCAAGATTAGAACCTGTGCTTCACCGTATTAAATACTCCTTAGACTGCATTGATTCCTATTTTAATCTTTATGGTAGTCATTAGCATGGTTGCTTAAAGAGTTCTCTGCCTTCCACACGTAAGTCAGGATTGCACTTTCTGGCCCTTCCAGGGATGGGTGTGCCCATGTGATGATTTCTGACCAGTGATGCATGAGCATAAATGGCAATTAGCGGCTGATGGGAGGCCTTCCAGAGCTCTCTTCCTCTTTCTGGCTAGGCAACCACTAGTGTTCAAGATGGTGGCTGGTCCATCAGTTTGGATCCCGGAGTGGAAAACAACATGAACAACTCAGAACTGCAGTGTTTGTCATGTAGCAAAAGCAAGAAACAGAGTTTGCTGTTTTAAAGCACTGAGACATTAGTGTTTTTTGTTATCACAGCATTATTTTGCCCACACTAATAACTATGCTGTTTTTACTCATTTCACACTCTTAGTGTGGTTCCACCTCCTGTACTTTTAATTTAGTTCCCCCAACACACTTTGATTATGGTACTTAACAAGTAAATTGCATTTATTCCCTCCTCTATTGGTTTACAATATTCTTGAGGTTGGAGGCCTCTCACTCATCTTTATCTTTCCAGGCCTTAGTGTATTGCTGCTATACAATAGATCCTCAACCCTGGATTTGAACTGAATTCATTTTTAAAAGATTTTTTATTATTTATTCATGAGAGACACAGAGAGAGAAAGAGAGGCAGAGACACAGGCAGAGGGATCTCGCCTGCAGGGAGCCCTATGAGGGACTTGATCCCAGGACTCCAGGATCATGACCTGAGCCAAAGGCAGATGTTCAACCACTGAGCAACCCAAGTGCCCCCAACCAAATTCAATTTATCCTGTGTCCATGTTTCAGGTCTGTGCTCAAGTGGTCCACGAGCTAGAGCGATGGTTAATTTTAAGGAAATTTTTTTTTTTGGATATGTACCTCTCCTAAAGTTCAACAAGGCAAAAGTGATAGAGTCAGTTGAATGGAATAATATATATATATATGAAATTTAGAACGTTTGGCTTTAACTTCTGATTCTAGCTAGGTGACATCCTATGATTTGTTTTGGAAAATATTTATTAGTCGTCCACTATGCTATGCCAGACAATATTCTGACCCTGAAAATACTAAGATTAATAAGTGCTCCTGAAGAATCAACAAGGTCATGGCAGGTCACATGAGTTAGATTCGTATCCTCTAAAAAGTTCGACAATAATATCTACTTTACTTACTAGATTTGTTATAAGATTTGAAATAAATAAGTTTTATGAATTTCAAATCATTTTATCAGTGTAAACATATGATATTTTATTTTAAAATTTTGAACAATACTTTTTTACTAACAATTACCCACATGGATATAGTTTAATAGTGCACTATCCCATGTATCTGATGATTCATTTCATGTGACTAATTTGGCCCACAACGGAATAATTTTTACGCTATTGTAAATTTTAGATTAGTGTTTTAGTTTGGAAGGGGATGTATGTCTAAAAGAAAAACAAGAGCCACAAATATACCTTTCATTTGGCAGAATGCAAGTTCTAACTTTTAATTAAAAAAAAAAAAAAAGACAACTGCCTCCTGGAAATAGGAATTAGGTAATTAAGAGTGGGTAAAAGGGTAGGAAGGGAGAAGACAATGATTGGGTCGACCAGGTGATATAAATTATAACCTCTGGACATAAAACGATTGCTACAGATGCATATCATTCATTTAAAGAAGAAACACCTTGACTATAAAGAAACAACAGATATTCAAAGACACATTTGTGCTTAATGTGCCAGAGTCAACTAATACATATATAAACACCTACCAAAAAACCACCTTCACTTTTCTGGGCAGCAGATTTAATGGCGCATTGCCTAAACTGTAGTTTATTTCATAATATTTCATCAGCAGGAATGAGCCTGCCTCACATGCTCCCAGGAAAATATGCATGCTCTATCTGATATATCCAACACACCAATTTATTTATTGTGCTTTTTAGATATGTCATCAATAACGAGTCTTCGGGATTTACTCATTTGTTTATTCAATTGTTTATTGAAAGAAATGTTAATTAAGTGTCCTATTCCATTCCAAATGTTGTGCCGGGCCCTGTAAATACTAAGGTAAGTTTCACAGTTTCTGGCCTCAAAGAGCTCGTGATGTTTTACAAATGTTTACTGCTTTGTACAAAGACATATATTGGGTTGAACTTGGTGACATTGCTACGGTCATGATAAATTTTTTTTTAAGACCTGTAAAATGAAGATCTAGCTCTTAAGAAGACTAAAAATCTAGCTGGATACAAACGAAACAACCAGATAAGTGTGGGGCTTCTTTATACTTTTTAAATCTTATTGCAAGTAATAAATTGACCACAATTTAATAACCCAGCAATTTTTTTTCTGTGCTTGTGTATATTCTGCATAACAAGGCTAATCTGTCAGAGAGTGTAGCCAAAGAAACAGGTGTGTCCAATAACACATGTAAATTGACAGGAGAATTTGGAAAACTTGACCTGATAATGAGATTTAAAAAAATCTTCCTTTTGTCTGAGACGGGTAGTCAGCAGTACAGCTTAGCCTGAACTCCGTAGATAAAATAAACTGCCCTGAGTTTGGGGGTGATGGTGTGAGTTGACTTTGTTATGTGAAGGCTGGGCTAGAGGTGGCAGGGAGTCAGGCAGGGACACAGTTCCCTGTAAGATTGCAGGACAAGTGTGGAGACCATTGCTGTCCATTCCATTCTGTCTCCACATACAGCAAGCAGCCTTCTAGATGAAATGAACCTGACCCTGTGTCCACTGTCTGAGTGAGTCCAGATTGGCTGGGCTATTAGGTAACTTCTCAAAGTTACTGATTCAGGGGTCGCCTGGGTGGCTCAGTGGATTAAGCATCTGCCTTTGGCTCAAGTCACGATTGCGGGGTCCTGGGATAGATCCTTGCATCAGGTCCCTGGCTTAGTGGGGACTCTGCTTCTCCCTCTGCCTCTGCCCCCACTCATGCTCTCTCTTGCTCTCTCTCAAATAAATAAATAATCTATTTATTTAATATTTATTTATTTATTTATTTATTTATTTATTTATTTATTTATTTTGTTACTGATTCAGGAATGAGCTTGTAAGCCAGGCCTGAATCAATCAGTCACAGTACTCTCCTAGTTATAGGGTTTGGTTCAGGGAAGGGCATATGATCTGAATCACTCTAATCTGAGACTCCCGCTTGGTGTTTAGAGAAAGAGAAGATACCTCCCTCCTTGGATGTGAACCACAAGCACGTACATCTGAAATCAACGAGTAGTCATCCTGTGACAAGGGAGAAGCCATAGTAGGAGCAACAGAGGAGGGTAGAGGCAAGAGAGCGACAAGGCAATGAAGCCAAAGACCTGTGATACTGTGAACTCTTGTTTTCCCACCACCCTCTAATGCCAGCAAAGTCCTGTTAGTTCAGTAGTGCCCTGCATGAATTAGAGACAGGTCTAATTGGGTCTGGGACAGAAAACATGGTGTCCCCTCCCTATAGCTGCTAACCAGTAAAACGATGCTCACCAGGATGGTCACTAATTATTAAAAGCTACCTGGTGAGACAGCTGGAGGGGAAGAAGGAGAGACACTGCCTGCCCCCACCCCCAGCCCAGCAAGTATGTACCCCAACCCTAGAAAACTCTCAGACTTATCTGGACAACACTTGGTGAACAAAGTTAATGGGGCACGTGCCATTATACCATGAGCTACCCAAGATATTATTGTTGAGAGAACATTGGTTTTCAATCCGCTATGTATGTAATCTGTGTACTTTCTACAACTCAAGCTAATTTGTGTCTTTTCTTCCTCCTGGAAACTTAATGCAGTCAATTCTAGATTTTCTTATTTAAATTACTGAAGGATTTTTCCTCTTATATAATCCTCTTATAAATCCTTCCTTACTAGGTGTTAGAATCTCTTTAAGATTTTTTTTTTAATTTATGATACTTTACAACTCTTCTCTTTAAGATTACTTTACAATATTTAGCTTCTCTCCCCTGCCCCCCAGCATTGTGGAGTGAAGAACAAGGAGATCATTGGTGGGTATGATCCTCAGGTATGGCCATTCCCTACACCCGGATTCTGGTGACATGGCTGCCTTCTGCAAGCCTCCACTCACTGGTACCCATACTCTATCCCTCGGTCACGGCACTGAAATCCCGGATATGGTCTTTCAGCTTCTTTCATTCTTCCTAGCCTTTCCTTCTCTTCTCCTCTCTTTCTCCCCTCCCCTCCAAGACCAGAGAGAATTAGAATATAGTTCTGTTTTGTTTTTTTTTTCCTCTCTATGCCATAGTAAAAATGAAACTGGTTATGAAAATTCTTTATTTCCTCCAAATCCATGGCTTATCCATCCTAGAAATATGACAATCAACTTCATTTGTCTTCCTTTGCATTTGCCTGTGCCTCACTTCTCTGTGGTGCTGAAGTCCAAGGTCTAGTTTACAGGAGAGTGTTTGTGTGTGTGTGTGTGTGTGTGTGTGTGTGTGTATAATATATGTATTATGTATTTATATATAATTTGGGGTGGAGGTAAAAAGGTATTTCAAGGATTAATAACATCTTTGGTAAATATTATACCACCACAAGCTATACAGAAGTGATAAGATATTTACAAAATGCACATTAGTGCTAAAATCCATGGCATAGAGATAAATGTTCTAGAATGTCACAGAGAAAGAGGAATTCAGTGAGACCCAGGGCATCAGGGAAGTTTTCATAGAGGACAGGGGAATTCAGTGAAATTACAGTAGACATATCTAACATGCCAGGGAATTCTAAGAAAGAAGAGCAATAGATGCAAAAGCACAGATGAGGGAATAAATGAATGTGCCCTTGGAAAAGTGAGAAAGTTCACATGAGTCTCTTGGTGATATTTGGTGGACGGAATCAGGAAAGCATATATGTGGTTGCAATGGGTTATAAAAGATCCTGAAAATAAAGCATATTGGTCTAGATTTCATGAAGTCAACACTTAGTATATACTTGAAATATTTTCTATATAATTGTAGCTGTCTTTTGAAGAATGTGTACATTGTGTTTAGTGAGTTGCTCTTCAGTGAGTACCTCATTAAAAAAATTAAGCAAAGATTTAAAGAAATGGCAAAACTGTGGGAAAGTTACCTAAGCCTCTGTAGCAGATACAATGTAGCCCAGCTTCTGGTCAGCAAGGACCAAAGTGAACTTGATGTCTGTGTGTTCTAGGTCAACATTGCATCATTACAACTAACTCTGGCTGTTCCTTAGATCAGTCATCCAATGGCCAAAAGTTAGAGATGTTCCCCTACTTTTCTTCAGTGAACCCAGACAATTCCCATATTAGAGGCCCTCTATCCAGCCACACCTGTACAAACTATAAGTAACTATTCTTCTAGAAGCATGAGTTGTTTGCTGTACTTAACAAGTGACTTTTATGACAAAATTGTTTTCCAATTATTACTTCAGTTTTCAAAGTTAACATTAAATGTATTAAAGATATAAGCTCATAACCTAGTTCTTCCTTGACTGATTAAATTCAAATTATATAATAAAACTCAAGAACTACTGCATTAGAATTAACACTAAGGTAGTTAAGGCTGATCTCAAATTATGAAAACTGACCATGTTCCATAAGTGAGGTTTTTGATAGGATGTACACTAAATAATGTTATAGTATTTAGCAATCAGTGTTAAAAGGGCTTTTTAACACGAGTAATTCACTTTACTTAGACATTTTGAGCTGCCTTAATAAATTCGATTTTTTAATTTCCTTGTCAAGTAGTTCACTTTTTTTGATTAACAAAATCTACTTGAGTAGTTAAATAACACTTGTAGAACTAATACATTAAATTTATGGATATGATGAGGAAGTTATCTTATATGTTCCAGAACTCTTTAATGTATGGAGTCTCATAACTTTCAAATAAAAACAACAACCAAAAGCCATCACTCAATCACAAGTTTAAATTTAAATCTGTTAGAAAATTCACTAGGCTAAATTCTCTTAAATAGTACAAGTCCCTAAGTCATCAAAAACACATAGATCACTCCTTATCACAAGATATTGAGCATATGAGTTTGATTTGGTTCATCATTTCTCCATGCTTAAAAATTATTCACTCAGGAAACCAATTGTGTCACTCCAAATAGCTTGGAGTTACCTTTCTAGACAAATTCTTAAAGTTGCCTTCTCAGTTAGTTGGGTTGTTTTTCAACCAGAGATTGTAGCTAATGTGAGATCTGGGGATGCAGATGTCTGAGGATAATATCCTCAACATCTGGAAGGACAGACTGAGCTGCAAATGAAGAGGTCTCTGGCTTTGGGTCTATAGTAAAGTTGCATTTTGCTAAATTCTCCTTTTCATTTAAAGAAGCTGGCAACCATCCCTGAAATTAACTAACTTCCTTCATACTGCAGGTTTTTAATTTTTAAAATTTCTTTGGCTCTTTTAAGATATTAAGTGACATCAGATTGGATTTAGCATTTTCCTTCTACTTTTCTGGCTCCATATCATACTTTCTAAGATCATTCTAACATTCAAATGACAATACCAAATGGTGAAATGTTGTCTAAGCAAAGTGTAAGATAAAAATCTGCCCTTATTTTATATTCCTTTAATATACCAATAAACTCATTACACATTATGCTCTGATGAAATTCAATGTATCTTGAGAATATTATGATGAACAAAAAATAGTTCTTGTCCTCAAGGCATATGCGAGGTTAGGGAAATAGACAAGCAAAGAAAAATTTGCAAAGCCTCATATAAGTGCTTGCTCTGGAACTAATAGGAAAGAAGCCTGAGTCTTTTCTTGGAATCATCAAGGAATTCTTTCTAGAGGAAAGAACAACCTTTGGTTGTTGCATTAACCCTTCAAATCATGTTAAGTCTTTCTATTGGCGTAGTGCTGAAGAGTATGTTCTCAGAGTGCAGTCCTCAACTTGAAACAACATGATCATTACCTGTAAACTTGTTACAAATACCAGCTTATCACCTCACCTACGGAAACAAAAAATTCTTAGGTGGGGCCCTAGAACCTGTATTTAATAAGTTCTCCAGGTGATTCTGATGCACACTGAAGTTAAGAAACTATTACATTAAGAATACCACTAAGGTAGATATGGTTGATTTCAAATTACGTGCATTTGAGAATGATCATGTTCGAAAGTGAGGTTATATATGGGATGTAAACACTGAAGAGCCTTATATACAGCTGACTCCTCAGTGAAGACCACTAATTCTAGTTTCAGATACTGAACTTCACTGAAACTAAAGTCTGAAAAAAAAATGATGCATGTTTCTCAAATGGTCAAATATGTATTTAAAAAATAAAACTTCAGTGCTCATTTATAATTTTAATAACCCAAAAAGAGTGAGTTTAGTTTCTAAGACTAATTCCCCTTTTTACCAGAAAATCTTGATGTTTATAGATTAAGACAATGTGATTCTTACTACATTAAAAAAAAAAAAAACACCTTTCTGAGAACCCCCCCCCAAATATGCACTTATGTGTCAATACTTATATTAGTAATTAGATTTCCTGATCAAATCAATATGCATACAAACTCCTCCATGGAAATAGTCCAGTGTAGTAAGATAAAGAAGCCTCTGTACAAGTTACAAACAAGAGCTTCTCTGGGTTTCAGCAAGAATGTTTACAGGTTGAAAGAATAAAGTAGTTTCTACTCTCTTCCTACGAGCAGTATTACTATGGCAATTGCTGTCAGCGCAATGATAGCATAAGAATCTCTAGAGCCCATCCCCTCCTAGAAACATCAATTTGAACAACTGCCCATCCATGAAAATACCTTCAGAAGAGTTAAGAATGCCAGGTGAGGGATTACAGCCACAAGGCAAAGCACAGAAATAAGAAAAGACACATGAAGTAGGCTAGGAAAGATGGATTCACATCACCCCTATTGCTCTCCCACAGGCACATGTAGCCCAGCTTAGAGAGAGTCAGCCTGGTGCTAAAGCAGGCCAGCACTGGATTCAACGGTGAATCGGGCACTTGCTTCACTCACTTCACTCATGTCCCATATACTGGGCTGTTTGGGCTCAAGTGGCTTCTGTAATATTAGGTTCCCAGTGGGCTCCAGCAAATCCAGTCTCCCAGCCTGTATGGAACTAGATTCCAAACTATCTTCCTTGTACCCAGGATCCTGGCCCATTCCAGGATCGGGCTACCCTCTACAGCCCAAGCATCAAGGCTTCCTCTCATACATCCAGACCCTTGGATGGCCCTAGTCCCAGACCAGCTTCAAGAGACCAAATCCCCAGCCTAGTCATTCAAGGCCTAGGTTAAAAGCTGAATCCCAAGCTTTTAGGTTTACCCTGGCTCTGTCTGGCCTACATTATTCCAGCCTGTATGCCAGCTCCCACAAAAACAGGGTTCCAGCTCTTCCTGATATCAGACTGGCTCTTATAGACCAAGAGGCCAGGCCTGTTGCAGTGGTCCTTGGTGCCTCACTGACCCCTGTGGACTCAGGCCCAGGTCTACCCACATAGACCCAGGTCCAAGCCCATTTCCACTAATTCAAGCACCAGGCCACTCAGTGAACCCAGGCTCTGGCTCATTCACAAAGACCCTTGACTCACTTCACTCATGTCCCATATACCGGGCTGTTTGGGCTCAAGTGGTTTCTGTAATATTAGGTTCCCAGTGCGCTGGGAACTTATTAATAAGTGAGAGGACTTATTACCCAGTTAATACACTGCTGTTCCCTGGTATTCAAGTAAGAGGCCTGGCCCACCCAACCCAAGCAATGGGCATACTGGTCCTAGGATCTCAGCAGAAAGCCTGCCTTCGGGTAATACTAGGCAGCCCACCCAGAATCTCTGGACAAGCCAACTGATGAAGAGCTTTGCCTGACAAAGTGAAGTCTGTAAGGACTGGAAGAGGTGCTTACTTTCCCAAATGTGGAGGCATAAACATAAAACCTTAATAATTACAAATAATGAAGGAAATATTTTATTAAAGATTTCTTTTTAAAAAATTTTTAAAGATTTTATTTATTTACTCATGAAAAACACACAGAGAGAGAGAGAGAGAGAGGCCAAGACACAGGCAGAGGGAGAAGCAGGCTCCATGCAGGGAGCCCGATGTGGGACTCGATCCTGGGTCTCCAGGATCAGGCCCTGGGCTGAAGGCAGCACTAAACAGCTGAGCCACCCGGGCTGCCCTAATGAAGGAAATATGATACCACCAAAGAAGCTAATGAAGCTTTAATGACCTAACAGAATGGAGATCCATGAACTATCTGACAAAGAATTCAGAATGATTCTCTTAAAGAAATTCAGTGATAGGAAAACACAGACAATTAAATGGAATTAGGAAAACAAAGCATGAGCAAAATGAGAAGTTTAAAAGGAAACAGAAACCATTTAAAAAGAAAATCCAAATATAAATTCTAGAGTTGAAGAATATAATGACTGAATTGAAGAGTTCAATAGAGAGCTTCAAGAGAAGACTCAACTGAGCAAAGGAAAGAATTCATGAACTAGAAGACAGATCATTTGGAAATCAACCATTCAGAGGATTGAAGAGAAAGAAGAATGGAAACAAGTGAAGAGACCTATGTGGAAGATGGGATATCATTAGGAGAAACAATCTATGTGTTATTAGAGTCCTAAAAGAAGAAAGGGAGAAAGGGGCAGAAAGCTTACCTAACAAACTAATGTCTGAAAAGTTTCCAAGTCTGGGGAATGATCTGGACATGCAAGTTCATTAGGGTAATAAGTCCTTGCAAAATTTCAACCCAAAACAATCTTTTCTAAGACATATTAAAATAAAACTTTCAAAAATTAAAGACAAAGAAATAATTTTAATAGTAATAAGAGACAAAAGAATCCTTACATATAAGAACCTAAATAGGCCATCAGAGGATTTTTCAGAAATATTGTAAGCCATGAGAGAAAGAATGATATACTCAAAAAGCTGAAAGAAAAAAAAGGCCAACCAAGACACTTTATCTATCAAAGCTGTCTTTCAAATATGGAAGAGAGATAAATACTTTCATAGCGAACAAAAGTGGAGGATGTTCAACACTTGCATTACCAGAAATAGTAAAAAGATTTCTTCAAGCAGAAATAAAAAGACAACAGTTAATAATATGAAAATATAAAACATACTGCTAAATGTAAGTGTAAGGTCAAATTCAGAATATTCCAATACCATAATATGTAACATTACTCAGGATAGATCATATGTTAGGTCACAAAGTAAGTCTTAGAAAATGTGAGAAGATTAAAAACATGCCAAATATCCTTTCCAACCATAGTGATATAAAACTAGAAATAAAAAATAGGAGGAAAACTGAAAATTCACAAGTATGTGGAAATAAAACAACATACTCCTGAACAACCAATAAGTCAAAGAGGAAATCAAAAGAAAAAAAATGTTTTCAAATCTTAAGGCGAATGAAAATGGAAACATAGCATACCAAAATATATGGAATGTAGCACAAGCAGTTCCATGAGGGATACTTTTAGTGATAAATGCCTACACTAAGATTTGCATGGAACTACAAAAGACCCTGAATAGGCAGTCATCCTGAGAAAGAAGAGTAAAATGGGAGCCATCATAATTCCTGATTTCAAATTTTATTAAAAAATGACAGTAATCAAAACAGTATGGTGTTGGCATAAAAACAAACATAGACCAATGGAACAGAATTGACAACATCCCAGGAAAAAAATCTATGCATATACAACAGACATTTGACAAGGGAGCTGACAATACCCAATGAAGAAAGGGCAGCCACTTTTTTTTTTAAATTTATTTTTATTTTTATTTTTTTTAGGGCAGCCTCTTCAATAAATATGCTGGGAAAACTGGACAGAAACATGCAAGAATGAGACCATTATGCTGGATGAAATAAGTTGGACTGAGAAAGACAAATACTGTAAATTCCCATCTACTTATGGAACCTAAGAAACATTGGACTCATAGAAATAGAGGGGCAGTTGCCAGGGCCTGGAGCATGGGGAAATGGGAAGATGGTGGTCAAAGGGTACGACCTTCCAGCTCTAAGATGAAGACGTTCTGGGAATCGAATATAATGCATGGTAACTACAACGTTGTACTATATACTTGAAAGTTAAAAGAGTAGTTCTTAAATGTTCTTGCCACAAAAGAAAAGAAAAGAAAAGAAAAGAAAAGAAAAGAAAAGAAAAGAAAAGAGAAAAGAAAGAAAAGAAAAGAAAAGAAAAGAAAAGAAAAGAAAAGAAAAGAAAAGAAAAGAAAAGAAAAGAAAAGAAAAGAAAAAGGTGGTTCTATGAGAGGATAGAGACGTTAGCTGACTTTTCTGTGGTAACCATTCTGCAAATGATTCTATTATGCAAAATCACTGCATTGCACACCTTGACATTCATTACAATAACATCTTGGTAAAGCTGGAAACAATGATTAATATGACAGTGTTTAGGTGGGATGGCTTTAATGTGTGATAACATTTGAGACCTTTAGAAATTTAGAATTTGTCATCCCATTTCATGATTTGGTGCGGAACATAGTCCTTGGTTTAGTGAACTAACTTTGGGTTACCTCTTCATTTAAGAGTTGTGTCAGGGGTATCAGAAAAGAAAAGAAGGGCGCCTGGGTGACTCAGTCAACTAAGCATTGGTCTTTGGTCAAGTCGTGATCTCTTGGGATCGAGCCCTGCTTCTCCCTCTACTTCTACCCTCCTGTCCCACGTGCTCTCTCTCTTGCTCTCTCTCTTAAACAATAAATAAAATCTTTAACTAAAAGAAAACATGAAAAGAATAGAGCAAGATTTTGTTACAGCCTTCAAAGTACAAAAAAGAGGGCATCATATAACCTGCTTATAAATCTTGTTTAGATTGCAACTGAATAACTGTTTTTCCAATAGAGTTAAGGCACATAGGCACACCCGAAAGCAAGGAGGAGATTTTTATCAATAAATAGGAAAATCACTTCTATACTGTGAATAGGTAATTCTCCATCTCATAGAAGCTAACCCTCCCCACCCCAAATCTATTACATAAACACAGCACATTAATTTCTGACACAGACCACATTAAACATATTCTATCATGTTCTGATTTCTATACAATATATTCTGACATGAGCTATAGGAACCAAAAACAATTAGTCTATAATAATAAACAGTATTGCTATTTAAGTTCGAGAGCCTAATAGGTAGCAGTGAATTAGCTCTATGATGGACAGTAAATAATGAAACTTGCTATTGCTCCTGCAGTGATATTTTAATAAACACCATAAGGGTAGATGTCCAAACTAAAACATTCTGTGTGAAAGTTATTGAATGACATCTTATTCAAACCTGTTTGGGGCGAGATAGAAAATACGCCAGATTTCTTCACATGCGTCTCTCATATGGAATTATTTCCCACAGAAAGCTGCCACTCCCAAAGGAAAACACTCCTTTGCCAAGTTGGTCCTCTTTCTGGAATGGCAGGGGTGCTTCAAAGCTTACTGCACCCCAAATAATGGATCTCTGCAGTTTGCACAAGCTAATTCCCAGGGCGGCCGGAGCTCCCAGCTCTTCACATCCATAAACTGAAAATTAACAGCAATTTTTCATTATGACACTGGGACTCCAACTGTGCTTATAAGTGTTTCCGAAAAAAATACAGCATGATATGATTTCCATACATACATATATTTTTTGAGGTTTCAAGTACAGCATTTTTCAGAGCCACTTATGTAAATACAATGATACTCTAATAGAGGGGGAATTATCATTATATTTCATTTTAAATGTTTAAGAAAGAAAAACCTCATAGCACAAGTCTGAACTAGCACATTGTTTTCTTGATTTACAGGGTTTGAAGAGATACTGAATGAATAGCCCTCCCTAAAGCAATATTTCATGTACTTTCTATAGGTCTGTGAAATTTCTATAATGCAGCAAAATAAGCCTTGCCTCAGGTTTAATGTCTTCTGTTTATTAGCAGAATACGGTGCACCTGCTCAAGACACCTGCACACTTTAACTTAGCATTTTAAACCAAATTCAATCAAGTATGCATTAGCACACTGACTCACCATCTAGTACATTAAGGATTTAGGGTTCAATTCATAAATTGCTTAGCAAGATGGATGTCCCCTCTCGCCTGCCTCCTTGTTGCTCCTCCGGTCCCACCACCCCATGCGGGGGATTATCTATCACAGTGGAACAGTAGCTTTATCCTTACTGTCAAGTGGAATTAGGAGGTTATTTAACTCTTGGATGCAAATCCATAAGACTCATGGTCTGTTGTTCATGAGACAACAGGAATTTTATTTGTGATTATAAATAGGCATATTTTCAAAAGGAAATGTCCATCAATCACGAGAACATGAACCTTGTGCATGACAATTTTTCTTTTCATTTGTAACAGCAGCTGCCAAGTCCGTTTCCTATAGGTAGCAGAAAATAAAATAAAATTAAAAAAACCTGGAAGCCCCTTTTTATTTCCTCTAAGTCAGGTTAATTGTCATTGTTGTGTGATTTCTCAAAATATGTGTATTTTTTTCAAGTAAAATATGACGCATTAGCACAATATGGTATTTCTTATTTGAATACATTCTCTCACTTCTCTTCCCGCATCTGCAAAAACTCATTTTTGGTTTCCTTCATCAGCTACTGCTTTTTTTGTCTACCTTTTATTGTCATTCATTCAACAAAAATAAATAAATAAAATTTTAAAAAATACACACACACATATATACATACATATACATGTATGTGTATATATATATATATGAATATATATATGAATATATATATAAATAGAGAGAGAGAGAGAGTTATTACTATCTTCCCAGCACCATTATCGGTGCTGGTATATCTACAATAACATCCAATAGGATTGAAAATGTTCTTTGCCCTGGTATTAACTTGCATCCCGGTGGTGGTGAAGGGTGAAAGTAAATGAGTAAATTCATTCAATAAATGAGTGAATAAGCAGATACACACTTAAGATGTCAGTTACCATGACGGTAAGTGATATGAAAAAAATAAGCAGAGCAATACAATAGGAGGACACTAACTTGAGTGGATTTCACAGTTTCTTTTTTTAAAAACTTAATTCAATTAATTTGAATTTTATTTTTTATTGTGTACACTTACTTTGAACCATGTCCTGTTTGATAATGAGTCTCCAAAGGTAAGTTGATTTGACCTGTACCTCGACAGAACTTACATTCCAGCAGAGAGAGGGAGAGATGTAAACAATTACAATAGCCTGTGACAAGGGCTAATAATAAGTTCTCTACGGTGAATGGAGTGGGGAAACCCTCTGATGCTGCCCAGGGCGTAAAGGAGACTTTCCAGAGTCAAGGACAGTCGACTGAACCAGTGAAGGAGCAACCAGCATTAATTCTATCCTGAAGTTAAAGAGCATTGTGGGTGGACATGTAAACGCATGCACATTTAGACCATGTGCATTTGAGGTCTCCTGTTCAGGAAGAGCATCACGTTATCAGGTTTACCGGGTCAAAGTCATTCGCACTTTGAAATGTTTGCACTTTGAAGGGAACTGGTGGAGGATTTTAAAAAGACTAGAAGTGAGATCAGGTCAGGGTTTTAGTGAGACCATTCGATCTACTTGGAGGGAGACATCATCCTAGGAATGGATGGAGGCTGGGGAAAGGCAGAGGCCATGGTGAGGACACACCGTGGCAAGTGCAGGCAAGATCCATAGGATTCTAAGATGGCCCGCACGGTGATGTCTCTCTGTAATTTTTTTTTAAGAGAGGAATAATAAAATGAATGCCTGAATTAAAGGAGGGCTAGATAAGGGAGTGATCTGGGGATGAAAAGGGCTTATTGGTTGAAATAAACTCAGTGATGGCTTGTTGTTCTAAAGCAGCCTAACGTGAATCGCAGTCATAAGCAGAAACACTCATGGGTGGAATGTGCTCAAGTGCTAGTCGGGATGCAGTGGTTTTCAACTAAGGGTGACTTTGCCCTTCAGAGAACATTTGGCAGTTTATGGAGACATTTTTGGTTTTCACAACCTGGAGGCACATAGAGGTGCTACTGGTGTCTGGTAGGTAGAGGCCAAGGATACTGCTAAGCATCTTACAATGCACAGAACAGATGCCCTGCCACAAAGAATTATCCAGATCAAAACGTTGGTAGTGGTTAAGAAACCATCATTTAGAAGAATAGTCTCACTGGGTGTGGGAAAGCCTATTTAGTGTAAAGTTCTAGGAGAAAAGCCATTGCACTGAGGATGATGTGTAGGAGAAGAGGTCTCATTCGAAGATTTGAAAGGACTTTGATTCCAGGTCCACAAGCTCTGTTTGAGCCAGTCGGGTAACGAGGCTGATTCCTTCGTCCCTGCCCTTATTTTCTACGCCTTCAGAAAAGACACGGCGCAAAGACCTCTGTAGGTCACATCTCTGTGTGACATCTACTTCCTTGTTATATGCACACATTTTGTTCCCGGTCATGATGCAATGGAGGAATTTGCTGAGCACTTTGGGGGAGAAAAACAACAGTGCATCACATACACGATAACTAAAAACACTCAGGCTTCAAAACAGTTTAAAAGTGTGATGCAATCAATTATCAGAGAGGGACTCAGTAATGGAATTGGAATATCTGTGAGGGCTACCATTAACAATGACAATGGCTACTATTTATTGAGTACATCCTTCTATGAGTTCATGTGTGCTGGCTCACAAATGCTTTTCACTTGTATAAAAAAAAATCTAGTTGTTCCTAGAAATGAAATGGGAACACCCATGCAATGGTGTCACAATGTCTCCTCAGGAGATTCCATCGAAGAATCCAAATTGGGCAAGTGACTCTGAGATCAAGGGTTTGTCATTCTCCCCCAGATCATGCACACTGGTGGCGAGTGGGTGGATGATTTCACTTGGAAACTGAGGGGACAGCTCTTCCTGATTTCCATTGAACAGGAGAATTCTTAGCTGTCAGAACATTTGAAATAAAAGAAAAATTGAAGCAGTTTCTTTAAAATTGAAAAAATAATATTGCCCCATGTAAATATTGTGTAGCTTCTTTGTTTGTGTGGTAAACCTTTTGAAAGTGAAAATGCATATAGCAATGAAGAAAAATCCATATAGGAATTAAGCCTTGTTGGAACCTACAAAGCTGGCAATAAGTAAATTCTGTGTTGATTCTATCTCTATGGATAAGTAAGTACGGAAACCAACCGTATAATGCATTTATAAATTAGGCCCCTCAAGTACAAAACACTTGGTAGTGATAATCTTGAAAGAATATATATATTTTTTAAAATCTTGATCAAAGTAATAAGATTGTGACAAAATTTTGTTTGCTGTTTTTCTTTTGGAAATTATGCTTCAATGGTTTATTTTAAAAAATGAAATTAAATAAGTTTGCCGCAGCCTTTACATATTCATGGTTTTCTCCCAGGGATACAAAAAAAACCCACAAATGTTTTGATAGAAAATGGGCAACTTTAAAGTAATTCACAGAAGTTCCCAGCATTTGGCATACAGTCTAGCACATAGTAGGTGGAAAGTTTTCTCACAAGTTTGAAGCAATTAACAGGTAAAGGTCCGGTGTGAGATCATCAGAATGTTGTATCTGAGAAGGATGAAGGAGAACTCAAGGAATTTATCAGTAACTTGACTGATTTGCCTAAACATTCAGTGGCAGAACTGAGGTCAATGTCTTCAGGAGCAACTAAGGCACACGTGGTAATGACGTTTCACGTAATTCACCAGGAAGCAAATTCACCCAGATGATTTCACATAGACCTCTCGTTCTTAGAAAGGCAGGGTTACAAGTATCCCCATTTTATAGACTCAGAAAGGTTCAATAACCACCCTCATGCCAAAAGAGAGGATGTGAATCTTGGCCCTCAATTAAGCCAGCGTGGCCTTCCACCTTGGAGGCTTTCTTTACTCATTTCCCTTAGGCCATTCGGACACCTTCTTAGTTTTCAAGGAAGAACACTTATTTCTACCTTCATTTGGGCATTCTCCACTCAAGCGTGAGAAGCAGCACAGAGCTTCAGGAAAGCAAAGGGACTCAAATAACTTTCCACCATCTCCTCCCAATCCTGCAGACTGTTCTAGCAACAGTCCTTCTGGTTTTAACCATCTTGGAAACCAAGCTGGCAGATTTATTATGTCATCCAGCAAATAGTTCTCTTTTATCCATTTCAGAGCTTGTGGTTTTCTCTAATCCCTTGCACTTGAGTGGTAGGTGAGGCCTCATTTGATCTGTGCACTCCGACTCTCCCCCATCACAGGTCACATCTTTGGAGCAGGACCTAGAGGAAGGTGTTTGTTGGCACATCCCGGTGCCGTGTCTAGTGGCACAATGCTGGCACGGTCACACTCCTCAGCATCGGTTCAAGCAGGTGAGGCCGGTCTCTTTCACAGTTAGCTGGAAAAGAGCTTGCTGGTTTGGGGGATGCAAGGAGTGGTGGTGTGACATTACGGTGAGCGCTTTTCTTCCCTTCCTGCTCACGGAACACATCATATATTCCAAGCTGTTCCCTGTACTGAAGGAGAGGGTGTCTGTGTCTCTAGATAGAGGGGACTTGACCTCTTTAATAACTTTACCAGGACCATCAAGGAGTGTCTTTTTCTTATCCTCTCTCTGTTTTTTCTTTTTAATTTTTCATTTATTCTACTTGAGAATAGGAAAAACAGACAAAATTGCCCACAAAATATATGTGAACAGTAAAAATTATGACAAGAATGCTCTCCAAGATAAACAAGCCATGGTTCCATTTCCGCTGAAAATCCACCTCTTGCTGTCATATACTGGTAATTCAGACTTACCTCTTGGAATGATTCATGAATCAATGCCTTCAACTGTAACTGATTTAAGAAACCAAATGGCAAATCTCCACTAGAGAAGTTCAATGTGATTGTTCAAAAATAAGGTAAATTCTGAACTAAAGCATCCAGAAACGGTCCCATTGGGAAGCCTTTTCTTTTACCAAGTGAATATTTAGATAATAGATATTTAAATATTTCGATGTTTATGTTAAATCCTGCCCATTTTAGATTAAATTTGAATTTTCCCAGCTGGGAATCTGCATTATTAACTGCCAGCTAAAAATAACACAGAATAAGAACATCATGGGAAACAAGTCAAGGCAAGATAGAAACATGAAAGATTACAGTTGTTGTTTTTTGTTGTTGTTGTTGTTGTTTCAATTTCTCTCTTTGGGGACAATAGAATTTGAAGTGAATAGACATTCTAGGGATGGGTACATTATTTTGCCCCCTTTAAGTCTGATCATTTTATTTTTAGTAAGCAAGTATTCTTAAGATTTTTTCTAGTGATTTCTTCAAAGAAATAATTGGAATTGTTCTCTTTCATATAACAATGGGAAATGACTTGAATGCTCGTTTTACTAAACCTGTGTTTAGACTCTCCTGTTGCGAAATCAAGAGGACAAATGGCTAGGATCCTATGTTTAATTCCTGCTTTTTCAGCCCACTTTCTGATATATGATAGCTGGAGTTCATATGCTGCAATTAGTTCACTATAACATTACCTTGAAGAGGCAGTCAAGTCAAGGAGTTAGAAAATCCATGATTTGAAAGAATTTGAGATTCTGTGGTTTGCTTATTGTGGGCATAATTGATTTTCTTTTAATCACTAGTATTAGAAGGCTTTAATGAACCTTAAAAGCTAATCATATTGTGATAGATTTTCATTATGGAGTGGTTAAATTTCAAGGAGTCAGGTTTTAAAAATTCATTTGATCCCAAGGTGAGTCCCAACTTTTCGCTCTCATCTCTCTGACCTTGGGCTCTACTTGTGTCTACCTTTAGCTCAGTATTGATAGGACACATCCACAGACACTTTAGGATCTTTGATTCATAGAATTTAAATATATGGTCGTGTTATTTAAAGTCAAATATCAATTAGAACTATAAGAATCAAACTAAAGCTACTCTAATAGGCTGTCTCTAAATATTTAATAGTCTTAAAATATTTAACTAGTATTAACATTTTGAGTCTTCAGAAAAATTTTATTAAAGAGATTATTAAATTGGTCTATAGGCTGGATTAAATACAGCATAAACTATTATCTATTTCATATGAGTTTTTTAAAGGCTTTATAGTTTAAGAGTGAAAAAATACATTTAAGGGTTGTTATTTAATCTTTTTACTGTGAAAGAAGATGAGAGGCAGAAAGTGAGTCCTTCATTTCAAACTTTTAAGGGAAAAATCCTAGAAAAGGAACCATCAGGAAAAAGTAAAGTGTGTTTTTAGAAAAATCCTAGAAAAGGAACCATCAGGAAAAAGTAAAGTGTGTTTAGCCAGACAGTGTCAGGCTTGACTCATTCTTCCCAAATCATTACAAAGACAAGGTAGCCCTGTACTCAAGCCCACAAAGTTGGCATCAATCTTCAACCACGCTTGGGACTTTTAATATAATGCTAGTCTCTCCAACCAATTATTGTACCCACCATACTTAAGCCCTGTCTCCAGGATCCCTCTGGTTAAATATTAATAACACAAAGCAACTGTTATTTTATATAAAGGCTACTCCAACAGCCTTGGGCAGAACTGTTCCCTGGATCTTCTGCTGAGCTACTAAGACATCTTGCTCTTAAAGCATGTAACTTTTGACTCTACCACTAGGCTATGAATTTTTTAATGGTGATGAACCATGTTCATGGAAATGCCCACATGCAATTCTCAGTAAATGCATGAACAAATGAGAACAATTCCAAGCGACTTTGTCTTGCTTGAAGATGCCTCTAAAGATCTTTTTTGCCTGTGAAGTATTTGACTATCTGTAGAGGTGGTGAAGCATTTCAGATGTTTCCAAAATGAGATTCAATTTCAAAAACACATGATGTATAGATGCTTCAAGGTTAGGCATGAGCAAAATATGTAGCATACCTGTTCACCACTTAGCAACTCAAAGAATATTATTTAGATCCTTACATTTATTGGTGAGGATGAATGGAGACAGATTTTTGAAAAGCAATTTGGTAAACTATGTATTTTATCTACATGACATAAGTAAAAAAAATTATGCATAAATTTTAGTTTTCAATGAAGTATTACTCTAAGCTGAAAGCAAAATATATAAATGACTATCTAACAATAGATAATAAATTCATGAGATGGAATATCAGGGAGTTTTTAAATAATTTGTATGGAAGTGCTAATGCGACGATATTATGGGCAAAGAAAATTTTTACATACACTGTGATCATAACTGTCCAAAAAATTGTACAGGAAAATGTTGATTAAAACAAAAATATAACATGGAAAGATTTCTTTTTGCTTATTAAATCTGATTTTTCCCTTAAAACAAATGTATGTTTTTTTACTGTTAAGCAAAATTTTAAAAAATTTGAACAACAAAACATACCATTAACTTCGGAGTATTTTTCTAAACAGAGTTCTAAAATATTAAAGTTGGAGTGGAAGTTAAGAACAGGAGTTTGCACATTTCTTTGAGAAAAATTCAGGTCTCCCATAGGTGTGGGAGCATGTGGTGGGCAGTGTCCAAAGTTGCAGCCTCTGTCCCCCACCTTCCCATTCTATCGGAACACCTTTATCTATTTTATTTATTATGGGTCTGTCAACTCTATTATTTGAAATAAGAATTCTGCCCATAAGATCAAATATGCTTGAAAACTAATTTGGGCACAGAGGTTTTAAGTTACAGTGAAGACATTGAGTCTTGGGAAGACTAAGGTAAGTGACCCATGGTTGTTCACTGAGATTAACGGTGTAGGAAGATATTAGACCTCTTAATTTTCCAGTTCATCATTGTTTCCATTACACCCAAAGCCATGCTTTTCCCTGAACTACTGCACCAGCCTCCTTTCTAAACCACACATTACTCTGTGGGAGGAAAAGAAAAAAAATCACATCAACTTAATCTAGAGTCTTAAGTGTCATGTCAGGATCTGCTTTCTTGATTAACTCATCTAAACCCATCCAGTGTGTAGAAAGTTTCCTTCTGAAACGCAAATTCACTCTCCAGTAAGCTCAACAACCTCGACAAACGGCCTAAGTCCTCTTAGGTAGTGAAAGGCAAATTTGCAGACATTTAACAAATGAAAAGAGAAAGAGAAAATTGAAGTCGGTTATATAAAATATCACTCCTATTATCAAACCACAACATACTGAAATGATGTTTCTGATACTGATGCTTTCAAAAAGATCAGCTTTATTGAGGTATAATTCATACACGATGAAATGTATCCATCTTAATTACACAGGGCAATGAGCTTTGATAAATGTACACACTTGTGTCATCACTGTCACAACAAAGGTAGATCACATTTCCATTACCCCAAAAGCGACTCTCATGCCTCTTTCCAAACTCGTCCTCACCCCAGACGTGAAGCAACCACTGATCTCTTTTCGTTACCATTGATTTGTTTTGCCTTTTTAATAATTAGCTATTACTGAGGCTGTTTCCATGTTGTTCCAAAGGCATCAGTTTAATAGTATGTTATATATAGATTGTGCCATCATCATTAAAGCACAATTAGGCAATAGCTGGCACTTGCTATTTAGTTATGAGTCACATGAAATGTTAGAGAGGCCTGAACACCAGTCCATCAGCCCAGCAGTTACAGAACCACTTCAAGGACTGTGCTCTCTGGCTCCAACATTGGGACAGGTTGGATCCAAACCAGGCTCCTAAGATTTTCCCCAACCAGAATTTTGCATGGAGTCTCATACTAGAGAAGACATCTCTCCCCCTTTCTCAAGTACAAAAATGTAGTTTAGAATGTGACCCGCATTGAAAATAATCGTAGGGCCCATCTATATCGTTGAAGAAGGACGTTTACAATCAACTATGAAATGACTCTGCTTCCCCCCCCCAACTTCTCATATTAAAATATTGCCAATTGGTTTTCAAGATTTTCTCCTACTGCAGCAACTTAAAAATAATTTGGATATCAATTTTTTTGCTTACTGTTGTGTTGTGATTCTTTCCTCTGTTGTCACAAGTATGAATATCAGGTAATGGGCACCATTCATTTTTGTGCTTAGCAGTTTTCCTGGGGTGCCAGTGACAGGAGAAATGTATGCATTAAAACAAGCGTGATGAAAAGCAGCTCTCTTTATAATTTCAGCCCAGCTGCTGTATTGATGGATACAATCTCTAGCACATGCTCCAGGTGGCTTCTAATGCCTGACTCCCTGCAGAAGCCTCTATTTGCACATCTTAAACCACTTATTGGATTTGAACAGGATTTTTCAGCCTGAGTGCAGTAACACTGTTCACTTGTGTAATATTTGTAAATCCTGGCTTTACATTTCACTCACCAAACCATCGTCAGAAGACATTCAATAGTGCTTTTGTGCATCCTCGATTCTCTTCCTTGGATTAGATGGTACCCATTTCGTGTGACTAAAAAGTGTATTGATAAATATATTTGTCACCGTTGGCATGCACAGTGAAGAGCAATTCAATTAATCAGCCTTCTCGAATGGTGCTTTTCTTTGTCTCTCAAACTTATATACAATGCTTTCAAGGGTTTTGTATTCAGACTGCACAAAGTTTAACTTCTTACTCAAAATACATATCTCCAAACGCTCTGCCCGACGCATTCGCCTTTGTTCAAAGCTCTACTTACTCTTATATCAGTTGCTCGGAACAATGTGCTTAGGACTTTCGTTCAATGCTGACAACAATTTAGTATGGCCCCCTGTAGCCAGCACAATTTGAGGCTTTTCAAGTTATGGGTGGGAGCTGGCAATGACTAAAGCAAATGCCCTCCTTTAGTGTGAACTGAAATTCAGCACAGCAACCTCCAGGCAGGTATTTTGCTCTGCTCTTTGTAGGCAAGTCGTACAAATTTCAGGATTCCCAAATATAACGGATCTCTCTGCTCACAGATCTAAATTGTGTAACACTTAAGAGACTTGTTAATAGGTTAGTTCACCAATTAGCAGGAACGGCACACACCTGTGATTTATAGGCAATGCTTCACGTGTGATTATGTTGCCGAACCACAGAGAAACCTTATTCCTTTGCTGTATGCCACCAGAATTAATTGTACGTCAACAGATTGGTAGCTCTGAGCCTAGTAGCTAGTTAAGGATTCCTATCCCTGAGAGGTTGGGCCTCTTCCATCTGAAGAAGGTCTTTTCCTGGTGAACACCATTGGTATTCAGAAGCACTGTACGTCATGTGGGTGATAGCACAGCGTCTCTAGGTCCTCTGTGCAGGATGAAGACATATCCTCTCGTTGAGTGGTGCTTGCGAGTTGGTATTCCAGAGCAGTTGGCTTGAATTGTGACCTGAGTTCAATTACGCGAATGTGCAACGTGGGTTATTCCAACAGGACACCCTGAAGGGTGCTGGGGAGATAGAGAAACCAGAATCGGGACCTAATGATTGCATTTAGCTTTGGAGTGGGCTCACATCAGGGCTCTTCGCTCAACTCTCCAAAGCACAAAGGTAAGCATGCCTGCGTGGTGGCGGGCTGGATGTAATGAACCAAGGAGCCTGTATACATCGTGTGGGGCAATAATTCTTGGGCTGAGAGGGATTTGCATCCTAAGAAGAGCTGTGCCTTCACCAGTGCTACTGTCTGCCAGGTTCAAAGTCTACTTTCGGAGAGATACTAACACACAGTCCAGTGTGTGACTCATGTTATCTTTCCAGTTTTTAAAGTATCCATGAAGTACGTAAACCTAAGAGAATCCCAAATGTGTTTTGGGACCTTTGGGAGTTTGGTGGGGGGAGAAACAAATAAAGCACAAGATAAAACTGCCACATAAAACATGAAAAAGTAAGCGTGGTGCTTCTCAGTCCCGGGAAGTCCTCTCACGTTACGTGTGAGCTGGGCCCACATGGATGTGTACACTATATAACTCACACGCTTTTTGCAGTGAAAGTTTCCCTGGCTTAGGTGGGACTTTTTAAAAATAAAATGGAGTGAAAAGCCTGCCTTCAAAGTGATTTGTGTATGAGTATAAACTATGTTAAGCCGCACCTCTATCAGGCTCTCCACATTCTGAACTGACTACTTGGGACCGAGTTAGCTTTTATGATGTCCTTCCCTATCAGTTGTGACCATATCCTGCTTTTTCTTCAGTCACAGAGGCCTGAAATTCATCAACGGCATTATAATTACCCAACCATAAGACTTGGCATAACAGTCACACATCAGGAGTAAGAATCCACGACGAGTAAAGTGGGCCAATAAGGATTTCACATTTGTTTCTTCTGAGTCTTATCTGCATCTGACATAAATTTCAAATAAGAATTCTATTTTCTCTGGTTGATGGGGCCAAACACACCGAGAGAGATTGGCTCCAAACCAGGCCATTCTTTACTGTTTGGAGAATTCCAGAATACCACTCTGCTTAAACCAGAGCCATGAGGTGGTGACGTCCTTTCCTATCAGTTGTGACATACTTTGCTGAGGATGAGATGGCACTTTTGACACATTCCTTCCTCATACGACTGTCACTTAAGGGAACTATCCGGACAAATTCCACTGTACATCCTTGGCATTTGTGTATTTTTAGCCACTCCAAAGATACTGTCTTGCTCTACCTTCACAGTCTCGTGATAGTGGCTGCTACACACATCAAACTTCCAGCACGGACAGGTCAGCGTGTCTTTCCAAAAGCCACACACTCATCGCCTCATTATCATTCATCAAGGCAGAGGAGAAAAATTGCTTCTCATTCAGAGTAGACTAGACAAATGGCTGTTAAGTCTTCTCACTAAAGACCAGTGAGCAAAAAATGGGAGGGTAAAACCCTGTAATTACTCCAGTGCCACAAGCCAAGATAACCACAACATTTTAGACAAAATAATACAGCGAGAGCCACCATATGCTGAGACATGCTTCAGAGAGCTGATTTAAAGTGCCATTATGACCAAATTTAGAATTTGGGAGGATTCTTATAAAAGGCACTTTGCCACTCTGAGTCCCCTCCCTGCTTTGCCTGAAGACACCATTACATCTAACCATATTTAATAAAGATGAGTTTTGAAACCTGATCCTAGTTATGCATGTTTTTCATAATCAGTCTTCCCTCCACTACACACACACACATACACACACACAGAGTCATCAAACAAAGCAGCACAGAAGAAAGAACTACACATTCACGAGAACACTAGAGCCTGTTCATTGACCAGGGGATTTCTACTCTATCCGAGACAGTTCAGAGCTTCACTTTAACTTTGTAGCCTTCGTGAAACAACTCATCAAGCCACAAAGATCTGCTTCTATTTCATCACGTACACACAGACCCATGCTGATGTGAGGTCTATTAGAGAGCAAGAATACAGCACCACAAACAATGGACTGGCTCCCTGGGCTGCTATCTCAGAAGCCACACTTTCCCATCATGTTGCCTGGAATCTCAGTTTTCCATCATAATGGGTGTCTACACAATGTAAACCTCTCTTCAAGGTACACTCTCTTCTTCCAAGAAAGAGTTTTCATTATGGCCATCGAGAAGTTGCCTTACAGTGAGAAGTCGTCTTAAAGTGTGCTTAGTCCAAAAAAGAAAAATAATGGGAGGGGGAGTTGGTGTACATTTCTATAGTGAAATCTACAGAATCATGATAGGATATAAGAGAATCAGTATTGGGTAAAATCCACCAAACAGCAAACAATCCAGAAAAGGGTAACAGACACAAATGCAAGTCAACAATTACGGAAAGCAGTTGAACATAGGTGTATTTAGAACTTGCTGACCTGGAAGTACAAGTGCAACATATGTGAGATTGGTTAAATGAAAACAAAGTTTGCAGACACTGTAGAGGGGTTAGAAAAATATGTGCATTTGCTGTATCAACCAGTCAAGGACTGATGTTCTCATAGTTCCTCACCCTCCTATGTTATTCTCTTCACAACATCCCTATTCAGTGATTGGGTATAGTAGCCAATATATTGTTATCTCCTAGGTACCCTGTGGGGTTGCATTTCCTGATCACATGATGTTTGGAGTCAACTGGCTAGCTCTTGCTAATGAGCTGTACGTGGAAATAATGTGTCACTCGCAGGCTGCAGCATTTAGTTGTCCATCCATAAATGTTTGCACCACATTCATTTTCCCTCAGCCATTCAACATTCAAGATGATGGTTGTTCTATCATCTGGGTCCAGGTGACTCAAGTGGTCAAAGCATCCCTGCCAACCCATGATGGATACAGACAGTGGAAGACATTGTTTGGAATCCTTGAATTTTTTCAGCATTTTTTGTTATTGCAACATTTCCTTGTTTTTTCCCTGATGGATGCAATAACCTCTGCTAAGAAAAACTCAGTGATCGCAAAGACATTATTTAAAGAGGCACCCTGTTCCATTTTTAGATGTCTCTGAGGTTTAATTCTCATCTATCTGGTATTGAACCTCTACTTGTCTTCCTATGATGTCCTATTACAAGCATAGTTTTATTTCTGGAGAGTATACAAGACAAGCCTAATTCCCTTCACATGATTACCTATCATATTCAGTTAGCTCTTCATTCAGCAAACATTATCGACCATCTATTACATGTCTGGTAACAAGGCAGGTGAATGGCACCACCAATAAGATACAGACCCTGTCTTAGAAGAGTTTACACTCTAGTAGGCGTCTTCCTAGCCTCACATGCAAACACCACAGAGTGGTGGGACACTGCTGGGATAATGGGCCCGACAGCCATGCCTGTGCTGGCTGGTGCTTTAGGGCTGTTAAATTGCCTTGGTAAACATTATCCTACTCATTATTATCATCATTACTATGACTGAGAGCTTCCAAAATCTTGTAAAGAGGGAGACTAGAAAGATAATTTTTTCATTAGTATTATTATTATCTACCTTTTAGACCGATGAGAAACAGAGTTAGAGGGACGTTTGAGTGGCTCAGTGATTGAGCGTCTTCCTTTGGCTCAGGGTGTGATCTCGGGGTCCTGGGTTCGAGTCCTGCATAGGGCTCCCCCAGGGAGCCTGCTTCTCCCTCTGCTTTGTCTCTGCCTCTCTCTGTGTCTTTCATGAATAAATAAATAAAATTAGAAAGAAAGAAAGAAAGAAAGAAAGAAAAAAAAGAAAGAAAGAAAGAAAGAAAGAAAGAAAGAAAGAAAGAAAGAAAAAGAAAGAAAGAAAGAAAGAAAAAGAAAGAAAGAAGAGTCAGAATGGTTAAGGGATGTGTTCACACCCTGATACGTAATGACCTCTGAAGGCCAACTTGCCACCCAAGATTTCTAGCTCCAAAGAAGGCACTTTCCCCGGGACCCACGCTTCTCTGTCACTCTCAGGGAGTTGCACCAGACTGGGATGCCAAGCAGACATTTCTGCCAGCAGAAGGCGGAGCAGACATTTCCGGGTCATAGCATGATCCATGGAAAACTGTTGGAAGAACCAAAATAGACAGTTTGTTTTATTCACCAGAAACTGTAAAGAACTTTAAAGGTACTACGGGGAAATCGGAACTCTTGTCATTTTAATTTTTTTTCTGTCTTTTTACATTTGTTGTCTATTTTTAAATACCCCTCTGGCATAGCTTGATAAGGGGGCTTTGAAACAAGGATCGTTGTTGACTGGAGGTTGGGTGAACAGCCCAACTAGCCTAATGTTGAGAAGTTTTCAAGCCAAGGAATAGGATTTTTGAGAAAATTCCTGCAACCCTTGTCCACTGGCATCTTTGGTAAAACGCTTACATGACATTGTGATTGCCAGAGCTTTTTCTTGTGACAGCACAGTCTGGTGGAATATATATACATGCTCAGTTGTTTCCTTCCACCCAGCTCCTCCCTCCTCACCACCCCTTCCCTCCCATTGTAGCTGACATGCTTCCACGCATAAAAATTAATGTTCCCATTTCAACTAACTCATTTGGCAGGAACAAGTTTGTAAGCCAAAGCAAACACAGGAGGAGGGAAAGAAATAAAGCATAGACTGAGAGGCATGGAGAGGACATCTAGAGACTTTACAAAATGAGTTCCTGAACCATGTGCTTTACAAAAACAACAGCAAAAAAAAAAACAAAACAAAACAAAAAAAAAAAACCATGTATAGCTTGTTTACTATTTCTTAATCTCTTATCAAACTGATGCTAAGCAGTTCACAACAACAAAGTCATCAACCAAAAATAAACAAAGAACATTAAAATCAAAGGCAAGAAATAAAGTGTTTATAGAATTACCAAGATATAGGGGACATAGAATTTTAGATTTACTGTTGGGGGTATGTATTTTTTTTCCATTAGAAATTTTATCTAAAGATTAATCATTCTAACTTGTTTTTTAATCCTTGCCCATTATAAGCTTTACAAAACATTCATTCTAAAATTGTTCTATGTACAGGCCTCAACCAAAATAGGAGTTTAACTTAAAGTGCTAATTCTTCTTATTGTCATTTCCTTCACCCTGAAAAAACTGATATTTTCCACAGTTCTGATAGCCCCCGAAAGAGTATACTATGGCCCTTCAATTACACAGAGAAAACTCAGTGGGTGGTTTGCTAGGAGAACACCAGGAGACTAGCACGCAGCAATGCAGGTCATTAAAAATAATAGATATGGAAAGTATAATTTTAACATTTTATGTAGAATAATTATAAAATACAAGGATAATAAATAATCTCAATTAAATAATTATTCACATTTGGACTCTGCGTAGTTCCTATTAGATTTACCATTTAGCAGAATGTCTAGTAACAATAGCTAATTATTAGAATTACAACTACAGGAAAATAATATTTAATATCATTTATGTATATGTTTAATGAAGAAAAATAGATTAAGCAATTTACCGGCTATACCTATTCTTGTTTCAAAAATTAAAAATAAAACCTCCCAGAGAAACACTTAGAGATGTGAATAGAAGTTCAATTAGCTGCCCAGACTAGGCGCATCCCAGGTTATGCCCAAACACTACACAGAGTTAACCTCAGCATGGGTACGTTGCCCTGTTCCAGCACAGTGTCCTACGAGGTCATAGAAATAAGGCGTACTTTTCTCCAAAGAAAAAACAAACTGAAAATTTATATCTCTCCTCTGTCACATCCTATTCTCTTAAGGAGCCTAAACAAAATATATGGCACGACTAATGCCAGGCCCAGTATTTTTATTCCTATATATGCCGATCTGTAACCACAGCAGTAAAACTTTCAAAATCAAATGACCCTTTTTATGTCTACTTTTATTTGTCTTGTATTCCAATTGCAAAGAAAGTCTATAAAGCAGTTGCACTCTGTAACTGGTGATATTCAATTCGAGTTGTCAAAATAATAAATGAATGGCTGTCATTTAAAAATAGATTTGTCCGTGACCATTAGCGCTAGGTGAAAGAACTTCATTATGGAAAGAAACTACGCTAATACATAAAATTTATCTGGACTTAATTTCTAGGCAAGGAAACACAGAATTCAGGACATCCTATTTTGTACAATCTGATTTCTAATTAAGTGTTTTCTAAGATTTTGCTTAAAGTCAAAGATTAATTTATTTAATTAATTAAAAAATGTTTTCCACTACTCCAGATCTTAGTTTTCTTTTAACATTTTCTAGAATTTTTATGAGGTAAATGAATGAATAATGCTGCCTTTAATTTTAATTTCTCAGCAAGTGACCACATTGTATGATCAGCAAATAGCACAATTAGGAACGTGTCAATAGAATATAATCTTGTGAGCAAATAAAACCTACACAAATCAGTGTGTGGCACAGTTTACCTACACAAGCAAAGTCACAACCGTACTGCATGGTAGTCATTAAAATTATGCAATTTACAACATTGACTCAAAGTCTGACTACGTTTACACATCAAAAGAATATGTGTGCCGTTTCCCTTCTCAGATATTTCTAGAGAATTTTGTTTGCTTGTTTGCTTGCTTTCTTCATTTGATCATTTATTGGCTTGGGATACAAAAGTTCAAACCACCTGTCTCAACTCCGACACAAACGTCGCTTCTGAGCCTCTCTTTTCTTATCTGTGAACTAAGTGGCTCAATTAGCTAATCCCTGAAACCACTTCCAGATCTATGACTCAAGAATACTTGATTAGACCATAATGTCTCCACCTTTCCCAGCTATAAAATGTTATGTTTTTCAATACCTCGTGCTCTTAAATTCTTACAACAGTAGCTAATCCACAATTCATCTCACAGAAAAGAGTGAACACTTAGTACCCACCCCCCAAAGTGATCCCCAATGATCCACACCTCTAATACCTATAACCTTGTGTAGTCTTGTCTCAAAATGAATCAAGACAGGCCCTGTGTGATTGAATGAAGAGGGCGGAAACAACAATGTGTGAATTCTGACAAGAGGTCATAAAAAGCTTGCAGCTTCTGCTTTGGCTTCTTGGACCACATACTCTAGAGGAAGCCAGGTGCCATGTGGTGAGGGCACCCAAGCCACCCTACATATATTGGCATTTAGCCAACACCCTGGGAATGAGGATCCTCAGCCCCAGTAGTGCCTTCAGACAACAGCAGCCTTCTGACTTCTATCACTTAACCCCAGTGAAAAATGCCCTGTCAAGTCCTTCCTCAATACCTATCCTACAGAATCTGCAAACATAGAAATAACTGTTATATCATGAAGGTTGGAGTCATTTTTGAAATAACTATAGGAATTGGTATACAGGAACACAGGACATTTATTTTTAGATAGCAGCAGGAAGAAGAGAAAATTATAAAAGGGAGGAGACAAATACCTTCCTATCTTATCAATTCCATGTTACTCTAAAGAAAACAAGTAAGAATTTCCTTAGTGCAATTCTGATAAGTAGATATAATACATATTCAAAACACATTAGTTGCCTAGTATTCTAAAATATCTTGAAATATGTATTTGCACAGAGAAATCATAATCACTAAGATGTCATTGTTAATCTTCAAGTACGGTGGAATGGGAGAGGCAGGATTTTGTACGATTGTTCCCAAATCTCCCTTCTCCATAACCACCACACAACTCTTACACACTATAGACAATTGCAGTTGAGGTTCTCTGACTTTCTCAGCCTCCTAAGGAAAGTGCTATTGTTCCCTGAAACTTTCAAATTGCAAAATCAGGAGGAAAAGGGAGAGATGAGGAAGGTAAAAGTCAAATGGGACAGGACACATCAAAGACTCTCCAGGAAGTTTGGAAGAAAAAGGTGTTGTGGAGTGTGGATTGTGAGAAAACTGGAAAGAGAAAAACTTGGGAGGATGGGTTCTTTGTATGGGAACTGTCTTTAGGGTTCTCCAACAGACATAAGAAAAACGGGATTTATTGTATTGAATGATTCTTGGTCAACTGAACTGTACATCTTTTAATACTGTTATTCCAGTACCGCAACCTTTATAAATTTTCATAACGATAAAAGCAAGAAAGTATGAAACATAGTGGGGTCAGAGTGTTTGAGACTACTGAAGAAGGAGCTGCCAACTGTTCCAGAGCCATCACCAGGGGTCACAAAGGGGAGGTGACTACTAAACCAGGAGTGAAGTACCCACAGAGTTTGGAGGTAGAAACTCCCACTAGACAAGACTAAGTGTACGGAAGTGGAGAGAGACAGGCAAGAGCAAGTCTGGAGAGGGTTTGTGTATTTTGCCTTTTTTTTCTGGCTGGTTTCATCAAAATTTCCAGAATTAGATTCTGAGCTCATCAAGTGCATGCTGAACCAATATCTTCAGAGACAAAGAGTTTGACCAGGTGTCATTGGGACTTCTGCTGAGGCAATGCAACACTATTAGATCTCTGAGCACAAGAGTAGCATGATTGGAGATGTTTTTGGGGAAGCTCATTCTAGATGCAGTGCAGATAATGAGACATAAGGAAAGGAACCAAGCAAGCTAGGAAGCAAGGAAGGAACCTTTTCAGAATTTCTGGTGGCAAGTGATGAGGCCAGGAACCAAAGCAGTTGTGCTGAGGATATAGACAGAAATAAGAAAAGATTGCTGGTTTAGAATCAATAACTGTTTGGGACTAATAGGATGTGGAGCACACCTCTCCACTAACTGAAAGTCTTTTAAAGGGAGGAAGTGCATTTAGTTTATCATTATTGCAAAGAGTTTAAAATCTAACAATGCCTGGTTGAAGAGACACAGTGCAAATCATTCACAGACACAGTGCAAATCATTCACAGACATACAAAATTAAATAGACTATCAACTAAAAAGTGTGATAAACTAGCATTGGATTACTTCTCCTTTACATGAAGACTGATTACAAAGTAAGAAGATATTAGGAATAATAAAAATATATTGCATTGATTTCATAACTTTACCCACAAGAATAAAGAGAAGCTATGTTGATTTGAAGGGATATTGATTGTCAATATGGTATATATCATCTTATTGAGCTCAAAACCTAAACTCTCATTCAAATTAAAGTTGATTTTATGCAATGTTAGGCATTTACAGGCTAGAATAATATCTGAATATTTTGAACAAAGACCTTGCCTTGCTTTATTCTCTGTGCTGGGAATTTTATCACCTACCTATATTTACTTATCTACTTATAAGGCACTTACATTGTACCCAGAATTACTCTAAATTCTTGATAAATGCCATTCCTTATAATGCTTCATGAATTTGGTATTAGCAGTAGTTACAGTTTCTCCATTTTACAGAGGAAAAAACTAAGGCACTAAGAGTTTAAGTAATTTGCCCTGACTCACACAGCTGACAAGAGGTGGAGCTCATTTGAACTCAGAGAATCTGGCTCCAGAATCTGTGCTCTCAGCCACTTCCATAATATATGCTCCATTATTATTGCAGAAAGAAAAAAGAAAAAAAGAAAGAAAAAGAAAGAAAGAAAGAAAGAAAGAGAAAGAAAGAAAGAAAGAAAGAAAGAAAGAAAGAAAGAAAGAAAGAAAGAAAGAAAGAAAGAAAGAAAAATAAATTTAAAAAGAAAGAAAGAGAAATATCGATTCACCACATGGTCCGTACAGCCATTAAACAAATATTTTGAATTCCTATTTGGTACCAGGTACAATATTTTACCTTACCCTGCAGTATGGTCATTTTTTAGACAATACAAAAATATGCATGAATGATGATGATAGCAGCAGTAGAGCAGGATTTGCCTGAGCTAAATCTGTGAGATTATTATTCTCAATCCATGTAAATGGAGTCTTCCAGAACCTTTTCTTTTCTTTCATTAACTTGAGGGTTAATTATTTATTTTCTGGGTTTGTTTTTTAAAGCACCCATAATGAACCTTTGGCCATAAATATGTAAGATCGATACTATTAATAGCAACATGGATTACCTTTTCTCTTTAAAGGAATCCCTTTAAATAAATGGGTGGTGTTTTAGAGACTAGAAATTTAAGAGGTACCATTTTCATGAAGAGGTGCACTCAAAAAATTGAGTTTTTCAAGGAAAGAAAAGTCTAAAGATGTGTATTTATTTACTGATCTGATTAACATCTCCAAAGTATTAGGGATGTTAAAGAAGTTTAGGCAACACAGAAGATATTATATGGAGACATCAGACTATAATTAGGATATTCCAGAAACAGCCATTATCATCAGTAGGAGAATCAAACTTCAGTTCTGAAAACCTGAGACATGAGCATTTACTTGGGCTTCAAGTTGGTTATTTTATACATAGATGATGAAGATATCTTTAAAAAAGATAAATATAAAATCCACAATCTGGTTTGCTAAGAGAATTCTTAAGATCTTGCCTCCCGGTTAATCCATAGAGCTCTTCACTTACTTTTCTCACCCATTTTTTAACAGCCCTTATGTCTGTTAACAATGAGTATTAAATTGTAAATATAAAGAGAAGAAAGTGCTCAGCAATATATCATACTAGAGAGCCCAGAAGGCAATGTTATCCGATACGTGGTAAATAAAATTATGCTTGGATATCATCTTGTTGTGATTATAACTCTACAACTTTCGGTGCCATCTCTCATTGGGGATTTTTTTCTTTGTTCTTTTTTTTTTTTTTTTAACCATTGCCTCATTAAAATTGCTTGGTTGGAGGAGTGGAGAAACAGATTTCTTTTATTTCCCTTGGAATATTCTGGGTTACCTATTTATCCGCAGAACTTTGAAACAGATTCTCTTTGCTACAATGAATATGAGGTAGCAATTTAGTACCTGGTCTATACCAAGAATTATTTATGACAACACTGAATAATGTATGAGTTTTGACTGTGACAACAGTGAGATGTCTTTGGATGACTATAATGAAGGAGCATTATTATAGAAGAACACCTTAGAAGCTTGTGAAAGAAATTCTAGCCTAATAGAGTTATGAGGAAATATCAAATATAAATGAGTTAGTTAACGTGAACCGGCGGGGGGGGGGTGGGGGGCGGGGAGCGCTAAGTGCTTCCAGTGTCAGGGAGGTTTGCAATTTGGGTGATTTTATTCTTTCCTGTCTCTACTCTCTTGTGAAATGCTGATGGATCACCCTTTAAATTAGATCAAATCAACTTGAGATCTAAACCTAAGATGAACCTGGGGATCTTGATGACAACAAATGGGTTGATAAAACTCCAGCATCATTTCCCAACCTTCTTGCTCAGAGGGTTTGTTTTTTTTTTTTTAACTTTCTTTCCATAGTGATTTCTTCTCCCTGAGAAATACTTTTTTTAACCTGGGTTTACCACTGGAAAAAGGCATAGTTGTGATGCGTGCAATTTAGAAGTGGAAGTTAATATTTTATTAGTAATTAGTGACATATTAATATTTTAAAATTATTTTAACGTGTTTTAATACTTTAACATTAATAATTAATACGTTTAATATTAAGAAGTCATTGCAATATTCAGTCAATGGCTTTAAAACAGACAGTAGATTCCCAGATTACATCCAGAACTATGAGAATGATGTGGGTTTCTCATTCTATCAGTTCTCCTACGTATTCTGAGGACCACATAGATATTGGTTCTTCAAGCTCTGTCTGCAGATGGTTTGCAGAGTTTAAAATGAAGACAGATTATTGGCTTTCCAATTTCTTTTCCTCTGTTCACAACTAGAGGTTCACTCCTGGTTTCTCTTCTTTCTCCCTCTAAATTCATTGAGTGCAACTTAAAAGAAATTCCTACCTCTTTTTTTTTTCTTTATCAATATCTCTTCTCTAGATTTTTTTTTTCCTGAAAGGAAAAGATTACACTACACAAAGTTTCATGGCTGTGATAACCTCTAACGGAGAAAAAAAAATTCAAGCTAAATGCAATGAAAGAAAAAAAAATCAGTAGTTCCATGATACATGTCAGATTTGTGGGGTGAGAAATTTATGTTATTTTAGACATTTAATACCTTTACTGAATGATTTCTTTTACCTCTAGAATGCTAATGCAGAGCTTGATATGACATCATGAAAAGTCTATTTAATATCAATAAATTGTGGATGCTGCAAGCCAGGCCTCATACACACTCTGAATCAAGAGGCTTAGTTACAAAGCTAATCACCTCAGAGTGCAACTCCATTGCAGGCTTTCATTTCACACCCAGGGAGCAGACATGAAAATCCCAAATGGAAGAGATATACAAACAGGTTTCAGTATGCACACACTGCTACCCTGGGGCTGGGTATGTTGCATATTTGTGTACACAGTATACGAATGTGTGCGGAGCAAGTGGGGATTACAGCTGAAATACAGCATAACTAAATACACTGCTACAGGAAAAACTTTGCAAGAACAAACTAAGAGTGAAAAACACCTTTTCGAGTGTGCTTCCAGGTGAAATGCGACAATGGCTTCTAATTATTACGATGTGAAAAACATTAGAATAAATAGAAACAAGCTTACTCCCCCCCCCATCCTTGACTACAATACACCAGCTACAGACAATAGCCTTTTTCTGTTGTCACCACGCAGCCACTTTGAGCCAGTGTTTTAGCAGTCCACCCTCTCCATTATATTATGCTATAAAACCCAGCACAATTCAGCACATCAGAGTATAATTTCCCCAAGGTTTTATAAAAATCATTAATATGAAACATTAATGTGAAGGACCTGTAGGCCTTTTTTTTTTTCTTGTTTCTTTTTTCTTTCTTTTCTTCTTCTTCTTCTTCTTTTTTTTTTTTTTTTTTTTGGTTAAGAGTTTAAATCTATTGACTTGTAACTGGCTTTTAAAATGACATTTTTCCTTGCTGCCTTCAATTCAGTCCAAATTAAAAAAAAAATAATAAAATAAAAAGATGCCAGATGTCACGAGGCCAATAAGCAGGTGGGCTGAAGCTTCTGTACCAATTCAAACTGGCACCGCATCAAACCTGGTGGGTATAACCTTTAATTCACTGCTTCCCTGGCACCAGATCTAGCTCCATCTGCTCAGTCTTGCTAAGCTGTGCTTGTTTCTGTGCAGGGACGATGCCAACAATGCAAACTGTCTCCTACATGTGCAGGGAATCATCAGTGCAACTAGTTTTTCGAGACCCATATGGTGGCATCTGCGAATGCACACTGTCAGCATCGCTGCCTGTACCACCCTTCGAGTTTTAAGAATGGGAGGAGAGAACGCCAGTTTGTAATTCACTATCGAGAGCCAGGAGGAAAACTTTTTCCTTCCTTCTGAGTGCTTTTATTAGGGTCTTTTGAAGTGAAGACCCAAGACATTGGAAGAAGCTTGACTTTGTTTTAGCTCAGAGGCTAAGAACTCTGGGAAGACCCTGGTCCCCTTGTGTCCTGACTCAAGAAGCTTGGCTCGACTGAAACCAAAGTCTTCCCCATCCATGCACCAACATTTGAGAAGCTATCTTTTGAGAATTCATTCTCAGTTCCATTAAGATCTCAAATACTAAGATTTAAATAGATTGGGGGTGGGGGTGCAGAGATAAATCTCGTTCTACCAGAAAATAAATGAAAATGGGAAAACAAATTTGTTTTATCACTATGTGCACTCAGCATGCCTTAGAAATACTGAGCATCCTGGAACTCTTATTTTTTTTAAATGACAAATGACCCTCAACCTACTTATCCATTTTGTATTATTTGCTGAGCACCGATGAGGTGATTTGAAGGAAACGTATAGGGGTGCACAGTTGTGCTTTGTAAAATGGTGGGAAAGGCCTAAACAGCCAGGTACAGCCAATTACCTTGGAGCCCAGAGCTCCCAAATGAAACAGTGAATTTTCTAGATCCATGCCTACTGACAATTCCCCACTCTGTTCCGTTTCTCGGTACAAACGCCCAGAGTCTGACTTCCAGTAGCCTTAAGGCGGGAATCCCTGATCAGCACTGTACTGCTAACCAGACACAAAAACATGCGGATTTGTTACTTTGCTTGTTTACTATCTATTTCCCCCACTGACCACAATTTCCATGAAAAGAAGAACTGTACCTAACTCACCATTCCAAACTCAGCTTCTAGCGAGGTATCCAGCACAACTAAAGTAGTTGTAGTTATGCTGTAGGTATAGTTATTCAATAAATACTTAACAAATCATGAATTTATAAACACAGGCAATTCTGTTTTTAGATAGTGTAAGAGAAAACATTTATTTCAGAATATACAAGATATAGGAACCAGGAACTGGATTGACCTTGCTATTAACAAGTAATAACATACCAATAATACGACTTAGAGAATCCAGATTCTAAGCTAAACATTATGCTAAGCAGTTCACGTTTTTTACCTTATTTAAAATTTCAGCAGCCCTATCCGTTACGAAGCCGATCCGCATTGTACAGATGAGAAAACCAGTCCTGCAAAGTTTAGCAGCTAGTAAGCAACAGAAGCAAGAGCCAAATCCAGCTCTGACTCCAGAGTCTAAGCTTTTAATCACAACATTAAAAGGCCTCCCCTCTATCAAAATATTTGGTAAATTCAGTCTAAATCAAATGGAAAAAAAAGTGTCAGACAAATAGATTTATGTTTCTACCATATGTTAGGTATTATTTTGAAAATCTCCTCTCCATCAAACTATTGTTATTATTATTAGGTTAATGATTTGGGGCAAGTACGTATTCAACCTTTTATTTGTTTAAAAGACATTGATGTTATATCATACATGAAACATATAATATCTTACCAAGAATCCTAAAATTCACAAGTATGAAAAATACAATTCTCACTCTGTTAACACCCATCTCTGATGGTTACATTTCTGCATATATGGGAACTCTTGATTGCTGTATTAGTGATCTCAATACCATCTGGCAAAATAAAGATCTTGAAATACGAGGCAGAAGCATTTAGGGAAAGGATCATGATAATTGTAGTGCAATATTTATCACACACACACACATTTAAGAATGTTAATTCACCTGATAAATGTTAACACACAACTGAAACTAGGAAAATAATACCTTTCCTAAACATTAAAGTATTGAAAATTCTTTTTATTTTCACTGATTTTAGTTGTCATTGTATTCCATGAAATGATTTAAGCAGCGCAACGAGAGCCTGATGACATTGCCTCACCGAAAGAAATATGTCCCATAAAATCATAGTTACTACAAAGACACACCTACGTAGATCCCGCCTTTAACCTGTAAGGATCTCTTTGGGAACTTGATGATTTCTTCACTCCACTTCAATTCAATCCATCCTCTTCCTTATGCCTCAACCCAACCTTTCTTTAGCCCATGTGTGCACGCGGGGCCCAAACACGGAAACACACACACACTTTTTTTCCCTAGAAACAAAAGGTAGGAAGGGAGAAAACAAGGAAGGAAAATGTTAGCGCCTACACATAGGGGGCATTTCCAACAGAAATTCCACCAAGAGTCCAGTCCCCCAGTGCATTTCTTCTCAATCAGAATCAGAGGATAGGGAGATTTTTAAACAGGCAAATGGATTATGAAAAAGTAAAATTTAAATACCAGAGCACAAACACTGCAAACAGAAGGGAGGTCACTGTACCCAAAGCACAGGAGCACACACTCTAAACGAATGCTAGTGACCATGGGTTCTGTAAGAATATGGCTAATCTCAGGCTGCAGTAATTTTTCTAGTTCATTGAATTGCTTCAAGGATCAAATACGATAATGGATATGACACTGCGTTGTTCAATGTGGCATGCGACACAAATGTAAGGTGACTTTTTATAAGCATTATTATCATTCCTTATTGCCAGTCATGGCCCAAACACTTCTGTCAACACAACAGGGACGAGCAAGACTCTCATCACCAGGGAAGTCTGACTCCAAATGGCAGATGCCTTGAAAATGACCACTTTGCACATTTAAGTTCCACTTCATCTCACACCCGAGCTGCCAGGTCAACTGACTTGAGCTTCATAAACCTAAATCAGCACATTTTGGTTCTCAGTGACCACCATCCTCATTTGCATTCAGGTAGGTCTTGCAACTTGGAATCTGTTCAGGGTTTAAACCTCAATGGAAAAATCTCCTTGACGGAGATTCAGTGCAGGAGCTTAAATATCACCCCAGGGCAGCTTGGTAAAAAGTAGGACTGAAGGCATACCCCAGTGTAGAAGCCCTGTCCTCCCTTCTAACTCCAGCCCTACCTCAACTGCCAAGACCATCCAGGTTATACACAAGTAAGAAGAAATAAGCAAGCTTGTGCTCTGCTCTTTCTTCTAGCCTCGGGTACGCCGTCTTTGCCTTCCTTGACCTTCCAGTGCCTGTTTTTCCCTACTCCTTCAGTCTCTTCACAAAACCAGGCAAGTGATGGCACCAGCTCTGTCCAGTTCCAATACAGAATGAGAACGTGCTCATTAACCAAAACATTGTAAGAGGAACAGAGCTGAAAACTTATGTACCAGACCCGGTGCCCAAGCACTTCATGTATTTCATCCTCATAATAATCCTGTTTAACAGATGAGAAGACTAAGGCTTGAAGAGGCAAAGAGATGGGTCCAAACCTGGATATGTCTGAAACCCACACTTGAGCTCTGGAACCCCGTGCTGGTGCTCTACAAACTGGGGAAGACATGGTAAACTGGGAGGTCATGAAGCCTGGAATCACATGGCACATCCTGCAAGGCTCTTTTACTTGAAAACTTTTTGTAAAAAAAAAAAAAAATATTATATCAAAATAAACAGAATGTATTATGGAGTAGAAAGCCATGAGGACATGAATTTTTAATTTTAAGGATTCAAGTAATTGCATGCACGTCATGGCCATCTTGTCACAGAAGTTTCTGCCCTTCTGCCCAGTGAAGGGAAGACAGACTATGAATACGGCAGGGGCCCCTCACATACTGCTAAACTATTCCTCTGTGAACTAGTGGGTCTCAAATCTGTCCATATATTGGTATCATTAAGGTTTTTTTTGTTTTGTTTTTTAAGTACTCCTGTGGTATAAGCTCTACCCGCAAACAATTTGATTTAAGTGGTCTAGAGTGGGTCCAGACATCCGTAATTTTCCAAATTCCCTCAGAATGACTCCACAGACAAAAAGCATGTGTCACATTATCAATTAAATAAACACGGTTTAAAATGCTTCTCAATCATTTCAGACATACCTGTGTATGTCTACCTGAGTGGGGCTCTGGGCTAGGCCCATGGTACTTGTAACCGGTACAGAAATCAGGACCTGAAATATGCCTCCTGTAGGCCTGAAAGATAATTAACTGAATTGTCTTGTTACTTTTCATTGCCTCCTTCTGCCCTCAGGTAGACAGTCTAAACAGTAGTGTGAATAGACTCTTTTTATGGCCCTTATTTCTACCTGGTGGCAAATAAAATGGTAGAAGGCAGAAAGACATAATTCCATCCTAATGTCATCAGGAGACAAAGTTATTATAGGATCAGTCTAGATGAAGGCAGGACAGAGGCAGAGGTAACAGAGAAAGGAGGAGGGAGGGGTATGGGTCACCTGCTGAGAATGCACCATACTGAATTCCAAATTCCTCCAGGTCAGGTGTTGAATGATCAGTAAGCCATACTGAAATGAAAGATCACTGGTGTTAAGTCCATTAGACATTTGTCCCAATCCAATAGTTCCAGTGGTGACAACCAGAGTGAGAACAAAAATTAGCACAGGAGTATAGGGAGAAAGAGGGAGAGAGAGGGAGAAAGAGAAAAAAAAAACATAAAAAGACACCAACAAAGGAATTACAAAAGTATTTTGTCATTTTTAGGAATTTGTGCTTTGATACTAAAAGAAGACGATGCATGGCTATTCAGATTGGGAAGTTCCTAGTTCCAGTTTCCAGCATTCATAAACAGATATTTTGCGGGATTTTGATTCATGAGTTTAGGACCCATTCCACCTTCCAGGTGTCTGTTTCCAGTTTGGGATTTGAAGCGACCAAGTTAAGTGGAGTAACACAGATAATCCAGGCATTTCAACGCATCCTTGTGTTTCCTGACAGATGATAATAACTGCTGTACTCTTTTGAGCACCTTTATGCGTGGGGCACTGTTCTAAATGCATTTTATGGATTAAACTTTTTGCTTGGCTAGCTACTCCCAGCTCCGGGTGTCATGCAGGTGTGGTCAGATGGTGCCTGGAACTGGAGCAGCTGGGAGCTGGCAGGGCTTCTCTCCCTTCATTTAGCCACAAAGATTCTTCATGCGGTCTCTGCACATGGACCAAGCTGGATTTTCACAGCATGGCAGCCTCAGGGCGGTGGCCCTGGCTACGGGGACACTTGTGCACCAGCACGGGGTTCTGTGCCATATTTCCTTTCATTAGCAAGCGTCGGAAGGTATGCAGCATCACTTCCACCACATTCTCTTGGTTATGAGCAAGTCGCAGTCCCACTCAGGATTTAAGAAAGGCCAGTTAGGCTCTACCTCTTTCTAAGAAAATGTCTGGGTTCTAGAATAGCATATGGCACTGGTATGGCCTCTCTGGAGAATACAATCAGTCACAGATAGATAAGATGGGGTATGTAGATATAGATGTTTGAACCTATTGAATGCATCAATCTATTGAACTTGTATGTATATTACACACACACACACACACACACACACACACACACACACACCCTAAGGTTTCTCAAAGTATGGTCTGAAGATCCCTTCCAGTAATAGAATCGTCTGAGTGCAAAAATTGTCTGATGGTCATGCTATCCTCCCCCTCCCCCATTGGTTTGCGTTTCATTTTCCTTAGGTTGCAATCAATTCTGGTCTCGCCCTATCTGCAGCGAGGGGTATGACTGTGGTATGATAAGAATTATTTCCACTTGACTCTGGAAGCCCAGGCTGAGTGTCTTGGATAACGGTATCAACCCTGCCCACTCTCTCTGCCCCACCACCCCCTGGGAGAAACTAGACGGGATTGATTCCCACCCTCTTCTTTCCATAGTAGAGGTGGCACCTTAACTCCTTATGTCTAGAGTCAGTGTCTTCTTTCTCCCTACAAGAGAAGCTGTAATTTCCCCCCAAAGCCTCCAAGTTCCCAAGTTGACCACCCTTTATTATCAGGCAACTCCCATAAATAACTGGCACCAAATAACTTGGACTCCTTGCTCTATGGCAGCTTGCATGTTCCGGTCACACTTACTTTCAACCTTAGAGATCACTGAGAAGAAAGGTCCCTGTCCTGGAACACAGATTCACACTAGACACTGCATCACATCTAATAAATCCTAAATCAGGCCATCCTTTGTTCTGGCCATTGTGATGTTTTCTTTCCCAGCGTCCTTTAGAATGCCCATTTATTCTTAGAAGTAGAAAACTATGCCCATTAAGGTTTGCAAATTCTGACATTGCTCCTGTACAAAGGACATCTGTAAGAAAATGAAAATGATTCCCTAAGAATCCAGAGTATAAAACCAAATAATAGTGGCTTCCTTGTTTATTATCTCAGTCACCTTGATGCCTGGCAGTCACATTATGCCTAGATGTTTACTTACTAAGTGTATTGATGTGGCTCAGTCAGCAAAGCATGGGACTCTTGATCTCAGGGTCAGAAGTTCAAGCCCTACGTTGGGCATAGAGCTAACTTAAAAAAACAAAAAACACTTAAAAAAAGTAAGCAGATTGATTATTTACTAAAAAAATTGTTGGTCTTTATATTAGAATTCTTTACTTGTAGGTCCCTCCAATTTGATATGTTGATGTGTCTGAGCATCAGAAATTGCAAATTGCAAATTTCACCAGACAAATGCAACTTACAGTTATGTTTTTGTGGCCTGTAAACTTTTTAAATATTTAATAGCCAGGATATAGACGTAGAGGGATAGCTTTAAAAATTAGATTTCTGGCTTCTCTTAAAAACAAAAAAATCACTGGATCTGGCACCACAAGGCCCATGTTGCTTTTGGCCAATTATCAGTTAGTTGATGCTGAGTAGCTGTTCTCTTTGCACCTGGCTGGTGGCTAATCTGCTTTACTTATTTTGCATTACCTCCTTGGCCCCTGAGGGCATTAAGTTTGAGACACTTAATAAATTTCATATCGAAAATATTCAGCTTATCAAATGATAGATAGTAATAAAGCTTGTATTATAATTGGCATATCTATTGAAATACAGAGAAGCAATGGAAAATGTCAAGAGAGCTACTCAATGTACAATCACCCAAGAGTAATAGTAGAGCTATTTGGTGGTAATTTATCTGTCAACCTCAATACATACCTAGGATCAGGAAGGGGGATAAAGAAGCATCTGAGCAGACTGAAAATATGGCATGAAATTCATGCAATAGAATGCGTGCACGTTCCTCATAGATGAGTACCCTAAACCCTCATTCAACACCCATTTGCTTTTCTTTTAGATCATGTAAGTAGAAAGCTTAGAGTGATAAATATTCTACAAATAACCCATAATCCTTTCATAGAGAATACTGTTCACAGTACACTATACCATCTAGGCAACTGCATGCGGATTTTTAAAAATATCAGTACCATGTCATGTATGTACATGTATATATACTATATACCATCATTTTTAAAGATTTGAGAGAAAGAGAGATAGTGAGAGAGCATGAACAGGGTAAGCAGGGAGAGGGAGAAGTAGGCTCCCCTCTGAGCAGGGAGCCCACTGTGGGGCTTGATCCCAGGACCCCAGGATCATGACCTGAGCCGAAGGCTGACGCTTAACCGACTGAGTCACGCAGGTACCCTACGTATCATCTTTTATAGCATTTCTTTTCAGTTAGTGCAGCCTTAATCTTCCCTTTGTTTTATTCCCTTTTACATGTTTTTTAATAACTGCACTATTCCACAACATAGATCCACTATGTTTTAAGTGGTGTAGCTTTTTTATCTAACTTTTATTACTATTGTCATTATTTAATAAACAACCTTGAAGATGAATTTTCCCTCTATGTTTATGATTATTTTCTTAATGCATGAATATAAACACTTAATATAAAGTACAAAAACTGGAGATTGCTCATTCAAATGATATGCTTATTTCTAACATTTTTGGATACTTACTTTGGAAATATCTCTTAGCTTGTTTGGGCTACTTTAACAAACTTCCATAGACTGAGTGGCTTATAAACAACAAACATTTATTTTTCACCGTTCCGGAGCCTGAGAAGTCCAAGATCATAGTGTCAGTCTGAGTGTTGTTTATAAGGCACTAATCCCATTCATAAAGGCTCACTCTCATGACCTGGTCAGTTCTCCATGGTCTCACTTCAAAATACCATTACACTGGGGATTAGGTGTCAACAAATGAATTTTGGATTTCAGCTGTTACACAATTGGTTTGTTTTTAAATAGTTAAGTGAATAAATATGTTTTTCTGTTCTAAGTTGTAAGATTCAATTGTCTGGAGAAATTCTCACCAAAGTTCAACACGTTATTCACCATTGATAACAGATAAATTAGATATTACTACTTATGAGATCTCTCCAACTTATACCTGCATTACTCTATAGACTACAAAGGCATTCTGGTGATAGCATAAATAAGCATGCCATTGTTTTTGGAGAATCCCTATGCATATCAATTATCCATTGCTACAAGAATGTTACATTAGAAATTACCACAAAACTGGGGCACCTGCGTGGCTCAGTCAGTTGAGTGTCCACCTTTGGGTTTCATCTCATGATCGTGGGATTGGCCCTGCATGGGGGTTTGCACTCAGTGGGGAATCTGCTTAGGATTCTCTCTCTCCTTCTCCCCTACCCCAATCTCCTCAAAGAAATAAATACACTTTTAAAAAATGACTACCAAACTTAAAGGCAAACAACAATAAGTATTCACAAAACGCATGAGTTTGTAGGTCAGTAATTTAGTCTGGGCTTGGCTGGGAACCTCTTGTATGGAATGAGCTTGCTCACATATCTGGTGGTGAGCATCACGTGAAGTCTTGGCTGGGTGGATTGGCTACCTGGCTTTTCCCCACATCTACCATCCTCACACAGTCATATTCCCATGATGTTGCAAAAGGAAAAGTATCAGCATAAATGCTCAAGTGCTTTCTCTAGATTCTTTGATCACACCTCATTGGCCAAAGCAAGTCACATGGCCATGCCCCAAGCTGGAGTAAAGAGACACAACAGTTAGACAGCAATGGGAGTGGTTTCAGAGAGGTGTGATAGATTCAGCCTTTAATGAAATAAGTCTTCCATTCTATAGAAAACATTTACAGTTTTTTTTTTTAGATGGTTATCCTTGAGCTGGTGTTATTGTTAACACACCCTTCCAGTATACTTGAGAATCCATTAAACCTGAGAAATGGCTAGCAAGTCTGATTCCTCTTCGTAACTCCACATTATAGGGCCAAACCAAAAAATTCTTGTACCCAAATGGAAAAAACATTATGGAAGAAACATCTATTGGGATGCAGCTGGACAAATCTGATATAGCTGGGGAAAATTTCTCTTGGCCTTAACTGACATGTATTCATTTCAGAACCAAAAATTGAAAAGAGCATCTGGTATTTTATAACGAGTCTTTGTTACAGTTTATTTTTAAGCTTGCATTTTATCATCCAACACAAAGTTAATTTCATACAAAACTAATTCCATGAGAGCATCGGGATGGATAAATGCTCATTGAGTAACTGAATGCTGGATTTAATCAATTGATATTTGAATTATGTCCTACAAATAATTAATAGTAGACCTTGCTCTGTTTTATAATTCATCCAGACAGAAATGGACTTCATATGCTTTTTCATTTCTCCCCAACATCAAAGTAATTTTTCTTATGGATAGAAAGAATGAAAAAAATAGATATGTTATTCCACTAAAAAATATGTCTTATCATCTGGGAAGTCTTACTAATATAAGTTTGAGGACAGTATTAGATAAGGAAACTCAGGAGATGAAATGTAGAAGGCTGTTAGTGGTAGGAGGGTACACATATTTTCTCTACAATCGCCCACTGAGATAGCAAGATGATAATGTTTTAGAATTAGAAAACACATGTTTATATAACTTGTTTCATCATTAAAAGTAAAGACATAACTGAATTCATTTTGAACTTTAGTATGTGAATTGATCTATAATGACATTGTAAAAGAAAAGAAGCTATTTGTACATTTTTAAAAAGCAAAATTATCATTATTATAAGAAGGTATAAAATATTTATACACGAAACAACCTGAATGAAACGTGAAGCATTATACCAAGTAAAAGAAGCCAGTCACAAAACACCACATGTTGCATGATTCCATCCATAAGAAATGTCCAAAATAGGCAACTCTACAGAGATAGGAAGGTTAGGAGTTGCCTGGGGCTGGGATAGGGAGTAGGAATGAGGAATGACGACTAGTGGGTACTATTTCTTTGGGTATTTAAAAGAGTTCTAGTACTAAATCGTAGTGATATTTGCACAACGCTAAATATACTAAAAAGTCATTTCTCTATACATTTTAAGTAGGTGGATTGTATGGCCTATGAAATATAGCTTGAGAAAGTCGTAAAAAATGTAAAGTTGAAAATCTGACAGATACTTAGAGAAGAGGCAAACATAAAGAAAACTGGATACAAAGAGAATATTAATCATTAATAGTTTAAATCAATTGGAATTATTTTACTAAAATTATATGAATGATTTAAAATGAATCATAATATCATTTAGGTTTAAGTAAACTGAACTAAGAATCATTTTTATCATTAGTGTAGTGAAAATTAGATACATGGAGTTTAAAAAAGACAATGAGAAAAAGAGAAAATAGATCATTGAAATATAATGAAGGGACACGGGTAAATTCCAAAGAAGGAAATGAAGGCATTTGAAAAAAAGGAAAAGATCAAATAGGAAGGAAAGAGGTCTGACAGGAAAATAATGAGTCCTACCTCAGGACTCAAGTTTCCAGGAACATTATTAGCATGATGGCTGGGGTAAGACAACATTCTCTTCCAAGTTGAATTATCACAGCATAGCTTCTCCTTTGTTTAAAATATTTTTTTTTCCTGAAAGAACCACGCGTATCTATAGTCACAAAAATTTGTGAGACAAATATAAATAATATACCTAATGTCCTGATCATATTATGTGTTTATAGATTCACAGAACCCACCTAGCTGAGGGAGACCTGAAGAAGGATAGCTAATTTACGGGGAGCCTCCAAGTGTAGACTCATCGCTCCGTATTTTTGTTTTTAACTTTTCTTCAAGGTTCTCCTGTTTGTCTTCGTAATTCTCTAAAACACATGAGATCCTTTAAGAGTCAATGCAGGTGCTCACATACCTGATTACAGCAAGCCACACCACAAGCACGCACATTGATCTCTGAACCAAAAAGCTGCATTACGGACAGTCAGCTCTCACAACCTGCTTCACTTCGCCTCAGAACACCCAAAGATTCTGGAATAAGAATCGATCTCTATCACATATCCCCAGTCACTTTTGTTGAAATCACAGGCCCATGTCACACACAACATTCATATCGAATTACTTATTTCTTCTCTGTCAAGCAACAGCTTAACCTTGGATTGACTTCTTAGCTTACAAGCTACGCAAAGTTATTATGTGACCGAGAAAAGCTAAAGTACATGCGAAGAAAGCAGACAGGGAAGGCCACCCAGTTCAATCAGAGCCAAGGAAGCCAAATGACAGTTCATAGCTTATATTGTCCAAGGTGAAACCTTTTAATCGCAGTCACTCTTCAGTGTTCTGAGTTTCAGAATGCATTTCAGGAAATAAAAATTAAAAAAAAAAGGTAGGTTAAGACTGAATAATTAAAGTACACTAAATGAGCACCTGGTAACAGCAACGGATCAACCCAATAAGGATTTGTCCTTGTCTGAAACATTTTGAGAGTGCTACACCCTGAAAAACTGCTGAGACTGATGTGAATAGTGGTGATGCAACCTAAGAACTCCTTCTGGAACGTTCTCAGACACAAAGTGAGACCGATCCCTTGGCATCTGCATTGTCGACTCCTGTTAGCTCTTCCTATTCCTTCTACTCTTAGGATCTACTATACTCAGATATGGCTTGATCCACTTTGGGAATACTCTTATCTTACTTCTTTACTTATTTCTAGAAGACACGTTTCTGTTCACCACCTTACCCCATATCTCAAATAATAATAAAAACGTAATAATAAAAACGTGTTTACGTTTAATGGTAAAAATAAGTGGTAAACATTTCGGTGATGACATATCCTAAAGAGAACAGCAGAGAAGCAAAGTTACTAGTGAAGTTATATAACCACTCAAAGTAACCCTTTCTTACTTGATGGAGTGAAAGATTTCAATATGTTGCAATTAAACAGTGTCTCTTTATTTACATCTAACCAGATATATTTTTTTAAGATTTTTTTATTTATTTGAGAGAGAGAGCAGCGTAAGAGAGAGAGAGAGAGAATCTTAAGCGGACTCTCCACTGAGCATGGAGCCCCATGGGCTCAATCTCACAATCCTGAGATCATGATCTGAGCTGAAATAGAGAGTCCATCACTTAACCAACTGAGCCACCCAGATGCTGCTAGCCAAATATATTTATGCTACTGAGCCCACTTGAATTTGGCTCTCTGAAATACAAACTGCAGAAACATGCTAGGAATACAGCATTTAGGTTCTGGGAATCATCTAGGAAGTTTACGTTTGCATAGCTTGATTCATATAAAGCAGACCTAAACATTCATTAGAAAATTAAATGTGGCTTTAGAGGGTAGTACTAATGAACTCTGGAACAAGAAATAGAAAAACATAGTTCATATGAAATGAATGAGGAAAAAATAAAATCAAATGTTAGACACACAGGAGACAGAAAGGAAAAATTGCCAGAGTTATTGTAAAAAGAGTGACTAAACATGTCAAGGCATTTTAGAGATAAATGGAGTTATTAATAGAAAGCCTTTCAAATAGCAGTGGTGCAGGATTTTAGAAATGGATAGGGAAACCCAGAAATCAGAGAAATGATAAATAAAAACTTTTTACATTGAAAGAGAGATACACACAAAAAGGGAGTGTGTAAATTGTATCACCTCATCTCAAATCACTTTTTGACAAGGTAGGATATAAGCAATAGCTAATTAGTTAGGAGGAGACCACTGAGATGCTCTAGTGACAGTACTCGTTTTTAAGAAAGAAAGGGAAGTGTTAGAGAAAAGTGGATATTTTAGATTATTCTAGGAGCAAAAAGATTTACTGGAGATATAATCTTGGAATCACTTCTTTATTGTTAGGTATAGTCACAGAAATAAAACCATATTAAGAATCAAACAACAGTTTTATACTATGCATTATCATTTATATACTATATTATGGAATAGCATAACATATCCTTTTACATATGACTTCTACTCAGATAAAATTTCACTACAATTCCAATTTTTTCAAATGACAATATGACAAGAATCTAGATTTTTTAAATTTAGAAGTAAATCTTGGATCTAAAGACAACTTTACAAAATTCAGATGGAAAAACAGCTACTAGCTCAGCCACCTGAGATATTTGCCAAGAAGCCAGGTGCTTTGTGGGAACCTCTTCCATAGCTTAGCATCTGGGTTTTCTAAGTTGTTACCAAGGGAGGAAAAGGGAAAAAAATCCACCACAGTGTGTAGTGCGGAGGTTACTGGCCTCTTCAGAACAATCATATGAAAATGTTTTCTTTTCAACAATGAGCCTTACAAAATGGGAATAGACATCCAAAGGTAACAAAATATTATATGCTCTAAAATGTCTTTTCTGCATTATTTTTAATTTATGTTAAGACTGTATTAGCTTCAGAGTGTTTATCTATGTCCCCAAGAGAGGATTAGCTAGGAACATTCTTTGAGATAAACTAAAAGAACTATTTGGTGCTGGCACTGTTAAATTTTTCCGATGTGCAGGTGTTTGTAGTATTTGTACAGTTGCCTGATTGGTTTCCATCCAGGTAAATCCACAGAGAATAAGGTTTATCGTTTCAGGATGGAAGGAGCAGAGGCTATTGCAGGGTAGAGTGAAAACCTGCCACTAGCCACTTCCGAGCTATTTTCAGAGTTTCATGTTCTGACTCTGAGAATATAAGCAAGCCTTCACTTGCTCATTAAATGTTTCTTGCTGATCTTTGCTGAATCCCATTCATCTTACTTTTCCCCCCAACATCTTTCACAATCAACTCCGCATTCATAACTCTTCATCAGTATTACAAAATAAGAATATATATTGTTACTGACAAATAAGAAAATACACCAAGAAGCCTGTTATTTTTGCATATGCTTTAGCAGAGTACTGGAAAAAAAAACAGTTCATTCCCTCTATTCCACTGACAAAATTTTGTAGAGTGTCTGAAATTTTTCAGGCACTGTGCTCGGTGCAGAGGATAGAAGAGTGATAAAACCAGAAATGGTTCCCTGCCTTCGTGGAGTTTATGGTTCACTGGGAAGGCAGAGAATAACTGAACAGCAGATTAGAGGTTTCAACCATGACAACCAATGGAAATGCAATGCTGCTTTCCACAGGATGTATTAGACCCGCAGGCTGAATTAATACATGATTTAATCAAAACTCCCTCACCCTTGAAACTCTTCATCCAGAGCAGAAGCCATGGAGTTGGAGGCTGGGAAAAGATTTGTTAAGGTTTCTTTGAATCTTGCTATGAGTTCCCCAGACCAAACAAACAAACAGAATGGTGGAGATCAGAGTGTCCCTGTCTTTACCTCAACCTTTTAGGCACAATGGATTGGTGGCTAACTGTAACCTAGAAAGCCAGATTATAGGAACAGGCTGGCCAGCTGCTTCTGTAACAGAATGAAGAAGAATTAATGCTGTATTGGGATTGTGTTGTTCATCCAGAATTTGTCCTGTAAAAGAAACCTAAGACTGTTTTTATCAGATGTGGGCAGGAGGAGAGAGGGCTGGTCAGGAGCTGTTCTAAATTCTACATTAGAGGGCAATGCAGGAGGCTGATAGGACCCCAAAGATAAATTTGATGTGCTATAGACTTTTTTTTAATTTTTATTATTTTTTTATTTTTTTGTTTTTAAAGATTCTATTTATTCATGAGAGACAGAGAGAGGGAGAGAGAGAAGCAGAGACATAGGCAAAGGGAGAAGCAGGCTCCTTGCAGGAAGCCCGATGTGGGACTCATCCCAGGACCCCAGGATCACACCCTGAGTCGAAAGCAGACACCCAACTGCTGAGCCACCCAGGCATCCCAATTTTTTTTTTTAGGAGGTGCTAAGAGGTATGTGACCTAAAAGAGAAAAATGCATTTCCTATCTCAGGCAGTACAGAGAATCAAGATTGGAACAAGGTGATATGAAAAAGGCACAAAATTTAAGGGGGTACCAAAAGCAAAAACTCAGTAATCATGATAAGTAATACTTAATGCAATATTTTAAAACATCAGAATTAATGCAAAGCAATCGATGATGAAAAAATAAATAAATAAATAAAAAGTTTAAAAGAACAGGAAGGATCTAACCCTGTACTTATAGATCCCTGACTCATTTGCCTCAACTTAATCTTGGCCTTGCAGGGAAGATTCACAGAGAGGCCCTCTGAAGAATCAAAAATCACCCAAGAAAGAATCACCTTTAAACATCTGGCAGACCCGGAAAAATGAAGCTCTCTTATACTCGTACCAGCTGGCAAGACTAGACCGCTTCCCTTGTCTTTTATCCTTCCTCCTTTACCAATAAGACCATCAGTTCTCGTTCCTGTTGGGGTCCAAAACTATTGTGAGTAAGTGGAGAAGATGAGCAAGAGCTGGGTGTAAGGAGGGTTGATGAAACCAAGTTGAGTCTGTCTTCTATGTCTTAGCATAATCACAGGTTTTTGTATATTATTTAAGAGTTACAGTTACTCTCAGTTTTTTTTTTTTTAATCCATTGTCCAGGAAAAGGATAGCCAAATGAGCAATCCAAGGGGACTATAGGAAACAAAGATTTTCTATTTGTTTAGTGTAACAGTTATATGAGAACATAAATAAGTTTATAATTACAAATCAAAGCACATGTTCTATGGAAAACAAACATGGTGTTAAGCTGGGTGAGAGTGGGGACTCTTTGAGATAAGCTGGCTGGGAACAGTATATCTGAGCGTCTCTGAAGAGATGCCAGGCATCCCAAGAGTTAGAGGAAAAGCCCTGCAGCAGAAGACGGCATGTCTCCTTCCATATCCTAAACGCCAGATTGACGATTGACTACAGTGTACCCATTGGTGGCATTAGATTAGAAGGGGGAAGACAAGGGCCAGAACATATGGGTTAAGGCAAGGACTTTGAACTTTTTTCCTAAGTTCCATGAAGGTCCAATTAAGGGCTTTGAGGATGGGAATGATATGATCTAGTTTTACCATTGAAGTCCTAGACAGTGCAATAAAGCAAAATAATAATAATAATAATAACAATAATAATAATAAAGAAATACAAAGCATGAAGAATAGAAAGAAAGAAATAAACTGCCTCTATTCACAGACAATTCAGAATATCCTAAGGAATTTTTAACTACTAAGGAGAACTAGTAAATGGATTTAGCAATCACAGAATTTAAAAAAAAATTGTTAAAAAAACTACTTTTGTTTCTACACATTAGCAGAAAAGACAATAGGAAAACAAAATTTACAAAGCAATATTGCTTACAATAGCCTCAAAAACCATAAAATACTGAGAAATAAAATTAACAAGAGATGTAGAAGACCTCTTCAATAACAAGCACACTTCTCTGTTAAAAGAAAGTAAGAAAAAAAAAAAAATAAAGTAAGAGACCTGAATAAATAGAGTTACATTGGGTTCAAGTATAAAAAGACTCAATAACATCAACATCAACCCTCCCTAAACTGATCCATATATTCAGTGCAATTCCAATCAAAATACATTAGGTATTTTTGTAGAAACTGGAAAAATAATTATAACATTTCTGTGATACAACCAAAGACCTAGCATATTCATAACAATCTTGAACAACCTTGTAAGATTCACAATATCTGATTTTCCAGTTATTTTCACAGCTATAGTAATCAAGACAATGTGGTATTGATATAAGTACAGGCAAACAATGGAATAGGCCCAAATATATATAATCAATTAATTTTTAACAAACGTGCAAGTTAAATTCAATGGGGAAAGGAAAATCATTTCAATAAACAATCCTGGAATAACCAGATAGCAATATTATACACACAAAATTAACCTCAGCCTTTTATGATACCATGAACAAAAATTAACATGACGTGGACCACAGACCTAATGTAAGAGCTAAGATTACAAACTTCCTAGAAGAAAACTTACGAGAACAATTTAGAAATCTTGGATTTGCAAAGTTTTCTTACAGAAGACATACAAAGTATTAATATATGGATAGATTGGACTACAGCAAAATTAAAAATTCGGCTAAAGGCACTCTATAAAGAAAATATATGATATGCCATATGCCAGGAGAAAAAAATTTTTAGTTTTCTTAAAACATATATTTATGATATTTACCTGTAAGTAAAGAACTCTGATAAAGCTATCACAGAAATACAAATGGCCAATAAAAAATTGGACAAAAGAACTAGTATAAGAAGATGTATCCATGGTTAATAAGCACAGGAAAAGGTCCTCAGTGTAATTAGTAGTGATGAAAATGCAAATGAAAAGCGAAATGAGATTTCATTTCCCACCTACCAGGATGGCTAAAATGAAAACTAACGACAACCCCAAATGCCGATTTGGACGCAGTAGACCTACAGACTCTTACCCATCACAGGAAGGATGCAAATGGAACAGCAACTTTAGAAAAAAAAAGTTTGGCAGTTTCTTATTAAGTGAAAAATACACCTACTCCATGACCCAGCAGTTACACTTCCATACACTCACCCACAGGAAATGAAAACATACTTCCACACAAAGAATTGTGCATGAATATTCATAATACCCAGAGACTGAAAACAATCCAAATGCCTATCAACTAGTGAAAGAGTAAATAAGATGTGTTACAGTCATACAGAGGAATAACACTCAGAAATTAGAAGAATACATTGTATGCGCACGCATACCCAATGAAGGCTTAACCTGTTGTGTTTTTTGCTGTCGTTGTTGCATTGCATCTAGATATCTACACAGTTTTGGAGGTTTCAACATAACTTACCTATTCATGTTCTAGAAAAAAAATTAAAAATATTCACCCCTGTGGTCATCTCAATGGTAAGAATATAAGGCTAGTGTAATAAACCAAATTCTACAACTTCTCTTACGTGCTTAAAACAGTAGTTTGAACCTAAGTTTCATGTATTTTAATGTGAGAGATTGAAGTGAGGAAGACAGCTATTAAAACATAATTATACTAAAATAAATCCTATTTAACTATAATATAATGGATCACTTAGATTTTATAACAGATGAAAGTTACATGAATTTGTGACTTTTGTTTAGAGTCTAAATTAGAGGGAACATACGTTTACCTCTGTGAATAAAAAAAAAAAAAAAACTAATGAAACTGGGCTTAATAGGAATTAAGGGGAAATCAAAGAAACACGATTTACCAAAACTTATTATTTATTTACAATGGGTTTAAGCCTTTATATTACATAAATTATACATATCAATAAAGGGCCTTTCGGCTTCTCTCCAGGACCCTTGGCACACCTATAAATTTGAGCAAATCTTTCAATGTTCCTTTTTTTTTTTTTCTGACGAATTCTTTCACTACAAATTAAATACTTATTGTAAGCAAGTAATATTTTATGTAGTTATTATATTTCTTCATTTCTTCATTTCATGAGTGCGTGTATGCCTGGGATTCATTCTAGACAATCCCCATATGGGGTGTGTTACAGCTTTTGTTAATGTGTAATTATGTACCATTAAAATAATAACAGCTGTCACTTATTGAGTACCTCCGCTACCTGACGCTGTGCTAAACACATTACCTACATTATCTCAATTAATCCTCGCAACAGGCCTAGGAAGTAGGGATAATAATTAATCCCCATTTTACAGATGAGGATTCGGTAGCTCTGAGAAATTAAGAAATATAACCAAAGTCTCACTGTTAAGAAATACTGGCGTGTGGTTCGAACTGAGTTCCGCAGGACTTTGAAGCCTGTGTTTTTAAATGCCAGAGTATTACCGACCCTTGCTTCTCATAACTTGATATACATTATTTGTGTAGAACTCCTGTTGCCCAAAAGGGTGTGAGAGCAGATGTCCTAGAAAACACAAAGAGAAATTGTCCACTGCTGTACGGGCTCTTCCCACAGCCCTGGACCTATCTGGCTGAATGGCACTAAGCAATATAAATACAGAAATTACCTAGATATAAACATAACCTGTCACTAGGCTTCAGCTACAAGTAATTTCTAGTTGTATTTTACCTTAAACTTTGCTCATAAAGACCCTATTACCCAAATGTCAGATTGATTACGCACTTATTTCTTCTGTATATAAAAACCCTGCGTGCGGAATAGTCAATGTGTTTAAAATGGGTTTAACCTGCAAGAACAATAAGAGGAGATGCAACAGAAAAGGAGGCTTTGAAGATGGAAGAGGGAAAATAGGGACTTTTTTTTTAAATTGCAAAATAGGGGAATTGACATACAAAATTGTATTTGGAATAAAAATCAAAGCAATCACATGGCATTAGAACAAGGAGACAAAAATACAAAAAATATAAAAGGAATGGTAATAAAAATGTCCTGACATCTATATATACTTCTAGAAAGAGAACAGAAAATAAAGAAGAAATGGCCCCATGCAAAACCCAAGAAGCTATTTTAAAAGTGAAACACATGAATCCCCAGACTCAAAGTGAGTCCCAACCAAGTGAGTGGGGAAAAACAAAACAAAACAAAACAAAAAACAAAAAACTCACTATCCCAAAGCATCCCATCTTGAAATTTCAGGATGCTGGAGACTGAAAGTTCCCAGAGGAAATAAAGAAGCCTCGTCAGAGGTGCAGGAACTCAAGTGGCATCAGCTTCTTAACAGCAACATGGGTTTCGGAAGGCGATGCAGTCATGTCTTCAGCATTCTCAGGGAAAAGTTATTTTTAACTCCAAGTCTTACGTACAAGAGGAGTGTGAAGGCAAAAGAAAGGGATTTGCAAACGTGCAAGCACATTGCGTTGGGTATGCTGTTGGGACATTAGCGTTTGTTACAATAAGACAATACGAATATGTGTGTTTCGTACTTACATATGCATTTACTTCAATATAACAGTATTATTCCTCGTCCTTCTACAGGTGATAGGAGGTATTCGCGCTGCTGAGCAGGACATTTGTCTCTGCGGCCGTTCAGGAGACCCAGGCTAGAGGAGGCCCTGCCCCAGGCAGCTTGCAAGGCCACCACCGTGTCTGCCTCCCCGTCCCCTTCCACACTGTGCCGAAGGAGCTGGAGGCCCACCCGGAGAAGTCCTCCTAGGCCTGAAAGTGACACCTGTCACTTCTCAGAGTCCACGCGTCATCCTTTAGTTTCATGGAAGCCCTGGTCTAGTCACAGGCCTGGGAAGAAGAAGACACGGATTCTGGTGAACGGCTAGCAGTCTTTGCCATCAAAGCCTCCACGCTATGCTTCCAATGCTCATTTGTTTTTTGTAGAAAGTGAAAAAATAATAAAAATAATAAAAATAATAAATAAATAAATAAATAAATAAATAAATAAATAAATGTGAAAAAAGTGAATTCTGTCTATCTATGTGAACAAGGCTGCTCTGTGGTTACCACAACTCTTGGGGAATATTTGTTCTCCACTCAAAGAAATTTCCAGATGGGCAACTTTCCTCCTCCTCCTCCGGGGCGCAGAAAAGGCAGTTGTGTTCTAGTTCGTTTCTTGTGGTGACAGTGTGACCCCAGTGGTGCTCTCTGTATGGGGCCATCCGGTCACACTGCACACTCGGTGTGCCTCGGGACTCTCTCCTGCCCATCCCCACATACCACATAAGAAGCTGGGAAAACTGGATTTTTTGTTTTGGCAGCACTTTGGGGATGTGGGCACTGTCTCCCACATCCCATTCCCATTTTAACTGCCCTTTTAGTGGGTCTCTGAGCATTCTCTAGTTGCCAGCCAGACCTTCTGTGTGCTCAGTAGTGGAAGAGCCACCCTCGGTACAGGTCATTCAGATCTCTACTCTGCCGTTCTTAGGAAAATGCGTGGGTACTGCTCTTTTTAGTTAATCCTTTCAATACCATTTGGTTATTTGACTGTGTGTCCGCGTATTCATAAATAAGGCTTCATTACTGATTATTTGTTTGCTACTTCCAGTGTCATAAACCTAAACTGGAAATTGAGTCTTCAACCCTTGCCAAAGCCATTGTCAAAAGGGAAAAATGTGAATATGATTACGTCAGTCTATAATTCATCTTTCCAGGTAAACCAGATGAGATTCCTTTAAAATGTAATTCCTTATGGGATCCCTGGGTGGCGCAGCGGTTTGGCGCCTGTCTTTGGCCCAGGGCGCGATCCTGGAGACCCGGGATCGAATCCCACGTCCGGCTCCCGGTGCATGGAGCCTGCTTCTCTCTCTGCCTGTGTCTCTGCCTCTCTCTCTCTCTCTCTGTATGACTATCATAAAAAAAAAATAAAAAAAAAGTATTCCAGTATTAAGTAAAAGGAAAATGATAAAATATCCCAATTTAAAAAATAAAATAAAATAAAATAAAATGTAATTCCTTATAGAACAAAAATTACCTTTTTCTAAAATAATTCCTTGCCAACCCCAAACACTCTTGGGGGGGGGCAATCTGCCACATGCACTGGATTTCTGGCTGAAACTCATTAGACATATCCCATAACTAAGCCACTGACATCATGTTTCCTGGGAATTTGAAACTGGGATGGAGGGACCCAAATAAGGTTAAAGTTGAGCGCTGAGACTGTGAATTCAGGTAGGGCAAGGGGTGGCTTTTGTGAATTTATTGTCTTTTATGTCCACCAAAGACACAAGAGTCAGTGATAAGAGACACATTTGGTCACAGAGAGAAGTGTAGCTCCTGTTGACTTGGAAAGTCCCTTCTGAGGCCCAGCTGTACTTGCTTCGCTTTTGTGGTTAAGATGGTTAGCTCTCAAGCCAGACGTAAAATCCTGGTCCAACCAGCAATGTGATTTTTGCCAAACTACTTAGGCTAACTTTGTTCCAGTTTTTATCATGTGTAAAATGAGGGCGATGATAATACCTAACTTATGAGGTTATTGTGAATGTGGCAGATTGGTTTTCACTTGTCTATTGCCTTCCCTGGAAGAAAATTATACCTTCCCCGTCCCCCATGGACAAGTGACTGGTAGTGCATCCCTGGGTCGTGACAGTCAGACGCGGTCGTGTGACTTGCTTCAACCAGTGGAATATGAGCAAGAATAACAGATGGCACATCTGAGCAGAAGCTTTAAGGATCACCGACTAGTTTTGGTATTGCTTCTTATGCCACCTCTTCCCCAAAACCTGGATCCTCAAAGAAAAGATTTTGGACAGTGCTGTAGAGTATAGACCTTCAACTGACATGTAACATAGGCAAGAAAAAAAATGTCTCTGTTGTGGTCAGTCACTAGAATTTGGGAATTGTTTGACACCACAGGATTATCTGGCAAAAGCTAGCCACCCATTTAATTGGTACATAATTGCTATTGTGGCTAAGAGTACATGGAGATGATTAGAGCCAAAGAGATGGAAAGCAGACAATATTTTAGAGATAGTTGTATTGCAAAGAATTGATTGGGGAAGGTCCACGCGTCACTGTGGTATCTTGAGTTTGTGCATGGAAGACGATTTTTCTTTTTGGTTCCTAGGATTCTGAATGAAGAAGAGTCCCACCGGATACAGAGATAGGGGAGAAATAGCAGAAAACAGGGAAGCAATTGTTCTGAAGAGGAAGGACTGAGGATGATTGGATTATTATTTTCAAATAGTTTCTGGTCTCCTCCTGGGAGAATGACACACTCTGATGTGTTGACATTTGATTTACGGAGTCATCTATGGGAAGAACTCATTGACCCATTCTCCTGCTTGTTAGGTGTGGCCAAGGAACTTGCATTTGTTTCATGTACCATGGCCAAGTGGAAACTTTAGGAGACATTTCATGGTTTGGCTATTTCTCTATTTTCCTCTGCCTTGAAACTAAAATAAGGGCTACTGGTTCAGCTGGATCCCTAAATTAAAAATAAATTAATTAATTAAAAATAAATTTAAAAAGAAAAACAGCCAACATGTAACGGTGCAAGATGTAAGCCACTGAGATTTGGAGTTGTTCGTTACCACAGCAGAACCTAGGAAAGACTGGCTACATAGAAATAAATGAGTTAGGGGGGAGCTTGAAATCATTCCTGGCAAGTAGCAAGCACTAGGTACGTATTTGCTATGATGCCTCCTTACCACCACAGTACTGTTTCCAATAAATGTCATTTTTTAAAAATATATTTTATTTGACAGAGAGAGCACAAGCAGGGGGAGCAAGAGGCAGAGGGAGAGGGAGAAGCAGACTCCCTGCTGAGCAAGGAGCCTGATGCTTCAGGCCTCGGGATCATGACCTGAGCTGAAGGCAGACGCTTACCCAACTGAGCCATCGGGTGCCCCAAATGTCTTTTTCCTTAAGCTACTTCTGTTCTTTGAAAAATCAACACTCTGTACATATGATCAAAACATTCTGTTAAAAAATACAACCAACTAGGTGGTAACTGTTTATAAGTTGCTGTGTGATCCCAATAGCATAAACGATTGACAGTGTAATTACCAGCGTGTCATCCTACTACATGACACAACGCATGACCTTTCAAACAAGGGATATTGTTTCTTTGGGATAATTTCTAATAAGCAGATAGTTGGCTGAAATGAAATTTCCTAATTCAGTGAGCAATAACATAAAATCCTCACAAAGGACCATAATTTTGCTCTTTACTTCTTTCTAATTTTAAAAGGGATGGGATGAAGCACCAATGGAGAACATTACAACATGTGGGCAAGTTGACAAAAAGCTCAATTTGATGTCATAGAACCTTCGTAAAAACCACTTATCTCACCATCATTGTAGATAAAGGTAATTCCATTATATTTATAAAGATCTGTCAAATTTTTCCAACAAAACAACAGTTATAAATGTTCAAATCTTTGAATTTCAAGATTAAGTTTAGACAGACAAGTTGGATTCTTTATATGCCTAAAATGTGTCAAGTCACACTTAAATTGTGTTATACTGACCAAAATTCACCATTGCTAAATTCTCAAAATGTAAAATCTTACATTTGTGTTAAATTCTCGTTCCTTATGAAAGATAGGAAATTAAATACCATGTTTTATTGAATATGCCAATTAACTGAATTGCATGTTATCTACAAATCATTATTTTAAAAAATACAGTATGTCAGGGAGCCTGGGTGGTTCAAGTTGGTTAAGCATCTACCTTCGGCTCGGGTCATGATCCTGGGGTCCTGAAATTGAGCCCCAAGTCAGGTTCCCTGCTCTGCGGGGAGTCTGCTTTTTCCTCTCCTTCTCCCTTTGCCCCTACCCCATCTCATTCTCTCTCTCTCTCTCTCTCTCTCAAATAAAGAAAATCTTTTTAAAAAATGCAGCATGTCTTAATCCTGATGCTGTCTATATTTTATTCTTTATGAAGAATAAAGAATGTTTCTTTTCTTGACACAAGGATATCATCACTATTAATTACTATAATATGTGTCTATACACCTACGATGTGTAGAAGATTGGTATGAGTCCATCACATACGACAAATATTGCTTTTTAAGGAAACAAACCACTGCCATCACCAATCTATCTTTGAGTTTCTGAAGCGGCTAATATATGCAAGCTATTGTCTGGGTGTTGTGTGTGGAAGAAAAAAAAAAGAAGACATAATCTTTGCTTTTAGTAAGTTTATTACCTAGTACAGGTTATGGAGTGAAGAACTCACAGGACCACACAATTTTATTCCCTTCCACTCAATCTATGAGAGTAGCCACTCTCTTAACGCAGTTCTACTTCTCATTACCTACCCACTTCCAATCTATACCAGAGGGGTTTTCACCTCCAGGAAATTACTCCTTTTTGAAGCTGTTCTCACCAGCTAGACCACCCTGTTGCTAAATCCAGTCGATACTTCCCAATTCTTATCCTTATGGGTGTGGCTAGTATTAACCACTTGCTCTCCTTGGAATGCCTGGAATTCTAGGCCTCAACGGTACCATGTTCTTCATCTTCCTTTCTTTCTCTCAATGGTGACTTTGTGTCCTCATCCTCTGAGCTTCATTCCCTGACACTCTAATTTTTGTGCTACCTACGCTAATGTATGTCTTTGTATCTTCTCACACATTCTCATCCACCCCGAAGTTTATATTTCTACTCCTGTACGAATGAATCCCAACTAAACATTTCTAGGCCAAATCTCTTTCTGAATTACAGACACAGACCTCTACCTGGAGGTCCCACAGACACCTCAAACTAAACATGTCCGAATAAGGTCCAAACCCTCTAAAATGCCATATTCTTGCTTCTAACTTTAATTCCCTAACACCATCCTTTCTCTCATCCCTGGGTTTTGCTAATGCCTGTACACCCACCCCTTCCTGATCCATTTTCTCTGACCTAATCTGCCTACCACATTTTAATTCCCCCACAAGCCTTAACTTGGACTCCAAGGCACAAATTTGGGCCCCTCATAGGTACTCCCATCACATGTATCATAATGCCCTACGCCTTTCATTAGACTCTGAGCCTTGTGAGAGCATGTCCGTGGTGCTCTGCATTGTCTCCAGGGCCTGGCACGGTGGCTGCAACCTAGGAGCTGTTGTACCGCATGCAGTGTAGTAGAATGGCTTTCGGTTAAGGCTCCAAAGCATGCCCTGGCTTCAAGTCCTGATTCTGCCCATATTACCTAAGGAATCTTAAATATATTTTTTTGAGATTTTATTTGTTTATTAGAAAGAGAGAGAACGTGCAGGAGAGGGGTGGGGGCAGGGGCAGAGAGAGAGAGAGAAAAGCAGACTCCCCGCTGAGCAGGGAGCCCAATGCAGGGCTGGATCCCAGGACCTGGAGATCATGGCCTGAGCCGAAGGCAGGTGCTTAAGCGACTGAGCCTCCCAGGTGCCTCCTTACCTATGTAACTTTAGACAAGCTATTGACTATCTTGGTATCCAGATCATGGGTATAATTGTTTCTATTTCATGGAATTATTGTGAGAATTTGTTTACAAAACTTAACAAACTGTGCAAAATAAGGGCCTAACACATAAGAAGTACTAAATAAATATTAGTCACTATTTTCATTGAAAACTATTTGTATTGTGTTCTTGCTGTCCCTCTCCATCACCAAATCCACCTCAAGCAACTTTAATCTAATGCTGAGCATTGGCCTAGGAAGACAGTGCAGTCTAACTGAAGGGATCCTTAACCATAGCAGACACTTTACAATGCACACAGGGTAGGGAGGAGTCAAATTTATAGCCTCTCTCACGTCCTCGCTGCCTAGACCCTTCTATCTCCTGCAAGAAAAGACCGGATCAGTTAGAGCTCACCCCTGACTGGACCACATTTGCTCTGACAGGGCTCTCAAGCATTCCATAAAGCTAGATGGGGAAGTGTGATGTGCTCTGGGTTTGCAGCATCTACTCTCCTACACTGCCTTCCTCCAACTCAATAGTCAAAGGGGGAAAGGGAGAGACTTTGAATATAAGCCATGCCTTCCAGTGTAGCCTTGGACCAGAATTCTCCTTTTGGGAATCAGGTGCTTGCATAGCAATTAAAGCCCTCTGGTTCACATTCTGCACCTGCTTCTGCATTCATTTCCCAGAGTGATGTTGGAAACTGATGGGCAAGAGTCTAGTAGTCCCATGGCCTTGACTGAGCACCATAAGATGGGACACTGACAAGTACATTCCTAACATGTGCCGCTGTCCACCAGGGGCACCAGACTGGGGGTGGTGGATTGCACAGGGCTGGGTCTGGTCCTGGATTGAGGCAAAGAGGAGGAGGACAGCCTGCTTTCAGAGCATGTGGGCCATCTGCTAAGGGGGGTGGAGATGTGTAACACTCCGTAGCAAGTGTTCTAATAGGGATGTGTGCATACATATGTAGGTGTGAGGGAGTGCTCAGCTCTCCTTGAGAAAGTCAGAGAAAGTTTCAAAGGAGAAGGCACTCAGAAATTTTCGAGATTTAGAAAAGAAGGCAAATGCTCTCTAAGGAAACATGTGCAAAGCCACAGAAAGGTTGAGCAGCAGGATGGATTTGAAGACACAGAAGGAATTCCATCAGTGAGGGGACTAGCTCGCCGTGACACTGGAGAAGTAAGCAAGAGCCACCTACATCTCGAACGACTGCATCTGGTTGGACTTTATCCTAGGGGTGAAGACGCCAGCAGAGAGTTTGAGGTAGCTCTGTTTTAGTTTTATTTAGTACAGTCCTTCAGACGGAATGTGGCCTGGGGAAGGAAGTGCATGCTTCCCAGCATGAATTTTGTTTCCAGAGTATGAATTGAATGTTGAAAATATACGGCCAAAATTTCCTGAGAGGGGAGATAAAGATATTAATTCATATTGCCATAACCAAGAGCAATAACTTAAATACAGAGGACTCTAAACACAATTCTAATTTGATTGCCCCCTAAAAATGAAATGAACCTAACTAGCAAAACAGAGACAACTTCAAACCGCTAAAATTAGAAATGAGCTCATGTTTAAGTTCAATTTTATGGTCTTTTTTTATGTGGGTTTCAGAAAATCTAGTAGATTCAATAAAATAAAATATCCCAGACACCTGGTATAATTAAAGCAAGTGAACCAAGTGGTAAAAATATCTCTGATTGAGGCTATGTTTGATGTCTAGCCAGAAAGACTACAGATTTCTGTGACTCTGGAGTCTGAAATAAATCTATTGGCTCACGTGTGGCTAGAGCAGAAATACATTAATTATTTCTTCAGAAAGCCACTACCTTATTTTGCAGAAAGTCACTACCTTATTTTGCAAGGACGAAGAAGGCCAGCAGGTTTTCCACTGGCTCCTTAAATGGTTCAAACCTAGGCATCCTCCTGAGTTTATCCCGTGAAATATCCACAGGAAAACTAGTTCATTTGAGGAGAGCCCCCAGCTGCTTTCCTATTCCCCTTTCCTTTACGAGGACAAACTCGTCTTCCATATCGATTGTCTTTTCCTCGTTGGCCAAGTCTAGAAGAGGTTGGTTGCAGCTTTCCATGCTGGCTCCCGGTAAATGCTTCTCGGTTGCAAAATCTTCATTCCCCATCACTTTAAAATGCTTCTCGGTTGCAAAATCTTCACTCCCCATCATTTTAAAGGTCACCTTTCACTTACATGCCACAAGGGGGGTCATGTTGTTGTAAGGGATACAGCTGGCAGATAAGATTGCTTTGAAAAAGGGGTTTTAAAAGAGTAAGTTCATTAAGAGCTGATTTTTCCTTCCCAAAGTAGGAAGATGGGGGTGACAGGAACTGCAGAACAGCCGTTAATGTAAGGTGTTTATAACTTACAACTTTTACCCGCTGCAATTCTGCCTCAAATGTGCAGTTTCCATAGCAACTATCGTGTCATCTGAGCCTACAGATATTTTTAAGATGCAGATAATTTTTTTTTTTAAGAAAAAGGATCAGGATCTCAAGGTAACTTTCTTCCCGAAATCCACCTTGTTCCCAGTGACAACGGCAAGAGTCTATTTTTGACAGAAAAATGTGCTGAAGCAAGTATGTCTGTGTAGGTTCTATTTACTGACTTTACCAGTTATTGAAATTAGTGTTCAAGTTTATTTTAAGTAAGCATGTTTACTTTTTCATATTTAACAGCTTAATTAAGATAGAGTTAATACAGCAAACTGCAAATAGTTAAAGTGCAAAATCTATTCAGTTTTTTTTATAGGAATACATTGTGAAACTGTCACACCCAGGTAGTGAACATTTCTGTCACCCCAAAAGTTTCCTAATGTCCTCTGTGATCCCTCACTCTCTTTCCTGTCCAGTCACCCACCGTTCCCAGGGAACCGCTGGTCTGCTGGTTACCATTAATTAGTTTACATTTTCTAGAGATTTCAGTAAAGGAAATCATACCATATATACTACTGGTTGTCTTAATTGTGGTTCCGCATAATTATATTTAGATTCGTCTATGATTTAGTTTGTATCGACAGTTCATTCCTTTTTCCTGCTGAGTAGTATTCCATTGCACGTACAGGCCATGATTTCTTTATCAGTTCATTAGTTGATGGATGCTTGTATTGGTTCCAGTTTGAAACAGTTACAGAAAAAATGGTCCCGAGCATTCATGTATAGTCTTTACATGAGCATATGCTTTCATTGCTCTTGCAAAATTAGTGAGGAATGAAATGTCCGAATGACAAAGTAGGTAATGTTAATTTTTTAAGAAACTTTCAGTTCCATCCACGTTAAAGCAAATGGAACTGGAGGGTATTATGCTGAGTGAAATAAGTCAACCGGAGAAGGACAAACATTATATGGTCTCATTCATTTGGGGAATATAAATAATAGTGAAAGGGAATAGAAGGGAAGGGAGAAGAAATGGGTAAGAAATATCAGAAAGGGAGACAGAACATGAAGACTCCTAACTCTGGGAAATGAACTAAGGGTGGTGGAAGGGGAGGAGGGCCAGGGGGTGGGGGTGAATGGGTGACGGGCACTGAGGGGGGCACTTGACAGGATGAGCACTGGGTGTTATTCTTTATAACACCAATAAAAACACCAATTGGCAAATTGAACACCAATAAAAAATAAATTTATTATAAATAAATAAATAAATAAATAAATAAATAAATAAATAACACTCCTATAAAAAAAAAGAAAGAAAGAAACTTTCAATGTTTTCTCCTAAAGAATTCGTTCCATTTCACATTCCCACTAGTAGTGATGACATTTCCAATGGTTATCCTTGCTAACAATACTATTAACATCTTTCATTTTTCAATCATCCCATTCTAAGAGGCATGTGCTGGCGTATTATTTTCATATTAATTTGCACTTCCCTAATCACTAATGATGTTGAGCGTATTTCTGTGTGTTTATTTGCCATAAATATTTCTTCTTTGATAAATTACCTGTTCAAGTATCTTGCCCGTTTTTTAAAAACTGGATTATTTTCTTGTTATTAAATCTTGAAAATTCTTTATATAGTATTGATAGAAGTCCTGTGTCATATATAAGACTTGTAAATATTTTGTTCCAGTCTGTTGCTTGTCCTTTCATTCTTTTAATGGTCTCTTTCAAAAAGCAGAATTTTTTAATTTTGATGAAATCAAAATGATGACTCCTTCCTTTATGGATCATCCTTTTGATGGTGTGTCTAAGAAATCTGCCAAACTCCAGGTTAAAAATCTTCTATTTCCTCTGGTTTTATAGTGTTAGGACTTTTATTTAGAAATGCAATAAATTTTAAGTTAATTTTTGTCTTTAGTACTATAAATTATTCTCCAGATTCTGCTTAGTAGAATTTCACAAGTTTTATATGCTGTATTTTCATTCAGTTCAAAACACTTTGAAATTTCCCTTTTGATTTCTTCTTTGTATCTTGAAGTTTTGACATTAGGTGCATAAACATTCAGAAATTGTTGTTCTATGGATAAATGGTCTTCTTTTTCATTATGAAGTGAACTTCTTTATTTCTGATAACATTCTTTACTCTGGAATCTTATCTGATATTAATATGGCCACTACAAGTATCTTTTGATTAGTGTTAGTATGGTATATCCTTCTGAATCCTTAATTTTTAATATGTTTTTGTCCTTATATTTAAAGTAAGCTTCTTGTAATCAAGTGAGCATCATACAAGGCAAAGAAGGTCTCACTTTTGCATACATTCAAAGATTCTCTGTCTTTTAATTGGAGTGGGTTTTTGTTTTTGTTTTTGTTTTTGTTTTTGTTTTTGTTTTGCCATTACTTTTGTCTTACTTTTCTATTGCTGCATGATAAATTACCAGAAATTTAGCAGATTTAAACAACACTCATTCATTATCTCTCAGATCTGTAGGTCAGAGGTCCAGGTGGACTCAGATAGGTTCTCCACTAAGGCCTACAAGGCCAAAATCCAGGGGTTAGCCATGTTGGGCTTTTATCTAGAGGCTCTATCAAATAATTTACTTCCAGCTCATTTAAATTGTCAGAATTCAATTGATTGTGACTGTAGAACTAAGGTCCCATTTCCTTGCTGGCTGTCAGCCAAGAGCTCTTTTCAGCTACCAGAGGCTTCCCAGGGTCCTTATCACATGACCCCCCCAATCTTCAAGTCTTCAGTGGCACATCAGATTTTTCTCTTGCTTTGAATCTTTCTGAATCCTCATGCTCCCAACAGAAAAATCTGTCTGCTTTTGAAGAGTTCAGTGATTAGGTATAGGACCTACCTAGTGAATCTCCTTTGCCCTTTAATTTAATACAACTATCAGCTTGATATCTCATCATATTCACAGTCCCAGGAATTAGGGAAGGAAATCTTGTGGGGCTCTTTTAGGATTTTGCTTACCACAACCATTAATATGATCATTGATATAGTCAGGTTTGAATCTATGATTTTGTAATTTGTTTTCTTCTTGCTCCACTTATTCTTTCTTTCTTTTTTTTTCCTTTTCTTATATTTTTTCTGGATTGAGTATATTCTTATTATTTCCTTTTATCTCTTCTATTAGATCTTTAGCTATAATTCTTATTATTTTAACATTTACTTTGGGGCTTATAATAGAAATTTTTGATTTATCAGAGTCTGCCTTCAAGTGATATTATAGCACTTCATAGAAAAGTACAGTAATGTGATGATTCACTTTTTCCTCTCCTGGCCCTGTATTATCATCACCATACCTGTATATTTGATACAAAGTTGTACTATAAGTCTACTATTTTTGCTTAAATGGTTAGCTATCATTTAGTGGTTTTTAAATAATAATAAAAGAACTTGCTTATTGACCCACAGGGTTAACAATTTCAGGACTTTTCATATTCCATTGCATAGATCCATATTTTCATGTGGTATTATTTTCCAAGAAATTACCTTTAACATTTCTTACCGTGTGGGTTGTTGCCAATGAATTCTTCTGGATTTTATAGGTCTGAAAAAAATTCATATCACTTTAATTTTTTGAAATACATTTTCCATGGGGATAGGATTCTAAGGGTTTTTTCTCCCTCCTTTCAATACTCTAAACACTCTGCCCCACTTTCTTTATTCTCAACAACAACAACAAAAATCAGTTGGTGTGCTTATCTTTCCCTTCTTTATGTAATGTGTCTTTTTCCTCTGGCTACTTTTAAGATTTTCTCTTCATCCCTGGTTTCAAGTAACTTGCTTAATTTATGTTCTGTAGTTTTCTTCATGTTTCTTATGCTTGGGGTTCATTGAGCTCCTTAAAACTCTGTGTTTAATAGCACTGTATATTTACTATACTTCAATAAAAAAATTGAAAATCCTGTGTTTATAATTTTCTTCAAATTTGGAAATTCTTTGGCTATTACTTCTTTGAATGTATTTCCCTCTGCATATCCCTTCATGGCATCTAATCACATGCGTTTTAGACTATGTGAGGTTGGACCAGAGCTCTCATATTTTTTCCCTCAATGTGTTTAATTTATATCTTCAATTGCTATGTCTTCAAGTTTACTAATATTTTCTTCTACAGTGCCTAATCTATCATTAATCTCATCCAGTTAATTTTTCTTAGACATTGCAGTTTGATTTTGTGATTTTTCATGATTCATACAAATACATACATTCATCCATGTCTTTACTCAACCTGTTAAATCTTTCCTGTGGTTTCCTGAATATGTAAAATATAGTTATTATAACTACTTCAGGGTTCTTATTTGCTAATTCTAACATCTGTGTTAGTTCTGGGTTGATTTCAATTGATTGATTTTTCTCCTCATTATAGGTTGTATTTTCTTGCCTCTTTGCATGCCTGTAATTTTTTATTGGATGCCAGACGTCGTGAATTTTGCCTTGTTGAGAGCTGAGTATTTTTGCATTTCTATAAATACCTTGAGTCTTATTTATGGTATGCAGTTAAGTTACTTGGAAACATTTTCATCCTTGCTTTGAAGATTTGTTAGGTGGGATCAGAGCAGTGTTTAGTCTAGGGCTCATTATTTCCCATTGCTGAAGCATGATCCTTCTGAGGACTCCACACAATGTCCTATAAATTATCCATTTTTCCAGTCTGCCTGGTGGCAACAGGCATCATTTCCAGCCCTGTGTGAGCTTCCCCTACTTTCCTTCTAACCATTTCATCGAGTTACTCTCCCAGTCCTGGTTGGTTTCTTCACATACATGTGCTGCTCAGTACTTGGCTAATTACTAAAGGGGAACCCAATGCAGATTTCAAGAGTGCCCTCACTGGTTGCTCTCTTCTCACAGTTCTCAGTACTATAGCCACTTTGGTCTCTCTGAAGTGTCAGTTTCATCACCTCAACTAAGAAAGTCTATCAAGTTCAGCCTGGGCAGCCCTGGTGGCTCAGCGGTTTAGCGCCACCTTCAGCTCAGGGCCTGATCCTGGAGACCTGGGATTGAGTCCTACATCAGACTCCCTGCATGGAGCCTGCTTTTCCCTCTGCCTGTGTCTCTGCCTTTCTCTCTCTTTCTGTCTCTCATGAATTAAAGAAAAAATTTCACCCTGAACACCCTCTCTCTGTTTTAGAGCTGGGAAACACTCTTATGACCATAACTCGGGCAATCATGGGGTCACGTTTTTTGCTTCCTATGTTTCAAGGTTCATTATCCTTAGAAGTCTAATATCCAATATCTTGAAAAATATTTTTCCCTAAAAAATACTTCAGGCAGAGAGGAATCTCAATCCCTCACTCCATCTCGTTTCAGAGTAGCTATCTAAATATACACTTTAAAAGTCTAGTAACATTAACTCTTCAAAGTATGAAAAGCATATGCGATTCTAAAGATGGAGTTCAATTGAAATAACTAAAGAATACTGATATCACAGAAACTGTCTTAGCTACAATGATAAGAATTTGTGCTTGTTCAACTCAAGTGTAACATTTATACATTGTCTTATCTAGAAAGAATAATACCACTCAGACCTGAAATTGTTCTGAATTTGATATTTATCACAGATGTAAAAATACTGAGTTATGAAATTCTGCTCTTCACATTTTCAAGGGAGGCCAGATCTTGCCAAATTATCTGAAAACTGAATCCATCCAGATAGAAATCTATACATCCAAATGTATCTGGAGTATGTGAGCGTCTGTGTGTGTGTGTGTGTGTGTGTGTGTGTTTGTACGTGTGTGTATAAGGAGATAGAGAAAGAGAGACATTTTTTTAAGGGCAAATAAGGAAGCCAGTAAGTCCAACTTCCTGAAAGTTCTCTTTAGAGGATCAAATCTAGAATTTATGATAGGGATCAGAAAACTTTTATGGTGAAAGACCAGATAGTAAATAGTCCAGGCTTTGTGAACCATAAGTTTTCTGTCTTAACTACTCAAGTCTGCCCTCATGGTATAAAAGTAGCACAGACAATATGTAAACAAATGAGTGCAACTGCACTTTAATCAAACTTTATTTACAAGAATAGGCTGTAGAACTGATTTAGTCTAAGGGCTATAGTTTGTGAATCCCTGATCTAAGGCATGAAACTTTGAGTTAAACAATCAACGGAGACTCTGTTAGTGTAAGCTGGTATCAGTTACTTTATAGTTTAGTGTAAATGAAGACTCCAAAAGTAGGTTATAATAGAAAGGAGAGAGAGGAAGGAGAAAACACAAAAAGGTGCCTGAAAGCACAGGAAAATACCACCTCCATCATGACTTTACTTGGGCCAGTACTAGGACATGTGATTCAGTGGAATTTTGCATTTCCAAAGGCAATTCTTGTGCCATATGACATGCAAAACATGTGACAGCAATATGCATTTTAGTGAATGAAAGAACGCTCTGGAAGCAGAGTAAATTTACCTTTTTTTTTTTTTTAATTTTTATTTATTTATGATAGTCACACAGAGAGAGAGAGAGAGGCAGAGACACAGGCAGAGGGAGAAGCAGGCTCCATGCACCGGGAGCCTGACGTGGGATTCGATCCTGGGTCTCCAGGATCACGCCCTGGGCCAAAGGCAGGCGCTAAACCGCTGAGCCACCCAGGGATCCCGTAACTTTACCTTTTAAAAGACGAACACATTTTATTTTATTTATTTATTTTAAAAGACCAACATAGGCAGCCCTGGGTGGCTCAGGGGTTTAGTGTTGCCTTCAGCCAAGGGTCTGATCCTGGAGACCAGGGATCAAGTCCCACGTCGGGCTCCCTGCATGGAGCCTGCTTCTCCCTCTGCCTGTGTCTCTGCCTCTCTCTGTGTGTGTGTCTCATTAGTAAATAAATAAAAATCTTTTAAAAAAATAAATAAAAGACGAACACATTTTATTTTACATTTTCACCAAAGAAGATGGTGATAAATTTAATGAGTCACACAGGTCAAAAGTGTTCACTAAAATTTTATCCTTAAAGAGATAAATATGTAGGGTCGGTTTTTTGTTTTGTTTTGTTTTGCATTTATGAACTGAGAATTTCTTGGCCGTTTCATCTTAGAAAATATAAAATATTGTGCCAGATTATTAAATATGAATGCTGCCTAAAGTTAGTAAAAAAAAAAAGCAAATCATCTCTTTAAGTTTACTGAAACCTACTCAATCAAATATGCCATTAGTATCCCAGTAAAAGAGACTATAGAATCTTTTTCCATCTGTATTACTAGTCAATAATTAGCACAATAGAAAATCTATTTCATAATATTTAAAACAATAAGAGCTAAAGCTAATTAAAAACCTATTATGCATCTGTAAAGAATTAGTCATAACAACTCTATCAGGTAGAAAATATAATTACCACCCGATTTTACAGATAAAAAAATAAATAAACAGAGACACAGAGAAGTTAAGTAACTTTCCCAGGGGTACACAGCTGTAAGTATTGGGGCTAGGATTCAGACCAAGTCAGTCTTCTCTCAGGAGTCTCTCTCTCTTATTCAAAGAGACTATACCATTTATCCTTTCCCCCCACTCAAATAGTATATATTCAGGTCCCGACTGTATGCAGTATTTAAAATTAGTTACTGACTAACTTTACCTTTTTTATTTGGGTTTGAAATTTCACATGATTTTTTTTTAATACAGTTGACACACAATGTTACATTAGTTTCAGGTGTACAACATAGTGATTCAACAAGTTTATGCATTATGCTGTGCTCACAAGTTAGCTGCCATCTGTCACCATACGACGCTATTATAATACCACTGACTGCATTTCCTACACTGTACCTTTTATTTCCATGATTTACTCATTCCATAACTAGAAATTTACCTTTTAAGAGATGAACACGTAATAGAGATTTGATGCTTTAAAGAAATAGAAAACTTCCTGCTGTGTCTGTTACTAAATAGTATGTTACCAAAGAAAAGACACTCTCCTCATATCTAGAATGACTTTGTTAAGGACTCAGTGTTTGTGTGGTCCCCAAATTCACATGTTGAAACACATGTAATGGAATTAAGGAGTGAGGCTTTGGGAAGTGACTGGCCATGCAAATGGAGCCCTCATGAATGGGATTAGGGCCTTCAGGAAGGAGAGGACTCTTACCTCGCCTGTCGCCTGTCATATGAGGACACAAGAAGACAGCTGTCTATAAACAGGAAGTGAGTTCTCACCAGACACTGAATCTTAGACTTCCTAGCCTTCAGAACTGTGAGAAATGAATGTTTAAGTCACATAGTCTATGGTATTTTTGTTATTGTGGCCTGACAGGCTAAGGCAAACTTATTTGTGGATTTTTCCAAACTCTGTTCCAAACTGTTTCCTCCTCCTCCTCCTCCTGGCAGATTGGCCATGCTTTCTAAGCACCTTGTTCCCACTGCTAATATGGCACTGGGTGGCAATAATTTGCTTTTTTAATTGTTTTTCTCTCTGGACTGTGGACTCCTCCGGGACAGAACGTATACAACACTTCTCTTCAGGTCTCAAGAATCCTCACGGGGTCTACTATGGAAAACACTCAGATGTTTGATGAATGGTTAATGAACTCATGAATCAATGCATTCCAAGTGATGGTTCATGATTGCAACTCCCCCCGCCCCCAAAGATGAGATAAGGCAATGTCCAGCAATTCTAAAAACAAAACAAAATCTTTTGCAAAGATTCCTTCTTAACTGAACACATCAGTTTCACTTACCGCAGGAGTGTACATGGAAGCACGACTGGGAAAGGGTGCTGTCCTAAAGATGGGGCTCTGCAACTAGGAAGGTGGGGCTCTGCAACTAGGAAGAAGTCATGCTAATACGTGTTAGTTGTCCCTGCACGGCATTCACGATTGCCTTGTCTTTTCAGAGAATCTTCCACAGGGACACAGCCAGAGTCCATTTACCCCCTCTCAAGTTTTAGGAATATTGTTAAAAAATCTGTTGTAAGAAATTGCTGAGAACACTTAGGGGAATTGCTAAATAATTCCACAGTGGTTCTGCTTAAACATCTTAAGTGCTAGGCTACAGAGGACCACGGCTTTTTCATTCGATTTTGGGTTTTTTTGGTTGTTGTTGTTTTGCATGAAACAATGTGAACATCACCCCCGTTGTTCTTCCAAATACAGTGTCAGTGTCGAAAGCACTTGGATTTTTCAAAGCTTTCATCTTGCTGGATTAAAAGTTTAAAATTTAAAAAGGGTGTTTCAACTGAACATGGGATAGGCTTTTTAAAACACTACAGCAGAGGGGAAAATTGCAAAGTAATTATTTATTCTTTTGCTTTGTCTTTCATGACATGAAATCCTTTGCTGAATTATTCTACTTAGAAGGTTCAGGGTTGCTTTTTTTGTGATGGCATGTATATATTTTTTTTGTTTGTTTTTGTTACAATGAAGGATTATTGCTTTTCAAAGGGTGGTGTCACAAGAGGATGCTGTAAAAATCCGGCGATGCTGCCAGTAATTAGACAGCTGGGTGGCCTAGAAATCCTCTCCATTACACTCTTGTTTCCCTGCCAGTTTTCCCTGTTCTCTCTTCTGGAGAAAAGGGGAGGGGGAAAAAAAACCAACAATACAAAACAAAACAAAAAACAACTTTGTTTTCCTTTACATAGTTCTTAGAGGCAAAATGAATAAACCTTTTCTTCACTTGCCAGAGTGTCCTACACAACATCAACTTCCACGTTTATGATTCATGACCTTTGCTTTGATTTATAATCATTTGTCAAAAATATGTTTAATGAACAATCAGTGCTATGATATTTCACGAGTTAAGGGTGTTCTCCTCACGAATCCATGGGCTTCCCACCTGTACATATGCTGTCCACATGGATTAGTACTGTGTCCATTTTTTAAAGCAAAATAGGTCTCAAGTATGCATTGCTGCTGACCAAGATAATACATACTCAGTGCTTCTAATCGATGAGTATCAGCCCAAGGGACAGGGCAGATTTTGCTCTGCTCCCTCTCTCTCTCTTTCTCTGTCTCTGTCTCTCTTAATCTCTGAAGTATCTATCTCAATCTCTGATGTCTCTCCTTTCATTCCTATTTTTTTTTTAAGATTTATTTATTTTTTTATTCATGAGAGACACACAGAGAGGCAGAGACACAGGCAGAGGGAGAAGCAGGCTCCCTGTAGGAAATCCAACGCGGGACTCGATCCCAGGGCCCTGGGGTCACGACTTGAGCTGAAGACAGATGCTCAACCCCTGAGCCACCCCGGTGCCCGTCTCCTTTCACTCCAACATGTGGTTGTAAGAAATGAATATAAATGTGTGTGTTTGTATGTTTTGAATTGTCTTATTAGGGTTTGTGAGGGAATTTGTATGGTATGTGTGATGGTGCTTAGTAGGCATTCCATAACTGTTTATTGAACTGAATTATGAATATTTGGATTCCTTTTCCAGAACTTTTTGAGACTGGCTGCAGTGGGCTGAATAGTGGCCTTCAAAAAGATATATCAATGCCCTGATCCTTAGAACCTGTGACTATTACCCAGCATAGCAAGAGTGACTATTACCTTATATAGTAAGAGATGTGATTGAGTTAAAGATCTTGGAGGAAGAGCTTATGTTGGATTTTATCTCATGGCCCCTAAATGCAATCACACATACCCTCATAGGAAGGAGGCAGGGGGGTGTTGAGACATACACACAAAGGAGAAAGGAGGCAAAGTGAACACACAGATGAGTTTGGAGTGATGTAACTACAAACAAAGGAATGCCAAGGAACGCAGGGCTACCCCCAGAAACTAAAAGAGGAAGGAACCAATCCTCCCCCAGAGTCTCTGGAGGGGGGGAGTACAACCCTGCCGACACCCTGATGTCAGATTTCCGAGCTTCAGAATTGTGAGAGAATACATTTCTGTTGTGTTAAACTGCCCAAATTGTGGTAGTTTGTTTACAGCGGGGCTAGAAAACTAATATGCTAGCCAACCTCCTGAATCAGTCAGGCCATTCTCCATTCTACTGGGAATGCAAGAGAAAAAGCCCTGACCTGTGAGGAAGGCCAGGAAAGCTCCAAAAGGTAGAAATTGCAAGAAGGCATCTTGACACAGACGTTCCATACATAGGAACACAACACATCAAGTGGGATCTAGGCGAGCACTGGTATTTGAGGTGACCCAAAATAGTGCTGAGGAACTGCAGCAGTAATTCAGAGAGCTGAAAAAGAAAGGGAGTAGGCATCTGTAGGAGTTGTGATTGATGATAGCTGTCAATGGGAGAAAACTTTAGCTGAGAACTCAGTTTCCCAGGTTTCGTTTTTTTATTTTATTTTATTTTATTTTTTTATTTTTTATTTTTTATTTTTTTGTTTGTTTGTTTGTTTTCCCAGGTTTTGGACTAGTGCTCACCTATCAGGTAGGTTTCTTTTTTTCCCCATTTTACCCATGAGAAAAAATGAAATTCAACAGAGATTAAATGAAGAAATTGTCCAAGATAACAGAGATTATAAGTGGCAAAAACAGGATTCCAACTCCAGTTTGCCTGAATCCTAGAATAGGCTTTCCAGTCTTGCTGTAAGCTCCCACTCTGCTTCATCACCCTAGTCAGGAGAGTTGTAAAAGCAACAGGATCTGGGCCTGGTGGGCAGCATGTTGACAAGACCTGGGCAGTGCCGAGGCCTTGTCTCATTCTGCACAAACCTCCAGACCAATGAAGGAGGGAGGGTAATGAAGCAGAAGAGAAATGAGTGTGGGGTTCAAGGAAAGTTCCATTCAGGCTCAGCTTTGACCAGTGGTTGGCTCTCTGATCTCTGTCCAAATTCTCCATCTTTATAAGGAAACAGAGTCTATTCCACAGAATCAGTCTATGAAGGGATATGTGTAAATAAAATTCCAAGTTCAATATCTATTGAGAAAAATAGCTTCCTGTTACACAACAGGGTTTGAAGAAAATTGAACAGAATAATGACTGGCATAGTATTGGCTACTCTAAGTTATAACACAGACTATGCTTCATTTTTTGAAGTAAATATCAAATTAAATTAAAACTATAGAAAATGAGAGATGGTTTGTACGGTAGTCCACTTGGGCTGCTATAGCAAAAATACCATAAGCTGGGTGGCTTATAAATAACAGAAATTTGCTTCTCACAGTTCCGGAGACTGAGAAGTCCAAGATCATGGTGCTGGCAGATTCTGTGTCTGGTGAGATCTTCCTAGTTTAGAGCCATCTTTTCCCCACGTCCTCACACAGCAGATGGGGAAGGGAGTTTGCTTACGTCCCTTTTATAAGGGTACTAATCCCATTCTTCATCCTCATGACCTAATCACTCCCAAATTTCCCACCTTCTAGTACCATGACCTTAGGGGTTAGGCTTCAACATATGAACTTTGTGGGGACACAAACTTTCAAACCATAGTGGTTTGGCTTGATGAAATGGTCAGGTCATTAGAAATCCAATTCCCTAAAATCCTTTGGTTTCCTGTGTACACAATTAACTAAATGGATTTGGGAAGTACTTGGGTTTCATCCAAAAAAAAGTATGTTATTTATTATAAATACAGATGACTATTTTAAAGGACTGATCTATATTCTGACATTCAACATATATTGGGCTACATGTCATGTAACTCTGATTGGCCTTCCTCACCAAACTTTTGGGTTGCAGATTTGGAATCAACCTCTCGGGGAGTTTCAATCTTCCAGGCAGAGCCTTTTACTCACATGTGCACAGCATTAACATTTCAAAGGAATTATTTAATAATTTTTAAAAACATATTAAGTATAAAGCACTTTGTGTTTCTTGAATTTTTTTCAGTTGAACACTGCAGACAGTTGATTTGAAAAATAGATTATTTGAGATAGAAGAAGGAATAGTTATGTGTTTTTTTTTCTTATTTTCTAAAATAAGAGAGTAAATGGAAGCAATAATGGAATATATATATATATATATATATATATGCCATAGAAAAAAATGAATAGATCCTTCAAATAGAATTATTTGATGGATGACTTAAAAACTTAAACAAAAACTTTGTGAAATCCTCTATGTGGCTTTAAATGATCACTTAACTCAAAAAAAAAAAAAAAAAAAGAGGACATCCTGAAAGTTTATGAGCTGTTCATGCTTCAGAAGTAAAGATAATATCATCGACCCACCACCAGTAAGACATATTCTTTGAGTGATTTTTGTTTTAATATTGACAATGTTTTCTGATAAATGTGAATTCTCTCTCATACTTCCTTTACAACGAGCAGCACGCATTTACAAATGGCTGACTTTGGTTACTGAGGCCATCAGAAGCGTGGAGCTAGAACAAAGCATACCTGCACTCGTTCATGTGAGATCAAATCAATGACCTTCACCTCATTAGCACATTTTCCAACCAATGGATAAAGCTACAGTGAACTTCTTCCTCTGGGAGGAGTTGTCAAAGCTGACTCTTACATGAAGGCCTCAAAATCCTTTCTAAAGAACAAAATGAGAACAAATAATAATCCAGTCCTTATAATCTGACTTTTAGATCTACACTCAGTCACTGGCTGATCCAAGTTAGTGAAGGATGATGATAGCCTCATTTTTATAGTTGGATGTTTCATAGATATCAGATTTTTAGGGGCATGAAAGGCTCGACTTTATAGCGCTTTCTTGGGAAGAGGTAAAATATCATGTGGCCAGGAAAGAAAATGTAATAATAGGGATCAGAATCACCTATTTGTATACCAGAAGATGCATCTGTAATTATCTTAAGTGATTACAGGCTCTAGCCTACAGTGATAAATGGTGAAAGTCAGTTAATCCAAGCAAAGCGTTTTGGAAATGACTCATAAACACCTTGGCATCAAGTGGGTTCCACCCAAAGGTATGTCATAGGCTTGATTGAATTAATATAACTTAGTAGGACTAGGCTGAGAGCCTGAAATACCCCATTTTTGAAAACATGAGACTCTCATATGTAATAAAGAGCTTTTCCAAACTTATTGTCTATCCTCTTGTCTTCATACTGGAAGCAAATAATTTTTTAAGTGCTAATTGGCAGTTCTGCAAAGATTCTACAGTGCCCCCACACTAATTGCATCACCTGCAGAATTCTCAGTTTGACTCCACTTCCAACCTGTACAGTCAGGAAGTCTGACAGGAAAATGTATACTCAAAGTTCTCAACAAAGGGGAAATTACTTTATAGTCTGCTATAAACATGTGGAGATAGCTAAAACTTATTTCATTTCATTCATTAGGGATGGTCTAACTTGGCTAATCTACACTATGTTTAAATTATATAGCTGTTTTTCCTAATTTTTGGATAAGTGCTATATTTATGGCCCACATGCTGAATATTTGAAATAGTTTGAACTGATATATACGGCACGATGGCTTGTTTATAGTTGAGTTGATTAAATTGCCCACTCCACATTTTACATGGTTCTTTCTCATAAATTATTTTGATCAATGTAAAAGTTGCTTAGGCTGAAGGAATTATGTGTTTGACAGCTGGTTGTTGGTTGTTGGCTCCAAGCAGCTGATCAAAAAAGAAACTTCAGATTGGTGTGGGGGTAGCCCTTTGCAAGATTGAGAAGCTGATGTGCTATAAAATCCACGGAGCACATGGGAAAGAAAAGTTTAAAGCCATTATACACTTCTTTTTTTTGTGGTTCTAACAGTTATAACTGTGACCTACAAAAAGTTAATTTCTTTCATGCCTCAGATTTTTCATCTGTGAAATGAAGCTAACATTTTCATCAACCATATAAAAATTGCCAATTTTGTAGATCAAAAATTGTCAAAATCCAGCAATTTCATTTGGTTTATTCTAATAGTATCTATACCATGGGATTATAAGGCGAATTAAATAAATTAATGTAGCTACAACACTCAATGCAATTACTTAGATGTATTAAGTATGTGTACCATAAATGTTAATAATTTCTAAAATATTATTATTGCCATATTTAAGGCTGGATTAATGTAAAGAGTATATACTAGTACATACCAGTAATTTCTGTTCCAAATGTTGCTTCAATACCATCTCACTTTTTACTGTGGGACCAGGTGAAATATTACTAAGCAGTAATCCAGGTTGAGGCAGGGCCACTTGTTCCATAAGGCTGAAGTAAGTCCCTGATTCAAGAGAGGATGATCCACAAGCAAAGCTAAGTGCAAGCAGGCAACAAGTGTAGATGCCAAGGATTGAGTCTCAGAGCCATTATTTCATTCCAGAATCTGGTCACTGATGCCAAGTTTGGAAAATTCAAATAATGTAGTCAAGTGTGGCTAGTGAGTCAAGTTGTAGTCATGGGTCGTGAATTGTAGAGGACATCAGAAAGACTCTAAAGCCTCAGGTATAGGGTGGAATGGACAATTTCCAACTGGCAATGTCACTGATAAAGTTCCAGGACAAGATGGTTTTGAGTCACCACATTGAAACCCAAGTCATAAAGTGTTGACTAGTTGGGGAATTTCTTTTTGCTTTTGGATTTCCAGGCTCCTGGGAGCATCCTGAATGATTATTAGCCCTAATGTTGTAATTATATTTATTCTGTGGACATGAGAGCACTCTCTCTGTTACAGTTTCTATAAGACGTTATCTCCCCAGAGAAAGACAGATGAGGTCAGGGTATGAATTTGATAAACGTTCTTGCTGTTCAATCAAAAGACCACAGCACCTTCTAAGAAAATTGCCATGAGCCTTTCAATATCCTCAGAGCTCTAGTTCCTCCGCAAATCATTTACCCAGCATGTTTCAAATCAAAGAGAAATATTTGGTCTCATGTATACTAGCCACCTGCATCATGAGGTCACTTCAAGATTTAAGAGATAACCAAAAGAAATGTTAAATATCTCTTGCTTTGATTTTAACATAATCCAAATGTAATATACCATATTAATACTAATACCTATAAATATTAATATCTCTTAGTAGAATTATTGACACTTTTTCATATATACCAGATACACTGAATATTTTAGTTATATACATGCATGTATGTGTGTGTGTATATATATATATATATATATATATATATACACACACATAATTGGGGGAAAATATTCTATTTAGTGCTATAAAGTAGCTTGCATACAAGCTAACCAATAATACATCACCTCATATTTTAGAGAAGCATCTTGTAATGTAAGGCTATCAACTCTTCATTATTGATTTGTCAGTGATCTGGTGTATATTTTGGTGGGTATGTTACTATCAACAGTGAAGACTATCCGTGGACCTGTTCTACATAAGCCCACTCTAGTTCATGCTACATTATACCAGCTATTTGAATGGCTTTTATCTAGAATGGTACAATGAAGACAGCTTGAGATAGGCCCAAACCTGACTCTGCCAATTACTGTATCAATGACTAGCAAAGTAATGGCTTTTCTGGGTCTTGGTTTCTTCCTCCATCATTAAAGGGAACAAATTCACCTCGGGGGGCTGCTGTGAAAAATAGATGGGAACCAAAGCTACTCCCTCAGCTCTGCCAAAGAGGGATATATTTGGTAAACCTTAATCTCTTCTTCTCATTCCTCAGATCACAAGTCCAGTCCACCTAGGGGTGTGCAGTAAGCACTACCAATGTAATTAGAATTAAATTCCCACAATAACTTTGGTAAGAATAATAAAAATTACCAGCTGCATATAACTCTATATAACTTGCTTAGTAAAAGTATTGAATACTCCTAAAAATACTACCAGCCTCATTTTACTATTGAAAAAGTATTGTGATTCAGGAAGCCTAAGATCATAGAGTTAACAGCCTCATTCGGAACTAAACCCAAGTCTTCTGACTTGAAGTATAGTAATCCTGCAATCTAGTCTCGTAAGTGGGGATTATAATAAATATATTCACATTTCTTACCTGGAGAAATGGGTTGTCTCATGAATGACCACCTTACTAGGCAGAAATGATGTGATACTCATCATAAAATATTAATACATTATAATAATATAGAAACTAAGAAATGGCCAGAAGATTGTAGGGAGCTCTAGGGCTGACCCCTGACTTCTTAGCTGGGCTGATTCTGCTTCCCAGCACCTATGTTGCTAGGTGCCTTTCCTTTAGGGACAAGCCAGGGTCACCTACCAGTAAATCTAGAACATTTTCATTCAGCTAATTAAACTTCTAGCCAGACATAGGACATTGGGAGAATCCAGTTAACTTGCCAATTATTAACTTCCTTCTTCTTGTGTGGAAAAAGGAGAATAGAACCTGTTTTGTACCATAAATAATCAGAGGGCCAATTCCATTGGAAATTTTAAGTTCAAGATGTTGATGTTGAGTTGTAACCACTATATTCTGAAGATGCAGATAAAAACACATTGTTATGTAACCTTAAAAATCACCGAATCTTTTTTTGTTTTTGTTCATTTTGTTTTGTTTTATCCGACACACCAGTTTCATCTTTGCTGGCCCTTGACTCTATGTTTTTCAAAGTTACAATAGCTCATGTACCAAACGGAGCAGTGTGATATTACTGGAAAAAGATGAGACAAAAAAAGGAGCCTCTCTCCTCTTCCTGATACCAAGATTATCTGAGAAATAACAGGCCCAATGAAGAGTAGAGGAAAACAATACAATTTGTAAATGTTCGGACTTGCTAAGTTTCTTGAGACTTCTTAGTTGAGGATGAATAGATATTAATTTCAAAGACATCCCTGTCTTTTAGCTATTACCATAAGAAAAAAATATTTTAACATTACTTACGTATTGGGCCTTGAAAGGCAAAGCATACACATAAATTGTGAGATATCTGTCCAGGCTTAATTTAATAAGGTCAATATCCTTTTTATGTTTCAGAACATCATTATTCACCAGCAATTGCTTAGGTGTAGAAGACACAGTCTTTGCCAAAGTCATTACATCTTGTGGTAGCTGGAAAGCTTTTTCCAAGAATGCCTCCATCTTCTCCTTAACATGTCAAACTACACCAACTGCTACACCTACTGGCAGTGGTGAAATTGCAGGGGTGCCTCCTGTCTTTCTTGTCAAGCCTACATTGGTGCTTGGAGGAAATAAACTGGGCTTAAAAAGGGCTGGTGCTGCTCTTGCTGGTTTGAACAGAAAAGTAATCTACATATCACTGTCATCCAGCACCTCTGCAGATGTCAGGAGGCAGGTCATTTCTCTCTGCTGAAGTGCTTTTTCTTTTATTACCAGCCCTATAACAAGATTATTGAAATGATTCCACAATAGTCATGCCACAGCTAGATACTTGTTGAAAGTAAACAATAAAAGCATTTTATCTGAACGGCTGTCATTTTCCTGTTGAGGGATACATGTGGTCCATAAAGTCCATTTGTATGCATGTCTGCCATACGTGAACCGTTCTAATTTCGTTATCCTGATGGGTGCCATTGTAGCTTCATTCTAACACTATTAGCAGAGAGGAAGAGGTCGGTTGTTTTCAAACTGTTATTTTTCAGCCCCTCTAGTCAAAGGGATTGCAACAAGATCGGAGCCTAGTAAGAAAGGATTTTAAGGAGACTCCTGGAAAGGATTCAAACACCATACCATAATTTGACATTAGGTTCACATTAACCAAAACTCCATTAGGGAAAGGAAACCAGTTCTCTGCACTGAGATGAAAAAGTCATAAGTGTAAGCGACCCTTAAAGTTAGAAGGTGAAATGTTTTATATGTAACTGACCTTCTTAGTTGTAGGAGAGCTGGGTCACTTTTAAATAATTAAAGTAATATTTGTAGCTCCTTTTTAGTTTTCTCAAATACCATTTTTTTTCATTACTTAAAATTTTAAGCAACGGGGACTCAAGGTTATGTATTCATGTATTTCATGTATTTCATAATTTTTTTCTATTTTATTCATTTTATTCATGTATTTTATTCATGTATTTCATAATTTTTTTCTATTTTATTCCCAACAAGAGACCAAGAATTTTGCAGAGATTTAATTACATAAAATTTTCATTTTCCTTATATTTCAAGTAAATAAAGTTATCAGAAACAACTGCTTAGATCGATTTACTCAGTGCAGAGAAAAAAAAAAAAATGTCATGTGTATCTGGAATCAATTCACCGCACTCTAACAACTGAATGTTTACTGAATACATCCTGTGTGTCAGGCACATTTGTCAGGCACTGAGCAAAGAGCTTTGTCTTTATGGACCTTACTGCCCATCTGGAAAGAAGATATCAAATAAACAAAAACAATTAAATGTGCTAAGCGTTCAATGAGGTTGAGGGCCTAAAAGTCAAGCAACCAGGAAGATCTTGTGGAAGAAGTTAAAGCATTTAACTAAATGATGAGTGTAGGTTACCCCAGGAAGAGATGGGGAAGAGGGTATTACGACGAAGAAACAACATCTGCCCAAGTCCATTCTCCAAACAGAGTGGAAAATTTGAGGAAGGAAAATAAGTTTCAAATAGTAAGAGCATAGAGTACAAGGTGAGGATATGTCACAGACCTTAAGAGCTGAGTTAAAAATTGGAATCCACTGACCCCATTGAATGGTTTTAAACAGAGGAGTAACATGATAAGATGTGAGCACTGGAAAATCATTCTGACTGCAGTTTCAAGAATATTTTAGAAAAGAGCATGACTGGGAGAATGGGAATCAATTAGAAGTCTATTCCAACAGTCTAGCTGAACACTAATGGTGGCCCAGGCCGGGGAGCTGGTAATGGGTGTGATTTAGGATATGAGATGTACGGGAGTTGGTGAATAAATACAACAAATGATGAAGAAGGAGCAATAAAAATCATGGGCCTTTGGGGGAAATTTCATGGACGGCTGTGCTCTTACCTGAGATAGGAAATATTGGGGACAACCAAGATTGATAAAAATTCTGAAGTATTAGGCTTATGAAAGAAATAGCAAATATTACATAAGTATTTAGCTCTATGTGGGTATATACTGTATATAAAAATATATAAAGATATAGGATGTTTTGTTTCAGTTTTTCAGAAAACCAGACTGCATAATTTGTCAATCACACCATTTTAAGGAAATTGAGATCTGGAACTATTTAGTTTGCTTTCCCAAAAAGGAAAACATAAAGCACTGAACCAATAAGTAGCCTTTTCAGAAAAACATAATGAATCAAAGGGTTAGATACAACACAAGGTGATAACTTTTTTTTTCTTATATGGAATTCAAACTTTCAAGTTGAAAATGTCGGGAAGACCTAACTTGTGTCTCCAGAATACACCTGTTTGTGGCACTGAATACCTAACATCGCTATGCGCAGTACTGCCTCCAGGCTCTGTGAAGAAAATTGAAGAAAATAAAAAGTACATACAAATTGTCTCTGACTTAAACTTTCTTAAAGTTACTAATTCGTTCATTCATTAGTGCATTAAATACATATTTGAAACCCCACTCTTAGCCAAGTGTTGGTTTGACCCCTGCCTGGGTTTACAAAATACAAACGATACACTCCTTGCTTTCGAAGAGCTCATTATCTTGAAAATAATTAGAATCTTTATCTGTACTCAGTGCAATGTCAGTGGTTAAAATAGAGAAACACAGAGGAAGGACTCCCAGGGAAGGTGATGCTTGAATGGTGGAACCGAACCCTAAAGATAAATAGGAACTGACCAGGAGAAGACTGGGGAAGGAGGTCAAGAGGTCGCAACCCATGGAAAAGGACAGAGATATGAAGTCACTATATGTATTTAGAGAAGTGCAAGCGGTTGGAGAAGCAAGAAGGCAGGTAGAGATGCTGAAGGGCAATGTTGTTGTTTTGTGTCAGGGAAAACAGATTTCTTTTGTCCTGACAGTCCTGGGAAGCCATTCCAGTTATGCGACATGTCTGTGTTTCCTCAATTGGAATATCTCTAACTTGGTAGTTAACCTTGAGCCAGTGTAGAAGTAGGAAGACCAGTTCAAAGTCCATTTTATGTGTTAGTTGTAAAAGTGCAAAGGTAGGGGCAAATTTGAGAAATGTGATTTAACAGCCTAGGTTGGGGATGCCCGGGTGGCTCAGCGGTTGAGCACCTGCCTTCAGCCCAGAGCGTGATCCTGGGGTCCTGGGATCGAGTCCCACATCAGGCTCCCCACAAAGAGCCTGCTTCTCCCTCTGCATCTCTCATGAATAAACAAATAAAATCTTAAAAAAAAAGAAATAAACAGCCTGGGTTTGGTGACTGAATAAATACGGAGAGTGGGGCAGGAAGAAATGACAGTCCGAGGTATCTAATAGGCATGCAGTGAATGTTCTCTTCTCCCAGTGCTTCCCAAGTGCAAATGCTCTAAGTATTGCTGTTAAACTGACTCTTTAGCTTCTCAGATCTAATACATGACAAAGTTTATTGATTTTTCACTTCAAGATATTTCTTAGATTGGGCTTTCTTTGTTTTTCCAACTACCACCCTCTCATGGCAAATTTACTACAATTTTCTTGACCTCCCTGTATATCCCTTGATTTGATGTGCTAATTTCTTTAACCGTCTTCCTTTCGGTGGAAAAGTACTTTGTTCTAAGTATGTAACTAATTTACCCTAGAGAAATTTGAAGAAGGAAGAAAGTAATATCTTCTTGGTGACTGTTTTTCTAAAATCTTTTCAGTTAGGGAAAATATGCCCCTTGACTTTGTTATTTAAGTGCATTGAAATGATTTCAACGGTTATTTAATACTCATGGATCTACCATAAGATTAGGCACATTGCCAAGAAATCATATGATTTTGATGTTCCTTAATTTTCAAAGGTATAGCTCCTGATATTTCCAACTTGTCCATGGAAAACCACTATAAAACCCTGTAAGACAAATTTTCAGTGCCAAAACCTATCAAGCATAATCAGAGACTATATTTAAGATTTTCCTTGTTAAAAGGAAAAGTATAATACTTGACTAAGAAATGAAACATTTTTTTTTCTCATAGTTCTAATTATAGTAAAATTTTATTCTTGGAAGCCATGTTCCAAACTTGATTTTTCAGTACTGAAGTGAATAGAAGCTGCGGGCCCATTACCATCATTCCAAAGGTAACTTAATTGTCAAGAAAGTGGGGCCCTGGATGGCTCAGTGGTTGAGCGTCTGCCTTGGGCTCAGGTCATGATCCCGGGGGCTTGGGATTGAGTCCTGTATTGGGTTTCCCACAGAGAGCCTGCTTCTCCCTCTGCCTGTGTCACTGCCTCTTTCTCTGTCTCTCTCATGAATATGTAATAAAAATTAAAATCTTAAAAAAATTATCAAGAAGGTGACTTTAAATATTTTTTTTTCTCAACATTTCATTCTAAGTAACACACTGCACAGGCCAGAAAGGATTTTAAGGTACAGAAGTGAATGGACTGTGCTCAATTATGGACTTATTTCTTTAGTTTCCAATGCCACCTTAAAAGTGTATTTTCCAAATTCAGATTTATAAGTCTATGAGATGTAACCAGTCTTAAAACAAAACACTTCACACAAGGTAAACTTGAATAAAGTGTAATATATAAATAGGTTGAAAGATCAGAAAGACTGAAATGCTATTGTGGGTGCACACACACACACACAGCATCAGAAATTATGACTAAGAAATGAGATATTTCACAATTCATATATAAAACAACTTAGCCTAGAAATACTGTCATATTTTGTTTTCCATGCAAAGATTATAAAAACACATAGAAATAGAAGTATTTTCCTATCTTGTGCTCTACTGTACATAAGCATCCATCAGCTGGCCACTTTCGATGAAGAAAGAAGCTGAGTTGACAATACTTAATGGAAAATATGAAGGGTAAATCTTAATGGAAAGAGAATTTCCTCTGACCAGGAGTCTTTTATCCATTTCATCCCAGTGGTGCTGTTGTTACTTTGACATTGACATTCACACAAGTTATAAACTGAAAAAGAATTTCCGCAAAAACAGCTAGCCAGCTTTGTTAAGTAAAACAAGTCCTTTTACCTCCACAGTCTAATATAGAGGTAAAGAACAGTGAAGGGAGAAGAAGGAACCTGCTTTCTGGTCTGTGTCCTCTTAAATGTTTACATTTCATGTAATTAGGAGGTTGTTCTTATCATTGTATAGATAAACCCAGTGGTGCCACAGCATTTAATTTGCTTTACATTCAAAAATTGTTCTTTGTTGGTTTAACATTTCATAAACCACATATAGAAACAAGTGACTCGACATAGGCATTCTGGTTTGTGTCTTTTCTACTGGACAAAATTGAGCTAGCGCTCTCTGGGAAATCCTAAATCTGGGTTTGGAGAACAAGAGGCAGTAAAGCAACCAACGCTTATTGAACATCTAGGCTTGGGTGGAGTATTTTCCTATCAGGGAAAGCCTGTAAAAGCAATGGAGAGGGCAACCCTTGCATGACTTTCCAAGGAGAGGAATGATAGTATCGCGAAGGCACAAATCACTTTGTTCATAAAGAAATAAATTCTAAATACATAGGTCGTGAAATTAGAGGAGCTTCATTATTTGTGTTCCTCCAATAATCTACTTCATGTCTACATAATTGTCGAAGAATCTGCATTCACTTGTCAAGGAACAGGGACATTAATGTTTATCATACGTACACTTCGTTATACCCTGACATATATCATTAATAAACTAAAAAAGAGAATTAGTGTGGGCCCAAGTTTGTTCATCCCATTTAGAGATAAAACTTGTGGAAGAGGATGGCATTGGCTGAAGGTTAGTTTACTATGGGGGAGCCACCATCCTCATTCACAAAATACACAATCTTACTGTATCCTCATCGTTCCTGTCCAGCTATCATCCCTACCTTTTTCATGAAAAAAAGTTAAGTTTCAGAGATTTGATTACATTGGTGTATCTCGCATATCATCTGGGTTGACCTGACTAGTTTTTTTCCTGTTATATGTGCTGAAAGTAAGCTTCCACTTACACAAGAGGAAGAAAAACATTTGTAATTTATAATGCTACTAAAACACTTCAGAAAAGAACTTTGTCAGAGTAATGTTAGTTTTAGAATTAATAATAAAAGTGGAAAGCACATCGATCCTGTAATGAGATGAAGAGTTCATCCCCCACAACTATCAGCTGGGGAAATTGAGATGAAGAATAAATGTTAAAAATTTGCTAAAATCTGTAAGTACTCTGAAATTCAGTGAACTTCTATTCATCCTTCAAAGACCAACTCAGAGGTGACCTCCTCAGGCAGAGTTCATCCCTGCTACCTCTGCAGTTAGGTGTATTGCAGCACATGGCACCCTGCATTATAATTATTTGTGCACCTGTTTCTGTTTTGGTATGTTGAGTCTCACAGAATGTGGGTTTTCCTTTTGTCCCCAAGTTTGGGACTTGGATAAAGGTGTGTGTGTGCTGTACAAACGAAGAGATTATCGTATGCTAATCATCCAGAGCATGAACATTTTTCAGTCATCAGAAACACATTCCAAAAAAAAAATAATAATAAAAAAAAAAAAGAAAGAAAAAAAAGAAACACATTCCAAATAATTTTTTTAGCTCCCTTTCTCTTTGGCCGGTAGTTTATTCTTTCCTAATCCACCTCAGGACTTTTGTTTTGAAAATTCTGAATATGCTTCTATTCTTTATTTAATGTCATGACATCTCCATAGTGAGCTGACATTCTATTCAACTGTACCATCCATTGTTGAAATAATTTCGCCAAAATTTATAGAGTTTTACGTCCACATCATTGTGTCTAAGGATAAAACTGATAGACTTTTTCCCTTGCAGTCCTAAGAGAAAATAGATGGTCAAAATTTTAAAAATACAATGCACTCAAACCTGTGTAGTTCTCCCCCTTTCTATGAAATAAAGGAGAAGAAACAAGGTCAGTTATGAATTCCCCATATCATCTGCTTTTTAAAAATTATCCAAGTGGTTCAAATGTAAGGAAATTGCTTTAAAGAACAAACATATAGTGGGGAAAAAAGCAAATGTGTAGAAAAAGAAAAGCTTCAGTCTATGGTACTGTTCTTCAACAAACCCTGTTTTCTTTATTTCCATATTAAACAAAAGAGCTAGTCATATGTAAGTTAATAAAGTGAACACAAGGGAGATGTACCTCCAAATTAGAGCCAGACGGTGAATAACAGAGCAGGAATGTACTTAAAGCCTGGTACCAGCTCGTGACAAGGTCTGTTCTCTGTCTTAGCCCTTGATTTTTGGAAAAGCTTCAGGAGCTATGAGAAAAACTTTCAACCTGACAAGCACTCCAGGGCTAGGAAAGGCTCCTGTTTTAATTCAGCCCAGATGTGATCTCTAATGAAAGCATTATGGTTCTGCAGCTGCAGTGGATGGTAGAAGCATTTTTAAAAGAATAAATTATTTTAAAATATTTTCTTTTTCCCTTTTACAATTATGCTTGACCCGAGCTGGAGTGAAATCTTAAGATACCCTATAAAACAATTTATCGTTTCATGCCTTGTACAGCCTGAATATTGTACTAAACTTCATGCAAAGGAGAGAGAGGTGAAAAGTCAGGGTGTATGTGCTATATAAATCTGTTTATCATCCTGAGATAGATTGCCTCATCCAGTAACTCTCCAAGAGCTAAGTTTCAAGCATATGTAGCCTGAAAATATTAAGCCAACCAGAAAACTGATTCTCATGATATAAGATAAATTATTTACACAGACATTGCTTGCTTATTCATATTTGCATTTTATCACAGTCCCGAGGAGATATGCATGCACATATACAAACATCATGTTTGTTCATTTAAATTTTTAAAAGTAAATATAAAATGAATATCAGTTTTAAAAAGGCAATGATAAAAACAAGGTATTAGATGGAGAAAATGCACTTGAATAATCAGAGTTGCTCCTTCAGTATTTCAGAAACATAATATGCCAGGGCACCCAAATGTCAACCTGCCTTCATCTCTACATGAGAGGAAATCCTCCACTCAATATGATTTCTGTTTTCTCCAATAAAATAGAAAAATAGATGAACAATGTTTGGGGGGAAATGTGAAATTATGATTATTTTGAAGCATTCTTTGTTTGCCTTGTTTATTGTTTTGGAAATGCTCTAGTTGAGAGGCATCCAGTGGGGACTCAGGGAAGAGCATTTTACATATTTATAGAAACATTTGCTAACCATATAACATTCCAGCTAAAGAAAAACCTCCATTAAGCCCATAAAATAGTTTCCGAGCTGTTATAGGAAGTTATTTTCTAAGAGTAACAAGAAAAAAGAAAAAAGAGGGAAGAACCAAATGATTGAAAGGTATTAAATGATTCTGTTTGAGAGCAGGAAACACAGGTTATTATTTGCTGATGGATTATTCAGAATGAATTTCATCATTCTTGTTACAAATGTGTTTTTTGACACTTTAATTATGAGGGAACTATTCTGGAACACAATATGAGCAGAAGATGCTATAAGTTTAAGTAAAATGCTATTACATCCTCATTTTACAAAATTCACAATCACACTGAAATTAAACAGCATTTCTCTTTTGTAGACAGAAATGCTTATTGCAAAAATGGAATGCATGTGGATCCAGTGACATTTTAATCATTTTATTTTAGACAGTATTTAGAAATAGTGAAAATGGAATGGGGAAAGCTTTGCAATTTAATGCATATATATAGCACCATGTATATGGCACACTCTTACAGGCCACAAAATGGAACCTTTTCTATTGCTGTTTAGTGAGAAAAGGTACTCAATAGAAGACAGGCGAGTAGGTAACTGATGTGGGTACCTGAGTACATCTATCCTCAACTAATCTCTGTGCGCCCAGCTGGTTTGACTTTCCCACCCTCCTGCCCCCAATTTACTAATGAACATCTCGGTTTGTAATTTATTTGGGCACATTTACTCTAGAAGAGCCAGCCAATCAGCCCAATGACCATAATTTAAACAAATAATCTACAAATCATTTTTACAAGCTATGCCTATTAAGTTGTGATGTGTTGATAAATGTAACAGAAAATATAATGGCATGCAAGGGGTTCAAATATACACACATTGAGAATAATAAAAAAATCAACTGTTAATCAGTAGATTCTCAGAGACTCCTCAACTTGACCTAATGTAAGAAATAGAATCTTTAGAGTAGAAAATCCCATTCTTACTGTCAGCTAGTGGGGATAGACTATAATAAAAATTTGACCCATAAAGACTGATTTCTCTTTAGAAGTTTCCACCTAAATTGAGGATGATCATTTCAAATGTTCACTTCTATGTGGTTATGTAGGCACATCTTCAACGTCGGGCAAGATCTCTGTTGTCATTATTTTAAACCGAAGTAAAAGATTACATGTATGACGTTAGGATACAGCACCTGTAGTGTCTGTCTTCAACGCATTTCTAGGCAGCTCAGGAAATAGGCAAGTTGCAAGAGTACGGCCACTGTTATCACAAGTCGTCCTTTCATGTGTATAAACATGTCTGCTGCAATGCATGGTAGTTCTCAAGACTGGAGCAGAGCACCACCAAGGTCTGCATGTCAAAAAAAATGCCACTTGAGCAAGTTAATTTTACTTCTACACAAGCTGGGAAAATATTTGGCTAGGACTATAATTTGCTCAAGACTTAAAAGGCCATTTTTTGCTTCCATTCCAGGAAAGGACTCCAGCTTACAGAAGAAGAAAAGCAAAAACTGGAAAGACTATTCCATTGAGTGGGTTTGGGAACACGACCTTCTGAAATGTTTATTTTAATTAGGCCTACTCTTTAAGTATTTCACCCCAAAATGGTAATGCTTTAAAATATCATCTCCTTGAGGGAGAGGAATATTGAGGTAATCAACTTCCTGCCACCCTCCCAGAAGCAATTCTTTAATGGTAATAATAATAAATTATATAATAATATATTATTAAATATTGTGAAACACATATAGAAGTAATTATGTGTTTTACTTAGCCTGCATCTATAGAGACTTTATGTTTAAGCAACATATATTACCATGATTTATAACATCAATCAGTAAATGCTTAACGTAGGTTCTGAGTCAATCTCATTTTACAGGTGATCCATTCATGAATTCTCTGTTTTCAGAAGCTGGTTTTTAATATTTAACACACATATGATCAAATATATACCCTCACAAAAATTATTCATATGATAAAGCAACTATTGAGATATCAAAACATAGACACACATTTTTTTTTAATTAAAAAAGAAAAAGAAAAGTTTTTATCTTTGGAGATTACAAAAAAAAATCCCTAGTATTCTTCTTTTGTTGTTTGTTTTTTAACAAAAGAAAGTATAATTTCAAGCTGCTTTGCCTCTTTAAACCCTTTTGTATGACTGGAAATTAGTGACGCATATGGTTCTGAAATTCAAATATAATGCAAAAGACTTTCTACATTTCAATCATTTGAATTCATATTTAATGTATTGAAAAATTAACATAAGTGGAATATTTCCAAAAATGTACATATCATACGTGAAAATAGCATGAAAAATTCAATCTTCTTGGCTTTGTCTTACATTACTAAAGCTGGTTCCAGAGAGTTTTGACTATGGCAAGACAACAGTATTTTTATCCACTTCAAAGAGGCATGAAGACCATCCTGCTTCTTCCTACATCTTTCCTGTGCCATTTTCATAGAAGATGCCCTCATTTAGCAGCTACACCTCCACTGTGCAATATGCAGAGAAACATAATTAAATTTAATAGAAGCTGCCCCTGTTTTGAAGACACACTTGATTTAGAGCCACTCACAATTTAAAGCTGCAGGGAGATGTAATTAAATTTTATAGAAGCCACGGCTTTTAAATGAAGACACATGATCTATGTGCATGTGTGAACATATACACACATGCAGTAAAAATGAGACATTTAAAAAGTTATCCTTCTGTAATTATTTATATTATGATTCAAAATACAAGACATTATTGCTCAAATTATATAAAGGTTATTTTTATTCATATTATAGGTATGACTATAAGAATATGCCGAGATAACCATTATTGTACTATTACAATAGCACTTTATTGACTCAATTGATAAGTAGTAATCAATATACATTTTACTCTTGCTGTTATCTATTGTTTATCTGGCTCTATATATTTATGGCAATGATATTGATGGAGAAAATACTTTAATTGTGTATCTGTTGTTTTTTGCTGCCTGTACACCAAAAGACTTACTAAAATCATGCAATGTTATTTTAAATAATCTAAGAATGAAATTTATATGTTTGCATGTGTACGGGACACATAGGTCATTTGAAGTTGGAAAGCATTACACATGCTCTTACTATATACGTATATATAAATATTTCTTAATGTATCTAAGAATTCTAATATATAGGAGGAATCAAGATATAAATCTATCATAAACATCTCCTACCCTCCAACTTCTGATTTAGTCCTTAGGGTTATCTATACCAGGTTAATATTAATTTATGTGCTCAAATTTGATCAGTTTTAAACTTTTACTAAAAGGGCAAAAGATATAAATTAAGACTCCTAAAGTCATTAAGTAAACGTCTAATGTGGAGGAAAAAAAAAAAAAACTCCTTTGTAGATTAAATCTTTGAAGAAGACCCTGTGAAAACTCTTCAGACTGACTTTGTTCCTTTAATGTCTGTTTAATGCCTTGGAGAAGATATCTTCTGCTCTGACCCCCTTGAACCTTAGAGACTAGCTCAATAAACCACAGAAAGACCAAACATTTCAGAAAGAATGGTCTTTAAAACAAAAACCTTCCTCAGGGCTATAACCTCAGTGTGAGAATAAGCCCAAGGAGGGAGGGAAGATCTCCTAGCTTTGCCACCATTAATTATCCACTTAGTAATCTACTTCTGCCATAAATGTTCTCCTTTCCTAACAGGACTCTTCTTTCCCATGCCTCAAGCCATGGACCATCAACCAAATTCCAACTCCCACCGCCCCGAAAAATCCCTCCTTTGTTGTTCAAGATTATTAAGCTAGGTAAACTGTGTAACCAGTTTTTAAAGCAAACAATTAGATTCTTTGTTTTTACACTGAAGCTCCTATGGGGCCCATATAATGAATTGTGTGAAGTAAGGAGTGTGGGAAATTCTGGATTGGTTTAAGCGTGTAGCACACTCTTTTATTTACTGTTATTCTGCAGTTAAAAAAAAAATCAATTCTTTATATTACAGCTGTTTTATTGGCATCTTTTTGGGCTTCTGTCTTAAATTTCTTTCCTCTACTCCCCCTACTTTGTAGAATCATTGTAAGTTACATTCCATAATGCTCTTTATTATATTTCAAGCCACAGAGAATATTCAGAAAAGATCTGATTAAAAGAATCATATAAACTAAACTTCAAATTTTTTTTCTTTGTGGAAAGTAGTGTAGTAACCAAACTGTCCAGCTACATTACTAATGTCCTCATGAAGCACCCACCACTGTGTGTGCTAGGTGTTTCATGAATGAAGGGATCATAAAACTGTCAACAGCTGTTATCTATGGGTAATGGGATAATGAGTGACATTGTTGTTCTTGTATTTTCTGTTTTGAAATTTTTCCCAGCAAGTATTTATCATAATTATAAGCATAAAATAGTATTTGTTTTATATATTTACTATATAAATTATGTTTATGTTATTGAAGTATACTTACAGATAAATGAATTTGATTAATACTTCAAAACTGAAGGAAATAGAATTATTTTATAAAAACTGGTTGATCTCTGTCTTTTAGTTTTGGTTTTTGTTTTTTTGGCCTGGGGAGATGAATGAGATCTGTCACCTCTTACAGTGTCTGGTTCATTATGCGTGGGAATTATTTAGGTAGTTTCTTTCCTGCTATCATTCTTTTCCATGTATTAATTAAAAGAAATCACTATCAGCCTAAATACTGGATAGTCTTCAACAATAAGTTTTTTTTAAAAAAAAAAAACTAAGTTCCTTTTATATTCAAATGTAAATTTATACACTTAATTTTGATTTTTTAAAAAAAGGTTTTATTTATTTAGTCATGAGACACAGAGAGAGAGAGAGGCAGACACATAGGCAGAGGGAGAAGCAGGCTCCCTGCGGGGAGTCCGATGTGGGACTCAATTCCAGGCCCCTGGGATCACGACCTGAGCCAAAGAGAGATGCTCAACCATTGAGCCACTCAGGTGCCCCACTTAATTTTGATTTAAAACTCTTATTTCACCTTTATTAATCACCTAATTGGTTTTTAGGTGTCAAAATCTTACAGCTCATATTTGGGACTTCTGCAACTGAGTCAAGATTTGTTAACTTTTATGTGATAAAATGTCTAATTAAAGTTCTATTTAAAAGGAAAAAAAGGCAGAAAATTGATCTTGATCAGAATTCATAACTGTTTTAATTCCAGTATTCTTATATTTGTATTTTCCCCAGAACTGATTTGTTTTTATTTGTGCTGTTATTTTTGTTTGTTTCCCTCTGAGTCGTTTAGTATAGTAGTTAAGACAAAGGTTTTGTATTCGCACTGCCCTGGCTTTAAGTCCCAGTTTCTTCTCACATTCAGTAAATTTTGATTGAGTGTCTAATTTGTGCTAAGCATTGTTTGACCTTGGAACTCAACTCAGTTGCATTTCCTCATCTGTAAAAGACAGATAAAATATAACTCATGAGGTTATTGTGAAGATTAAGTCAGATGATCTAAAAAAGGGTTTAGCACAGCATGTGCCACATAATAAACATAGAAACTATTATTGAATAGCATCTGTTTATGTGGATATATTTATAAACTGCCGCACATAGATTTATGTATATATTTTGTTATTGTTAAGCATACAACAGGACTGTTGATGAGATTTTTACAGCCAGCATGTGAAAGTCAATTGAACTAAATGTCTCTCTTCAAAGACAAATTCAAGCTCTTTTCTACATTCTAGGACTAGCCTCTATGATTTTCAAGAGTCACAACATAAGAATATTTATAAATTTACTGAGGATAGGGAACATATTTTATTCTTCTTCTATTTTCTTCATCAACCCAGTGCCTGTCACCAAATTGGTGCTAAATAAGTTTTATTGAATTAAAAGCTAAAGTAGCAGAAAAAATTGACATTAATTTGAGTCTCTCTGTCCTGATGACAGACAGAATGATATAATATATCAAAGACACTAATTTTCCTGAGAAAGAAATAATTCATAGAGTTACACATATGCTGAGTCTTGTAATAAAAGGTCTTAAATAAGACTTCAAATAATGAGGCTAACAGGTGTAAAAATGATTACTGTGAAAAAGTAAACATCAAACATAGCTTGTTGAAAAATTTTTTTAAGAATGAAGACTTCTGTAACTGTCCAGAAAGAAAAAAATAGCTCACATATAAGAGAAGAAAAATCATGCAGATTTCCAACTTCTTCTCCACAATATTTAATGTCAGAAGATAATAAAACAACTTCTTTTGAGTACCTAAGCGCAAAAGGATGTAACTGAAAAATTTTATATCCAACCAAGTACATGGTAGACAATCTCAAATAATTTATTATTCACAAGATGTACCACTAAAATATTTTTCCTGTAAAAAAACTCTCACATATGTTGTTCATCTAACCAAGAGACAGTGAAATACAGAATTAAAAAATGAGTGTGATTTAGCTTTAGAAGAAAAATTAGAAGCTTTTAAATATACTATTATATCTAATTTATGATCAATGTGGTTATAAAACATAAGGCAAAATCTTTAACAGAAACTCATTAAAAAATACAATAATTTATAATAAAATCTACCAACAATAAGATCAGACTCCAAATTACATAACAAGAGTTGTACACAAGAATTTATGTTGACTGAGGGTTGCTCAGTCAGTTAAACATCTGCCTTTGGCTCAGGTCATGATCCTGGGGTCCTGGGATTCCTTCATTAAGCTCCCTGCTCAGTGGGGGGATCTCCTTCTTCTTCTTCCGCCAACTCACCTCTACCCCCTATGATTGTGTTCTCTCTCTCTCTCTCTTTCTCTCTCTCAATCTTTCTCCTAGATAAAATCTTTTAAAAAAGAATTTATGTTGAGGGCACCGTAAATGTCATATTTTCTTTCTCACTGTTTTTCTTCATTAAATTCTCTACAAGTGAAATATTTTACCTATTTAAACAAAATACATATAATGTAATTATAAACGAACAAATTTGTCAACTTAACTCATATATTTTTATATGAAACATTAGTTTCTATTATTAGAAGGATTAGTATAATGTGTTATTCAAATGAATATAATGTAAACCACAGCAAAGGATATAGTCCTGACTCATTCTTGAAAGTTCCTAGCTAAATCCTAGACTCATTTGAGAGAAGAGATATTGTCGAGTTTTGATGTTCTTTTTCTCTCCTGTATTTCCTCATTGGTTCTCTATTTTTTTAGTGGGCATATTTCCTAGACACTAGGCTGACTAGCTGCAACCAGGCAACAATTTCCCACTTCCATTGAAGGACTTCATTCCTTCCCCATGTTTCATATGAATGATGGCTCTGTTCTGACTGCCTTTAATTACCCAGTCTTGAATTTTTCAGTCTCACCCCTGGCTAACCAACAGGCGGGACCTATCCACCCTACCCTACCTTCTTCATCAAGTATGACCCTTCCCGAAGCTTGGCAAAGTTGTAGCACATTTCAGAGTAGTCCTTTGCTGTGGTCAAATTCATAGCCCTAACCTTTATTCCTGTTGACCTTGATTGTGGCTCCTGAGCTTTGTACATAAGGCCCTTATAGGAACTGTTTAGTATCACATTTCCTTACACTTTATGAATCCTTACTTTCTCTATAATCACAGTAAGCAGTAATAACATTGGTCAGTTTTTTTAAAAAACAACAGTTAAAATTTATTGGTTTTTTTCCTTTGGTGAAGAATGGAGAAAATTTAATAGACACTTGTATAAGGACTTGATCTTTATGTACGTTGATTTCCAAATGAAACATGGAGGCAGGAGAACAAATATAAAACAGAAATGAAGTCCATGAAAAAGCAAAGAATGTTATAAAATCCCAGCTTAGAACAGTTGTCTGCTTAATAGCTTCTGATATATTTTCCCTATAATGCCCTTTAAAATATTATGAAGACACAAGGTGTTTTGGGTATTTTGTGTTTGTTTGTTTGCTTTATAATTAGCACTATTACCCCAAATTAAGACATGTGGACAACCTTTGATTTATTTCATCAAAAATAAATATGGGACAGAAGGAATATGGAAAATCTCCGAATAGGCACATCATGTTTTACCGCATTAAAAAAAAAAAAAAAACAACAGTGAAAAACAATGGAACGCCCTTTTGGGATTCTCCTATTTTGAGGGTGTAGGAAGGAATTCTCATGCCTTCTAACTGCTTCTTTGGTTCAAAATTCAGAGCATTAACAGTCCCAGATCTGGTCACTGGTCCCTTTTCTTCACTATTGCTATTTTTTGTAAGTTATGCATTGCATTTTTCCCTTTTTACTTGATTTTTAATATCCCTTCAGACAGGGCAGTAACAGGAGTGAAGTGATAGGAACACCTTATAGTCATGGAAAACTTGCAGACGAGGTAGAGAACACATTTCCATCAAAATGATTAAAAGCTCTGAGATGGAAATAGGCATGGCATTTTTGAAAGAGGCTCATCTGGCTGGAGCATAGGGAACAACAGAGGAATGGACGGTGGTGAGGTCAGCAATATGGACTGTGTACAAAGTTTTGCTCCAATTGTCCAGATACTGAGATAGAAGGGTATAGCCATGAGAATGATATAAACTGGTTTTGCTTTTGTATGATCAATCTTACTGTAGGATGGAAGATAGTCCCAGAAAAGCACCAAAATAAAGGCAAGGAGACCAGATAGAAGGCACAGTCATAACAAATACCTTGAGAGGATGATGCTGTGTGTGTCTGTGTGTGATATGACATCCCTAGCAAGAGAGGGAGCTAACACTGTTAGAACCAAGAGTAGAAAATAAATAAATAAATAAATAAATAAATAAATAAATTAATTAATTAATTAAATTAAATCAATCAATCAATCAATCAATAAATGAACCAAGAGTAGAGCTGGAGAAATAGGCAGCAGAGTCTAGAGTGTGGCTATGTGGTCGGTTTGGGGAGCAGGATTGGCATAGCCAGCCTTGATAAGGCAACTCAGTAGTCCACAATCCAAAATGGATAAGGGAGGTGTGAGAAAGAGTTAAGGTGAAGATCAATGACAAAACAATTTTGTATAGTAGGGTCTCTTAGATTAACTATTTTCATTTACTCATTTGGTTGGCCTTTGTTATGTAACAGATCACTCCAAAACTCAATATATAAATCATTTATTTTCATTCATGTATCTGAAGTTTGGCTGGGGCTAACTGAGGTAGGCTGGTCTTAGCTGGGCTTACCTTTACATTACACATTAAATATCCCTTAGCCCTGGGTCCGTTGAGACATACAACCATGACAGAAAAGCAGAGGGACAAGCAGAGACACCTAATGCCTTTTTATGGCCTAGACAAACTAGAACATGTAATTTCTGTCCACATTCCATTAGCCAAAGCAAATCACATGATCAAAACCAATGTCTTAGTCCATTTGGGCTGCTATAACAAAAATACCATAAATTGGGTGCTCATAAAAACAACAAACATTTATTTCTCACAGTTCTGGAGACCAGGAAGTCCAAGATTCAGTGTCTGGTGAAAGCCTGCTTCCTCACTGATGGTCATCTTCCCACTATAACCTCACATGGCACAAGGAGCAAGGGATCCTTCTTGGGCTTCTTTTATAAGGGCATCCTTCCCATTCATGAGGACTCTAAGCTCATGACCTATCCACCTTCCAAAAGCTCCATTTCCTAATACCATCCACCTTGGAGATTAGGATTTTAACATATGAACTTGGGGGGAGGGACACAAACATTCAGACCATAGCACCCGATATCAGTAGGATGGGGATACACTCACTTGTAGAGAAAGAACTGCAAAGTCATATGGCAAAGGCTATAGACAGGGCTTCCTTCATGGGATGTGCTACTTAGACACCACACAAGGCTCCATGCCTAGAAGGATCCCAGGATTAGTTTAATGCTCTGCTGTTACCATCTTGAAATTTACAATTTTGACCAAGCAGCTATACATTTTCAATTTGCACTAAGCCCTGCAAATAATGTCGCTGGCCCTGGGGGAGGGTGCAAGAATAAGTGTAGAATCAGGACCAATAATAAAATCTACCCTAGAGAGACATACACATTTTACAAGCATGTCTTTCAAGGCACGAGCTTGCTTCTGGTTGTAGCTAAAAAGCAGCAAAAATAGAATAAGAGAGTGTGATACTGATGAATAGAAGGAATGACAGACTATTAGAGGAAGTGAAAGACAAATGAAATCAAGGAAACTATAAGAAAACAAAAGTGAAAGTCTCTTGGAAAAGAAGTGCAAAAAGCCAGAGGTGCGGATTGACAGATGAAAGAGGGGAAATAAAATTCCAGGCAAACCAAGTTGACTGTAGTTAACTATGACATTCATTATCCAATTAAGTGTAAGGATAAAAAATATAATATTATTTTCTTGCAGGTGGAGAGGTGTTGAACTTAAAATATTCCTCTCTTGAATTTTATTCTTCTAAAAACTATAAGATAATATTTTTAGATAAATGATTAAATTGGTTAACAACTCTATAAAGGCAATTATGATAAAATGATTATGAAACAAAGTTAGCTTTTAATGGGATAAGAATGACTTCTTATTGATAATTTTGGCTAGCAATATTTCAAATACTATAGTAGGTGATGATCATATGTTTTATGACAGAATTATGGCCTGCATCATAAACCATTCTGAAATGTATTATAATATTAAAATTATTAGCTACTTAAAACATCATATTTCAAATGCATTCAAATTTCACATCTGCCTACAAGCTAACACATCAACTCCAAATACTATGAATCCCATATTCAATCCCTCATTCACCCTCAGAGTCAGAATGTTCATTCTAAGGAAGTTTGTAATGTGCCTACTATGTGTCCAGAGACTTTGCTTCACTATTTCAATGAGGGTCGTTACCGTAAGCAAAGGGTCTTTAAAAACTCCTCAACAAATAGCTGATGGATAGGAGTAGTCAATGTTACTAAGATTTCCTTTTAGTATAGCACATAAATTCCACTAGATCAAGGATATCAGGAAAAGTTCCCCACGTCCAAATTCAGAAGGAGGTGTAAGAACATTGGGGTCTACTGGTTAGAAATCTATACAGATGAAGTGGTCTCTTCCCACCATATTCTGAAGTAACTGGGACTATCCACACAAATCTTTCTAGGAGAAAATAGGTGAAAAAATAAGGTTGTTGAAGGAAATGTGGTCATTAGAAGACATCAGGGGACATATATAAAGGAAGGGATTGAAGGACATATATAAAGGGACACGCCTCCATAAATTACATTGATGGTCATTGAGGACTATAAAATAGGAAGATTCAGCAAGTAGAGAAGGGAACTGAACTGATAAGAACAGTAAAATAAATGTACTTTTCAATCATCTTTGTTGTATGCTGAATACCTACTTTGGGCCCATTTTGTGGGGCTTTCTTGGTAGCAAAAATGTAAGCCATTCAGCAATTTATTCCTTTGCCAAGCTCACAAAATATTGTTCACTGTTCTAACATACCCCAATGAATATTCAATAAACATAAGATTGGGCTAAGAGGAAGCTATATATACAGAAAACCCCCTATTTATGCTATCACAATTTTGCATTTTCTCATTTCCTGAGCCATGAAGTTGTCTATGTTGCTAATGTACAGATTTCTTGCCATTTGCTATCATTTCTCAGAAACTGTTAAAACATAATCCCATGTTTGCTGTGAAATTAGCCTTGAAAAGAAAGCTGCTGAAGAGTACATAGCACCTTCTTGAGTAGTACACACCTCTCCAATTCCTACCGCCTTTCCATTTGGGTAGAAAACTATTATATTTCCCTAGTCAATGAACAAACAGGCATTGTTCAACACTACTCTGTGCTAGGCACCGTGCTAGCTGCTGGGGTGCGGGATACTTGAGAGACAGCCAACCACACCTCCTCTAGGGAGTTACGGAAGAGTAATGAGCAAAGAAGGATTGCTCTGACTTAGGTTGTAAAAGTTTCACTTTTAATTGCCACTTGGAGAATAGACTGGGAGGCACAGGGCAGGTAGACCAGGAGAGGATGCAGGGGTGAAGACAGGGAATGCTGTCTGGGGCTCCTGTGACAATCCAGAGCCAAGACAGTGGCTTCAACGAGAGCATTATTAGTGAAGATTACCATGAAGTCATCAGATTTGAGATCCATGTTGGAAAGGCATCAAGGATGGTGGTACCATGTTTTCTGGGTTGGTCTGAAGAAGAACGATGTCATCACTGAGATGGGGAACATGAAGAGGGGGAAATGTTGTGGGAGGATTGATGAGAGAATCAGGAAGTCTGAGGTATCTATTAGAGGTCAAGTGGAAATGCTAGGCAGGTGAGGAAGAAATTGGAGCTGGACATTAACCTTAAGCGTCACCAGCACACAGATAGTATTTAAAGCCATGAGGCAGGATCTTATCACCAAGCAAGTAATTTTACATCAGGAAGAGCTGTAGTGGCAAGATATCTCACTCCCCTATGGTAACTTGCTCTCACCTCGATGGCGGAGTGCGGTGAAACTGACCACCAGTTACTCCCTGGAACTCATGAAGGAGTCCACCTGCTGGCACCATGCTAGTCTGAGTGTGAGTTATAGTCCTCCCTTCACTGGCCTTTCCTGAGCATAAACAGAATTTCTTCCTTTATTCTCAGAGCCAGCAGCACCAGTAACACAGTACTGTGTTAAGTGTGTTAGGAAATTTTGTTACAAAGAAGACAGACTTAAAAATCAGTGTCTACTATCATTGCTTCCAATGTACATGAACTCAACTGAGTCTCCTGGAACCTTCCTCCCTCCTGAGCTCAGGTAACAGACATCGTTCTCTGCTGACTTTTCCCAAACCCTAGTCCTCTCTTCTTCCAGTCTCAGGCCCAGTACCTCTGCCTTACTCATCCCCAAGGAGGCTACCTTCTTCTTTTTTTTTTTGAATCACACAATTTCATTCTGCTTTTTCTTAACTTCCTTGATCTTATCGCAGGATATTCAAAAATTTTAGTGAAACATTTTCCCGAACAAAAGATTGGGTTTTTTTCCTATAATAAATTCTGCTAGTCCATAGAATGTGAAAAACACTTTGTCTAAGTGACATCTTCCATTTTCCTTTTATCTAACTGTATTCATACTAAAAATGATTTACATATCACACTTTTTTTTAAGATTTTTATTTATTTGAGAGAGAGAGAGAGAGCATATCGCACTTCTGAGAATATTCCTAAACTTATTCCTATTTGTGTTGAGGACTGGTACTTGAAAAATTTCTGCCCGTTGCCTGATATAAATCAAGTTTAGAAAAAAATGTTCTATTTAAATTTGTAATAACCCAAATATTATACACAGTAAAATCACACATAGGATAATTGATTATTTTTAATTTATAGTATTTCTTCTTATTAATAGTCCCACACTTTTACTACAAAAGTGCAATAGAAATGATTGGCTGGAAATTACTGGAAAACCAGTAACAGAATTTTAGAAACAACCCAGCTCAGGAGTTGGGTGGAGCCGTGTCTGACCCTAGCTCTTCTGATTCCCAGCTACGTAGCCCTGAGATGCTCATCCAACCCACCCTCAGGTTCTCATCTGCAAAAGAGTGACCATCACCTTGCAGGATTGTTCTGAAGATAGAGAAAATATTTATAAATATCTGCTATATAATAGGCACTCAATCCCAATTATTACCTGAGATGTCCAGTCTTTGCCTTTTTGTTAGGACTACAGATGATGGTCTAGCCACTGGGCTAGTTGGGTAGAGCCACAGACCTTTTACATAAACTCTGACCCCGGAAAATGCAAGGGAACATTCCCCGGGTTGCCCATCTCACTTGTCAGCTATTATACTTGACTCCCATCTGCCATGTCAAAGTCACAGGGCTCCTGCTTTTGGCAGTGAGCCCTGCACTGTCAGCAATTGCTGACAGGTGAGACCCACTGGCCCAAGATCAGAAAGCTTGCTTGCCTTGCAAAAGGACCCACCTCACCTGTCAGCTGTCACAGTCATTCTTTTTGCACTGCTCCACTCCAGGAAAGGTGATATCTCGTGCAGGAGAATAACAGTCTGGAGTTACAAAGTACAAATGAAGTGATGGCTGTGTGTTAATGACTGTGTGTGGTGTTTCTTAGAACTGGTTCGCTTTTGATGGGTACCATTAGAAATGGCTTCTTCCATGGCACTTCAGAGTCACACCTGAAGGTTGCAAAGCTGACTGCCTGGCTTTAAAAAATGGAATTTGTTGCTGAAAAGAGCCCAAATTCATCAGTGGATTCCACCTGTCAGGTGACAGGCCAGGCTCAGGGTATGGCTGCCGTGGCAACATGGTGGGTTCCACCTGTCAGCTGGGCTCCCAGCCAGTGTTTCTGAGTTTAGAGACCTGGTTCTAAACATGAAATACTGAGCTGCATAATATCAGTGGTCTGCCCTGAGCAGCCAACTGAAAGAGAGCATCTTTAAAACATAGTGAATAATGTGAAAGAACCAGAACCTGCCCCCATCATTACCCCATAAGCATAAGCACCATCTTAATGTTACTGAGACTACGGACTGCAAGAAATATGACAATTCCATCTTCTCTGCTAGTAGACTCACATACACATGCATTTTCCTCTTTTTATTTTAAAGATTTTATTTGTTTATTTGAGGCAGAGAGCACAGAGGGTGGAGCAGAGGGAGAAGCAGACTCCCCGCTGAGCAGGGAGCCTAATGCAGGGCTCAATCCCAGGACCCTGGGATCAGGACCTGAGCAGAAGGCAGGAACTTAACCAACTGAGCCACCCAGATGCCCACATCCCCACCCTATATATATATATATAAACTTCTTAAGATTAGAAATAAAATAGCAATCACAAAATATTGGAGTGACAAAAACAAGCAAAGGAGGAACAATAGTAAGAGAGAGAGAGACAGAGATTAGCCCCAGAAATGTGAGAGGGAGCATGAGTGGGGATAAGAGGGAGAAGCAGACTCCCCCTGAGCAGGGAACCCCATGTGGGGCTCAATCCCAGGACCCTGGGATTATGACCTAAGCCAAAGGCAGACACTTAACTGACTGAGCTCCCCAGGTGCCCCAATTGCATCAACTGAAAAATATACAACTTTTGTTATAACAGTACTTCAGGGTCCTAAAATTTAAGAAATTAGTATAAAGGGGAACACTTAATTTTCCTCTTTCCTCAGTTATTTCCAAGCTCCCCATGACATAGCTTTCTAACATTCATACTTTCACTAATTGCTGTCTTTCCCCACTGGGGTTTCCCCTCAGCCAGGGTCTGCTGTGTGTCTAGTTCACCATAATTTCACCACTGTTGAGTTCAGGGCCTGGCACATGTAGGCATTCCGTATGTCTGTGGAATGACTGGATATTTACACTCTTTCATTGAAAGTCAGCCTTCCTTTGGTAGTGGATTAAGAACCTGAAATGCAGAACTCTTCTCAATCAAGAACACTGAGTGCCTGGACATAGTCTCATTAGTAAACTCCATCTGTGTTGGCTGCCATCCAGCTCCCATCAAAAAGACAGTTAAGAAAAATCATTATTTGAAAAACAGCGTCCAAGGCAAGTTCTGCCCGTTGCCTGATATAAATCAAATTTAGAAAAAAATGTTCTATTTAAATTTGTAATAACCCAAATATTATACCCAGTAAAATCACACATAGCATAATTGATTATTTTTAATTTATAGTGTTTCTTCTTATTAATAGTCTTAATAATTAATTAATTAACTTAATTAGTTAAGTTTCCTGACTTAAATTATGCTATAAACTGGCAGATTCAAGATTTTTTTTATAACAGGCAAAACAATTTAGGGAATGCAGGAAACCACCAAGTCACCAAGGATGAGGTTGAGAGGAGATACGGCCATTGAGTGACAAGAGTTTTCTTGCTAGAATTGGGTTTGTGGTTGGGAAATAGGTTCCTGTCACCTGTTTTTAACCCCCGCCAGGCAGAAATTCTAGGTAAATGTGAGATACATCATTGGTAATTCATGACTAGTAAGAACTAAGCGGGTAATGTAAATGTATTCCTTTTAATATAAATTAAAGATGAGTTAAGGTCAATATTGTCAGTCTCACACCTAATGTTAAATTCTTTCTTGTATGGCAGAGAATGGCAAGGCATTTTAGCAATGTACCTACATGGGCATTTCTGCTGCACTAAAAGTGTGGCACACTTATTGAAGGCATCCTTCATGTGCCTTGTGGCAAAAAGTAGACCCAATAAAGGCTTATTGGTCTAAAAAGGTATTTTTAACCATTTGTTAAAAAATGGTTTTTTAACCATTTGTTCTCTGAGCTGTATACCTTTATCAGAGTAGGACATCAGAAGAAAACAATATGAATGACATTAGTTCCCTTGGTGAAAATATTTGTATGGGGTACGTAAATTCTTTTATTTTCATATGGGTTAATGGAATTGCCATTTGTCTTATAATACACAGTAGTTTTAGATTGAGTGTTGTTTTCTGACTCCATCCATTTCCTTTGTTGGTTCATTAGCTATAACTATTTTGCATTTTGGTGGTTGTTTTAAGATTTATAGTATATATCCTTATCTTATCACTCCATCTTCGTGTAATACTGTAATACTTCACCAATAGCTAGAACTTGACAATAAAGTTCTATAAAAATGAAATATAAAAAATAAATATATAAATAATATAATAAATAAAAATAAATATACAAATAAAATATACAAATAATAAATAATATATAATATATAAAAATAAATATAAAAATAAAATATAAAAAATATATAAAGTTCTATAAAAATAAAAACTTGAGCCATCCAGGTGCTAGTCAATATTCTTTGAAAAAGATTTAAAAATAAGAAAAAACCCCTGTACATTAACCCAATGCACCCACTGCTTCCTGTGCTCTTCATTCCTTTGTGTGGATCCCTATTTACTCCTGATACCATTTTCCTTCTGCCTGAATGGCTTCCTTCAACATTTTCATAATATGGGTGTGCTTGTGATGAATTCTTTTGGCATTTGTATGTCTGAGAGTCTTCATTTTGCCTTCATTTTGAAAGATATCTTCCTTGGGTAGAGAATTCTAGGTTGATAGTTTTTTTTTTTTTTCCTTTTTCTCCTTTAGTATCTTAAAAAGGGTGCTACACTATCTTCTCATTTATGCTGTTTCTGGTGAGGAATCTGCTGTCTTCCTTATCTTTTTTTCCCCCCTTGATTCCTCTTAAGATTTTTCTCTTCACTGTTGGTTTTAAGCAATTTGATTATCATAAGCTAGTACAGGTTTCTTCATTTCTGATATGCAGAATTTATAGAACTTCTTAGATATGTGGGTTTATAATTTTCACCAAATTTGGACATTTGGGGCCATTATTTGGGGCCATTTTATTCTGCCCCGCTCCATAGTCATTGCATAAAAAACAATGATATGTTTATTGTTAGGCCATTTGAAGTTTTCTCAATGCTCTCTGATACTATATTCATTTATTTTATCTTTTTCTGTGTGTTTTTTTTAGATTTTTATTTATGTATTTATTTTACTTTTTTTAAAGATTTTATCTATTTATTCATAGACACACACACAGAGAGAGAGAGAGAGAGAGAGAGAGAGAGAGAGAGAGAAGCAGGCTCCATGGAGGGAGCCCAGCATGGGACTCGATCCCGGTTCTCCAGGATCATACTTCAGGTGGCACTAAACCACTGTGCCACTGGGGCTGCCCTTTTTCTGTGTGTTTTATTTTAAGTGCCTTCTATTGCTGTCGTCAAGTTCACTAATTGTTCCCTTATCAACATCTAATCTGCTATTATTTCTATCCAGTGTATTCTTTATCTCATAAATTATAATTTTAATCTGTAGAACAAGGATTTGGGGCTTTTATTTTTAATATCTTCCATGTCTCGACATGTTCCATTTTACTTCTAGTTGTTTGAAAATATGAAATATCCTTATAAGTTTTAATGTATTTGGGAATTCTAACATCTGTGTCAGTTCTGGGTCAATTTTTGATTGATTTTTCTCCTCATTATGGGTTTTCTTTTCTTACTTCTTTGAATGCCTGCAATTTGTATTGGATGCCTTGCAATGGATAATTTAGTATTGCTATAAATATTCTTGAGCTTTATTCTGGGACAAATGAAGTTACTTAGAAACAGTATGATGATTCCAGGTGTTGCTTGCAATATTTGTTAGATGGGACCAAAACAGTTTTCAGTTAATGATTTGGCTAATTATTCCCCAGGGTTGATACAGACTTTCAGTCCTCTCCTCAATGATCTGTAGACTGTGAGTTTTTCTAGTCTGATTGCTAGAAACAAGTACTATTACCTGACCTGTGTGAGCTCCCTATTCTGTTCCTTTTAATACTTCTGAGTGTTTTTTCTCCCAGCTATGGGTAGTTTCCTCACATGTATGCATTGGTCAGCACTCAGCTAGATATGTAAGGGGAAATCTCTGAACTCTGGGGTTCTCTCTCTGTGTAGTTCTCACCTCTTGGGCACTCTGTTCTGAAAATCTAGCAGCTTCAGTCTCTCCAGAACCTCAATTTGTCTCCTCAACTCAGGGAGCATGCAAGGTTCTGCTTGGCTTTCCTTTCCCTGTGAAATGGCCTGGAAGCTTTCTCAAGGCAATAAGCTGGGATAATTATAGGGTTCACTTGACTTGTTTCTCATTAGGGAATACTGTCCTTCATTGCCTGATATCCAATGTCTTAAAACTATTGCTTCCTATATTTTGTCTGTTTTTTTGGTTGTTATGAATCAGTATGGTAAGTTTGGTCTCTGTTATCCCATAATCGTCAGAAGAATAAATCTTTCTTAAAGTTATCTAAATACATCAGTTGTGTAAATAATAATAATAATTACTATTTAATTAGAACTTGCTCTTCTCCAAGGAAGGAATTAAATTATCTAAAAACATTTATTTTAAGTGTCTATTATTTTATTTATGCCTCAAGATACTTAGTTTTTCTTCCTGGGAGGAAAATGCATTTCCTAGCTTTCTGAAAAATTGAAGTGATGGCTGGTTCTATATGAAACAACAGTAATTCCTTCTAGAAAGCTACAAATTACTTGGGGGAAAAGCTTGTGGGTTCTGTTTATAAGTTTTTGAGGCTAAGATGTAAATATTTCAGAAGTTGTCTAAGTCACTGGGTGGCTTATATTGAAAATAACTGGTTTCTCCCTATGCTTTTATGTCATAGGAAATTCCTCTAAGAAATAAGTGTATAATTGGCCTCAATATATGTGGCAACTTGGGACTTAATAAAGCATTGTGGAAACCTCTTTTTACAATTATTGATTGTATTAATGGCTTTTACACCTTTGTTCCTACTTCTCATAGCCCTTTTGGAAAGTACTCACTCAATTCTTCAAGACTCCACTTAAATGATTTTTTTTTCTTACACCTCTTCCAGACATATGTTAATCCCACCTTCTATTGCTTTCATAGCATTTCATAAATAGCATCACTAGCACACACAGGGTTATATGGTGATCATTTATTATGAAGTATCTTCCCACCAATAAGACTATGTTCTCTTACATGATAGGGCCCTATTAGTCAGGTTCACATTGGAACTTCTCACTCATCTTTACTATAGAGAGGTGATAAATATTTGGGAAACCAAATAATATAAATAAGACTTTTATGAATGAGGATAAGAAAATAAGAAAATACTGTCATAGGAGCCATGAATAGAGAGTAGTGAGAAGTAAAGCTGGGTTAATAGGATGGGTTCAGATTAGGAAGGTTGGAAAAGTTAGTAAGACATCTGTATTTAAATCAGGAGATAAAATCACTGAGTTATTGAATAGTATTGAAAAAGGAAGACCAAATAAATTGTATAAAACAATGCTACAAGTTTTTCCTTTCAAAAAATGTATAAACTTAATCATCCTAAAAGTTTCTCACAATTTCAATATTTCAAAAATATTTGAAGCAAAGCACAAAATAAACAAACACCACTTTTGATCCTCCCCCTTCCTCCCTGTTCTCCTCTTTCCCTCTTATATCTTAAGGATATTTTCTAAGCATTGTAAAGCTATTTTTAGAACCACCTATGTAAATTTTCAGTATTTGCACTGAATACTGCGATTCTTTTAGAAACACCTAATATTTTACCACCATGATATAGACATCTCATCCTCTCTGGTAAAAAATCTGAAATGTTTTAAAATAGTCTCTGATCACCAGGAGAATGAGAGAATTTGAAACAGACAGTGAATGCTTTATAATACTCAAAATGTCCAAGGCAGGATACTGAGATAATAAGGTCAGTCCATAAAGCATCAGGCAGCCTGAATTCAGAGAAATTTATTTCAAAAATACCTCTTATTTATTGCAATATGGTAATGAAGTTGTGGCACCTTCAAAATAATGACCTGTGTGAAGTATTATTATGAAATGAAATTTAAAGCTAACACACAAAAATAAAACCCAAGGCAGTACAAAGCCAAAAGTTGCTAATTTGGGAGCATTCTGTGGAAGTGATATAGTTGGATTCCTAGACTACTTGGAGCCTCTTGCTTCAGCTCTAAGCTCTAAATTCATACTACTTCATAGAATGTCTCATTGTGATTACACTGCCAGTTATATTAAATATGCTTATCACATAATACATAACACTCCTTTCCCTCCTTCTTTGTTTCCTTCTTTCCTTTCATCCTTCCCTCCAACTTATACTGCTGCACAACTACATGGTAAGGATATAGAGGTAAAAAGACACTTCTTTTTTTTTGCTCAAGGAGAGGGAAGATGGGCATACAAACAAAGTAAATCTGGTGTGATAAGTTGGATAAAAATGTCAGTATGAAAGTTGTTCTCCATTTGTCTCCCCTTTCATACATCTATTCTCTTTCTGATGCCACAGAAGGCAGGCAGACCCCAAATTACACCTCTCTAACTCCTTTGCCACGTTAGTACAAAAATAAAAATAAGTATCTTATAATTTGTAATATAACTTGTAATATTTTATCTGCACACCCAAGACATCATCTTGCACCACTGCTGTAAATCATAACCTGTGTATAGGTCACTTGGGGCAACTTCTTCACCTCTCTGCATCTCCATTGTCTCTGTCAAAATATAGTCACTCCTATTGTAGCTTTGGGGTCCCAACAACATATTCCTCATCGTTTTCAAAGCCTAATAGTAAGGAACAGAAAAGGGAAATAACTGGAAATCAAAGTCTCAGCCTGGGATGTCTGCTACGACCAGAGTATGATTTTTCATGGAAAGATGGCTAGGGATGTGACTACTAATAGGTCTGTATGGCTGCCTCCTACCCTCCCCACCTGAGTCTAGACCTTAGCAACCAGCCATGAGGAAGAGCAGGGTCTGAAGACCCTGAAGAGCTTCAGAGTGCACGTTCCACATCTGCTGCTCGGAGAATCCATCTGCTTCACAATGATGAGCAGTGATGCTCACCAACTGCTCCTCCAGGCAGAAGGCACCAAGGAGCCCAAGAGAGCAAGCACAGTGAGTCCTGGGATCTTCCCTGGGTCTGTTACGTTGAGGGCAGAGGGAGCTGAGGAAGAGCCCCACCCCTCTCACTTATTTAAAAAAGCAGCTCAAGAGAGCCAAGAAAGAGTCTCTCTCTCACTACTGAGGGGTGATTGTGGGTGGGGTGCATGGGATGTGACCCACTGGTTGCCCCAATAGTGTTATTACCTGTTCTTCCCTGCCCCCTCCCACTCCTTGGCAGGAGCAAGCATGAGGTAGAGAGAATAAAGCCAGAAACCCTCCCTTCAAAATTCCCCAAACTGGGAGAAAATTTGAAAAGCCCTCTCTGTGGAAATATAGATCAAGATAATGGATAAAGATTCTTCCCTTAAAAGACCTTTTTGCAGGACTGGTAAAATGATTAAGTGAAGTACACATGGAAAGCGAACTAAATATGACCATACACATAGTAGGTATTCCATGAAATTAGTTTAAAAAATAAGAATAGTCTTGAACTATATTTTCTGAACTCTAGTGAAAAGAAGTTGCCAGTAATTACTAATAATGACTAATTTTCAACAAGCTCTTTAGTCACTCCTTATATATTATTGCTATTATTAAGTATCTAATAAGGTTTGTTGGCATAGAACAATGCATGGCCTCAAATTGAAAATAGGCAGTAATTCAATAGAAAAATTTATAGGCAGTGTAGAACCCCCTTAAATTGAATTAGATTCTTAAATATAGTACTTATAGTACCGTTGATGTAAGCTTTTTTAAAGCATTAGGGGAATCAAACAAACAAGGTCTATATTTTTGCATAGGGTGTTTTATGTTCAGTGCTGCAATATTTATGTTTGGCACTATTCACTCCATGAGAAAATATAGGCTGTGAGTCTTTTATTCGCTTGATAGTTCAGACTTGCTGATACCCAAGGGCTTTCTACACCCACAGATTTTGTCACAATACTTATATTCTGAAAAAGAATTTTCACCATTCAAAAGCAAGCCAAGTCTAATTTTGTAATTGTTATATACTGTAAGATGTTATTATTTAGTATGTGTGAAGTACCTAAAAGATCTATCATCAGTGAATATGACATAACATAATCTATTTTACACAGTAAAATTGCTTGCCAGGATCTGTTTCATTTCCAACTGATGGCCAATTTAAAGAGTCGTGTTTCTTTCTTTCTTTTTTTTTTTCTGTTTTCTTAGTCACTTATTAAATTTACTATCAAAGCAACTGAGAGAAAATAATCCAGTTCCCCTACACCTATTTAGAACAAATGGATTCTGATTTCATCAATTCAATGAATGTCTTATCTATGAACTATTTAAATATTCTTTTCCTTAAGGAATTCTGATAGTTCTTGTCTTGAAATAACAATAGTAAAGATCAACTCAGCAATTTTATTTCCCAGAGCTATGTCATATACCAATTTTCTTTCAGTCATAGCAAAAGATGAGAATTTTATCTTGCTTTTGGTTGGAAGAGCTACTGATGTCTATCAGTTGGGAATCAGGGATGATAAAGACAGACTACTGCATGGAGGACACTGTAGCAAAGATCTACTGACCCAAAAGTCGGAGGCTGAGCCAAGAAGCAAGATGGTTCAAGGCTTTCAGAAAGGAAGAACCTGCATTAGAGTCTTTCCACCAGACTGTGCTAGCATTTGCCTACCTGGGGACTATGCTACTTAGAAAAAGTAGAAAGTAAAATAAGATAAAGATGCAACCAACAACATCAATAATAATACCCACTATTCACTGAGTACCTGTTCTGTGCCACATGCTTTATCGATCCATCCAAACGCTATTACACATGAAGGAACTGAAGCTCAGAGAGGTTAAGAATATGGGTTAAGATCATGTAGCTCTTAGATCATGCCACAGGGACTCAAGCCAATTCACAACCTACACTTTTTCCACTAAACTATCATCATGTAAGAAAAAAAGCTGTCTTCATTTAACTGATCATTTGTATTTCATTTATACATAAAATTTAAGCTATTTAGAATCCAGTCCACTGTCATTTACCAGCACTATTTTTGTAGGGACGAACCACACTAATTTCAATTCAATCATGCTGACTCCATGGCATGCATGGGTTTATGACTACAAATACCTCTGTGATTCAAAAAGGCAACTGGTGTTCCATTTTCCCAATCCATCAAGTTGACTATTTGCTTCAGAATAAAGCATTGCTACATGAGCTGTTGCATGTTGATATAAGCCTTTCTAAAAAGGAATGGAATTAACATTAATTGTGCCAGGTCTTGTACAAGAATTTGCTTTCTTGATCCCAAGCTAACTTTATGAAAGTTTAGGGCCATTTTATAGATGAGGAATTAAAAGCTCACAGAGAAGAAGCCAGTTGCCAAATAATACAAAATGGCAGTAGTCTAGTAACTCAGATGCAGAAGGAATGAGATAGACCCACGGCCCAAGTTCTAGAGATGCTCCTAACCCTAACCACTCCAGGCTCTGGACTAGGTCTAGGGATACCAAGAAAAAGTAAGTTTCTTGCACTTAACTTGTTCATGGTAGCAATTTCTTTGATGACTCAGTTCTGTATTGTGGCTTTTGAGAGGCATTCTTGAGACCCATTTCTCCGGCTCTCAGGATGATTTTATAACCCATCTCATTCCCTATAGAAAGTTCCTCCCTGCGTAAAGATACTGAAGTGGATTGATTCTCTTTTATTGAACTCTTCTTGATACTCATGTGAGTACAATAGATGAATGAAATTTGTGAATCAGCCCACATCGTTTACACCATAGTATTCCTTAGTGTTTTAGATTTTAGGTGTCGCAGTTCAGGAAAACGTGTGCCCCTATTGTTTGTTCAGTGGAGTGTCAGAAGGTTCGATGTTTCCTTAAACTCTGGAAAAAGACAGGGCTAAAGAAAAAAATAATAGTAAATGTGTGAGATGCCACCAGCCAGGATAGGACGGCAGCTAATGGATTGCCTCTAGCACTCGCTCTTCTTACTTTACCCCATCTCTTTATCATGTGTGTAGTGAAAAGAGAAGACCAAGAGAATGGAAGGGCCATAGACAATCTTTTCTTTTAATAGAATAAAAGTAAGAAAACGGGGAAAAAAGAACAAGAAGTACCAGAAGCAGATCACACAGAAGGATTAAACATTGTTTAAAAATTATCTCTTGATGTTATTTCAAAACCAACAAATGGATTATGAAATGAAGTTTGAAACACACTGGAGTTCTAATTTCTCCATCATCTTTGGTTGGCCACAAAGTTTAACCAGAATGAGATGTTTCTCTCCCCCAACTCCTGCTTTTTTTATTCTTTTATCATTTTTCTAGAGGAAGTCTTCAGCGTTTCCTGCTAGCTGGAGACTTCCCACCAAACACCACTCAAACCATTTAAACTTGTTGACTTTGTTTTACCCCCAAGATATCAAGAGACCACATTATTAAACTAAATCCTGTCCAAACTCAACAAAGTAGCAATTCTTTTTACAACATCCCTAAAGAATGGCCATTTAACCTCTGCCTAAATAGTTATGTTAATGCTTTTGTTGCCTAATTAATTAAGAGAAGGAATTCAGGTCAGAGGTGATGAATAGTCAGGTATTCTTCCCTAAAAGCAATTAGCCACTTGATTTTAACATTCATGTTCCTTGAAAACATTATGTTTATTTACACTGTGTTTCCCCCTCTCCTTCCTCAATTCAGGTGTCAACAAAATAATAAAGTGTTAGCCTTTTCTGGTGCATCTGTGAACGTAATATTAGCTTCTAACAGCTGAGGACGGCTGGACCTTCACCTTTACTTTATTACCTCAAAATAACAGTTGTCAGATGCCTAAATGCAAACACGTCTACATAAATAAAACCTTAGAAATGAACATATGCAGAGAATCATGTGCTCATGACAAAATATCTTAACACAACTCAATCAACTGATGCCTGATACTTTTCAAGTTCAAGCCGTAGTCAGATTTATTCTGACGCAAGTTGATGTGGTCAACCATATGCAGCTACAGCACAGCTCGGAGCCCCTTAGTGTCAGGGATGCTAGAAAGAAATGAAATCATTTTTGTATATTGGGAGCAGGAATCACAAACTCAAAAGCCCACAGGGTTCAGGCAGATGACAGAAATGAGGGGAGTGGTGAAGAACTGGAGTCTACTGGGAGGCCTGGGCCCTACCAAAAGGAAGTTCCCTCTACTCAAGATTTCCCCACTAGCCAAGGTTTTCTGGCAGAAGATGTAGCTCAGTTTCTAGATTTTTCTATTTTTTAAGAGAAGCCAGACGACTTCTTTTTGTTTTTCTAAGGAAATATTTTTATTTTTAAATGGTGGACACTAGCTCAATTAAAAACAAAACAAAACTACTGGGCAAACAAAATATACCTGCAGGCTCACGTGTCTCTAGTTTGATAAACTTATTTTAGGCAGATGGGCCCCTTTCAGCTTCTTTTCTACAATTCAATATTTATGTTCATTTATTTATATACTTAGGCAGAAGTAAGTTATTTCTCTAATGTTTTTAATGTGCTTAAGCTAAATTAGATAGGAAATGCCTTTGAGATGAATTATCTTAAAGCAGTGGCTGCTAGTTAAGTTGGAGATAACCTCTGGTAGGTTGTAGCAGGGTGGTCGCGGGGGAGAGGGGAACAGGAATCCAGAATGAAAAAGAAATATTTCCTTGTAGAAACTATTGTTAAGTAGTCTTAGGGTCATCGCCCAACAGAAGTTTCTGTAATGATGAAATGTTCTATTATCTGCTCTGTCAAATATGATAGCCACCAGCCACATGTGAGGCTGGCTATTAAGCATTTGAAATGTGGCTAGTATGAGCAAAGCACAGAATTTTCGGGGTTATTTAATTTAAATTAGCCAGATTTAAATTTGGTTAAATTTAACTCCATGTGGTTAGTGACTACTGTTTTTGACAGTACAGCTCTAGATATGTCAAAAGAGAACATCTGGTTCAAAGATAACACTCCTTTGTGGAACCTTTAAGATATTCTCAAATTGATTTCCAAATTTATTAATTTATATGTGTAAAAATTATTTGGTTTTCATAGTTTAGCTTCTTCAACATTTGTCAGAATTCTAAGTTTTGGGTGGTCATATGAGCAATAATGTCAGCTCTTGATCCCAGTTTTCCCTCATTTTCCCGATTCTTAGTGAAGTTTGTCATCTTATTAAACATTTGGGTTTTTTATTTCAAATGGTCTATTCATGTGCTTTAATCACTTTTCTAGTGAGTTCTTTTCTTTCTTTGCTTTCTATCTCTCTTTTCTTTCCTTGCTTCCTTCTTTACTAATTTGTAGATGTAATTTAAAAATTCTCAATTTTACTCTTTTACCAGTTATAGGAATCACAAACATCTTCTCCTAATCTGTGTATTGTATTTTCACTTTGTTTATAGTGTCTTATTTGATCAGAAGTTTTAAAATTTTAATCACTTACTTTATGGCTTATGCAGTTTGTGCCTTATTAAAGAAATTCTTTCTGAACCAAGGTCTGCTTTATCTGATTTTAATACAGCCATCTAACATTGTTCTCACTGAGGTTTGCTAGATTTCATAAATAATTACAGGGCATATAGTTAAATTTGACTTTCTGATAAACAATGAACTCTTTTCAGTATGTTTGCTCATCAATATTTGGGACATACGTATTATAATAAAAGATATTCCTTATCTATCTGACATTAAAATTTAACTGGTCATCTTTTATTTCATCTGGCAATACCATGTTGTTTAGAAAATACCTACTATGTATTTTTCTCCCATTTTCTTCTAAGCTTTCAATATCCTTATGCATCAAGTATGTCTTTCATAACTAGCATTTAAATGAGATTTAGCTCCTTACCCAACATAAGGATCTGCCTCTCAAAAGGCAAAGTCCGTTTATTCATTGTGACTATTTTCTTTTAATATTTACCATAGTTTTTCCTACCCTCGTTTTTTCTCTTTCTCTGCCTTTTCCTATATTGATTGGGTTTTCTTTATTTTTGGCTTTATACTCCACTGATTTGGATGATGTGACTCTATTATTTTAATTATTGACCTTAATATCTTAAACAACCTTTTCTTGTTGTTGTTGTTGAAGCTATTTTTAGAGAAATGCATGTTCCTTTGCCACATTTGAATGAAATTTTTCTCATTATTTATATTCCTTCTTTCTGTGTGTATTTGTTTTATTTTTTTATTTGTGTGTGTGTGTGTGTGTGTATTTGTTTTAAAGTCATCTTTTCTCATAGTCTCTATTAGGTTGCCCTATTATCTCAAGTTTTGAGGAAACTAATATTTATCTTTTGTGCATTTTTATTTCATGTTTCCATGTGCATTGTGCATACTGTGTATAACTATCTTTGACTTTTTTAGAGCTAGTATCTTTTAATACCCCTTAATATTTCTCTTTGCAATGGTATATTTATTGATGTCCCAATATGTGTTAAAGTCTCCTCTGCTTAAGTAGGAGTTGTGGTTGTTACAAGATGAGTGAGGCAGCATCCCTAAGCTCAAGATATTTATAGATGTTATTGCCTCATAAAATAATAGACATAAAATACATCTTTTCATGGAAGTGTATATATATATATGAGTATGTGTGTGCTTATGAATACAGGACAGTCTCACATAGCACAATAGCAGCATTTTCGAAATATTTTCATGTTGCTTCTATCACTTAACTTTTTTGAAATTTTATGGGAGTAGGAGAGATAGTCTAAGCCTTTATTTGTAAAGTAGTAAATTGAGACACAAACATATTTTTAAAAGATTAGTGCAAAAAGTGTTTTTTTCTGAATCCTAGAAAATTGACTCCTCGGATTCTGTAAACCTCAACTTTAATTTCAGGCAGTATTTGATTTGTTACTACAGCAGGGCCTTTTTATTTTATTTTATGCATATTTTAAACACAGCTTAATGAAATAAACTTATTTTAGCCAGAGTTTTTTTCTTCACAAAGCCTTCCCTGAAAGATTAGAATCATAAAGAGAGCCACATGAAAAAATAGTCTATTTTCAGTTCAGAAACTCAACATGATCACATATACCATGTTTAAATTGAACATCAAAGTCTATGTTTGTTTTTAAAATTACAGTAAAATAGCTAACATTTTCTCAGATATATCTTATAGCAAATAGTTTGATGATTGATGTTGCTATTTTAAGTAAAATCAATCTTAAAGGAAAAAATGACTTAATCATGTGTTTCATAAAAGGTTTTTCCTGGTTACATTTTATAACAGAATCCTAACCTCGTGAGCTATGCAACCAAAACATTTAAAAGCCATCTAGTTGCAGACACGTACTAGAAGGAAAGAACAAACTTCCGGGATTCCTTTCATTATACGGGACCAATAAAGAGAGAATTTTTTCTTTCTTAATCAGGAAAATGATGCTGATGACCTTTAAAAGGATATAAATTAAAAGAAGGGAACCTGTTAAACACAGGCATAGCCACAGAAACTATTTTGATTAGTTCAATAATGTAATTTGTAAGACTAAAAGCCATTCTCATTTATCTAATTATATGTGTCTTATCTGGGATTCATTTGAAACCTTGTCCCTCACCCATATAACATAGACTGAAATCCAGTTGTTGGGCACACTTCCATAAAGATCTAACAGATCTGACGTTGTTAGAAGTCCGTCTATGGCTGAAATGAGTATTTGTGTAGGAAAGGCGGGGTGCTATAGCAATGTCCTACTTGCTCATCCCAAGAGCAGAAATTGGAGACGTACATGTTAGGAACTGTCTTCTAAGCATCTGTGGGTAGTAAAAGCATCTGTCCCATTCACTGCACTGTGCTCACTGCCCTAAACACAGCTTAACACATATAAACCACTTCATAGGTATTTACTGAAGGAACAGATGAATGATGGTTGAGCACCAAAGACTAAATTTTCCTTTTTCACTCTTTCTCCTAAGTTCAGACCCATCCAGGTAGACATCAAATAGACTTTCTAAGATTGTGCCAGTTGCTACCTATAGGACTTGGCATCAAGTGGGCTCCTAGGCATGCCATGGTGTAGCAATCACACAGCTCTCTGATCATCTAAGTTTCCTTCATCACCATCCACAGGGATCCCAGTGTCCTGGTGACGATGCCCAAGTTCCCATGACCTGGGAATAACAACTATTCCATCTGCCCCAGTTAAATGAACTCAGGATCAGCTATATTTGCTTCTTCTTTCTCTTCTTCTTAATAGAATAACATCCCTCTAATTTGGAAACTTAGTTTTCCTTCTTACAGAATCTCTCTTCTTCTGGGGGGCTGCTCCTCACCCAAATGGAATCCTCGGCCTTAGTGGAAGTTGCCCATCATATTAATCTTCCAACTCCTCCCTAGACAGTTTAATTTCCAATTGGATTGTGAGGTCGAAAAAATTGGAATCTGGAAAACTTTTTGAAATCACGTGGAAAAAGAAATAGAAGCCCTTTCTGTGTGAATCTGTGAAATCTGGAGAATGAATTTATTGATGATCAAATTATTTTATATATGTGAATGGAAGTGGAAACAAAAACTGTTAGAACATAATTGTAGTAGATGTCATTATTATTAAAATTTTGATGTATTTCAATCCATATAAATAAAGTTTTTGAATCGTGTTCACTATCCAAGTGGTATATCCCCATATCACTACCAAGATGTATAACTTATCAAGAGACATTTTACTTCTATTTGCCTCAATTTTTTTATTAGTAAAATGTGTACACACAGACATACACAGATACACACACACACACACACACACACACACACACACACACACACCCCAACAGGATTGTTGCAAAGATTAAATGTAGTAAAATATATGAACGTGTGTGGTGCAAAACAGGTAGAGTGTTGTGAAACCATTACTGTTCTTTGTTTCAGGGATTTTCAGTGAAATAGAAGATCTATCCATGCCTCGTCCAGGCTACTTGGTAACCTATACTCAGACCCACATTTTCTAATACTTAGAAATATAGAGATTCGTGTTTGTCAAAATGTGGTTGAGAAATCATGAACATCGGAGTCACATAGGGGGTTTATTAAAAAGGAAAAGTTCCTACACTCTACTAAATCAATCTTTCAGAAAGGACTCTAGAATATGCATTTCAATAAAGCATGTCTTATCACTCTTGTTCCTGCTAAAGCTTGAGAAGCAGTCATTTAGGTGAAGCTAATAAATGCAGCCTGGGAGGCCTGACACCCAGCCGACTTTCCTCATTTGTGGGAGTTAAGGACCCCGGGGAACTGTCACACACTGAGACTCTGCCTATTGTGAAATATCTTAGCTGTGTAATGTCTGGCCTTTGAAGCCAGAGAGACTTGAATTCACATCTTAGCTTTGACCTGTACTTGTTGTTGGTTCTTTTTTTTTTTTTTTTTTTTAAGATTTTATTTATTTACTCATGAGAGACCCAGACAGAGGGAGGAGCCTGGTTCATAGGGAGCCCGATGCGGGACTTGATTCCAGAACCCGGGGATCATGCCCTGAGCCGAAGGCAGGCACTCAACCACTGAGCCACCCCAGGCGTCCCAATTGCTGTTGGATCTTGAGCAGGTTACTCAATCACTGCAAGCCTCAGTTTCCTCCTACGTGAAATATGGGTAAGATCAGTAACCATCTCCGAGGGCTTGGGGTGTTTTAAAAGGGTAATAATGTAGGTAGAGTGTAATGCATGGCACCTGGCAGGAAGTGAGTGCCTAGTAAATGGTTGGCATCTTCATTACCAATGTCATCTCCTTCCAGGAAGCACTGGACATGTACAACTAATAAAGCATCTCTTGAAAACATCTAATAGTGAGGCAGCGGCAGGGTGGGTCCCTCAGCAAAACCATGCAACTAGAAGATAAATATTTGACTTAAAATTGAGATGCCAGAAAATTTACTGTACAACTAATCCATTTTTGTTCAGGACAAATGATAAAATCAAAGGACTACCTACACAACCCCCCGACACTGGTATCTGCCCAGGTGAATCAGGGTACTGTGTGGTCACCCCGCTTACAATCCAACCTTCACACTGCAGAGAGCTTGTCTCTGGGATGGAAAATCCCTATATTGCACGGTTTGTCATTTTCTGCTAGTATCTAAAACGTGTGATCCAAATTGCAGGACGAATCAGGGTTCACACTATGCTTTCCAATTTCGCATTAAATAAATTACTTCATTGTTTAGCAGACTGTATTTACTAGGAGGAGGTACCTTTTAGGATTGTCTCCTATGCATAACAAATAATGTAACCGGTAAAATTACAGAATAGTTTGTAAGTAGGTCATAACTTAATTTCTGTGGCTGGAGGGTGAGGGATGATGCCGTGGAGAACCATCAATAAGTATTCAGGATGGTTAGAGTATTTGGATGCTCATTCTGGTGAAATCACCAGCTGGCTGTGTGATCACAGGGAAATTACTAAACTCTGCTGTGTTGCAGTTCCATCCGCTGCAAAACGAGAAAAATGCCACCTGCCCTAAGTCCCTGAGAGACTGGTAATAAGATCAAATGAGATGTCAGTGTAAGTGCTTTGAAAAAGTATGACAAAAGAACACTTATTTTTAGTAAAGGATGGAGCCTCACTTCTTAAACAGAAAGCACCCATATCTCCTTTTAAGCCACCAGATAGAATTGAAAGAGGCAATGTATAATTATAATAAAGCTCAAAAGATCTGGTCTCATGGGCCTCATCTTCCTTGCCCTCCCATTGTTGTGGCAGATGATTAATCATCAGGTTCTTGACTTCCCTCTTTGCTGATTGGCCACCCTAGGGTTGTAGCCACTTTTCAAATCCATCTTTGGGCTTTGCAGCTATGCAGGGCAAAAAGCCTTCCCTAGTGTTAGGGCATGCCAAAGCTGAACCCGGAACCCCCATTAGCCTAATTGACAGCATGACTTTCCCCTGGAGAGAAGAGTGATAATCTAGCTATTTATCTTGTCTGTAGGTTTATCACCACTGTGCTCAGGCAGAGATGTTTAAATATAAAAATGAGGTAAGGCACATTCTTGCCAGACTATGTGCCATTAAAGCCAGGTTGGGGGTCAGAAGCATGAAAGGGGAGCATCTGGGATTGTGGTCTTCTCTGTTGCCGCTTAATGTCTCAAGTGGCCTTGGAGTTAGGGGCTGCCCACGAGGGCACTAAAGGACATCTCTTTGTAATTGGGAGCAGGCTGGAGCTGTGTGGCCACTGCTACCCACGGAGCTGCTGCCTGCAAGCGGCTAGACTGCTGCTTTTCTGCAAGGCAGGAGAGGCCCATTAGAAACACGAAGGGGTGGTTTAATTCTGCAACAAGATGTGTACAAATGTATGCCTCCTATCGAAACCCATGCAACAGCTTCCAAAGTTAATTAAAAGCTAATTTTCTAATGAGGTGGCAACACTGGCAACAACATGATATCAGTATGAGAGTTGCAGCCAGCAGCCGGTGAGGGAACAGGCAACCTCCTTCTTACAGGATGGAACATCCTACCTGCATCCATTAATTAGCCTCCAGCTGTATTGCTTTAATACCAGGCACCAGTATAGACTGTCATAAAAATCATAAATTGTTTTGGCATTGCCAAGATATTGTCGATACTTATTTTACAGCAGCAGGACTCTTTCCAGCCATAACACCATAGGCAATGAGATCCATTCTTGGAAATATTAAAATCCAGGGGGCAGTGCCATGGACCTTCAGTTATGTCAAGTGACATGGCATTTTAATCCTTTGGGCTATTGTTAATTGTAAGCTAGACTTGCAATTAGCTTTAATAAATAGAAAGTGCCTTAAATTAACTGCACTTATGTTGGTTTTGCCTCTTGTTTTGATTTCAAACACATAGCCAAGCAGGATGACTCGGGGCCATTATCCTAATGATATGGGTCTCCTGGCCATAGTCAGAGTGTGCCAGACACCTGTGGCTGTTCCTTGGCATTCTTCATAGGGAGTGTATAATGAAGTCGTGCAAATAGAGGCTAAGAATTGTGGAAAAATATAATAACATTTCTGAGAAACTCTAGGATTCTGGATATTTAGGATGTAACTTGTTAAATTCTATCTGTAAGTAACTAAAAGACATATGTAAGGTCTCCAACAGAAGCTAAGAAATACAATAAAAATTTATTACATAGTCATTCAATGGTAAACAGCAGGTAGAAATATCCAGTTTGACTTTTCAGCTTCTACAGGAAGGAAGCTTCTTGCTGCCAGGTCAACAGAAGAGTCATTTTTTATTTGCTCAGCCTTTTAGAAAATAGTATAGAGTTAGGTCTTTTCACTTAACTGGTCTTTACGGACAGTCTTTCTCTCTTATTCTTGGACTCATTTTCTCTCCCTCAGGGCCTTGCTGGTAGCTTCTGTCTCTCGTTCTTGTATTCATTTTTTATTTTCTTAGTCACTTGGTTCTGTGGTTTGTGTCTATCACTCTTGCTTTCTTATACTCTTCCATTCTAGTGCTCTCTAGAGCTCTCCAAAACTTATAGTATGGTGTTAATATCTACTCTCTTACCAGTTCAGGGAAATTTTAAGAAAAGCCCCTCACATCTCACTGGCCAGCACTGAATCACAAATCCACGCTTAAGTCAATCGCCAGAAAAAGGAACAAGAACATATGATTGGATTAGATTAATCAGGGTCCATGCCCTCGGACTGGGGCTGGCCTGACCTCCCCCAGAACAATGGCTGTGTACGGAAGTATGGATAACTGAACAGAACTTGGGTTCTGAAGGGAGGATAAAAGGGAAAAACGGCTGCTGGGTCAGCAAGCAATTGTGTCTGTGATGAGGATCACAAACGATATGGAAAGCACGGCAGACAGAGACAGGAGAACAAGATTTGGATAATAGCTCTCAGGATTGTTTCCAGAAGAGTAAGATGACCAAAGCTGGGCCCTCTGGAGAGGAAGTAGAGTTCCATGTTCTGTGAGACTAGGACCTATACATACTAGCAGGTGTGAGGAAAACCTTAACTAGTTGTAGGACGAATAAGAGTTATCATTCCCCTGTTCTTTTAACAGATGTTTGTTAAGTGCTAACTATGTGTCTGGCACTTCGGATGACTTACGGTCATGACAAATGAATGAGATTAAAAAGTCCTTACTCATAATACGGACTCTAACAGGAGAAAGAGATGATGAGCAAGTTAAATGCATAAAGTAATAGATTGTGAAGAATCTGAGACTGAAAAATAGTAGAGAATTCCTGGTTTAGGATAAGAGTAGGGAATCGTAAGCAGGCTTGCTGGGAAGGTATCTGTGAGGAAGCGACAACAAATGTAAAGTAGCAACAGGAACTTACAACAAGCTGAACCGGCTGCAAGTGGCATAAAGTTAAAAGGCATGTTCCAAAGATGTCTTGTCTGTTGATTATTTCATTTCCGAAACATTATTGTAATCATTGTGGTTAAAAAGTCATTACTAAGGACATATGATCTGCTAGGAATTTCGTGTGCTTTATTGATGCAGTCAATAAATCGTCACAATGCACCTACTATGTGCCAGGCACTGTTCTGGACTAGAACTAAGGAACAGCAATTAACAAAACCAATGATACTTCTGGGGTTGGGGAGCTGACGTTCCCACTTAATTCTCACCCATTAAAAAACAAACAAACAAACAAGCAATGAAGTAGATCCTAATCACACTCAGCAGATGGGAATACTATCACTTAGAGATATTAAATACCTTGATTAACATTATTTTTCAAAGCCTTGACTTTTGCTATTACACACACTGCCTTAAGTGAACCAGTAATACAAAACAGCTGTGTTAGAAAAGGCAGGTGGTAACCAAGTCTTATGAAGACGGTCTTCAAAATATTCGGAGTAGACAGGTATAAACTTGTGACATGAGACTCTACAATAAATATGTTAGAATTAAATTATTTATATTACCAGTTTAGTTGCCTTGATATAATTGTGATAATGAAAATGAAAATGAGAAAGTCTTCAGTAATGGTGATTTTATTTATTTATTTATTTATTTATTTATTTATTTATTTATTTTAGTAATGGTGATTTTAATCAGGATTTTCTCCACAAGGGTTCATAGATGAACCTCTTTGGTTTGTACGTTTCCTGAAATTATATGAAACTTGAATGTCTAGGTGCACTATTTGAGGCAGGGGTATGCAGAGCTTTCATCGGATTCCTTAAAGTTGGTTCATTCAAAATGGTTTACAATCATCACCTCAGAAGTTACATATATCCCCCAAGACAGGTTTCTAATAGATATCACTGTACAAGGGTATATTAAAGAAGAGCACATAGTCCCAGACACTATTAGGGAATACCCTTAGAAATCTTAGCCCCTAAATGAACTGAAATGAGTGAAAATTGCTAATATGATATATTGAAAGTCTCACTTACCTATATTCCAAATAAGAACAGGGAAGGTCCAGCTTTGCCTGTGATTCAGGTCCGATTGTACAATGCTGACGGATGACAAGTAGAGAACAGATCTGATAAGGTCTGATGATTTTTCTGCCTTGGTTGTCAAGGATTGTGATCTTCAGATAGGGAAAGTAGGGTAAATGCTGGTAAAAGGAAATCGAAGTCTGAAATCCATATGAAGGCTTTAAGAAATTCTGTCTCAATTGCACTGGTCTGATAGCCTTCAAATATTCCTGATTTAGAACTTCAAGGAAAGTTCCTGTGAGTTCATCCATCTAACTTAGATATCCTTATGGAACCACTAAAATTAAAAAAATTCAAATACTGGAGGTGGGCAAACTTCACTCTGATGTGCCAAAATGGGCCAGACAACTTGATGCAGTCAAGGGTAGAGAATGGATTGTTTAAAATGTATTTTTTGAGCACTTAAAATTAAGCTAGGCTCATTTTCTTTTAAGCTAGTGCTTCTCAAATCAAAGATTATGGAGATGCAAATGCAGTAAACATACTCAATTCCACAGCGTTTAAGATTTTATTTATTCATGAGAGACACACAGAGAGAGGCAGAGACATAGGCAGAAGGAAGAGAAGCAGGCTCCCTGCAGGAAGCCCAATGTGGGACCCGATCTCAGGACTCCAGAATCACCTCCTAAACCAAAGGCAGACGCTCAACCACTGAACCACCCAGACGTCCCATTTCATAGTATTTTTAATAAATTCCCTATTTGGGAACATTTTTTTTTCATAGAGCCAAGTACAACAGGACCTTACCAAGGTCAAATATGGAAACCAGCAAACCAGATGGAAGTGGTAACACCTACTCAAGTCTCTGTCTTACTGAAAGCAAAGAAATCTGGAAGCCAAATAAGCATGGTTAAAAGCCTGGCCCTGGAATCAGGAAACCTAGAAATGTTCTAGAATTTTTTTTTTTTTTGAAACCTAAAACTGTTATTTCTAGACTGTGACCTTAAAAAATTTACTTCACTTTTCAAAGCTTCAGTTGCGTTGTAAAATGGGGATAACAGTGTTATTGAGCTCCTTGGATAACAAGTGTTATCTTGTGAGGATCAAAGGAAATGATACATGAGAAGTGCTTATCAGTGGCCCTCGGCTGGCATAATGCTCAATAAATGATAACTTCTGTTGCTATTTTTATTCCTAGCTAATTAAACATAGTAGTTTTGGTAGTTGTAAGCCCAAGCAATGTTCAAGGAAAAGGGACCAAAATAATGGCACAATAAATTTTAGAACTCTTAAAGAAATTATTATATGGGGGATATTAGTAATAAGTGTAATAAGCCCTAATCGCCTCACATGTTAATATAATGCTCCATTAAAGTTATTAATAATCATTAATGTTAATTGTATTTTAGAGTGAACTCTGCCAAGGTAATCAGAACTGTGAAGTCATACATAATAAATATCTAAAACATTATAAAAACTTGTGAAATAACAGTATTGATGTACATATAAATGGTTCCTTGAAAGTAACTGAAGATAATCACTATAATTTGCATATTTGTAAATGCATTTCTATATTTTAGTGTCCAGTTATTCAGAACTGTTAAAAAGATACCTACTTCTCAATAAATTGTTACCATAACCATCCCTCACTGAGATGCTTTGCAACCACGGTATTTTCAACAGGACAGGGATCCAATAATTTGGGAGTGTGGTAGGCAATTCTGGAAATGGCTAACCAAATGAACTTTTGCTATGACTCTAATATTAGATATTCCTATTTATCTATTCTGTTTCCAGTCTATTTACTGAGTTTCAGCCATCCAAGGCCAAGGTAGGAAAGGAGGCATTCAACGCAGGGCCAGACTTTAGGGGAATAACGGGCTACATAAATAATTCTAATGCTTGATGAGCTGTGGTAAGTGCCTTATGAAAGGGACAGCTGAAGTGCTCTAGGGAGGAAGAGAAAATGCCATTTCAGTTGAATCCTGAAGCACCAGTACTATAAAGACCTGTGAGTGAGCAGGTGGTGACAGCAGGGAAAGAATCTGGAAAGTAGATAGAGCACCAGCAAAAAGCAGAGAAGGAAAACACAGGTGACCATTGGGGAATGAATAAGTTTATTTCAATTTAATTAGATTGGAACAAGGGGTTCATGTGGATTAAAGTCTGAGGAATGCTAAGGACCATACATCGTACCCCACAGGATACTCAAAGTTAAGGCCAGGGAGAAGACAGGGAAGCCACAGAGGGGACTACAAAGAATCAGAAGGAAAAGTGGGAAAGAAGGATAATGTGGTGTGACAGCCAGAAGAAGAAAAAGTGGCAAACTAAAGATAGCTTCCAACAATCCCAAATCCCCAGACAGGCAAAGCAAGAACCGAAGAGCGTCCACTGAACTGGAGAGGTAGGCCATTGTCGGTAATCTCAGCTAGGACAGATGTGGAGATATGAGGACCTACGTATGTCAAAGTGCAGCAGGTGGGGAATGAAAGGGAGAGTTAGTGAATGCAGGTGAGCCTAGAAGAGATTGCTTTTAGGACACCTGGTGATGAAGAGAAAACTGAAAGCACAGTATAAAGGGCCTGGAAGAAGATGCCCACTGTAGGGAAAAAGAGGACAGGAGATGGGAATGAGCATGGGGTGAAGCTGGCAGGACGAGAAGCCAGCAGAGCTAGCCCCTTGGCTGGAAAAGGGAAGAAGAATCAGGCAGGGCAGCTAGCCTTCTACGGAAAAAAAAAAAATGTGCCATGTGGAAAACAGAGGAGCAAGAGAACTGAGGAAGCAGGAGATGAATTCTTGTTGGGATGATCTCAATCTGAGGTCCCTTCAAGCCTTATTTTGTAGGTCCACAATCTCTAAAGTAGAATCAGGGCATCTTGAGACATTACAGATATTTGCTATTCATTTTCAAGGCCATGCTGCAGTTTACGCATGCATTACATGTGCTTAAACTTTATAAAAATTAGCATCTTTGTAACACTTTGAGATTTGGAGTGACAATAACAATTATTTTTATTACTTAGAAATACAGAGCTTCTCTTGTAGTATAGTACTTATAAGGCAATGAAACTTGAGACGTTGCATATTTATCTTTTGCAAAAAGATAGATACTCAAAACTTGCTGGGCTTTTCTTTATTGAAACATGTTCTTTGCTCAGATCACAGGAGGCCATGCTCAATTGGTGTTCCTACTTTAGTCTCCACTTTTCTCAGCCTTTCTCCCTGAAGCTTCCTCATCTTGCCGATTTCTCAATATTGACATTGCTAACGAATTTCCTATAACCTCTCTTCTTGTCCATTTTAACTCATTCCAAAGGAGATCTCTTCCAATTTAATTTTTTTAAAAGATTTTATTTATTTATTCATGAGAGACAGAGGCAGAAACATAGGCAAAGGGAGAAGCAGGCTCCTTGCAGGGAGCCTGATGTGGGATTCGATCCTGGGACCGGGGATCATGCCCTGAGCCAAAGGCAGATGCTCAGCCACTGAGCCCCCTGGCATCCCATCTTCCAATTTTATGACTTAAAATGTCAGTCTACATGACTTCCGTGTTTGTATTTCTACCCTGGGCTTCTTCAAAACTTGAGTTTTGGATATTCAACCACTTATTCAACATCTCCTCTTTAACCATCTCACATATATTTCTGAACACGTACTGTGTGCCAGGCACTAGTTTCAGCACTTGGAATACACAATTGACCAGACAAAAAAGTCTCTGCCATTATAGACCTTACATTCCAGTGGAAGGAAGCTGAGAAATAGATAATATGCAGAATAACCAAGTAAAATATGCAGAATGTTAAAAAATGTTAAGTGTTCTGAAGAAAAAGGATTGTGCTAAGTGGGTGGAGGATGCTGGGGCCAGGAGAGGTGGCATCAGGTTGCAATTTAATTTAATTTATTTGTCTGAGAGAGAGAAACATAGATAGTAAGAGAGCATAGGCAGGGAGGATAGGGAGAAGCAGGCTGGGAGCTGGGCAGAAAGCCCAATTCAGGGCTCCATCCTAGGACCCTGAGATCATGACCTGAGCCTAAAGCGGACAATTAACTGAATGAGCCACCCAGGCGCCCCCAGGTTACCATTTTAAATAGGGTAGTTAGGGTAGACCTCAATGAGAAGGTGACATTTGAATGAAGATGAGAGAGAGGAGGAAGAATGAGTCGCAAAGAAAGAACAGTGAGTGCAAAGGCCCTTAGGTCGAAGCATGTCTGGTGAAATCAAGACCAGTGTGAGCTGTGGCTGTGCCAGAGCAAGTGGGAGGATAGAAATACTCATTCTCCATCCCTCTACCTTCTGTTTCTCCAAAACACTGTTCATCTCCTGGCCTATTGTGTTTATGTATTTTTTCATTTATCTATTTTATATTTTTGCTTACCTACTCTTCCAGAATGTGAGCTCTGCATGGACAGGGATGTTACACATTTTAGTTCACTACTATATTCCCAGTTGCTAAACGTACCTTGCATATAGTAGAAATGCAGTTAAGTATTTGTTGAGTGAATGAATAAATCAGAAAGAAAATGGCAATACGATAGAGTTGTCTCTGCTTCCAAACTGAAAAATTGGGGTATTGTTGTAGTCACAGGCTATTGAGGGCTAGAAACTAATAAAATTACATATTTTTATTAGAATATGAATGTACCATAAACCCTAGAAGGCTAAAAGGAAAAGTACAAATATATAAATATTATTAGGGAATATTTCTAGATAATATGAATTGGATTGAGTTTTTATTGGTTTTTGTATTTTTTATTTAATAAACATATATATTAAAGAATGATAAAAAATAAATATATATACCCTAAACCTGTGATATTTGCTGTATTGATTTGAACTTTTGAAATAGAGGCGGTTAGTGTATATTAAAGCTTTGCTTTGGGTTTTTATTATAATTTTTGGTTCAGTAGACTGTAATTGTGGTATCCCTCCACAAGCCACAATTTAATGAACCTGAAGCCTCATTTCTAGGACCAAAGAGGATTGGGAAACCTGGAGCTCGATAATGCTGTTTTGTTTCATTAAATGTTCTCACTGTCTGTGTGGAAATAAATGTGACTTGTCCCTGACAGATGATAAAAGGCAGCAGACATCATTAGTGTCCATCACATGACTCCTGACACCTACTGGAGAGAGGGCCTCTGTTTGCTCATGATCAGAGGTAAAATCTTTCTACAGATTGATTTGAAATTGCTTCTTAACTTCAATGTTCAGATCTAGCCATGAAGCCAAGAGTGGCTTCCTATTCCAACCTTAAAAACCTTCTTCTGAGGTTTCAAATCATTTCAGCTCTGTATTTCAGGATGTTTCAAGGGGCAGCAATGTTCACAAAGGAAGAAGGCTCCGTGGAATGCTTTATTAGAATTTCAAAAAGTGCCATCTCTCGAACTGCTCATTACTAGGAACAACCTGATGCCAAGTAATTTATGATTATTAAAACATATAATTTGCATATAAATTAAAAGAATTAATAAATAGAGATTACAATAATGTGTTATATTTCCTTATTGTTTGCTGCTTTAATTTTTACATGTACTAAAATAAAGAACATAATGGGTAAGTTTTCTTTTGTGTTTTTACAGAGAAGGTACTGAGAAAAATATGAATTGGAGAAATTACTCAGTTTCTATTATTTCATAAGAATGTGTTCTCAGAGAGGTATTTCCCTTAAAACATGGCTTCTTTTAAGAAATTGAACTATATTTTAATTGTTTCAGAAGATATTTCTGAATATTTATTCCAATGTAAAGATCTTTTTTAAAAAGATCTATAAATAACCCAAATGTTTTGCTTTAAATATATATAATAACATTCTTCGGGATCCCTGGGTGGCGCAGCGGTTTGGCGCCTGCCTTTGGCCCAGGGCGCGATCCTGGAGACCCGGGATCGAATCCCACGTCGGGCTCCTGGTGCATGGAGCCTGCTTCTCCCTCTGCCTGTGTCTCTGCCTCTCTCTCTCTCTCTCTCTATCATGAATAAATAAATAAAATCTTTAAAAAAAAATAATAACATTCTTCTTCCATCAATAAATGATAGTAATAACAACTAAATAATTAATATTTATTAAGAAACTATTATGTGTATATTAATATGCTAGGTACTATGGTAAAATTGAAACTACAAGACCACTCCCCTCGAATTATGGAGTCCAGTTAGGGACATGCAACTTACACACAAAAAATTTAAATTAAAAATATAATAAAACCTGTTGAAAACAAATCCAAAGTGACCTTATACTTTTAGCCTAGAAAATAGCCAATTTCAAACTCTATTTCCAAGGAAATTCTGGGACTGGAAATAATGGTGTCCTCCTGAAACCAAATCTCTCCTTAAGTCTTCCCCCAAAATGATAATATCAAAATACAGTACAAATAAAACCCCAATGACTGATGTCTTTAGCTTTACTAGGAAGTAGAAAATATCATGATCAAGTTACCATAGAGATATAAACACCACATTCCAAATGATTGCCTGGGCCTGTAGATGCCAAACATAGGGAAAAGGAAGCTTAAGAGATACCATTAAAAAGGAAAGGAAAGGAAGACACAGACAAACCAAAGACCTCAGAAAAAGAAAGTACAATGCTAAGTGGCAAAATCTGGCATCTAATATTTGGAAGTTCATAATATCAGCTATAGGAAAGAGGCTGGAAAATGAGTTGTATTGAAAAAGTCAGCAGCTTCAAAAAGCATTGCTTCCTGGAGACAGTCCTAAAAGTAGAGAAAATATTATGCCCTTGAGGATGTAGTGTAAGTGAGAAAGAAGAAACTAAGAGGGGACTATTGAAAATCTTTCAGGAATAAAAGAGACCAAGACACGTCAATTCTCTGTCTCCCCTACCGCTAGGGCATTCATATAAGAAATAGGCCTTACTATACTGACTGAAGGGGCACTCCTGAGCTACTGACTCTACCCTCAAAGTACCGATGGATAGGAAAAAAAAAACTTCAAGCTAACTACATACAAAGCTAATGGAAGATGGAAACAGAAAATTCAAATAAAAATACTTCAGCCGATGAAATGCTCCCTACCAAAGAAGAACAGAAAAGCAAGAAAATAAAAGAAAAATCCACAAAACAGTAGACAATTTTTCACTGAATTGAAAAACCTCAAATAAGAAGTTGGAGATTAGATATTGATATACAGATATATGCATAGATGTAGATATTGATATAAATAAGAATCAGAAATTTTAAAACTAGCCCATAAGTGAGAAAAAAGAAAGTAAATAATTAAGAGTTAATTGATCTCAGTAAACAAATTAAAGAAAAAAAAAAACAATATCCATCTCAGAAATAAAGAATAAATTAAAAGGTATCCAAGATATAATAGATTCGAGTGAAACTGAATAAGAGAAGAAAAGCAAAAAAACAAACAAACAAACAAACAAACAAAAAAAACAAACCAAAAGGATAAACATGAGATAAGGTAACAAGTAAAATGGTCAAAGAGAAAATGGTTGAAATAGAAGATACGCAAAGAGAGTTCAACATACATATAATTGAAGTCTTTGAAGAAGGAAAACAAAATGTGCTATAACTGATATATAAAACTATAATCAAAGACAATTTTTCAGAACTAAGAAAAGTAACCATTTTACAGATTCAAAGGGCCCACTGTGAGTCTTTGAAAACTCAGAAACAAACTTTGAGCACATATCCTGGAGAAACAGTATGAATTTAAAGACAGAAAAACATTCAGGGTATACAGACAATAAAATTGATTTACTTACAATCACTATTTAAAAAAATAGGCTGGCAACAAACTTCTCAAGGGCAACATACAAAACAAAGCAACAATGGAAAAGAGTCTTCCTTGAAGATATTCAAGGAAAGAACTCGCAAGCCAAGTATTTTAGAAACAACCAATTTCCCCTCAAGTGGCAAAGCAATAGAAAAACACTTTTAAAGGTTTATGAATCTACAGAATACTTTACACACGAGCCTTTCCTTGTTTGGATGAGCTTCACTTAACTAGGACATAACTTGAAGAACTCTGGCAAAAGAAATGATGATAAGCATTTCATATATTTAATTTTAGAATTAAATGTAATAATTAAATACATAAAAGGAGGGTAGTAGCATGGGTGGAAGGAAGAATATTGTGAACATATTATGGTTATATATGATATACTCTGCCAAATTAGAAAGAAAACACCTTGAAATAGAAAGAAAAGACAAAGAAGAAAATAAGATTACTGACTATTTTATAGGCAATGGATAAGAATCAAGGATATCATCTAAGACTGACAGTCTACAGAGTAAAACATTTTTTGTAAAAATGTTTTCATATGCAAAAAAAATATATAAATATGAGACCTCTCAATAAAATGGCAATGTTTAAAAGTACCAAAATAATCTTTTTTTAAAAAAGTAGAGATATATCAGAGAAACACAACACATATAACAAAATCAATATGGTAATTAGTACATAAAATTATACACACAATTGATACCAATATATTAACCACATCAAAAAATGTGAATGGGCTTGACTCATCCATTACAAGAAAAAAATTCCTAGTTGGCTCATAGAGTAAATATCAACTCTATAGTTCCACGCAAGAGGCTCACCTTGCATACAGTGTGTCAAAGGTTGAAATTAAAGGTGTGGGAAAAAATTTATCAGGAAAACAAAACTATGAGAAAGCAGGAATTGTGATACTGACATTTTAAAAAAGTAGAATTCAAGCCAAAAAGTACAAAAAATTCTCTAGAATGTTAGAAGCCAAAACTCACAATAAAGATATAATAGCTATGAATATCAATATATCAAATAACAGAGCAACTACGTTCAAAAAGCAAATACTATAGAGGATGCATGAACAAATAAATACCTAATAATAAAAAACCTTAATGTACTAATCTCAATATAGGGTAAATCAATGGATGAAAAATAAGTAAAAATGTTGAAGATCTGTACAGCATAAGGCAGATTTTGTGTACTTATCTATTGAACATAATACTATAATAAAATACACCACTTTTTAAAGTGCACATGAATCTTTCACAAAAAGGAATTATAGATTAGGTAAAATAGAAAACATCAGCAAGTTCCACAAAATAGAAATAATGCAAACAACTGATTACCGTGCAGTAAAACTTGAACTCAAAAACTAAAACTTAAATACCAGGCTGTTCTACCTGTAGAACAGAAATATATAATATATATATTACATATATATGTTAATTAGTTAATTAATTAATATATTATATATATTACATATATATGTTAAATTTCTACTAAATAATTCTTGGATTAAAGGGAAAATGCAAACAATAAGGATGGGATAAGAACAACATCAAGTATCTATTTACAGATGACAGCAGAGTTTCCTTGGAAATTTTTAGAGAATCAATGGTAAAACTAATGCAAAACAATCAAGATGATCAGGAAACTGAAATTTTTTTAAAATTTTTATTTATTTATGATAGCCACAGAGAGAGAGAGAGAGAGGCAGAGACACAGGCAGAGGGAGAAGCAGGCCCCATGCACCGGGAGCCCGATGTGGGATTCGATCCCGGGTCTCCAGGATCGCGCCGTGGGCCAAAGGCAGGCGCCAAACCGCTGCACCACCCAGGGATCCCAGGAAACTGAAAATTTTAAAGTGAAACATCTTTATATACCCTTTTAAAAAGGCAAAAAGGTAAAACAGACAGACAATAGCAAATGTCAGTAAGCTGGGCACTAGCTGCATGAGTATTTCTTTTATTTATATCTCTCAACAATACACATGTACACACACAGGCTTTTAAAAAATGTTGTTTTACATTCTAAAATGAGAAAATGGGGGCTCAGACACTGCTTCCATGAAAAATAATTTATACATTTAAGTTTCTAATAACTCTAAGAATTATGTATCTGTTTCTCAGGCTCGTTATTTAGCTACCTACATATGAAATTTCTCTGGCTGCACTGAATGGGTTTTGTTGAATGAAGAACGGGTTTTGTTGAATGAAGAAAAGAGGAGAGAGAGGAGAAGAGAGGAGAGGAGAGGAGAGGAGAGGAGAGGAGAGGAGAGAAGAGGGAAAGGAAAGGAAAGGAAAGGAAAGGAAAGGAAAGGAAAGGAAAGGAAAGGAAAGGAAAGGAAAGGAAAGGAAAGGAAAGGAAAGGAAAGGTAAGGAAAGGAAAGGAGGAAGGAAGGAAAGAAAGAAAAGAGAAAGAAAGAAGAAAAGAAAGGAAAAGAAAAAAGAAAAGGAAAGAAGGTAGAAGGGCCATCCTTTCCTGCTTTAGGAGTTTAGTCTCACAGTGTGTTGAAAAAAATTCTAGATTGTTTGATAACATCAACATCTTAAAGTCCTTCTCCCTTTCCTTTGAAAAAAGAAACCCAGCAAGTTTGCAGTAACACTAGGGATTTGAGCAGCAGGTGGGTCCAGCTCAGGCATGTCTGTGTTTTCCTGTGACCTCCCCCCCCCCCACCACCACCACCAAGCTCCAGGCGGAGTACTGGATTTGAGTCACAGTGAGTATAGACTAGGAGTGCTGGGAGTTAACAAAAACTAAATACCTCTGAGAAAGGACTTGAAGTACCTGCCAAGAAAGTCCTGTCCAAACCTCCCCACGTCTACCTTGTTCTCGATGCCATGATGGCGGTCACAGCTCTAGGACAGTGGTGGTGCTCAGTGCTGCAGCTGGGGACATTCTGACGCCAGGGGACATTTGGCTATGGCTGGAGACATTTTTGGCTGTAACACCCATTGGTTTGAATCCTTGGGAGCTTCCCGGGTGAAATCTGAGGCAGGCCCCAGACCCAGCTGGCAAGGCGACACTGAAGGAACCAGAGCCCCACAACATGTAGGTGGCAGTTTCATAAACGAGGAAACAAGCACAGGTCGTGTCTGGGTGGCGGGGCTATGAAATCTTACGTTTATAGAGAGGCCTTACCTGGGTTCCGTCAGTGTGCGGTCCACACCGCTCTGTCAAGTTGCAGCCTTGAAAAGTGACCCTTAGGGCTGTGCAAACCTGCAGCGGGTGGAACCACGTTCCAAAGGCTGGGGTGGGCCTGAGGGGCCTCTGCTTGCCCACTGCTCCCCGGGCTGCGGGCTGCAGGCTGCTCAGGGGTCCACCAGTGGTCATATCCTCTTGATGACGTCCCCCAACTATATGGAGGGCAGAAGCAGGTGCTGCTGGCATGAAGTTGCATGCTAGCACCTAGGTAGGCTGCAAAACCTCCTACAGTTCACAGGAGGGATCGCCACAGCATGGAATTACCTGGCCCAAAATGTCAATCAGTAATGCCCAGGTTGAGAATTCCTGTTCTACGGAATGAGGTGTAGCACCTAATCCAACATATGGACTGAGGAATAAGCCATGGGTCTAGTGCAGTGCTTGGAGTTCGAAATAAAGCAATAAAACCCAGAGTTCCTTCCTTAAAGATCTCAGGGCCTGGTTAGGAGGTGCATAAATGGATAATCATGGAAGAAATTCTATAGAAGAGGACAATCACCTAACAGCCTTGGGTGGGCAGGGCTGGGGGCTTCTAGGGGGAAAGTCCAGCGATTTATCTGGGAACACATAAATCTTGGGAGGATAGATATGCAGGCATTTTTCCAGATTAATAAGAGAAAATGAAAAAAAATGGCTTTAGGCCGAGGAAGGGAAGAAGGTTAACAATGAGACCGTCACTATGTCTGCAGGTCACATGTCATGAGAGCAAGAGTATCAAGTTTGCTTTCTCGTTCTTAATGTTCGTGGATTTGTTGCAAGCACAAAGTACAGTTCTGCCCTATGGCGAATGCTCAATCAATACTTTTTTGGATGAAAATGAATACATTTAAATATCAGTTCCTTTCTGAAACATTCTAAATTTCTCCCTATGAAAAAAGCAGAGCTGCCTTTTTCCAGGCTACTTACACTGGGTAGAGATGGGGAATTTGAAAGATGACTTTTTAGTACTTGATAGGTGCTTAATGGTTATTAAATGAATGAAAAATAGAAGAACGTAGTGGGAAAAAAAAAGACAGATTTATCAGGTGTCTGCACTCACGATATAGCTCAGTAAAAGTCTTTCTAGTCCTCTCTGCAGAATGGAGATGGAGTCACTCAATATAAAGAGGTAAAACTCACTTATAATCTAATATCCAGAAATGCTTACTTCTTTTAAAGAAGTAAGCACTCATATAGGTACACATGTATGTACATACACATTCAAGCAAAATAGAATCCTATCACACGTATCCTACTTTTAAGTGCTTCTTTACCTCTCTCCATATCAATAGATATTAAAATATACTATTTTAATGAATTCATCACATTTTATTTAATAGATGTAACACAGTTTGTTTAAAAAGACTTGTGTTGGACATTTACATTGCTTTCAGGTTTTTTGAAGTTATGAACAAAGCTGTGGTTAATGTACTTGGGTGCATTTTTGCACACTACAGGCGTTATTATCTTGAAAGAATTTCTAAAGATATATGGAAGCAACTAAAGTAAACATGAAATTTTAGACTTTTAAAGTACACTGCAAAAGTGCCTTCCAGAAAGTGTGTGAGATTACCATTCCCCCAAGCAGTATATGAAAGAGACTGTTTCCTCACATCTTTAATTAACACTGAGTGCTGGGCTGTGTGTTAGATTTTAATTTAATGTGTTATAATCCAACAGTATTTCCTTTATGATTTCTGACTCATGAATCAATGCCTAGAAATAATTTCTGTACTGGAAGATTCTAAAAACACTGTAGTTTCTTCTAATATTTTATGATTTTTTTTCCATTTAGAAATAATAAATTCCATTAGAAACTAATCTTGTTTTAAGCCATGTTATAGGCATCTTTTAATTTCCAGATGGATACTCAAATTTTTAATATATTTAATATATAATCTATCTTTTCATCTTCATGACTTACAGGATACATTAAGTGAATCTTTATATTTGGATCCATTTCCAGACTGTACATTTTATTGTTTTGTCTACTTTCCTTGACTATGAGATTATTTTAATTATTTTAACTTTATAATACACTTTAATATCTGGTGGATAAAGGTTCTCTTTCTGTTTCCAATTTAGAAGAAAGTTTAAATTTGTACAATATTGAATCATCTCATCCAGGGACACAGTTGGTCTCTTTTTTATTAAAGTTTGATTATCTTACCCTGTAAGGTCTTTTTTCCAATGAAGACTCTTCATATTTCTTGCTGATTGTTTTTCTAGACAATTCATAATTTTGATTGTGACTGTAAGATATATCTTTTATATTATGATATTTAGCTAGTATAATTATTAGGTAGATAGAGCTACTAATTCTTATATATTTTCCATTGGATCATGTTATATAAATTAACTCAATATCTTATTAGTTTTCCAGCTAATCATATAATCTGTAAATATTAGTCTTTTCCCACATTTACCACTTCTTGTTTTAAAAATCTGACTACATTGGCTGTCACTTTTGGAAAAATGTAAAATCATATAAAAGCATAAGACTTTCATGATTTTAATAATAATATCTCTAATATAAAGCATGATAATGGAATTTGTGTTCCAGTACTGAAAAGAATGATGTTTGCAACGGGTTGAAACACATCACAGGTGTAAAATCTATGGCTTTACAATGATAATAAAAGCAACAACAGGAACAGCAATGGGAAATCTCCATTGATCACTAGTAGAGAGTACTAATCTATTGCTCTGAAATTTGATAAAGGGAAAGATTCAAGTATTTATCTTTCCTTCACTGTTAGGAGCCATGTTTTAAGGTAACCAAAAAGTTAAGTTTTTTTTTTTTTAATTATTTCACTTAAATGCTGAAGAAATTATAGAAAATTATCATTCTGGGGTGCCTGGGTGGCTCAGTCATTTAAGCATCTGATTCTTGATCTCTACTCAGGTCAGGATCTCAGCGTCCTGAGACCAAGCCTTAGGGCAAGCTCTGTCCTGGGCATGGAATCTGCTTAGGATTCTTTCTTTTCCTCTCCTCCTGCCCCTCCCCCCAAGTGAAGTTCTCACTTGTGCACTTGCTCTCACCCTCCCAATTAAAAAAAATAAGTAAAATTTTAAAAAAAATTATCATTTTGTAATGCCTCATGATATACTAGACCTAGGGAATAAACATAAACAGATGCTAAAAGCTTCAGGCAAAATGTTTGATATAAACCGTATTTTGGAGGGAATTGGGTTACTAGCACATGACCCACTGGTAAATTTCAGCATCGCTACAATGAGACTAGAGATTATGGGTCTCATTAAGTACTATGACTTTCTATTGCCTTAAAAACAAACAAATAACAATAACAAAACTATCTGGATCTAATCTAGCCTAAGATCTAACTACTAGTTTACAGAAAATATGAAAAAAAAAATGAGGTATAGGGGAGCCTGGGTGGCTCAACAGTTTAGTGCCTGCCTTCAGCCCAGGGTGTGATCCTGGAGTCCTGGGATCGATTCCCACATCAGGCTCCCTGCATGGAGCCTGCTTCTCCCTCTGCCTGTGTCTCTGCCTCTCTCTGTCTCTCATGAATAAATAAATAAAACCTTTAAAATAAAAGAAAAAAGGAGGTATAAAATAAATAACAAAATGAAAATAGCCAAATCTAGAATATTGGACATTTAGGAAGACAAATAATGTGGTTTCTTCAACAAATCAATAGCGTTAAAGACAAAGAGATTTGCTACAGAATAAAAGAAATTTAAGAGGTTTACCATCAAATGCAGTACAGATCTTGACTCAAAAATCTATTATCTATCCATATAAATAGATACCTTGAAAACAATTAGGGATGTTCTAAGATGGACTAGTAGTAAATGATATGAAGAAATAACTAATCCTATTAGCTGTAATAATAGCTTCCTGAGAATTTATTATGAGAAAAAAGACAACAAATAAACAAAAAGTAAAGGTTCTTCTCAGAGATGTATACTGAGATATTTATAGGTAAAATGTCACCTTCTTTGAGGTTCACTTTAAAATACCTCAGGTTACAAAAAAGAGAAATGGGGGAAATGAGTGGCAAAATATTGGTAATTGTTGACTCCAGGTGATGGGTACACTGAGGTTCATTATACTCTTCTCTCTAGTTTGTGTAATGCAGGTGGTTGGTAATAAAAAGGAAAGGGCTAAGGAGTGAGAGGTGGTGGGAAAAATAGATGAGGATCAATCTTGATTCTAAGCAAAAGAGCAGAGGTAGTTAATACGGTGAGTACATAGTTAAGAATGACTTGATGTACAGTGAGGTTCACACAAACTGAGAAAGGAAATGTTAAAGATTGCCTAGAGTGTGGAGCTGGGGTCGGGAGAGGAGAAGTTGAAAGGTAGAAAAGGGAGCAAGGGTCCTCAAATAAGATGCCTACAAGGGCGTTGGCTATCTGGATCACCAATGTTTGTGAACTCGTGTAATAAATGATTGTTTATGCCTGGATTATTTCTCTGTGATCTACCAACTTCTCACACGCCAGTGCTTCGTGCAAAGCATCCTATTGCTGCTAAGACTGTGACCTCCTTCTCATGGACATTACAGCCAGAGTTCTATCTCAGCATGGTTTATTTATAAAACCATCTCTTAAAAAACTAATAGCTGCTGCAATGTAAGAGATGTACTGTGTCTTTAACCTCACTTTACAAATATGAAAACAGAAGAAAAACCCTCTAATTTTCTTTTTGTGTGTGTTACCCTAGGATGTACAGAGAAGGCAATCCAATGAAAGACCTGCCTTGTCACATTCAGTAGAGCAACTGCAGTAGCAATTTGTTACAAGCAGATGGATAGCTGAATGCTAAAAAGGATAATAAACTAGAACGAAATTAGATATTGAAATCAATTTCTTTTAGGCTTACCATGAAACTTCAGATTTACACAATTGTATTTGAAGAAGTCAGAAAAAAAAAGGCATACTAAGATGGGTGCCCATGAAAACAGAACTTTACACATGCTATAGCCTTTATAGTCACCATTTACTTGGTTGGTTCAAATATTTATAGTTCATTGTTATGACTGCCAAAACTGGCAACCACAAGGATTGTTGTCTCAATTAGGACAGTAAACAGATTGTCTCTTTTTTTAATGAAAAAATCTAAAATGTAATACTTCACAGTTTAACATGTTTATTCATCTAAACGAGCTAAAAAATAATGGTGCGACATCTGTTCGAGAGGCATTGGTACCTCAAATTTTGGCTGCCTCCCCACCAATTTGGTTGTTGTTTTAAAAAATGAAGAATAGGAGGGGGTACTGTCATCAAAAAATCTTCTGGCATGTAAAGTATCTTATTTTTCTTGAAATAAGGATCTCATGTCTGTTGCTAAGGATAAAAAAAAATTATTTAAGAATGAGGCACTATGTTGAATAGGGCAGCAGTTCAATTGTTTTAAATGAATTTACTGGCCCATTGTGGATATTTCCACACTGGTATAATTCTTTGAGTGACTCTCCCAGTTTCCTTCATACTTACCTGCATCACTAACATACAAAATAAAATCGTAAGGATGTTTCTGTTGGCACTGAATTCATCTGCTAGTTTTTTTCCTTCTTACTGTGGGTTGCACTGATTCTAGATATGATGTCAGTGAAACAAAATCTAGCAAACATCATTCTATCCAGGCTGCATTGGAGCAATTCTAATAAAAGAAGGCAGTGCTGCTAAGGGAGAAATGGTAGGAATCTCCCTAGAGAAGCCCAAGGTAAGTGCACTTATCTTAGATAGTCTCTGACTCAACAACCTTACATTATGGATGAAATACATGAAAATTCTCTAAGTTTAATTTCTACAAGTTTTATTTCTGAAGCCCATCTAAATAAAGCATAGTTTACTGGATTATCATTGACTATATTGTTTTAGAATCTGGAAAATATACTGCTTGAGCATTCACGTAAATATAAGCATAATGACAATTTAGTTTTATTTTCATTGGGTATGAGGATGTATACTAGGTCAAATTAAAAACAGTGTGGTTTTTAACAATACTAAGATAAAAATAACATATTTGATTTCCTAGAAAAGAGCAACGTCTCTGTTCTGCAGTAAACTTAACACTAGGTGTCTTGATCTTAAAAAGGAACAGGATGAAACGTATATTTGTCCCAGAACATTCGATGATCATAAATGCTAAACACTGAGTTGATTAATATAGTGATTTCTAAGTTTTATTTATTAAATGCAAATAATTTTTGATCATCTGTTACATGTAGCAACTGTACCAGATTCTGAGAGGACTAAAAGAAATTAACTTAAATTTTGACATGCATTTATTCAATATGTGCAGATCACTATGCTACTGGAATTACAGAAATGAATAAGAACATAGTTTCAGGATCTTGCAATCATTGGTTGGGGTAGAAGTATTTCAGAAAAATTGAAAAAACAGAAAATCTTCAAGTATGTGCCACTTGAAAACAAACTCTCCATGGGTACAATGATAGGTTTTTTGTTCATTTGCTTTAAAAGAAATCCTGGATGAGGTTATATTTTTTACAGTATCTCCTCTCAGGTGAATCTATAGATGTTTATTTTGCACGCAGAGTAAGAGCCAGTAACTCTTCTAGCTCCATTCACAGTACCCCACAGGCTGTATGTAAACTCTGCTGCATTAGCTGAAATTGATCCTGCAGAGCATGTTAACAAATAGATTCTAACATTCTGAAAAGTCCTTATAATTTTTCTGTTTTTTGTCTTCTGAATCACTCTGAGCAGTGAATTACTGGAGGAGAAAAACCCACACCTAAAATGTGTGTCTGATGCCAGTCTTAGATTTTTGTCAGACACTAGTCACTATTCAGAAGTGTGGTCCCCTGAAAATGCAGGCCGGACATTACCTCTCCATCTTCAAATATTCAAACCAGATTTCAAGCTGGGATTTCTCTACAGGTTGCTTCCCAGTTAATGTGAGTTTGAAAAATTTGCATTTCATGAAAACAGTGTTGTATAAACATATATTGTCTCAGTTTACCTGCTATTTGTTAAAATCAGAGTGGGACTTAACGGACTTAACGGTTCTCGGGAGCCATCATAAGTCAACTGCACAAATGAACTAGCCAGAGACTCAGGGTGTCAGTAAAATGAGGTAATCAAACTAGCCTATAATTATACTATGTGTAGATTAATATTTATTACTATCAGAAACAACCTTTTTCCCTCAAGAGAATACCTCAAGAACAGAAGGGAAGAGTAACTTTTTTTTTCAGGGTAATGAATTTTCAGATATCGCTAAGAGCATATTCACCTATTTTAAATACTGTGAATTTGGTTATATTTCACTTGGATAGGTATCTAATAAACAATTATTACATATCTTCTCATTTAAATTACTACTGAAATTAGAAATAATCTCTATTGAATCTGACTGTTTTTAACACCATATGGGAGGTAAAGTAACTAAATGAAAATTGTTCACGTAAATGTGATAGGAGTGGGGGAAAAGCAGTATTTCTTGACATGTGGCATGTCACTCAGGAAAGGAAAAGGCCCATCATATCCAAAATGCCAGCTTGGATATTCCCTTTCCACCCACTTCTCGAACAGACATACCACATGGCATTAAATGCTGCAACCTTTCCTAAAAATGCCACTTGGATTGGTCTGCTGTGGTGAGTGTATAAGAACTCTTGGTCTGTCTCATGTGTTTGTGATTTCAAGGGGTAGGATCCAGTAAATAACACTGGCTAAATTTTGCCCTCAGATGTTTGGCATAAATGATCTGTGAGGATACTGGAACTTTGGGCTGTTTTCACATTGATGAAATAAATTATGCTATTTGAAAAAATTCTGCAGAACATAATGCTACACAGTCCTATTCAACTATTTGCAAAAGTCTCAAAGAATATCGAGGGTATTCATCAAAGCTTTCTTCTCTTGGCAAATATGGAAATAATCTTAACATTTTATTTGCTCTTCATAAGTACAGTATCTATGATATAAAACACTTTGTTGCACATGTTTTAAACTATTAATCTTTTATACATCTTTATATAAGACAGTAGCTAACAAGTCTGCTGTGGACACAGATTTTCCCATTTTCAAAGCTTTACGTATTTGTGTGTTCTAAAAATACCTTTTAAAAAATCCATTACCCATAAAAATATTGACTCTATTGATTGTTATACTTCAACAAATGCAAAGTACCTTGAAAATTCATGTAAACAAGAAATCACATATGTGAGTAATATAAGACATATTATCTTCTTGTATTATTTATTTTTCACGAAACAGTTCTAATTGATTAACTCTCAAGAGACAAAGCATAATTTTGTAAACCAACTTTGTATTGTTTGGATTTAAGAGACAATCCAAGAAAATGATTCTGAATAGGTAGGACTTCTGTTACTGTTGTGTGGGAAGGAGAAAAAAAATCAAAACACAACTGCACAACTTAATGACAGATTGTTACATATCTCCCTAACAAGAGGGGCAAACTGATACTGCAAGCAGCCAGAACAACGTAATTAAAATAGAATTCCAAGTGTATACTAATACAATAATAAGTTAATTAAAATCAAGATCAACTGAACTTTCTATTTACACCAGTTCAGACAGCCCAAGAGGAAAGGAACTCTATTTTACAGACATATGTGACTCTTTGAGCTTCTGTCATCCAGGTGCCATTTCTGATGGAGCACATGTGCACTGAACAGTTGGCAAAGAAGGAAAAAGATTACTGTAGATGTATGGCAGATAGTCTCTCTAATGATATAAAATATGTCTGGAAAGAAAGCAGGGCTTCTTTGTAAAATGAAAAATTTCCCATGACTTTTCATTCCTTCTTAGGCTCTGAATGTGATTTGAAAATGTTTCTGTAAATGAGGATATATACTTTTACTTATGATGTATATGGGACAAAAATAGATTTAGTAATCTGTAAGTGATGGAGTTATACACATAAATTGGCTGAGACATCCGAAGAATTTAGGATCTGTTTTCCATTTAATCTAAACGCACCATGAATAGGTTGCCTGTCAAAGTAGAAAGATTTATAAAAGTATCCAGTAGCATACATTATACTACGCTGCTAGGTAAGGTTCTTTTCTTGATATCCTATGCAACTATTTAAAAAGATGTTTCTGAAAACTGAAAATACCAGCAGAAAGAATTCAAGATGTTCCAGTTTCAGTACTTTAGAAAGTATTGGTCCCAAGGGAAACTTTTATAAAATTATTTCCCTTTAATGCACTGATTGCTGTTCAGCTAATCTTCATCTCGTTCCAGATCAGGGTCAACATCCGTGGACAGTCTGAGATAAAAGAAAGCATAGAAAGCCAGTAGGAGGGCCAATATAGCTGCAAGTACGAGGCCAACTTCCTGAGGAGGGGGGAAAAAAAGAAGGTTTGAAATTGATGAAAAGAGATTGGCTCATGTTATAAGTTTCATCAGAGAAAATAGCAACCCAATTCTATCATCCAGAATAATAATTTGAACCTAATTAATCACATTCTATTTGTTTAACACGTCTTGTCATTAAGTAAAGTAACTTATTTTATACTTAATACCGACTGCAAAAACAAGTACATTAGTGGGCGACTGATTTCTACTATTATTTCTATGCAATTTGTGCTTTTCTAATAGTAAAATCAAACTTCATAATTTTAACATATTTTCATAGTTGGGATATCAAGGTGTTCAGTGCATGCAGTGTAGTTTGTGCCTACATAGTTTCCCTGTTCTTTATTTGAGTATGTTTAACTTTATTTGTTGCTTCAATAAATTTGTTATTAGTTGTAGCTTTTGGACACAGGTTTATCTTTCTTTTTCTAATGGGAAGAAACTATTACAACCAGTTTCTAAATTATGTCTCTGTAAATCTTTATTAAGTATTATTTTGTTGAAACTCTAATTTTTAAACTCTAAATTCTATAGTTCATAATGTAGGGGAACAAAACTGAGTACTCTTCGCTCATGAAGCAAGATACAGTATAATTTACCAGAACTGTGAAGGCTGATTCTGAATATTTCATTTGGTGATTTGATGTGGATTATATTAATTATGTTAAAATAGTGGACAAATATTTCACTACATGTATTATGGCAAAAATCCTATTATCTCTTAAAAACTCCATAAACATAATATATATATATATGAAGTATACAGTATACAGTATGTAGTATACACACACACATACACATTAAGGAATGTTCTCAATATTAACATATCATTTGGCTAAAAAGAGCAAAAAAAGAGCAACTAGTGCCAGTTCCATATCCTAAAGAGCCTAATATGCCTTTCTAATTTTCAATTGTGTATCATACCCATTCCTGGCATTGTTTTATGGAGAAGCACTTTATTTGCATTTACATGAATATATTTTACATTTCATCAGAACGTAAAATTATTAATTCAACAGATGCCACCTAATAAACTTTAAAAACATTAAAATAAATTTGGTTTATAATCAACATGAAATTTTTACCTGGGTGCTGAAATCACACATGGGTACCTTATGCAGACATTTTACATTTATTTAGATTTCCAGACTATGAAAAAAAATATTGATAAAAATCATGGGTTTGACAGACTCAGTGTCAACTATTTTTGTAAGGTTTCGTTTTTTAAATCTAATACATCAATTTAATGTCAAATGGAAGTGAATTTTTCTTTGTTGCAGTTGGAACACTTTGGCATCTCAAAAGGGCACGGCAGCATCAGACAGGTTTCATTTATATTCTTATATCCACAGCTGTGTTCCCAGACCCATCTGGTTACACAGCTACTAATTTTAAGAGGATGTAATAAACAAGTGACACACAACTGCAAACTCCATCTGTTCTGTATAGTGGACAACAAAACTGTTCAACAGCAGTCCCCATTCAGACAAGCTTAAAGCAAGAATAAAGTTTTTGTCTTGATTGGAGGCCATCATCCACATCTCATTTGATAATCACCTCTAACTGCTGCTTTCAACTGCTCCTTGCCCTTCAAAAAACTCTGTAATCTTCACTCTACATTTTCAGGATACCCAAAGGCATGAAAACAGGTTTTAAGGGTAGGAAGTAGAGAACATTCATAGAATACAGCTTTAGAGGATCCATTAATTCAATTAAGTCTACTGTGAATATATGGTAGAGGGGGTAGGGCTAAAGACTATTGAATGGGGGAGGAATAGCATCATTTTCTTTTTTAAAAAGTTGAGAAGATGAACACTGTGGGGACTGGATATATAAAGGGTTAAATTAATGATTAATTTGAAAATACTGCTTTCAGGATGCTGGTGACACTAACCATAAGTTAGAGACCTGTAGGCATTTATGACCCCCCACACCCCCTGGCCATTTTCAGTTTTACATCTGAAATCACAAAAAAGAAGAAAAATAATGTTTCCAGATGGCTCATCCCAAGAGGTTCTTAGCAGGATCTGGTTGACACTTGAGTATTTTATTTATGTAACAGATAAATTAAATTTTTGATACTTATCCTCTTATTAGATTACACCTTTCAAACAAACCTTTCAAATAAACTAATTAATTAACAAATATGAATTATCTTTTTCTTTCTAAATGTTAGAAAACACGGGTATTTACATTCTAAAAAATTTTTAATGATATTACAATTCTTGAAAAATCACCTAATTATTTTTTAAATAGCAATGCAATAGAAAATATTAGTTGTGCAAATATTTCTTAGGTGGCACTAATTATTGGGTCATAAATTATAACATTCTGTTTACATTGGTAAGACATAGGAAATAAAATAGATTCTGAACAGAAATTAATTCCAGATTTTGATCCAGTAATATTCACATCTTATTCTGAATCATTATTGTTCTCTCAAAACATTTTCTATTACTAAACATATGTTTACAAAAAGGCACTAAAAGTCTTTGAGCATAGAGACTGTATTGTGTATTCTTTACATCTCTAGTCCTAGATTTCTCAGTCAATACTGTTGATTTTACATGGTAATGAAATCTGGAAGTTATTTCTTGTATAAATTCTTCCAAGATGATCATGTCTTAGTCATCTCTCTTTCTACAGGTTCTACAACATCATAATACAGCATTTCTAAACAAATAATGAAGGATTAAGATTTATATAATCTATATGTAAAGGATATTAAAATAATGTAATTCTCTGAAAACTTTACAACAGCCATATCACTATCTCCACAGAAAAGCTGAGAACATTTTATGATATATAATATCTAATACAATGCAGACTTAGCTGAAGCGGGGGATCTTGAGGCCGCTGACAAACATCCAAGTGAAGTCTTATTTGTACAAGCCACTAATGGCTAATTCAAAGAAATATTTTCTCACTAACAATTCATAAATGAATTCTATGTCCTGGGTTCAACGTTAAGAGTTTTCATGGTGTTATTTAACGTTCCTGACCACCCTGTGAGGTAATGGCATAACTGTCATCTTGCAAATATGTCAGCGTATACTTAGCTAGATGATGGCAATAGTTAGAGGCAAGAGGAATGTGATCCTAGGCCTCTTTCTTCTATGATCAGTGTTGTCATTGCTGTTATTTTTCTATTCCGTGCAGCTGTTATATTTCTATAGATTTAAATTATTTTAAGAGATAACTATGATTCATTCTAAATATAAGTAGTAAAGTGATAAAAATACTATAATATTATGGTCATCCTGTATCAACTAGATAAGAGTCAAACATGTTTGATGTTCATTAGTCCTTAGTTGCTTCTCTGACATTATCAATATGGATAAAATCACTCACTGGGGAAATTAAACAGCATTAAATGGCAATTGCTGAAAGAAACTTCGTTATTTAAAATCCTATGCTAAAATGACAAGGCAATCAAAGTTTGACACGGCAAACTAATTAGTATGCCAGATTTGAAATGTAAACTACCTCTATGGTTCTGATTCTAAAAAGTTCCATATCATTTTAATGGGCTCTTCATGTAATTTTTTAAGCAAAGTAAACAATGTTTAAAGTTAAGATTTTTATTTTCCATAGGTTTACATATCAAAATGATATGTCAGCTTATTAAAAAAGAGCTTTGTCTGGATGTCAGTCAGAAACTCTTTTGTACATACTTTAAATCATAAATGAAATCTAAGAACTTTTTTCTCATAAAAAAGAAAAGCAAATTCTGTAATATTTATAAAAATATATTAGAAAATTGCACTATATGGTAGATTTATCTCATTCGAAGACAGTCATTTCCTCAAATTAGAATAACAAAAATTATATGAGCAAATGAAAAAGAAAATATGTATATATTAATAAATGAATGGCTGCACCATTTCTCAAATTCTAATTTATAGCTGCTCATTATATTGTGCTACAAGTGGATTTTGCTACCCCAATACCTTTCTTTAAAAAATTCCAAGAGCGGGATCCCTGGGTGGCGCAGCGGTTTGGCGCCTGCCTTTGGCCCAGGGCGCGATCCTGGGGACCCGGGATCAAATCCCACGTCAGGCTCCCGGTGCATGGAGCCTGCTTCTCCCTCTGCCTGTGTCTCTGCCTCTCTCTCTCTCTCTGTGACTATCATAAATAAATAAAAATTAAAAAAAAAATTCCAAGAGCAAAACACCATATTGTGAGAGATAAAAGTGACATAGTGCCTTGGTGGAAAATTACAAATAGCACTCCTACTACAAGAGACAATCATCAGGTAATTAACTGTAAAACAAAGAAGAAAACCCCTAAGTATGGCTTTTAGAAATATCATGTCATGGAAATAATTTTAAAGATGAATAAAATTTCTTGTGAAATGAAAACTTCAAAAGATGAATCATCTCTCTTTTAAACAAAAAGGCAATTTACTTTTTTTTCATTAAAAACTGACACATAGCACTAACTGAGGGGAGTGTGTTGTGAAAACATACCGTATCACACGGCAATGCTTGATCAAAATCAGCAATCAGGAGTAAAAAGAAGGCAGTGTTTCGTGATCGTAATAGCAAATTCTGGAAGACAACCAAATATATCATCTGGCAGTTCAACAGCTGTTACAGCCTGGTAATAATACCTTGGCATTTGTTATAAGCTATAACTTAGAAAAACTGATTTTTCATCTGCCAGATAAAAACCAAAATCTTCTTTTAACATTTTAATATTTCAATAAAGTATATATACTAATCGCTTTAATTTTATACATTTGACAGTAGAACTGTCAAGTTAATTTTTGTATTTATACTTTGATTCACCTCGAAATACTTGGCAAAAAAATTGACATGAGTAATAATGTAAATGTAATTCTGTTGAACTTCATTGTGCTAGCACATTGGATTAATATCTGCTTACATCATTCTCAGATCCATTTATCCCTCCCTAAGCAGTTAAAACACTGGTTTTCTAAAAGAACAAGTTTGGAGACATCATTAGAATTTCATCATAGAGAGTACTGACAACAATAATAATACACAGAGTAAAATCATACATATTAATGACCTAAGTATGTATAATTATAAATAAAACTTCAATAACCATAAGATCAAATGTATTGAAAATAAAAGAAGTTTTTGATTCAGGCCACATAAATCACTGAAAATTTTGAACAATATTTACAGTAGCTAGAGAAAAAATAAATTGCAACTTTAAATAGAACTGGCTCTCTTAAAAAAAAAAAAAAAAAAAGAACTGGCTCTCTTATGTGACATTGTGTTTTATTTTAAGACCCGGTAAAAATCTCAGGATTAGAATGATGTTTCCCATTAAGTAAACTCTTTATAAAAACCTTCAATTCTGGCATTGACTTTGATTTTGAAATGTCATAAAACATTTAGCATTCAACATTTATGCAATCCGGTTTTAGAAAATGAAATGGCATGCATATATCAAATTTTAAAGTTACCAAATACAGGTACCTTTATGCCTATTGCTGTTTTCTTTGCTTCTGCTTTTAATTTGGTTGCTCGTAAAATAGGTTTGGTTTTTTTATAATCTTGTTTACCTAGAAAGAAATAATTTCAGGCAATAAACTACGCATATATATAATTCAAGTTTAACAGCCATCTGAAATGTCAAAGAATGTTTAAATACAGTAAGACGGAGACACAGAGCTGCAAAGTAGCTCCCAGTTATGGAAGTCATAAATGTGTCACACTAAGGTCAATTTCTCTCTTAATTTTTTTCCAGGAAGAAGATATGACAGACATCTTTGATTCGGTGTGTAGTGAAGAGCTAGAAAGATAAAAGCTTATTTTAGAGAGTAAGATGTTTAAAGTAAAGACAGTGAACCTTTTGGAAGCATTTAAAAACAAATGGGTAAATGAGTATTTACAAGATCCCATTAATAGGTAAATTAACTTTGTCACCCTACATGAAGAATAAGAGTTCATTATACACTTATTTTATTAAGAATATGTAAAATATCCAAATAATCAACTTGAGGGGATATCCTCAAGTTTTCTGTAATACTTAACTTTTTGTCACTGAATTCATTAGGAAAACACATATTTAACTTTTGTTTGCTCTCACAAGAGGACAGAATAAATATGGCTAGATAATAGATGTAGGAAAGCTACATTTAGATATTAATTTCAATGCTCTTTACCACATTTCACAGCCAAAGATGAACAAAACTAAGCATCACCAAATTTCCCTTTTTATGTACCATTTGTGTTCGAATGAGTAACAAGCCTGGGTTTGTATATGACCTGCATGTAACTGATGAGTTACATAACCTGTGAAAAAAATAGATTGAACAATAACAAAAAAACAAAACAAATCAAAAACAACAGTAACAAAAACATTGACAGAATAATATACTCTTTTGTTAACCAAAAGAACATTTAGCTAAGAACTGGGTCAATGGGTCTCGAATACAGTATGTCACTCTGTGTGGGAGTTAGCTTAAGACCATATATTCTCTCAAAATTTTATAGTCTCCTTAGTTTGCCTTATTTCTCTTACTCCCCTTCCTTCATGATCAATTCCTTTCCAAATCTTACCCCGTATCTCCTTTATGTAAATAATGCAACTTTTAACTTTAATTTCCACATCTTCCTTACACTGAAATAAATCTGAAAGCAGTGGATCTACATTATAGTATATCATAAAAAGTTAATGTGCAATAAAATAATGTGTTTGCTAATGATTCAAAAGTGCCTTTAGAATTCCATATAGATTTTTAGAATCAGAAATGGCAGGGAGAAGTGAGTCAAATGGATGGGAGTAATGAAGAAATGCTCTATTTGTGTTCATTAGACACATAAAAGTGTTTATTTGGCTGAAGAGCTATGTGTGTGTGTGTTTTTTTTAAAAGAGCCAGTGTATTCTATTTCCTTAACTGCTATCATGTAGCAGTCATTCTGGATCTATGAACATGCAGAAGCTTAATAAATATTATTTGATGATAAGGTTTAATGATCCAGAAATGAACCAATTGTAAAAATGTACATCAAATGATCTAAATTTAAATTATGAAATGAACAAACTACAGAAAAATATTACTCTGACCCATTTTAAATTAGCAACATTTAATTTTGCTGAAAAAGCCTTGACAAGTGTTCACTCTGATTTCACATCTCAACAGTCAAACTATTCATGTCATTATTCCTGCTGAGATATAAACAGCTCAGACCAATGAAAATAGTGACACATCAAATGCCTCCACTCAGGGTTACAAAGCAAATTTTTAAAGAGAATCTAAAGAGAAATTTGAAGATTACAGATCTGAGGCCAAAAAGCCATTTCTTGTTTTATCTTACTCATGCCCTATAATAATCTCTGGGTGCAATGGGGAAAAATAAATGGAAAAAGGATCGTCTTAACCAAATGTTTTTCATACATGTGTGCATTATTCTGGAAGATGTGCCTGCCATAAAACAGACTCAAATATATCTTAAAGAGTCAATGTTAAAGTGAGAATTTATCACTCTACTCACTTGCCATGGAACTCACTGGTTAAATAATGTGTTCCATTTCAATTTAACTCCTGATTCTTAGAGAATAATACCTCCAGATGCATATTAAAGTTGATACGAACATTTGAAACTGTTTCTATAATAAATAGAAGGTTTTAAAAATTATTTGCACCTGGTACTTCTCCAAATAGTGCATCTGTCATTACTTTAGAATTCTGCTTGCTAAGTATGATATCCAAAAGTATATAGTGAAATATGAGTTTTCAGTCTACTAGGTGAAAACGTTTACTGGGGTATCTGTTAAGTTCTTTAGAACTAAAACTAGATATTTCTATTATACCCAAATAAGTTTTCAACATTTAAATTTTTTATGGCTTCAAGAAGGATACCTATGCCTACACAATTGTAAAAGAAAAAAAAAAAAAAGTAAAACACAGAAGTCCCTGCCTTCTAAGTACTTAATTTAGAAAAAATACACACATATATAATCCATATATAAACATCTAGATTTTATATGTAGATGGCTTCTTAGACACATTTGGGTTTGATTTTGGTTATATCAATAATGCAATAACCAACATAGCTGTTTGGCAACTGCTCACTACATTTTATATGAGAGGAAACCTGGAGAATTTAAGCCTATGAAGCTGATCTGGGGCCTCAATTATCTAGTTTCTCTGTTCAATGACACTTTTCAGCACATTTCTGTATTTTCATTTCCTATAGCATAGTTTAATAAGAGCTTGTTTTCCTCCATCGCTGAGCTTCCTAATTGATTGATTTATGCTTCCTCTCTCCAATATAATCCCATAATACTACTTTATTATATTTTATTCTTAAATTATCACAATGAAATTGATTTTTTCCCCTTTCGGTATAAAGTTCTATGAATTTTAATGCTCTTGTATAGATTCATGTAACTACTACCATAATCAGGGTACAGAATAGTTCTATCTCAAAAAACTCCATGTGGTATCCTTTTAGATCCATGCCTCCTCCCACCCATAATTCCTGGCAACCACTGCTCTACAGTCCATTTCTATAGCTGTCTTTTCAGTAAGATGGCAATAATGTGACAATGGCTTCTTTGACTCAGCATAAGGCCTTTAAGTATCACCCACGTTGCATGAATCACCTATTCATTCTTCACTATTGCTGATTAATATTCCATTATACAAAGGTACCAGAGTTTGTTTATTCATTCACTCACTTAAGTGCATTTGGGTTATGTCTAGTATTTGGCAAGCTTATTACAAGAGCTTGCTATAAGCACAGGTGTATGAGTTTTAATATGAACACAAGTTTTCAATTTATCTAGAGTAGGACTATTGAGTCAATATGGTATAAGTATATATTTAACTTTGTAAGAAACTGCCAAACCATTTTCCAGGGTGGGTGTATCATTTCATATACCCACTAGCAATGGATCAGAGTTCTGGTAGTGTCACATCAGAACTAGTATTAGTATTTTTTCCTCTAGATTATCTAATTTTTTAGCATACAACTGTTTGTAATATTCCTTTATAATCCATTTTATATCCATAAAGGTCAATATGCAATGTACCCTGTTTCATTAATGATATTAGTAATCTAAGCATTCCTTTTTTTTTAAATAGTATAACTAGAGATTTTTTAACTGTATTGATCTTTCTAAGTGAATTTTTTTTTTCTTTTTTACTGTTGTTCTCTATGTTTTTCCCACTCTAATCCTTATGATTTCCTTTTGGGCTTAGATTGCTTTTTTCATATTCTAACCTTGTAGGCAGAAAGCTAGGTTATTGATTTGAAATCTTTCCTCTTCATAAACATACTGTTTAGCAGGTGTAAATTGCCATCTAGGTACTGTTTTAGCAGCATCTCATAAATTAGTAAAGAGAGGAAAAGAGTTACACACAAAAAATCTATGTGGACTTTATTTACCTATGCAGTTACCTATTTTTTGTTGTTGTTGTTTGTTTTTTTCTGTATATGGATCTGAGTTACTGTCTTGTGTACTATCATCCTAGCCTCAAGGACTTCTTTTAGTGTTTATTGCAGGGCAGGTGTGCTATTAACAAATTATCTGGTTTTGTTTATCCAAAAATATCTAATTTCTCCCTTTTTTGAAGGACAGTTGTGCTGGATATAGAATTCTTGGCTGACTGTCTATTGCTTTCAACACATCATATGTAATATGTTACTTTTCTCTTGCTGCTTTCAGGATTCATTCTGTATGTTTGACTTTCAACAGTTGACTATAATGTGGCCCAGAGTGGATCTCTTTGTGTTTATCCTACTTGAAATCTGTTGAGGTTCTTGGATAAAAAAAATTAAAGTGCTTCATCAAATTAGGGAAGTTTTTGGATATTATTTTTTCAAATACCTTTCTGATCCTCTCTCTTCCTCCTCTCATTCTGGAACTATTGTACATAGATTGGTCATACTATTGTGCATAGACTGATAGGATGGTGATAGGATCTGTAGGATGGTGTCCTACAGATTTCTGTTCATTTTTTGTCATTCATTTATTATTTTTCTTCATGTTCCTCATAAAATATAATCTCAATTAACTTGTCTTGATGTTCCCTGATTCTTCTGTCAGTTCACAACTGCTGTGAAGTCCCTCTGGTGAAATTTTTTAAATTACTGTATTTTTCAACTCTAGAATTTCTATTTGCTTTTTAAAAATATACATACTTTACAATTCTATAATAAGGTGTTTTATTTAATGAGGCATCATTCTCATATTTCAATTTTTTTTTCTCATATTTCAATTTTTTAAGCAGGCACCAAACTGCTGAGCCACCCAGGCATCCCTATTGTTTGTTTGTTTGTTAATGACTTTTATGGTCTAATTCTGTAAAGTCTGTGTTCTCTTGTATTTGCAGCCACTCAGCTTAATGTTCATCTAAAGACTGGACAAATACTTTCTTAAATGCCTTGAACCAATGTATTCCAGCTTTGCTGGGGAGTTGTGTATGGTATATGTGGGTGTGCGGGTGTGTATGCATGTGTGTTGTTATACATTTTCCATCCTTTGACAAGGGTTTGTAGTTCTGCCTTAGCCTTCTCTTCCTGCTAGCTTCATAAAGGTCATCAAGAGGTGAGAAATTTTATATTCTTTTTGGGTATTTATTAGACATGGCATAGCCCTGCACAGTCTGTGGCTTTCTAGATTCCCAGAAATCTATGTTAGAGATTTTTAAAGACCCTACAGACATCTCATTGCCCAGTTTTTCAATATTTTTAGGACAGGCTCCAGCTAGTCGCAACTAGTAATGCTGCTTCAAGTAGTTGTGATACTAACTTGCCTCTGACTGTATTTGTCAAATGCTGGGAAGGGCTCTTCATACAGAGTGAGTTCTAAGTCTAGTTAAATAAGGACAAGTTTTGAGAATGAGGCTTTTCAGTGATTACCAGACAGGTCAGATAAGGACAATTCTGTGAGGATGGAATGTGGCATAGCTCCAAACTCATTCTGCCTTCTCCACTAACTACAGGATGCTGTTTTTCACAACTATTACAATTGTAAGGATAAGCAGACAAAGATGGAATTAATACCAGTTAAAACTGAACAAAGCCAAATTTTCTTATTGAGATTCAGTTGTTTTTCTCAAACAAATATTCCTTGGACTGTTGTAAGAGTTTCATTAATTTACAGATTTCTGAAAAAGTTGATTCTGACTTCTTTTTGCCATTGTTTTTATTGCTTTTATAGAGAAACGGATCCTTACATTTTATTCAAGAAGTACTTCTCCTCTCTTTACTTTTAATGTTGTTGTATTTGAGGTTATTTCTTTCATATAGCCTAGATTTAGGTGATTTTATAAAATTTCAACCTGAAAATCTACTGTCTTTTAATTGGTATGTTTAGACCATTAACATTTAATGAAACTATTAATGTTTTTATTTAGATCTGTTTTATTATTGCTTTCTTTTTCTTCCCTTTGGTTTGTTCCTGCTTTACTTTTCTTGCCTTTTTTTAAAATTATTTAAAAATTTTAGTATTCAATTTAAACTATTATGATTTTGATATATTTCTTAATATGTTTTAAAAATTGCCCTAGAGATTATAAAATGTATACTTAATTCTTTAGATTCTAAATCAATATTTTATTCAGTTTGCTATTTTTAAAAAGAACCTACATTATTTTCAAAATTTTAATATGCACACTGATAAATTTCATATTCTAATATAATGGAAATAAGCAATATAATGGTTTGTAGAGCTAGTTTTACTTGATTTTGCTGTGCTTATATTTGAACTTCTTGGACATGTGTCATGGAAAGTTGATGTATACAGTGGACATCTATTAATTTAGGCCTTTAAATGTCTGCAAGCAAAGAATTATGAAAGTGAATAGACTGCTGTAGCACAGGTGTGTTTTCCTTAAAAATGCCAGGCAAGCATTTTTAAGGAAAACATAAATAGGCTATATGTTCTTATATAATAATCTTGTATAACATAAAGCCATTGGATGTGTGTTCTTATTATAGCTTAATAGTTTTGAAATAAAAAGTGAAACACATATGCAAAGTTAGAAGGATTATTATATTCTTGTTACTGAAACTTTATATTCATGATAAAAACTATAACTTATCCTTAGATAATATGTGATTTAGTTGTGAAATAAAATTTCCTACTACTCTTCTCTCCAGTTTTGTGACTGGTTTAATTGAAGAGTATCCTGAAGTTGCTAGATCTGTACTATTAAAAAGTTACATTATTATTTTTGACAATTTATGTTAATAGATTTTTTTTTCATATTGTGAGTCCAAAACAATGTACAGAAATAATATGTAATGTTCAGGCTGACACATGATGATACATTCCATTCTTTTTTTTTTTTTTAAGATTTTATTTATTTATTCATTCATGAGAGACCCAGAGAGAGAGATAGACAGACAGAAAGAGAGAGGCAGAGACCCGGGCAGAAGGAGAAGCAGGCTGCATGCAGGGACCCCAATGTGGGACTCGATCCCAAGATTCCAGGATCACGCCCTGGGCTGAAGGCAGGAGCTAAACCACTGAGCCACCCAGACATCCTGATAAATGCCATTCTTAATCCCCAATCTCAATGATCACCATCAAAATAGCCATAACCTTCTCTTTAATTCTCTCTAAAATGACTACATATTATAATTTAAACTTATGAGATATATTTATATGAATAAAATGCTATCTTTGTATGTTTAAAATAAAATTACAAAATTAATTTTCTAGTAGAAAATTTTATAATATGGAAAACTGTTTTTATGGCCTTGTAAGAATACAGATTCTATTATCCTTGTGTACAATTCTTATTAAGGAAAATACATTTAGATAATTGCATTATTAAGATTACCAATCCAAACAAAAAATTTCTCTAAAAATCGTGACATTGAGAGTTAAAATTCTTTCAAATCAATCTGAGATTCTTAACAAATAGAGAGTGTATAAATGTGAATTACTCATCACAAAACCTTTTTGCATGTAAAATTCGAGAGCATTTTTGGGGAGAAAGTGAAAAAGCCTTCCCCAAATATGATAATGATATAGTTAATGCAGTTAGAACAATAAAGTAAATTTATTTTTATGTGAATGCTTGGATTTATAAGAACTTACATATGAAAAAAATACATTTAAGATGTGTGAGCTTTAGTATTTATTCCACAGTCAATTTTAGCTTTTTTTTTTTTAAATCTGGATTTAATGCTGAAAAATGGACATTTCAAAATTAAGAAACATTAAAACTTGCATTTTCATATAGGAAAATATGTCATAAAATTGCTCTTTGAACTAATATCAGCACTGATTACCAGATTTTACTTTATGCACATAGTTATTGAGTAGAAGATGAAATCTCTGAAGTAGGGATATTTTGGCTAGCAAATAACAAAATATTAATTATTGTCCATCAGGAAACAAGAAAAATATAAGAAAATGTATATGATAGTTTATTTTCACCTGCGTCCAAAATTTTAATTGCATGAGTCATGACTTCTTAAGGTTAGTAGATAGAATTATCAGAACCTCTGAGAATAGTGTGACATTAGATCATATCACTGACTATCATTTGTACCCAATTAAGCATAATTGAAAATGTACCCTTATGGTCATCAGAATTTTTATCCCATTTCCTAAACAACTCATTTATTGATTCATTCATTCCTTAAAAAATATTTACTGGAGGATGCCTGGCTGGTTCAGTCAGTAGAGCACCTGACTCTTGATCTCAGAGTTGTAAGTTTGAGTATGACATTGGGTGTGGAGATTACTTAAAATCTTTTTTAAAAAATTATTTATTGAGCACTTACCATGTAATAAAAGATGTTAAACAATGTTAAGTGTACTGAACACACAGTAGTATGAGCAAAACAGATCAATTGTCTAGTACTCTTGTTAAAAAATAAAAAATAAACAAAAAATGTTCAGTTTCCTAGGTGATAAAATGCACCAAAAAGAAAAATGAAGTTGGTAAGGGGCAGAAAATAAAAGGGAGAGATGAACTGTTTCAGAAACAGTGGTCAGAGAAGGCCTCCTTGGTAATATAACTAGACGTTATTACTTAATGTCACTTGGCTGGATACTTAAATGAATTTAGGGAGAAAGTCATGTAGCTATCTGGTAGAAGTAATTCCAAATACTGGGAACATCAAAGTGCAAATACTCAGGAAACATGAATCCCTGGAGGGCCAAAATGTCACTGAAGTCTCTCAAGTCAGAAAAAAAAGTGCTTTATAGGTAACAAAATGAAAGTCTAAGAGCTAGGTCAGCATCATGGCAGCATGCATTATTCCTTTTTTCCCTCCCCTTTCATTTACAACCAATCAGATATCCCTCACTAAAGAAAAGTGCCTCTACACCACATACCAGGACACTCAAGAGACCTATCTATTCATGCACCCAAAAACAGGTTGATTGGATGGCAGAGGAGGCAGGGGAGCCAGGGAAGTCGCCCCAGAGGTAGCAGCTGCACAGAAGGCTGCTTCAGGCATGGCTATGTGCCAGCATAATCTTTCTGGCAGAGAAGGTGGAAGGTGAAGGTTGTGAGTGGGGTCTACCCAGTTGTGTGCTCTGCAGCTGGGGAATCTATTGCTTTCTCTTAGGAGGGAAGTAGGAAGACAAAGAGAAGTGTTTCCTGCTCTCTGCCTCAGGGTCCTGGCAATAGGATCACCTTAAGTCATATGGAACTCCTTCCTTCACAATCATGGAACCCTCTATAGAGACAGCTGTGGGCACACCCAGAGCTCCAAAAGTGAAGTGCACACCTTCACCCACTTGCCACCAGTTGTTTTTTTTTTTAAATGTCTGGACTCCCAACCTTGTGAATCAGCTGTGAGAAGGGAAACCAAAAAATTACGCTATACCACCACCTTCTGGAAGGCAAAAGGAAGACTCCTAATTACCAACCTGTTGAACCATTAGAATCACATTAAACAAAACTTTACCTAAATACGAAAGGTGTACACTACTTTCAATGTGGTGGCAGAAGCACTTTTCATCAAACATAATAAATCATGATAATACAATGTCACAAAAAGAAAATGACACTTTCCTAGCAACTGAACACAAAGATATGGAATATTATGATCTAATGGATAAAGGAATTTCAAATACCTGTTTGAAGACATTCAATGAGCTCCAAGAAAACTCAGAAAGGCACTAAAAATATCTCAGGAATAAAAACAGCAAACAAAAAAGAGAAGTTTATCAAAAATATTGGAATTCTAAATAAGAACAAAACAGAAATTCTGTAATAATTCTAATGCATTAGAATGTATTGGAAGTAGATCAGATCAGATAGAAGAGAGAATTTACAAGCTAGAAAACAGATATCTAGAAATCACTCAGGTAAAAGAGTTGAGAAAGAACTTAGATTTTTTAAAAAAGTGATGTAATCCTACAAGAGCTATTAGACTCCATTAGAAAAGCCAATATAAAAATAATGGGTATTCCAGAAGAAGAAGAGAGGGAAAAGAGGGCAGAGAGTTTAATTAAATAAGTGATAGCTGAGAACTTCCCAAATACAGGGGATTGGATATAATTATATGAAGCTTATAGGACACCTTATCACTTAATGCAAAAAGATCATCTCCAAGATACATTTTATTAAAAATGTTAAAAGTCAATGATAAAGAATTTTAAAGGCAGCCAGGGGAAAAAATGGCAGTAACCTACAAAGGAATACCTATTTCACAACAAGTAAATTTCTCAGCAAAAACTCTACAGGTCAGGAGAGAATGGAATGATAGATTTAAAATACTGAAATATTAAAAACTGTCACCCAAGAATATCCTCTCTGGCAAGGTTATCCTTCATATATAAGGAGAAATAAAGGCTTTATCAGGTAAATAAAACCTGAGGAAGTTCACTGACACTAGACCTGCTGCACAAGAAATGTTGAAATAAGGATATGGACCTGAAAAAAAAAAAAGTCAAAAGTACACAAAATTCTGATGAAGGTGACAAGAAGTTAGAATCTTTTTAGAATAGGGTTGCCTGGGTGGCTCATTTTGTTGAAATGTCCAACTCTTAATTTAGGCTCAGGTCATGATCTCAGGGTTCTGGGGTCAGCTTTGGGCTCCATGCTCAGCAGAGAGTCCACTTGAAGATTCTTACCTCTTCTCCACCCCTCCCCCCTGCTCCTGTTCTCTCTCTCAAATATATAAATAAATCTTTTTTTTTAAGAATCATTTTTAGACTATATACTAAACTTTTAATTATACTGTAAAGGTCAAAGGAAAATAACATTAAATATATAGCCACTATAATTTGGTAACTGATTTCAAGAATTCATTAAAGGATTATACACCATGGCCAAGAGGGACTTATCCCTGGGATGCCAGGATGGTTCAATATATGCAAATCAATAAATGTAATATTATCACATCCAAAAAACGAAAGATAAAAATCATATGATCATCTTGATGGATGCAGAAAAAGAATTTGACAAAATATAACACCCTTTGATAATAAAAATCCTTAACAGATCAGGTATAGAAGAACATACCTCAACATAATAAAGGAATATGTGACAAACCTACAGTTAACATTATACTTAATGGAGAAAAATTGAAAGGAATCTCTCTAAGATTAGGAATAAGACAAGGATGCCTATTCTCACCACTCCCATTCAATATAGTATTGAAAGCCCTAGCTAGTGCAATTAGACATAACAAAGAACTAAAAGACATCCAAATCAGAAAAGGAAAAAGTAAACTATTTGCTGATGATTCAGTCTTGTATGTAGAATCAACAATTTTAAATTTTGGTAAATGGCAGGATACAAAATCAACGTACAGAAATCAATTGCATTTCTTTACACTAATTATGAAGCATCTCACAAAATAGAACTATCCCATTCACAATGGCATTAAAACAATAAAATAGGAATACATTTAAGCAAGGAAGTAAAAGGTCTATGCAGTGAAAATTACGAGAGTTGGCTGAAAAAAACTGAAGAAGAAACTAAAAATGGAAAGAAATCCCATGCATGGATTAGAAGGATTAATATTGTTAAAATGGCCATACCACCTAAAGTCGTCTACAGATTTAATGCAATCCTCATCAAAATACCAAAGGCATTCCTCACAGAAATAGAAGAAAAAGTCCTAAAATTTGTGTGAAACTACAAAAGACTCTAAATAGCTAAAGCAGTCCTGAGAAAAAAGGCTTCTGTACATCAAAAGAAACAAAATGAAATGACAAACTGTAGAATGGGAGAAAACTTTTGCAAATCAACTTAATAACAAAAAACCCCAAACCATCCAATTAAAAATAACTTAATAAAAATCTTTCCAAAGAGAACATCAAAATGGCCAACAGACACATGAAAAGATGCTCAATATCACTAATCAGGGAAATGCAAATCAAAACAACTATGAAATAGTACCTCATGCCTGTTAGAATGGCTATTATCAGAAAGACAAGAGACAATAGGTGCTGATGATATCATGCTATATGGTATCATTTATATGTGGAATCTAAAAAAGCTAAGCCTGTTAAGAAAAAAACAAACAGTAAAATGGTAAGTTACCAGGGGATGGATGGATGGAAGAGAGGGAGAGAAGTGATGGTGTAAGTATACAAACTTGTAACAAGTAATAAGCCATAGAGATTGAATGCACAGTAAAATGAATATAGATAAAAATGTCATACTTTAATTATGCAACATGATAAATTTTGCTACATCAGCAGCATAATACATAAATGTATCAAAATCCTACCTTGTATACCTTAAACTTACACAATGTTACATGTCAAATTTATTCAATTAAAAAAAAACAAAGTAAATTTCAAATTAAAAAGTTCAATTCCTGATGCTAGGCTCAGTGGTTCATTTCAGGTTCTATGAACATTGACAGTTTCTGGGTGTATGCGCTGAAATGATAGGCAGGATCTGAAGCTTGGTTCCCTGATATGTACTGTGAGAACTATTTTGAAAGTAAAGGCAAAGCAGAAATATTACTCCCTTTCCTTACTAAAATCTTCTTTCCTGGAGAAGTTTCAGAGATTCACTATTATCATCAAAACTAAATATTCAGTCACATGGATTATTTCCACAGATCTATTTATTTTCTTACTGTGACTAGTTGGTCTTCAGGGACCAAATGAGCTATTACATTCAAACTTATGGTAGAATTTTCTTATTGTTCTTACAGTAGGAGACTATAAAAAATCCTTCACACATGATAACAAATAGCTAACTATTCTAGCCAATGTTTTTTTTTTTCTAGGTTCCAATCACAAGTACAAGAGACTATCTGCCTTTACTAGATAGGAACAGCAGTATACTTATTGTTCTGCTCAAGAACTAGAACAACTGTCTGTCTCAAGGCTATGGTCTCATTCCAAGAGAATTTAACTGCCCCATTACTACACAATATATCACAATGACAATGATATGACGTAAGGTTGGAGAAGACATTACAACTGCCTGAGATGCCTCATTCAGGTATGTGCATAAGAGGGAAAAGAGGGAACATTCTGTTAAATACAGAAACTTGCCACCTAAATTCTGATTCATGGAGGTCCACTGATTTGGAGCATGTTAGGATTGTTTCCAAGAAAAAAAGTCCACCTTTCTGTGCTTTATGCTATATCTACCATTAAGATAGGGACATAGGTCTAACTTAAGTACTTGGCATGATTTGATAACATTCTTCTATGATCTATGACACAACATTCTTCTACTAGGTATATATTATAGAGAAACTCTTGTACATATCATCAAAGAACAGACATGTCCAAAAATATGCAATGAGTGCTTATAATAACATTCATAGAAAAAAAAGAAACAGAGAATGATCCAATGTCAAAACCAGGAAAACAGAAAAATTCTGGTATACAGAAACAATGAAATGCTATAAAGCATAAAACATGAATAAACTATTACCAAATTTTATCAATAAGAATAAAACTCTAGGGGCGCCTGGGTGGTTCAGTCAGTTAAGTGTCTAACTTTGGCTCAGGCCAGTGATGGGTCCTGCGATAGAACCTGGCATCAAGCTCCCTGCTCAGTAGGGACTCGGCTTCTCCCTCTTCTTCCCACTTATGCACTCTACTCCCCACATATGCACTCTTTCACTATCTCTGTGGCTCTTTCTTTCTCTCTCAAATAAATAAATAAAATCTTTTTAAAAAAGAATAAAACTCTAAAACATGATGTTCAATCAGAGAAAATTACATAATATATACGGTATGATTTCACTGATATAAAATCCAAAAACAAAACAATATATTGTTTGACACATAAACAGAATTATTACAAAATCAAAATTATGGTTTACCTCTGAGGCTTAGAGACTATTGCAGTTGGGAAGGGGCATAAAGAGGGTTCTCAGGTACTGGGGTACAACCAGTTTTTAAGCTGGATGATGGTTACGTAGTTGCCCATGCTATAATTGTGTTTTTAAAATCTACATACATATCTCAGATGCAGAGAGAACCTGAAAAGCTGCTGGTGTCGAGTGGGGCATGGGACAATAAAAGGTTCTCCAGTAGATTGCTATGCAAGCCACTCTACCTCTTAGAGTTTATGGCATAGCAGAGTAAATGAAGCTTGAAGTGCTTTTAGCTGTGACATAGAAATAAGCCTTTAACAGGTCCCCCCAAAAAAGAAGTGGCAGTCTCTAGGGCTTTGGAACAGTGCCATACATCCTTCAGCAGGTAACAGCTGCTAAGAAACAACTCCTGGATTGCTACCAAGCTCTGATGGAGACTGACTACCTGGTCATGAGACTCAGAGACCATCTGGCCAGAGCTACCAGTTATGAATTGGAGGTTATCTAATTCAACAAACCATAAAATTGGGTGTACCATTTTAGCAGTTAAAAAAAAATGTTTGTGAATGGCTCTTTGTAACATGCTGACACCAGCTGGAAGCAGACTGCTATCCTTGGAGATGGCCCTAGAACAAAACCTATAAAGGAAATCCTCCCAGTGGCCGAAGTTTGAGCAGTACATTTTGTTGTTTTACGTAGGAAAAGACGTAACTTAAGAAAGGCACAATATTAGTTTTCCTGAACTGGATACTGAGTCTGCCACCTGGTCAGTTTGGATTATTTATGCCTACAGGTAAACAGGCAACACGGAGAATAGCAGTATTGGCTAGGGTAATCGATGCTGGTTATCACGGATAAAATGATTAGTTAATACATATTGAAAGCCAAAAGAATTTGGAAAGATGTTAGAGAACTTCTGGGGTAATCTCAGGTACTATTATGACCAATAATAAAGTCATTTATTATTGTCATTATAAAGTTATGAAGAATTGAGGAACAAGTGTAGGAGCAAGTCCATTTGCTTTATAACTTTATAAATAAAAGAATCACATAGAACTTTTAGGAATGAAGACGTGGGTTACCCACTAAAGACAAAGAACTCATCAGACTAAGACACTTGCTAGGAACAAGATTCAGAATGAATTTTGGAGGAGGGAGGTCATAAATTACAACTACTACAAACAGCTAGAGAATAGTAACCTCAACTTTCGTTTCTTTATATATCAATATATATCAATTATTATTATTATGATATATTGATATATTATTAATATATCAATTATATATATATATATATATATATATATATATATATATATATATATCAACCATTGAAGATCCCAGACTTAGAGTACAGTAGTCCCAGGCTTGGTTAGAAAATATATAGGTAGCTGAAGATCCTTTCAAGATTATTTTAATGATAAAGGGCAGAAATCCAACCTGAAATAATGTAAAAATAAGAAAGGGTGGAGGGAGAGGGAGGGAAGAAGAGAATGAAAGAGAGAGGCAAAGAGAGACTGATTAATTCATTTTTTATTGGGATCCCTGGGTGGTGCAGCTGTTTGGCGCCTGCCTTTGGCCCAGGGCATGATCCTGGAGACCCGGGATCGAATCCCACATCGGGCTCCCGGTGCATGGAGCCTGCTTCTCCCTCTGCCTGTGTCTCTGCCTCTTTCTCTCTCTCTGTGACTATCATAAATAAATAAAGATTAAAAAAAATGTTTAAAAAAAAAAAAAATTCATTTTTTATTTATTCCAGGAGATAAGAGAAGAATGAATTCAGCTGGGATTGACTTAAAATTCAGTTTTGACTCTGAAGGACCTTCTCTTTCCACTACCAGTTTGTATTTCTTGTTTCACTCTAGAATCATGGCTATTTCCTGCTCTGGTTCATATTCTTATAAAATGAAGAGCAAATTGGAATGGATACTTCTTTCTTGGGATCACTTTAATCATTCTTAAACTCAAAAAATCATCAAGTTTCTTCCAATTACAGAAGAGTAAGATGCACCTAATAAAATGCGCCTAGTTCCCAATTCCAACAACATTAACAAATCAAACTAGCCTGTCTCTGATTTCTTCTGTTAAATATAGATTAAAAATATATACTTGAAAACTCATGGCACATAATCAACAGAAGTTCCTGCTCCACATCTAAACAGGGATTATGAGTATTAAGTAAAAGCAAAATCATAACTAAAAAGTAAAACACTGATGCAAAATAATTTCTGAATTACACCTGGATTTTTTGATAGCAAAGATGATTCCACACATATTCATAATTTTTATTTATATGTACTTTGCAGACTTTGTAGTATCTGCTTTTAAAACAGAATAATTTAAAAAGTAATTTTCAGTTATAATTTCTAATCAGTAGATATTATCTGTGTTAAAGTTTCCTTCTTATTCAGTATGTGAAAATATATTTAACTCTAACATTGGCACCATTTCTATAAAGAATCACAAGAATCACAAAAATATTTAATAAAAGTCATAAATATTTAGTACTTTAATATTGTCATATACTATTCCTCATATTACACTAATTTAGAAAATAACAGAATAATTTATATGCTCTACTTAATTCAACATAAAAACCTACTTTATGTAATAAATTATTTCATATTTAAAGACATGCTTTAACTATGCCATAGATTCACTGAGAGTTTTCTTAGTTGAACAAAATAATAGATTACTTAACTGCTCTTGGCTTTTTGCTTTTCAATTCCTTTACTTTTTCCAGAAACAAGACTGCATCTTTACCCTTTGTTGATATTGCTGTCTAAGCTCATTATCATGTGAATATCTGCTTATTATTTTATAAATGTTCATTTTTCAGAAGCTCACTGTTTGTCTCTTTCTCAACAGTCGACATTACACTAGCCACACTCATTATCATCATGTGGCAGTACTGGTCTTCCTCTGCCTTTGCTGCTTTAAAAATTAATGCACTGTTATTTTCTGAATACTGCATAAGCTGCTTATGAGTACATTATGCTATCAAGCAAGCACATGCAGAAAAGCTTCCTAAACTGTTATTCTTTCAATGAAAATACAGCTGGTTCTGCTTCAAAGGCACATCTTTTCACCTGCAAATGGACTTGCTCCTACACTTATTCCTCAATTCATTGTCTTTTATTTGTGTCTGGAAATCTTTAATTGCCTTTAATTAGAAAAAAGTAAATTCAGTGCTTTAATCTTGCAAATACATTCAATCATAATTCTGTCTGGGATGAATACCAAGTTCTATTCACTGTCTGATCTCTATAACAAAGATATATAATTTATTGTCCATTTATAGAGACCACACCAATTAAGATACAATAGAAAAGCAAAGAGATAAGAGTCAAAATATTTGAAAAGAAAAATTTGCAATCTAAATTTAATTACTCAAACGAATTATTGGAAGATGAGTTATTTACAGCATGCCAAAAATACTGACAAATAATATTTGTTAATCAAAGTAAAGACTTATATTTCCTTCAACATTTTTAGAATAATTTCCCATCAACTGCTTCAAATCCCTCCCCTCTTCTTCAAAAAGCAAAACACTATTTGAAATCTTACTTTTCTCATCTTACCATATGATTACCATATGGTATTACCATACCATATTACTTGCATTACATATAAAAGAGCAATGTAATTTGGCATATAAAGTAATTTCCCTGCCATATGAACACAAATTTAGGTTACTATATTATAAACTACAAATAACTAGAAAACTCATTACAAAAGCAAGGATCTATAGTCTTTCCTATGGAATCCTATAGCAAACTCTGGTAACTATGTCAATAAACAAATGATCAGCATTTTGATAGCTACAAAATGAATAAAATCAGAAATTTCCATAGTCACAGGCAAAAAATAATTTGAATGTTAATCAAGCTGATGTAAAACTTTTTACAAAACGAGAAACATAATAAAATAGATAAAAAATAAAAAATACAGATCCAGTGGATTATCACTGGTATAGTATACCTTTACAATTTAGCCAGTTATACAATATGATGTACAATTTGCAAAAATTATTTTTTTCAAAATTATTTATGGATATTTGGACTAAGGAGAGGAAATAAGTAAATTCATCCTTAAAAATAAAAATTCATGCAAACTTTAAAAATTGTGTTATAAAGGCAACTCAAACCAATTTTTTTTAAATACTGAGAACACCTTTATATTAATCATATATTGCAGAGGATCCACCATGATATAACATCACATAAGGACTAGGAAACAAGCACTATGCTTTGGGTTGCTAGAAAGATAAACCAGCAAGTTGCTCATGAGATATTAATTAATTTCTCAAAAAATCATATTAAGAATGCTGACCAAGCATATGTCGTTGAGTAGAAGATATTATAAAGCATATCAGTCTTTAGTTTGCACCTAGCCAAAACAAGCAAATAAGTAGTTTTCCAAGTAACTGCTATGTGTAGTATATCCTTGCAAATACAGAGATAAAAATCAATGGAAAACTTTAAAAAAGTATCACAGGGAAGATAAAACAGGAACTTTCAGAAAAGTTAAATAACAGCATATTTTAGTAAGTTTTCGAGTTAAAGATACTCATTATTTCAAGAGATATAATAGAACACTTAAGAATAATATGAACAGAGTAGATTATACAAAGAGTATATAGAACTTTATTACCTTAGAATTAGGGAGATTTTTTTTATTGAATATTTTTAGGCACTTTCTATCATTAGAAGTCATCATCAGTGATGCAAAATAAAATTAGAGCTTCTGTCTTTAAGAATGTTTAAATCTCAGCAGGTATATATATATATATATATATATATATATATATATATATATATACACACACACACACACACACACACACAAAAGAAAGAAAAAAAAATACAAAAGAAAAAAGTAGTATGTGCTATCAGCCAAGTAAAATGCTCAAAAGACTTCCAGTTCTGAAAATTTGTTAGGCAGAGCTGAGGTGGATCCTTTTTTGATATAAACACCTAGAAACAGTAGTAAAAAGCCCATCCTATGAAGCTATAAATATTGAAGGTGTATATACTTACATACATACATACATGATAATAAAAGGAAAAATGGAAATGTTCAAATGGTAGAAACAAAGATAAAACTCAAAGCAAAACAGCTAGTTTTAGGGGATATCCTAATAGTCTTGAGTGGGGAGGTGGAGGATGGGCAATCTAAAACCTGTGCCTGGCTGTAGATATCAAGAGGCTTGCACATTTGCTTTTAAGGCCCAGGCATGTGCAGCATAGCTGTGAAAAAGAAACTGAAACTGAAATATATGGGTAAAGTTGAGATCTTCAAAGGACTGACTGAATCATACAAAAAAGACAGAAAAATAACCTGTACTTATTTGGAGAAATAGCAAGAAATAGCAAGAAATATTTCTACTTCCTCTAAGTTCTAGGTGTGGAGACAATATGTGTCACCTGTGAGAAATACAATTCTTAAGCCTGTCAGCCTAAAAAAGAAGTTGTGAGATCCAAACTGCAAGAATCTTAGGCCAATAAATAAGTCAGAATAATGATCCAAAATATATAAAATCCCTACTGTGAGTAAGTAAATTAAACACTGCTCTGTAAGATTATTAAACAATTCAGACTGCAGGAACTCTCACAGCAGGAGAAAATAGAAAGAAAAACAAATACTCTATTGAAGATGAATACACACACATGTACACACACACACACATACAGAGGAAGGGAAGAGAAACAGAAACCATAAAAGGATTGAAAAAAAGAAAGAAAAATAAAATAGCATGAGGTACAATAAGCCATGAAAGTATGATACGTACAATTGGTGTTTAAAATAATTAAAGAGGAAAAAAACCCAAAGAAATAGAACAAAAGAGAATGATTTTTAAAGTAATTAAATGGTCCTTTTACACATGGCAGAAAAGGTCAGTGAAATCACATATCCATGGATACAAGTTAGACATAGTAATAAATAAATGAGAAAGAATAAAAATTTTTAAATTCTAATCAAAGGGAAGATAAGTCTGAGAAATAACAACCCCAAAATATGACAGAAATTTAAAGAGAGAAAATATATAACTATGATTTTAAGAGATATGAATGTTGTAATATGAAGACTCAATTTGTATAAAATAGTAATTCTAAAAGGAGAAATTAGAGAGAAGGGAGAAAGCCATTATTCACAAGACAAAATAATAATAATAAGATATTTAAATCATGGGATCCCTGGGTGGCGCAGCGGTTTGGCGCCTGCCTTTGGCCCGGGGCGCGATCCTGGAGACCCGGGATCGAATCCCATGTCGGGCTCCCGGTGCATGGAGCCTGCTTCTCCCTCTGCCTATGTCTCTGCTTCTCTCTCTCTCACTGTGTGCCTATCATAAATAAATAAAATTAAAAAAAAATAAATTAAAAAAAAAAGATATTTAAATCCTTCCAGAACTTAAGAAAGGCAAGAATCTTTAGGATGAAGGAGCACACCAAATTTCAAGTCTTTTTTTTTTCTTTTTACTAAATAAAAATAAGCATTTGCATTAGATTAAAGCTAAAAAGGTTAAAAAGAAAAATCTGAAAACAGGAATGAAAACTCTAATTAAAAGAAGTGACAATTACATTATTAGAAGATATCTCATCAGAGACACCAGAAACAGGAAATGAATAAAACAGTATTTTCAAAGTTCTGAGGAGATACAAATATCAACCTAAAATTATGTACCCAGCTAAACTATAATTCAAGTATAAGTATAATGTAGTACTACAGCTTTATAAACACACACCGAGATATTTGCATGATATTTGCATGAAGGCAAAAATAAGGAAATTTCACCAGAAGGCAGATGTGAAATACAAAAAGGAAAAAAAGCAAGTATGAAGTTAGATATGAGTAATTACTGGTGACTAAAACTACAAAATGATAGCTGTAAAAATTGAGTTTGTGCTATTGAAAATGAGAGAAATAAAGTAATAAACACAATAACATGAGCAACAGGAAGGAGTAATAATATAGAGTTAAAAATCTTTATATTGCTTTGGATTAATAAAGATATTAATAGACTTTAGATTTCACTAAGACAAAGAGTTCACAAAATAAAATTTGAGGAATTGAAGAAGAGGAAGAAAATGAAGACAAAGAAGAAGTAGAGGAAACAAGGGGGAGGAAGAAGAGTAGGAGGATGAACAGGGAAGGCAGGAAGGCAGGAAGGCAGGAAGGAAGGATGGAAGGAAGGAAAAAAGGAATAAAAATGACATTAAATGAAATGCAAACCTTTCAAAATTTGAACAAGAAGAACTCCAGATTTCTCAGGAAAAAAGGTTTGGATAGAAATTAGCAAAGAAAACCTGCCACAAGGGATCCCTGGGTGGCGCAGCGGTTTGGCGCCTGCCTTTGGCCCAGGGCGCGATCCTGGAGACCTGGGATCGAATCCCACATCGGGCTCCCGGTGCATGAAGCCTGTTTCTCCCTCTGCCTGTGTCTCTCTGCCTCTCTCTCTCTCTCTCTGTGACTATCATAAATAAATAAAAATTAAAAAAAAAAAAAAAAAAAGAAAACCTGCCACAAGTATAATATAACAAAATAGTATTATGGAAACATATCTTGATTTTTCATTCACAGTAAATGATATAGATTTAAATTTGCTTGATCGAAAACAAAGATTCTTAGGCTATATAAAAAACATAAAACATAATGCAAAAGTTGAAACAAGAATAAAGCAGTATGAAAAAAATTATCAGAATACTAAACAAAATAAAGTTATTTACCAATATTAATATAAGACAAAAAAGCCCTAATGAAAAACTTAAATGCATTTTTCAAAATAAAAAGACCATTATTTGATAAATAGAAAAAGAGAAATTACCAGAAATATATACAAATTTAGAAATACTAAGCAACAAAAACGTACCCTCAAAATATAACAGGCAAAACCAATAGAATTACAAAAATTAATATCTCCATAGTTTTAATGAGGATATTTTAACTTTATTTCTCACAGAATGACAGCTCAAACATTCATAAAAAGTATAAAATAGTTTTGAACACCACAATTAACATAAACAGTGTAGGTTTCTAATATTAGAGAATACCTATTCCTTTCAAGCATGGATAGAATATACACGAAATTGACCACATAATAAGCAATAGAGAAAAGCTTAATATTGCAAACTGACATCATCCTGAAAGTTTCTGAACAAAAACAATAAGTTTAAGAATCAATTAAAATTACATAGATATATAAATATATATGAAATACATATATAAATACATATATATAAAAGCTCAAGAATGCTATAATGTTATGTTGCTAATATGATATGAAAAAACTGATCTATTAAATGAATACATTATTTTTAAGAAGTTTAAAAACAAATAGCAAAGCATTCAACTCAAATAATTACAAAAGAAAGAAAAATTAAGGAATCGCAATGAAGGAAATCCTAAAGAGTAAAATTATGGAAAAAGAAACAACAGAATACATAGTACCAAAAGCTAATTCCTTAAAACCTGTAAAATATTAGACATCTCAGCTAATATTGATAAAGATAGCATCAACTAAAAATAGAAACTATAGTAGATATTTTAAAAATACTAAAAAAGTTTACACACAACTTTATGAATACATTTGAAAGTTTTTCATTCAATTTTGTCACTGAATATGTTAGCTAGCATGGTTCAAAAATATAAGTCATTTAACCATTAAAAAAAGAGAGAAAATTGTTAAAGATCCATTCAAATAAAAAGCTTCAGACAGAGGTTTTGCTAGAGACTTTTAGAAACATTCTAGAAAGTGACATTTCCAAATTTGTATAACTGTCCTATAGGATATAAAAGAAGAGTATATCTCCAATTCATTATAGAAATCTTGTATGACGTTCAAACTAAAACTGAACAAAGATGATAAGAGAATGAAAAGACATATGACAATTCCATTAAAAAAAAATAATGTATAGGCATGCCTAGGTGGTTCAGGTCATGATCCCGGGGTCCTGGGATCTAGTCCCACTTTGGGCTCCGCACAGGGAGCCTGCTTCTCCCTCTGCCTATGTCTCTGCCTCTCTCTGTGTGTCTCTCATGAGTAAATAAAGATTTAATCTTTATTTTTTTTTTAATTTTTTTTAATTTTATTTATTTATGATAGGCACACAGTGAGAGAGAGAGAAGCAGAGACATAGGCAGAGGGAGAAGCAGGCTCCATCCACCGGGAGCCTGACGTGGGATTCAATCCCGGGTCTCCAGGATCGCGCCCCGGGCCAAAGGCAGGCGCCAAACCGCTGCACCACCCAGGGATCCCAAGATTTAATCTTTAAAAAAAGGAAGGAAAAAAGAAAATCTATTACTATAACTTGGCAAAAAATTCTGATAGAAAAAATCTTCAATAAAATGCAACATAATTCATTACTTTAAAAAAGGGGGAAAAAATCTCCAAGTAAGAACAAAGGGGAATTTCCTTAGCTCAACAAGTATGTACCAAAAACCTAGAACTGACATGACACATAATGGCAAAATGATTGAAACATTTTCTTTAAAGTTAGGAATAGAATATCTCTATTTCCAAGTGAAAAACAACATAACAAGATATAAAAGATGAACTGAAAGATTTTTTTCAAGTGTACCTATTAGAAAACTACACAGAAAATCAAAAAGAAATTAAAATTTTTTACAAGTAATAAAATGTACTCAAGTTGCTTAATATAAGATTAACAATTAGAATTCAGTAGCATGTTTATATAGTAACAACCAAATGCAAAATATAATTTTATAAGATCTAGCCACAATAATAGCAAAAAATTGAGATATGTATCACTTCTGTCTAACTCAGAAAATTCAACAACTTTATAAAGAAAATAATGAAAATTTATCAAATGCACCAACTATATGTTATTTAAAATGATAAAATTGATGCAAATTTCATACATAAATATAAATTTTTCCCAAAGTAATCTATAAATCTACTATAATCCCAAAATGACTACCAATGTCCTTTTTCATGACTGTACAAAGTTAATTTTAAAATTCACACAAGAGGATAAAAGACCAAAAATAATTGACACAGGTTTTAAAAACAATAAAGAGAAGAGAGGATTTGTTTTACCATTTGTCAAGATGTATTATAAAGCTGTAGTAAAGGGCTTCTGGCTCAGTCAGTAAAGTGTCTGTCTTTGACTCACATCATGATCCAGGGCCCTGGCATCCAGCCCCATGTTGGGCTCCCTGCTCAGCCGGAAGTCTGCTTCTCCGTATCCTCCCCATTCATGTTCTCTCTCACGATCTCTATCACTATCTCTGTCTCTCTCAAATAAATAATTTTTTTTAAAGATTTTATTTATTTATTCATGAGAGACAGAGAGATAGAGAGAGGCAGAGACACAGGCAGAGGGAGAAGCAGGCTCCTCACAGGGAGCCCAATGTGGGACTTGATCCTGGGTCTCCAGGGTCACGCCCTGGGGTGAAGGCAGCACTAAACCACTGAGCCACCCAGGCTGCCCAAAATCTTTAAAAAAATAAAAATTAGAAAAAACCCAAAGCTGTAGTAATTAAACAAGTATTATTATGATATAATAATATTTCCAAGGCAATAAGCAAGTTTAATAACAAAATAAAGAAACAGAGGATTATTATCAGTGTACATAAAGAATTCAATACGAGAGAAAAACAACTTAATATATTTCATTCAACTTTATCACAAAATGTGTTATCCAAATTCATTCAAGAAACTATAGATATATGAACAGATGAAAAAAAGAAAAAGAAAGAGCAGTTAAAAGCCCACTCACCAAAAAAAAAGGAAAGAAAAGAAATATGAGCAGCAATATATTCACAAAAGAAAAAGAATCCAAAAATCGGTAAATATATGAGATAAGTTTAACTTCAGTAAGCAACACAGTGAAAGCTAAAATAAGAATAAATACAATTAAAAAAAAAAGAATAAATACAATTGCATGTGCATGAGATTGGCAAAAATTTAAGTCTGATGATAACAAAAAGATATGGAGAAATAGACAACGCTTTGTTCACAGGACTATAAAACAGTACAACCAATTTGGAGAACAACTTAGCAGCTAAAAATACACATATCCTATTACACCACAATAGAATATCTGGTATTTTCCCAAAAGGAGAGAAGAAGAAGAAAACTGAAGTAATATTTTGAGGAAACAATGGTTAAGAATTTTCTAAAACGTATTAAAGAAATGGACCTACAATAACATATGCCATTACAATAACAATACCTCAAGTAGGATAAATGAAGTCAAATCTATACTTAAACTCATCATAGTGAAATTGCGGAAATCCAAAGACACAGAAAATTTTAAAAGGAGGTACAAAAGGACAGGTTGATTATTTTTAAAGACATAACATTTAGATTGATTTCCCAGTGACCAAAAATAATAGCCAAAATACAGTGTGGTAATATTTTATGTTGAAAGATCACACAGGGGAAAAAAAAAAAAAAACCTGCCAAATGAGAATTCTATAACCAGAGAAAACTTATTTCAACAATAACGGTACTCCTCATAACCAGCCAAGAAACTAACTCAGTAACTAAAAAAAAAAAAAAAAAAAACTCCCAAAAAACAAAAGTCCAGGGCCAGATGGCTTTCCCGAGGAATTCCACCAAACATTTAAAGAATTAATAACTATTCTCAAACCGTTTCATAACATAGAAGTGGAAGGAGAGCTTCCAAACTATTTCTACAAGGCCAGCATTACCTTGTAGGTAATGAAGGAAAATTACAGCCAACATCTATGATGAACATGGATGTAAAAAGACTCAACAAGATACTAGGATATTGAATCCAACAGTACATTAAAGGAATCATTCATCACGATCAAGTAGGACTTATTCCTGGGCTGTGCGGGTGGCCAGTAACCACAAATCAATCAATGTGATATACTACATTAATAAGAGAAAGTATAAGAACCATATGATCTTCTCAATAGATGCAGAAAAAAGAATTTGACAAAATACAACATCCATTTTGATAAAAACCCTCCATAGTGTAGGGATAAAGGGAACATGCCTCAGCAACATAAAGGCTACACACAAAAGATCCACAGCTAATATCATCCTCAATGGGGAAAAACTGAGAACTTTTCCTCTACAGTTAGGAAAAACAGGGATGTCCACTCTCACCATTATTAAACACAGTACTGGAAGTCCTAGCCTCAGCAATCAGATAACACAAATAAAGGCATCCAAATCAGCAAGGGAGAGGTCAAGCTTTCACTATTTGTAGACGACATGATTCTCTATGTAGAAAACCTGAAACAGTCCATCAAAAAATTGCTAGAAATGATACATGAATTCAAAAAGGTCATAGCATACAAAATCATCTGTTGCATTTCTATACACCAGTAATGAAGCAGCAAAAAGAGAAAACAAGCAATACCCTTCACAATTGCACCGAAAACCAGAAGATACCTAGCAATAAACCTAACAAAAGAGGTAAAAGATCTGTATTCTGAAAACTAGAGAACATTTATGAAAGAAATTGAAGAGGATACAAAGAAATGGAAAAACATTCCATGCTCGTGGATTGGAAGAATAATAAAATGTTTATACTACTCAAATCAATCTAAACATCTAATGCAATCCCTATCAAAATACCACCAGCATTTTTTGCATAGCTAGAACAAAAATCCTAAAATTTGTATGGAACCACAAGAGACACAAATAGCCAAAGCAATCTCGAAGCATGACAATTCCAGACTTCAAGCTATATTACAAGACTCCAGTCATCCAGACCGTATGGTACTGGCACAAAAACAGACACATAGATCAGTGCAACAGATTAGAGAATCCAGAAATGGACCCATAACTATATGGCCAACCCATCTTCGACAAAGCAGGAAAGAATATCCAGTGGGAAAAAAGACACTCTCTTCAATACATGGTATTGGGGAAACTATACAGTAAAGTGCAGAAGAATGAAACTGGACCACTTTCTTACACCACACACAAAAATAAATTCAAAATGGATGAAAGACCTAAATGTCAGAAAGGAAACCATCAAAATCCTAGAGGAGAAGACAGGCAGCAACCTCTTTGACATTGGCTGTAGCAACCTCTTAATAGACATGTCTCTGGAGGCAAGGGAAAAAAAAGCTAAAATGAACTATTGGGACTTCATCAAGATAAAAAGCTTCTGCACAGCAAAGAAAACAGTTAACAACAACAACAAAAAGGCAACCTACAGAATGGGAGAAGATATTTGCAAATGACATTTTATATAAAGGGCTAGTATCCAGAATCTAGAAAGAACTCCTCAAACTCAAAACCTAAAAAATAAATAATCCAGTTAAGAAATAAGCAGAAGACATGAATACACATTTTTCAAAAAAGACATACAGATGGCTAATAGACACATGAAAAGATGCTCAACATCACTCATCATCAGGGAAATACAAACCTAAACTACAATGAGATATCACCTCACACCAGTCAGAATGGCTAAAATTAATAACTCAGGAAATAACAGATGTTGGCAAGGATGGGGAAGAAAAGGGAACCCTCTTACACTGTTGGTGGGAGTGCAAGCTGGTGCAACCACTCTGGAAAACAGTGTGAAGGTTTCTCAAAATGTTAAAAATAGAACTGCCCTACAACCCAGCAGTTCCACTATTATGTATTTACTCAAAGGACATAAAAATACTGATTCAAAGGGACACATGCACCCTGATGTTTTAGCATCATTATCAACAATAGCCAAATTATGGGGACACCTGGGTGGCTCAGTGGTTGAGCATCTGCCTTCAGCTCAGGGTGTGATCCGGGGTCCCGGGATTGAGTCCCACATTGGGCTCCCTGCAGGGAACCTGCTTCTCCCTCTCCCTGTGTCTCTGCCTCTCTCTGTGTATCTCTCATAAATACATACATAAAATCTTTAAGAAAAAAAGTCAAATTATGGAAAAAGCCCAAATGTCCATCGTTGGTGAATGGATAAATAAGATGTAGTGTGTAGTATATATACTAATATATAATTAGTATGATATAAAAGTAATATCAAAGTAATATATTACATTGTGGATACATACACACAATACACACACAATGGAATATTGCTCAGCCATCAAAAAGAATGAAATCTTGCCATTTCCAAAGATGTGGATGGAGCTAAAGAGTATTATGCTAAGTGAAACAGTCAGAGAAAGACAAATACCATATGATTTTACTCATGTGTGGAACTTAAGAAACATAGAGAGAGGAGAGAGGAGAACCAAGAAATAGACTCAACTATAAAGAACAAAAATAGTTACCAGCAAGAGTAGGGGGATGAGTTAAATAGGTGATGGCGGTTAATACATACACTTGTAGTGATGAGCACTGGGTGTTGTATGGAAGGGATAAATCAGTAAATTGTTCACCTAAAACTAATATTACAGTGTATACTAAGTAGCTGGAATTTTAATAAAAACTTTTAAGAAATGGTATGTCAATATCATAAAAAGTAAGATGAAATTTTAAAAATAGAGAAGAAATGGAAGCATCGTATTTTTGTCTTTCTAAATTAGGAGCGGAGTTACCTCAGAATCTCCTGACAGCCAAATGCTATTATACTGTCAATTCCATGAACTCAAATCTTATGACTTAATTATCTTTCATCTGCCAGTACCTACTATAGTCTTCAACCCCAAGGAAGTAGTATAGTGAAGGGATTCTGTGGTCAATTCTTTGGAATTGAGTTCTGGCTCTACCTCCTACCAATTGTAGAACCTTGGGAAATTCTTTAACCCATCTGTGCCAAATCTTCCTAATCTTAATAATGGAGATAATAGTAGTTGCTCTCTTACAGGACTACTGTGAAGATAAAATAAGAGGTGTCTGTGGCACAAGATGCTTAATAATTGTTAGCAAACTTTAATATATAAGAAAAAGAGATTGACAAGTAAATTAGTTGTCTTTTTATAATGATTTACCTAGCACATATAAATATTATTTGGCCTGATATACTTAAAAACATATATTTAGAAAATAATTATGTTAAAGCAGTTTATAAAATTTTCTTCCAATTTTGAAATGATTTATCTCTAGAACAATACATGTAATATTACGCAATCTTACTATCCATTTTTTCAATATTATATCTGAAGAAATGATAGGACCAAAACCAATTTGCTTTAGCCGGTAATATTTCAGAATATTGTTTTTCTTAGGTGCATTGCCTGGAAAGCAAGAAGGTATTTCATCTTAGTTCTCTACACATTTCAAGATCATGTTATAGTAATTAAAACAGTGTCCGTTTAGTGTGAAGATCAGTATCTACAAGGTGTTTCCACTCAGCATCGGCCCACTTTATTCTTACTTGAGCAAAGAATAATATAAAGAAAGCTTTTATGAAAGCCATTAATCACTGTCATTTAGTAACTAATTGAAAAGGCAAAACTTTTGGCAGAAGATAAACATTAAACAGTGATATTAAAATCATCATTCAAAAAACAGCATGGTATTACCAAATACAGTTCCTGATTGACCAAACAGAAATTATATAAATAAGTGAGATTTAGTAAGAAGAGGACAATGCACATATGTAATGCCACTATTCTTTGTGAATGTTTATTAACTAGCAACTAAAGTAGCTTACCAATAACTTTAATAGTAAAAAAAAAAACCCACTATGATACTCATTTCATTTGCTAATTATATTTCTCTTTTTTTAACCACCAATACTGAAATATCTCTTCAAGATAATTTTAGCTGCTTTATTCTCTCCTCACATTTTTGATCAGATCTGGGAAACATCTGCATAGGACTCCATTTAGGGGAGACAGTGCCAGTGATAGATCTATCATCCTTAGTATGATTTTAGGCTTGTGGTATTTTCTAACCCTGATACAGAATATCAAAAAATCCCTCCTTAAGAAAAATCCTTGAATTAGTTAATGTCGTAATTAATTAGTTTGTATTAACTAACTGGTCAGTAATCTTTTCTATTTCATCTCTCTGTCTTTACAAAAACTTAGATATTATAATATTCTATAGTATATGCATATATACTTATGTATATACATATATGCATATCTTAAGACTGCAATGCATTATCCTTAAAAGTAGTGAAGAAAAGTATACCACCGCTCTTACTTTTAGTATATTGTGTTTGATTACGATTATTATATTTGCAAAGTACACACACACAGGATAACTCGTATCCATGCAACACTATAGTTTAAAAACTGGTCTAACCCTTCTTATGGATCTCCAAAGAATCTTGTGAGACAGGTGCATCTGTGAAGTTAATATTTTCAAGAAGAAGTAAAACAGGAAAGAGAACTTTGTATGGGAATATAATGCCTATCACAGCACCCTCTGAACAATTTAGTATAAGAACAGGGCTGAGGCCTTCATAATTATATCACTTTGTCTTACCCTCCCTGGGCTCTAATAAATATGAATAAAAGTAAATAAAAGGAAAAATATGTCATGTTTATAAAACAGAAGACTTTAGATTTTTAGTGTCTATTCTCCAAAATTGATTGTTACATAAAATTCAATTTCAATAAAAGCCTTTGCAAGATTTTTTTTTAGCAAAAAAATCATCTATGGTGATAGAAATCAGAACAGTGGTTGCATATGCATAAGGAGATAAGTAAAGACTGACTGGAAGCAAATACGAAGATTTACCTGAGAAAATGGAAATGTTTCTATTTTGATTGGTATTTCTGGTTACCTGGGTATATATGCTTGTCAAAATTCTAAGAATTTGTATTTAATATTTGGACTATGAATTGATCCACAATATGATTATTCTCTATGTGGTCAGCAGATGCCATTGGATCAGAGACTTTAATATGATCAAGTCAGTCCTATTTAAACGTAAATAACATAACAACCCACACTATTCATTCATCAGGCATCCTACAAGTGAAGGAAGAAAGGATATACAAAAAAAAATCAAACATCATAAACCATCCTTCAAGAAATTAATCTAGTTATGGGATGACTGGGTAGCTCAGCAGGTGAGCATCTGCTTTTGGCGCAGGGCATGATCCTGGAGACCCGGGATCGAGTCCCACATCAGGCTCCCTGCTTGGAGCCTGCTTCTCCCTCTGCCTGTGTCTTCTCCCTCTGCCTGTGTCTCGGCCTCTCTATCTTTCATGAATAAATAAATAAAACTTCTAAAAAAAAGAAATCAATCTAGTTAGAAATACTTTTGTAATATGCTTTTATCAGTTAGATAAGTCAGATCATTTTGTAAGGCTCTTTTGATATCATTTTTTTTATTGTAGTAGCAGTTGTTTTTATTCTTTTTGCCTATTTAGATTTCCTCTTTCATGAATTGCCTCTTCGTTTTTTGTACCCATTTTACCACTGGGTTTCCAGATTACTTTAGTTATTTATAGTAAGACTTTATTTCTCTACATATAAATTTTCAATTGGTTATATATAGTCTAGATATTCTTTTCATTTTTGTATCTCCTTTGTTTTACAAAAATATCTTTATGGAGTATTCCTTATATATCACATTTAGAAAATAAGTGTATTCTCTTTTGGTATTAATAATTATTTTCTGACTTCTGTTATAACTTCTCTGTTTATCATTCAGTTTTTTAGAAGTATTTTTATTAATTATTATTTTTCTATTTCCAAAGAAGTGGGAATGGGTGGGAATGAGTAGGACCATGTAAAAAGACAAGATGCAAAATGGGAAAGGATAAGTTACCTTTTTTGCTTCTGATTTCTAATTTCTAATTTTCCTACACTTTGCTCAAAGTTGTAGGATACAGATTCATTAAAATTGGGGGGATTTGGTTTATGACTTTGTATGTGGGTAAATTTTTTATAAACACTCCATGTACCTTTGAAAAGAATGGGTAGAAAATCTTATACTTAGCATATAGTCTAAAATAGATAAGCTTCCTGGTTTTTTTGTTGTTGTTGTTTTTTTTTCATGTTGGTGAGTGGACTTTGGTCCACCATTTTGTTAAAATAAAACTTTAAGGAATTTCAGGCTTATTAAACTATTGTCATTGAATCAACAAAATTTTTACATGAATAAAAAGAAATGATTTAATAAATGATGATACTAAAATATTTACTATATAAAAGCTTCTAGCCTTAAAAATAATAAAATGTATTTTTGTTTTTATTAAGTTAATAAAAATTATAAGAGCTTTGAAAATCACAAGTACACAAAGTGTATTTCTGCATTAGTAAGCAGGGCTATACTTATTTTTTGCTCTTTAAAAACTATATAATCCTTTGTATTCATATTCTGTGTATCATATGTATTAGGGAAAAGTTATTTTCTTAATATCACACATAATTGCTTTTTTCTTTATCTTAATTCACAGGAATGTATCAAAGGGAATTCATTGCTTACCAATTTGCTTTCTGTACTGATCAACAGGAAGTTTTATAGTGGAGGCATCTTTTCTACCCATCTTTGATCTCCAAAATGCCTGCTGCAAAGAAAGAAAATAATTATGATGAAGTCCTAAAAAAATCAAAAGGACTATCTACAAACTTCAGGAATAATTTATTCCATAAAATTCATTTTTAAAGCAATGGGTAAAAATGTCTTTGACTTATTCCCATTAGATATCAGTAAAGAACACAAAATTCTTTCAAATAAATTATCCAGGATACAATTGGTGGTAATTAAATTTCCCAATTATTTGTTCTTGGTAACATTCATTTTATCAAGTATTATCAATACCCAATTAAACCAAAGTGTTAGAGAGTATTATATGTAAATGTGAAAATCATGTACTATTTATTCAGACGGGTTGGGGTTATAGGCATGCTCTTGGCAGTATGTTTCTTTCCAATTACCTGTTGTTACACAAAAAGGCTAAAGTTTGAATCTCAGTTACTTTGAATCTTGTTTTAAAAGACATGACATTTTAAAAAAGGCATGACATAGGTAACAAAGTGCATAAATTTGAGTTCTAGTCTGTCTCTCCTATAAATAGTATAAATTGCTACCATTTCCTAATATTCTCATGCTTACTACATTATATGCACTGTTTGATTTAGTCCACAACACATCTTTCAAATCTTATTATTTTTATTGAATTTAAATATGTGGCAGACATGTGGAATTTAAGAAACAAACAAGCAAAGGAGAAAAAAAATTAAAAAAAAGGACAGGAGAGAGAGGGAAATCAAGAAACAGATTCCTAACTACAGAAAACAAACTGATGGTTACCAGAGGGAAGAGGGGTTGGGCCACAGTGAAATAGGCGATGGGTATTATGGAGGGCACTTGCAAGGAGCACTGGGTGTTGTACGGAAGTGCTCAATCACTATACTGTGCAACTGAAACTAATATTACACTGCTAACTAGCTGGAATTTAAATAAAAACTAAAAAAATTGACGAGATGAGCACTGGATGTTATGCTATATGCTTGGCAAATTGAATTTAAAAAAGAAACTTAAAAAAAAAAGAAACTTGAAAAAATATGTGGCAGAGATTATAACCTACTCACTAAAATTCAAATTCTCCTTTTCTTCCTGGCACAGAGTTAGACTATGTTTCCTAGCCTCATTTCAAACATGTAAGTTAGTGCTTGTCAAAAGAATATGAATGGAAGTCATGTATGTCACTTCTAGACCTGAACATTAAAATCTTTATTGAAGGCTGTGTTCTCTTTCACCTTCCAATTGGCTAGAACCGAAATTATCCCCTGACAAACCTTAAGGGTACCTGTATGAATGCAGTACCTTTGGTCAGCCTGGGGTGGAAGAGGATAAACTCTAGCTTGTTTATCATCTTAGTACTTTACCAAAAAGTAGAATGACTGAAAAAGGAATGAAATTCTAGGGTACTTATATATGTTGGGTGGTGAGGTCTATTTATTACAGACTTAATTGTTCCCAGAGTGGCGCCTAGAAATTGGTCCTCACTGCTTCTAGTAAGGAACTACGGAATAAAGATGTGGTGAGGCAAGAACTGGCCAATTCATAATCAAAAATACAAAGTGATAGAGAGCTACGTAATTTGGGGACTAACAAGGTTGGAAAAGCCAGCTTCTAAAAGCCAAATAGCAAGAAATAAAAGAGAAAAAGGCTTTGAAGATGAAAGGTCCATTAAGACTTCTCAAAGAGATAGAGAGAGAGAGATAAAAAGTAGATTGGGATGCTCTTCTCTCACCTGAACCTATTGCTTCAGATCACCTGGAAGCAGCCACTATCAGGTAGAAAGAGACAAGTAGAAGAGTTCTGAGGAATAGAAAATAAATAGGTGTGAGAACTATGGAAAGAAACTGCATGGTCATATGAAACTAGCCAGAAATATTAAGACGGCTACTAAAATCTGAGGGAATTATATTTACAAGGAAACCAAATTTGTCTTAAAAAAAGTATGAGAATGAAAATAAATCCTTGGACCTCTGTAAACTTAAATTAGCCCGTTGCAGCTCTCAAGGAAGGCAAATGCTATAGATTTGTAACAGCCACTTCACAAGTGACTAGGACGCAGAATCCTCCAGAAGACAGAGCCATAAAGAACAACGGACAAAGGAATTTCACTTCTAAAAAAATCATAATTATGGTCCAAGGAAGAAACTTCTGTCAGTACAATGAATGGGCCTTCTCAGTGGCCTCATGTTGGATCAGTGCTTCTTGTGTGGTTCCCATTTTTCCCATTCTTCCCTTTCTAAATGGGAATGATTATAGGGGATATGAAGCAGTTATTATTCTCTGCTTCACCATTAGGAAAGTTTGTCTGTAAACTTCAAGGATCCACATTCAAACCTGAGAAGGAGCACTGTGCACTGGCTTGAGATCTTTGACTTTGTTCTGGATGCAGTAAGTAGGGAACTTTAAGATCTTCCTACAAAAGAGATAAGAAAAATGTTGTGCATCGCTGTCTCATGACCAGAAAGGTGAACTATGGGAAAAATTGCTAGCTGCTTACTAAAATACATGTTCTCCTTTGTTTTTGCTTTTTCTTTTTTCCTGAGCTCCCTTGACAGAGTTTCCACCTTCTTCTAAGGCTAGCTATGGGCATGTGGTTAAGTTTCAGCCAACAGAATATGAAAAATTAGTGTTTGCTACTTCTAGAACCAACCTATAAAGACTTTCCACATGTGCTCATTCATCTGGCTAAAATGAGATGCCCCCAGAGTGGTGCTGAAAATAATCTAATGAAGATGGCAAGAGCCTATGACATCCTGGGCCCTGAATGACTACACAAAGGAAAGCTACTCAACCTACTTGTTTTTTCTCTTTCAGGCTGCTGTGAGGACAAGAAGTAACTTGTAGCATTTGAGCATCTATACATTTTAGATTTATTTGTTACAGCTGACAGAATCACCCTAAGGAAAACAAGTATATATAGATGTCCTGTATAAGCTGCTGGACTATAATTATCCTAAAGAACATTATTAAGGTTCTCAAATGCCAGATGTCTTTGAAATTGGTTTAGATCAAACTGTATTGCTTATTTACACATATGGTCACACAGGGCAATCCCAACAATGATACCACCTAATACAGTAAATGGCACCCCCAAATTAAAAATTACTACTTATGTGTAAAAAACTATAAATTCTGCTAAAAAGAAATCTATGTCTCTATTTGTAATAATCTTCAGATTTAACATTATGGTAATATTGAAGAATGTGCAAAGTAAGACAAAAAGTCAAATAAATTAAATCTTCGTCTCTAATAAAACATGTAGTTATCATATCTAAGATAATACAAACTTAAAATTTCAAAAATGAAACTAAGTCTCACCTAATCCTATGTTCTCACTTGTTATTATTCAGAACATTAATACAAGCATCATAAAAATATCAATAGATATGTTATAATTTATTCATATAGCAATCCATTTGCATAGTGTTTTGCATTTACTAATTGTAAAGAGGAGTCAAGGCAAGTTATTTTAATCTTGATTATTAAGGGGCTAAAAAAATATTACTCCATTTTAGGAGAGAAGTTGGCTTAAATAAATAAATACACAGACATTATTTCCTTTTCAACTTAGTTTTGTGTGCTGCCTTTATGGAATAGCTTAAATTTTTAAAAAGCAAATTACTAAGGCTAAGTACCAAAATGATCACTCACTGCGTCCCTCAATTCCTTCTTGGTTATTTGAATCAACATCCTAACAGAGATAACATTTTAGAGGTCAGTATTTTATTCATTCCTTACCGATAGTAAATAAAAAAGGAAGAGATTCATAGAGAGTATCTTTTCAACAAAGTGAATTAGATTTTACTTATTTTAAAATGTACTTTAAATAAAGTGATACCAAAAAAAGCTAAAAAAAAAAAAAAACCTGGATTTTTATAAAGGCCGGTATTCTATGGATACATTTTATATGCATATAACCTGTGAATATAAAATCTTTAAAAGAATATCAACCTAAGAGATGCATTAAAGAACTAGCTTTAAATTTTTGTTCCTAATGATTTTAGTGACTGATAATCCTTAACCAAAATTTCAAATTTTAAAACTTTATTCCCTGAAATTATTCTGTTCTATTCTTTATTTACACTATTCTATTCTTTAAGCAAAATAAAATTTTACCAAATGTTGAAACCAAACCAGGCCTAGAGAACACACCCATGCAAAAATGACTTATATTTTATTAGCTGTAACAAACATAAGAAGGCAGAAAATATCTTACTTTTCTAATAAACAGATTGAGGCTATTTTAAATGATCGAAAGAGATTCCCATTCATGTGTATGGTGCAAACTGTCAGTGCCTCGGACATCTAGAACCTCTAAAATGTTCTGACTTTTCTTTGTTCTTCAAAGCCTTGCAGTAATCATCATTCATTTCTATTGCTTTGATGGTAAGATAGCAAACTCCCAAGAAATCCAGGGAGACATTAGCACATTGAGCCGCAATTTCTAATAAGACAGCTATTTGCATACAAGATCAGCCACAATTTAAAATGTGTTGTGATAGATGCAGAAAGGGAATAACAGATTTATATTAGCATGTACAATACCAAGATTGTTTTCACAATTTAATTCCTTGGAGATTACATCTCATCACCTTCTTTTATAAAGAACACCGCATTCCCTGAGGAACTAACTTGCTCTGAGACCCAGCTAAACTAAAATATGGATTAATAATATAATATTTATTATTTATGAATTTCGCTGTAGGAATGATTTCAGATTAAATCATCAGAGAAGTTTTTAACATTCCTGAAACTTGATAACACATACTTAAGGAAGAAAAAAATGCTAATTTTATTTAATGCCTAAATTGCATATTAAAATACTTCATAATTAATTTTTATTTAATTAAAACTTAACACTCTCCAGGACTTTTCAGATTAAAGAGAATGTTTTTGTTTTTAATATCCTTTCTTAACCTAATTTTACACAGCAATTTGCCACATGTATTTTTGAAAACAATATGAGACCTTTAAAAACAAACAAAGGTAGTACAATATCCTATCACATTCTGACCAAGGTATTTTATTGCTCATTTATACCTTTTTTATGAAATCCAGAAAGAACAAGTAAAGAAATAAGAAACCTGAAGCCTTCACATATGTCTCTGCTTCCAGAAAAAGCATTCAATCCAGACTGTGACATTTAAATACAGATCAAAACACAGGTTATTAAAAATTCAATCCATGACCACAGAAAAAATAATGATCTCAGTTTTTAAGGCTAAAAGACCCTTCCTTCAAAAAAATTCTTACTTTAGTATGAAGTTATAAATAAGCAGAAAAGATGTTTGGTTATGGCTGGATCAGAATTGAGAACCAATCATGAAAATAAAATCTTATGCCAGATGTTGGGATGAACAGAGTAGTGGGTAAATAAAGAAGGCACTTGTCCCTGATCTGATGCATTCATTATTCCAGACTGATGTTTTAAAAATTCAAAGCTGATTGTGTAAGCAGCATATTTAAGTCATCCAAATAATGGCCCATTTCCTAGATAAAGCAAAAACTCTTAATATACAGGACCATTAATAACACAAGTGTCTGTTCTCCTTACTCATATTCTGGTGTACTATCAAATTCAGCTTTTAGTTCCATGATTTTGACAAGCTCATTCACATTTTTATGAATTTACTCATGCTCTGCAATGTACTTTAAATGTCATTTTCATATTCCCCCATTTGTGAAATCTATATTTTAATATTTCAAGCAAGGGCACATGATTCAGATTTCCAGAGATAATCCTCCAAACTTAAGGAAATGAAAAAAATAAGTCATTTGGGACACTATCAAAGTGTGACACAGTAGACAATGAATACTTTGACATAAATATATATATATATTGAGATAAATTATTACAAGCAGGACAAAGTCCTATTATGTAAAACTGGAGAGTTAAACAGTGGTCTTCTAAGTGTTTTCAGGGATCAAAGTGTCCACCTCATCTTCACTTTGTCAAATTAATTTCTTTTAGAGCCACAGAAGGAATATGTCAAAACTTGAGAGGCACCTGGGTCAGGGGCAGGTATCTGGGTAGCTCAGTCAGTTAAGCATCTGCCTTCAGCTCAGGTCATGACCTCAGGGTCCTGGGACTGAGTCCCACATCTGGCTCCCTGCTCAGTGGGGAGTCTGCTTCTCCTTCTCCCTCTGCTTCTTGCCCCTGCTCGTACTCTCTCTCTCAAATAAATAAATCTTAAAAAAAAAAAAAAGGCTTGAATACGTGGAAAAGTGATTTCTAAAATCCTGATCATTTGACCACATTGACATAAAAATTCCTAAGGAAAGTAACTGCAAGATAATTAGCTGTGTGACCCCAAAAAGTCATATTCTAGGAAAGGAATCTTAGCTGTTGGGACTCATCTTTCAGCCATATGATGGAACTAAAATGAATACTATAATGAATGTATATCATTATGGGAAAACAAACCAAAATTGGACCCCTATCTCACACCACATGTAAAAATCAATTGAGGATAGGTCATAGACCTAAACAAAAGAGCTAAAACAATAAAGCTACTAGGAAAAAAAAAAACGAGATTATCTTTATGACCTTGGAGTAAGCAAATATTTCTCAGAACACAAACAAGATAGACCATAAAGGCAAAAAATAAAAATGTATTGAACTTCATCAAAACTAGTTTTTGCTCAGCAAAAGATACCGGGAAGAAAAAAGAAAATAAATGTGTAATTTATAAACAGTTTGTAAATACTCGTAATATCTGTATCTGAAAAAAGAACTCACACTCAGGATATATAAAGAACTACTCAGGTAATATACAACATACAACTCAATAAAAAAAAAAAAAAACAGGTGAAAGCCTTGAACAGAAACTTCATCAAAGAAAATAAACAGATGACAAGTACATGAAGAAGCTCAACACCACTAGTAGTCAGCAAAATGCAAATAAAATAAGAATTAAAATTTCACTATACCCACTAGAATGGTTCAAATAAAGCTTTACTATACATAATATTGGATGTGAAACAACTGAAATCCTGATACGTTGCCGATGAGAGTATAAAATCACAATCACTTTGGAAAACTGGCAATTTCTTACCATGCTAACTGCCAGCAATTCCACTCTTAGGTATTTATCTAAGAGAGATAAATACATACACTCACAAAAAAAAGCTTTGTATAAGGATGTTCACAGTATCTCTATTCACAATAGCTAAAATTTGGAAATAGCCCCCATGTTGATCAATGGAAGAACTGATGAACTGTGGTTTATTCATACATTCATACAGTGTAATATTACTCAGCAAAAAATATATATATACTGATAATATACAATGAAGATAAATCTCAAAAATAGTATGCTGAGTGAAAGAAGCAATGGCTCCTTTAGACCTAAACCAAATGAGTATTCATCAGTTTTATGCCCTTGTGACATCATTTAACAATGGTGGTCCCTGCTTCTTTCCTGAAATACTCATTAAAACACTTACTTCCCATGGGTGAAGGAATATATGAGAGGTGAGACAGCAGAGATGGAAGGCATAGACATATCTATTACAAAGTAAGTAAAGGGAAGGGGAGAGAGAGGATATTATGCAGAGAGGAAGGGAGAGGTTAAGGAAGCTTTTTTGGTTATACTTTGTTTTGTTTTACTCTTGAGGGCTTGTTTTTGAATGCAGATGAAAACTGGAGTCCGTCTAAATAATAAGTACAAGGAGCCAGTAGCAGAAAGTGAGAGGGTAAAAAGACAGAAAAAAAAATTAAAAATTACTGGGCTTTTCAAGTATGTAGAAAGGGACAGAATTCAGCACACACTTGACATAATAATCATAGCAAGCTACCTCTTTCACTTTAACAGGAAAGAGGGAAAAAAAAAAAAGATAGTAAGAATACGTGTTAAGTTTTGAGTTCTGGTAGCCCAAAGTAGGAGTTCCAACCTGGCAGCTCCACATTCATCTGAAGTAAGAGGCATGATTATCTTCTAAGAGTGAAACGGAAGGTAGAAACTGCAAATTTGAGAGTGCAGAGGCTGGAATTTATGCTGGGGACAAATTATGCTGGGTACAAATAGAGAGGGCTATCCGGGGAAAACAGGATTAATGAGAAACACTATGAGACTGAATTAATTTGGTAACCAAGAATCCATGGTAGCATTAAACTACATGATTGAAAATAGCATTTATTTTTTTCTGCATGCTCAGCTGCTCACTGCTGGCTTTGGGAAGGGACAGACAGCTGTATTAAACAAAGTTTAGGTTTTTCCCAGAGAGGCATGACAGCAGGGCAATAGGGCCATAAAGCTTAGGATACTATATAAAGTGGATAAAGTGATGTGCCGTGGTGTCTAAAGCCAGAGAAGGAAGTGAAAACCGTAAAGGGTGTAGAGTTAAGCAGAAAGTAGACTAATTTTTGGACCTAAAGATTTGGATGAGGTCAAACAACCAAAGTTTTGGGAAGAAAAGAACTAGAGTTTCTTTGACTAGAGAACAAAGATTATTAACAGAGAGTTGTGGAGTGACCGATGTTATTGCTGTGACGGAGCAGGTTATGATCCAGCAGGGCAGACAAGTTAAGGAAATGAGAAGCCAGAACAATACAAACCTCACACATGTGGTTAGCGAAGGCACCCGTGATGGTGGAAGGATTTGGGCTAAGGTAGAAAGACTCTAAGTTAGGAAGACAGAGGAGTGACCTGGATAGCCACAGTTAACAGCAATAAAGAGAGGTCGAGGGTACTACAGTCAGAAGCAATCAGCTACAAAGGAGATGGGTTTCTTGCTTCATTTGTCTTGTTTGTTTTTATTTGCATGGAAAAGTAAATGAACTAGAAGTGGCAATATGAAAATAAAAAGATAACAACCAGACTTCTGGTCCACAAGTATGGGGAGCGTTAAAGAAAGAAGAGTCTCCACTTAAGAAGGCTTTAGGGAAATGGTGTCTACGAGAAAAATCAGGTTTCTTTTTTTTTTTTTTGCAATTAGCAAGAGGGTTTATTGGACGTTTGTGCAAACGGGCTCTCCACCTCCGAAGAGGAAGAGAGCCCCGATTAGCAATTACAGGTATCTTTTAAAGGCAAAAGGAAAAAAAAAACCGCTTAAAGACAAAAGAACCTCTGGAGTCGCATAGCATTCAGATTATTGATTTCACAGAGGGTCAACATGAACCTATCACCCTGCTGAAACTCTAGAAAATCAGTATGATGAACATCCCACCCGTTTTTGGCGCGAACCTGTCTCCCTAACCCTAGCCGTTATGTTGGGACTAGGGGTCGCTACTGGGGTGGGTACTGGCGCAGCTGCTCTGATCCAGGGCTCACGACGTTATTTAGAATTCCAAAAAATCAGGTTTCAATTAATGTCAAGAGGGTAAAGTGATAATCAATGGAGTGCTTGAGGGTGGATAGGGTTCAAGAGGGATATAAAGAGAACCAGAAGGAAGAAAATAGCAAGAGATTGGTTCAGTAAAACAATGAAAATGAGCCACAGAATAATGGGCTTAAGTGTTCAGGGGAGGACAAATGGTCAAATGTGTCATCTTGGACAGCAAAGAAAGATAACAGGAATGTGTTATTAGGTTATCTCCAAACTGTACCGAGTACTCAGGCCTCTCTTGAGTTAGCTGTGGCCTAGGTAAAATGAGGAATCCCAGTCCCTTTGTGAAGGGTCAGCTGGCTGGAACTGAACACCTCAGAAGAAAGACTCCAGTCTCTAGAGTCTAGTTAGGCATATCAACTCAACAGAACAACTAGAGGCTCTAGGTCAGCATTTGTCAAAAATGCTGTCCATCCATCACCAATGTCAAGAGTTGTGTGGGATGTTCATTAAAATGCAGACTCCCCCATCATGGTCCTACTGAATCAAAATCTCAAGGGCTCAGGTCCATGAGTCTCCAGGGTTTTGGGAGGGGGGTTTTTAGCTTGTGCGTTTTGTTCTTGTTTTTTGACCATTAATGTTTAAGAATCACTACTTTTCTTTTTAACCAGCTTATAGGTAATTCTGTGCACTAGCATTTGAGAAACGCTGCTGGAAGTAGATGGAAGGCCTCAGCAGGGACCGGGAGATCCTTCAGCCTCTCTGGTGGAGGCTGAATGAGGCAGTCTGACAAAACTTTAGAAGCTTTTAAAAATTGGCTGAAACTTCAGACTTTTTCTAAATTCAACAGGGAACATTAAGAGGGTATTGGGCAATGAGGTAATCAAAGCGGTTACTTTTTAATGTGATTAGAAAGGCTAGAAGGTTGAAGATAATTAACAAGCTTAAAACAAATCTAGGTACTTTCCAAAGGCAATCTACTAAGAGAGCAACATAGTAAGTAAAAAGGAAGAGACATTTAGTGTTTGACTTTTCAGAATTTGGGAATAGCAGGAAGGGGGCACAGGGCAGAAGAAGAGCTGAAGATAACTATGCTTTCACATTTGAGTGATGATTAAGATACAAAGTCCCAGGCTTCATTGTTCAGAGATACCCAGTCAGGAAGGTTGGGGAGAGACCAAGGAAGCTGAATTTTTAACAAGCACCAACTCCCTGCCAAGGTTTTCAATCCCAGGTGGTACATGGACCACACTTGGCAAAATATCTGGTTATAGAGACAGTATGTCATTAACAAAAATAGGTAATAAAAGGAGGTAATAGGGAAAAAAAGATAAAGGGTAGGTGGTGAGGGTAGGAGAGTATTAAAAATACACATTATAAAATATTTGTAATTGCTGTAAGGAAACAAGCTCTTGTTTTTCCTAAAACCTCGAAGAATTAGTTTATCTAAACATAATAGTATCACTAATTCCCTGGCCTCCATCAAAAAATCCCCACAAATATTTTACTTACTTTTATTTTAATGCCTTTTTAATGCACAGATTGTTGTGGCATCTGGACACATGACATACTCGAAAACAACACATTAAATTTATACTGCCCAGAATAGACAAAAAGCTGCCTTGCATATACCATCAACAATGCTCATCACTGGGGGAAGGGGGTGCTGCAGTAGCTGGGTCCCATGGAATTATTATTATTTTTTTAATTCTGAACTTTGCATAAATATCAAAGGAATAAACACTTCAAATCTGAGAAGGAGAGAATTTCAACCAAGTAAGTGGCCACGTTCCTAAGTGGAAAAATAATCTTTCCTATTTAGAGGGTTTAATTCAGCAAAATGGGACATGTACTTCAGTTAATCTCTTGTACTACATTTGCAAAAGGAGATAGGATAGGTTAGCTAAACTAGGATTGGCCTACGACATAACTTCTAATTGTCAATGAAGTCATTAATGACCTAAATTATATTATCTTTCAAACAAAGTATTTTTTTGTCATTTTTTTATGTTTTTTCAAACATTTCTAAGGTTACAACAATATGGCACCAAATAAATAAAACTGCAGACCCTGTTTTTACTATTCCAAAGTGCTGATAGGTGAAGAGACATAAGGCATAAGGCAGAGAAGATCCTGAGGCAGAGAAGAGGCAGTTCCATGTCTACTTTGACCACTAACTAACTAATATACCTTTAGATTGGTTTGTTTTTTGGTTTTTGTTTTTGATGAGACAAAGAATGACTGAAAATAGGATTACAGATCTAAAGGTCACAAGTCTTGATATTTCAATACTTATAATCCCTGAAACTGGTTATTTTAAGAGAATTATATTGAGAGAGGATTTTTTATATTTTAAGAGAATTATATGAAACCCAAGATTGTTTCAATTATCATACAGATAATAAAAAGTTTGATTCTGTCCAGATGGCACCAAAAACTGGTAGTTAAAGGATGAAGGAAAACAATATGCTCTAGATGCGAACATCTCAGATGGCATCTATTCTTATCTCTGTAATTCCTAAATAAGCAGATGTATATCTATTTTATCATAATTTCCTTTTTTAAAAGATTTTATTTATTTATTTATTCATGAGAGACACAGAGAGAGAGAGAGTCAGATCAGAGATACAGGCAGAGGGAGAAGCAGGCTCCATGCAGGGAGCCCGACGTGGGACTCGATCCTGGGTCTCCAGGATCAGGCCCTGGGCCAAAGGTGGCGCTGAACTGCTGAGCCACCCGGGCTGCCCTATTTTATCATAATCTCTTAATATGAACTCCTTTTTCTTAGTTCTCAAGTAACATTAGTGAATTCTTATGATTCAGAGGTTTTGGCAAATTATCAGAGACAAAGGTTTACTGACAAAAAGGACTTTTTTTTTTTGCCCAAAAGTTTAAACGCATTTCACTGGGAATGTCCAAATAATATATCTGCGTTTAGTATACATGAACTGTTCTAATACACTCTAAATCTTTTTTAAAATTTTTTATACACTCTATATCTAACAAAATCACAATAACCAAGTTTGACTTATTTAAAGTTAAAGTTTTCATTTTTCTTAGTTTGCATAAATTTTACATTGAAGCAAATATGAACCAAATTCCCCAAATATGGTCATGTTAAGACAATATATTAAGAACTTTGAGAAGTCTACTGAACGGTTTTTCTGAATCTTTATATGCCTTGTTGATCTCTTAAAGAAGACTTGAATAGGTCATGTTTCCAACGTGACTTGACCAACTTTTCAAATTTTGCATATTATCGTCTCATGAAGCCTCCATTTGATGTAAAGTTTGGTGAAATAGAGCGATTATTGGAAAGCTGGTTTAGATGGATTGTAACGGAAGTGAATAAGCATCTGGTTAATGAATAAAAGATGTCCAGAACTGGCTAAGAGACACGCTTATCAGCTCCCCAGGTTCACAGAGGATAGGAATATTCTGCTGACAGAGATCTAGCATAGAGTGACCATAAAATTTACCACCCAAGCCAGAACATTTTGAGAGTGAAAGGGAACTCTGTGACACCAGGACAGCAAGTATAAACCAGGACTGCCCTGGGCCAACTCCTGCCCCAGCGCACTCTTGCCCTAACTATAAAATATACAAGTACAATTCACAACAGCACACTGTCCCTCAACTAGTTCTGTCACTCATAAGGTGTTGCAATAGAAGAAAGGAATGGAAAATATCCTGGAATACCTCCATTTCAGGAAATAAATGATTATTTTAGACAATACTTGCTGCATATACAAGACCATGGTATCAGATTGTACTATGGCACAAACTGTCCTCATTTATGAATTTCTCTGTGACGCATCACCTTACTGAGCATTTGGTCTTGAAACTAAGCTGTTGAGTTTCCCAGTTAGCACTGTCCCAATTCTCCCTTATTCCAGCTTGATTTCTTTTTGATCATCTTCATATTCACTCTTCCTCAGTCTGCCTGTTAAACACTGTTGCTCCCCATAGTTCATTCATTCCACATATGCTCTCCTTGGGTACCTGATTCCCTGGAATATATGTATCAAGGACCTATATCTCTAGCCCTAGCTTCTTGGATCATACATTCAGCACCATTCTGAGGAATGACAACATGAATTTCCCATTTCTCCCAATGATCGACTTGTTTTTCCTACATTCTATCTCATTTATTTTCTAACTAAACTCACAGGAATGTCAGAGAAGCAATGCTGTTTTCTTCTCATTGCAGATTTTCCTCAACTGGTAGTGCTAACTTTGATCACTTGATCAAAGTGATAATGTGATAATGTGCCTGATTTCTCCACTGAGAATTTAGTCTTTTCCTCTTTGTAACTACTAAGTATTTGGTTGGGGGTACTTTGAAATTATATAAATATCCTATTCTTCCTCAAATTTGCAACTACTAGTTTAGCATTTATTGATGTTTTGTGATGAATTAATTATACTCATACAATTGTCAAATGATGATTTTCTAATTGCACCATTCCTTCTGCATTTATTAGCTCATATTCTATGGTATGAAAGTGTTTTCTTCTCCCCCATTTATTCATTTTTGTGTTTATATCAGTATATACTCATAAATTGCTGTTTTATTCAATGGGTTAAAATTCACTTATATCATTTGTTTATTTCAATGCTCAAATTGTCCTGAAGTTAGCCAATGGAAGGTCCTTCAAGTAATCTATAACTTTTGACATAGGCTGCTGTCATTTTTTAAACACCCGTTCTTTTTGGCAAAATAAAATATTCAAGGTTCATCTTACATTTTCCTTGATCCTGCCCTGGAACTGCCATTTCTCCCATGAGCCCAGTTACCTTTCAATGAGGAATAGCATTTATACGTCAAGATCTGGGGACAGGTTATGTTCACTGCTAATGAGTGACACTGTTTGCAAGCTTGTCAGTGCACAGAGCTAGAGAACATATGTACTGGTATGAAGTCAGTGCTTCCAATTTCCAATCCAATGCCACACAATTTGTAGTAGTTTTGTGCTTTCCACATTTCTATTTGTAACTTTCTTCTCTAACAGTGACAAACCTATCAACATTATTATCAATGAAATTTGTCATGTTTAATTTTTTGTATAATATTCAGTAATAAAAAGTTAATATCAAAGATTTTTTTAACTCGTAGATCACCTATGAAACGATGGGCAAGAGCTTATTTGAACTAAATCTAACAAGTAACTAACCTGTGCTAATGTAGACAAACTTGAGGATAATAGTGATATCAAATCTTAAATACCCCACAGATGCCAATCACATTATTTTATGGCTTACAGGCATGTGCTCCACTCCATGGCAAGAAAAAATGAGACTGCTCCTAAAACAACTTAGGCCTATTCCTAAAGTTGGCCATGGGGTCTATTTCTCATAAGCATATATTTGCATACAGGAGGGGCAGCTAGTGGAATAAAATCAAGGCTCTTTGAAGGTAAGGGTTAATGGAATTCTAAACAGATAACTAAAAGTGTCATTTCAATGTATACGTAAATATTCATACATAAAAAAGAAATAGATTGCATAGATTGAATTGATAACATTCAAGAACTATATGGTGTAATTACATGTAAGTATACTGGTTTCATCACTTAATCTAAGATTTGAAAATGATGGTTTTCAAATTTTCTTTTTTTATTAAGCTTTTTATTTTCATTACAGTATAGTTAATATACAATATTATATTAGTTTAGGTATACAATATAGTGATTCAACAATTCTGTACAGTGCTCAGTGCTCATCATCATAAGTGTACTCTTTAATCCTCATCATTTGTTTCACCCATGCCCCCAACCACCTCCCCTCTTGTAACTATCAGTTTGTTCTTTATAATTAAGAGCCTGATTTATGGTTTTCCTCTCTTTTTTTTCCTTTGCTCACTTGTTTTGTTTCTTAAATTCCATGCATGAGTGAAATCATATGGCATTTCTTTCCCTGACTTATTTTACTTAGGATTACACTCTGTATGGATAGTTTCTGAAAAACATGCAATGTTAATATACCAGACCAGAGCATATAAAACTTTAGCTGAGCCAAGGTTTTTTTTTTTTTTTTTTTTTCAAAAAAAGGATTGGATGACCTTGACAAAATCATTTCCTTTCTTATATGATTCCTAAATTCTCTCAAATTTAAAAAGCTAGCATACATGAACATTTGCATCAGGTTAAGGATAATTATTTTCATGCCTAGAAACAAATCCTAGAAACAAACAAATTGGAGAGGCCCAATAATAATACTACCTACATCTTAAACATATCTTTTAAAACCAATGAAAGATATGTTCACTGAGATAAACTTAATCTGAGTACATAAGGGAAAATAAACATCTCAAAGCAATCATCAGAATGTTCTTTATGATAATTTTGTTTCCAATAGTTTCATAATATTGTATGACTTACTAAAAATAGCTTTATTAGTAAATAAGTATCAAAGTATAAAAATAACTAGTACACATATAATTTCATAGAAGTTGCATTTAAATGCATTCATTATATTGAAGTCTCATGTGATTATATCATTACCATTTAACTAATATTAGGATTTCTCAGACTGGTAGTTTTCAAACAGATTGCGTTATTAAACTTTATATTTATAAACAATGATGCACATTACTCATTTTTAAAACCACCAAACTAAACTACCAGAGAAATACAATAAAAACTATTAAGTTTAAAAATTGAGAAAATAATGTGGAGAAAGGTTAATGGGGAGAAGAACTGGGTTATTAACTAATATAATTCTACTATGTAGAAATAAGAAAATAAAGAAAAATAGAGAAAAAAGTACAAAAATACAAAAATACGTTTATTCTTTTTTAAAGATTTATTCATTTATTTGAGGGAGAGACAGTCTTAAGCAGACTCCATGCTGAGCACATAGCTCAATGTGGGGCTCGATCTCAGGACCCTGAGATCATGACCTGAGACAAAACCAAGAGTCAGATACTTAACGAGCTGTGCCACCCAGGCACATCCCAAAAGTACATTTATAGGTTTCTATAACAATGGATAAATAGAGAAAAAATATCCCAGGTATGAGCCAAAACACAAATGAGAAAACCATAAATTCTATTTTGTACCAAGTTCTATTTACCCTTGCCTATTCCTTAATTCCTATTCTATCAAATATGTAATATCTTTTTTTAAAGATTTTATTTATTTATTCATGAGACACACTGAGAGGAAGAGACATAGGCAGAGGGAGAAGCATGTTCCCTGCAGGGGAGCTTGATGCAGGACTCAGTCCCAGGATCCCAGGATCATGACCTGAGCCAAAGGTGGATGGTCCACCACAGAGTCACCCAGGTACCCCATGTCTTTTTAAAAAATGTTTATTTATTTATTCCAGAGAGAGAGAAGAGAGAGAGAGAGAGAGAGAGAGAGAGTGTGTGTGTGTGTGTGTGAGAGAGAGAGTGGGGGAGGGGCAGAGGGAAAGAATCCCCAGGCAGACTCCCTGCTGTGTGGAGCTTCACCAAAGAGCTCTGTCCCATGACCTATGAGATCACAGCCTGAGCCAAAACCAAGAGTTCAAGGCTCAACTGACTGAGCTACCCAGGCATCCCAGTAATGCCTTTTATAAGGCATTTCATTAAAGAAGTTATCAAAATATTGCTTGATAGCTGACCTAGGAGCATTCAGTTTCAGAAAAAAAGAAATAAAGGAAAGCAATCAAGTGAAAATATGGAAAATATAGAAAATGTTGATTTGAAATAGTTAAAAAGAAATAAAAGACTTCACATTCCATCAATGTTATGGATTACTGACATTAAAACACTTCAACTGCAAATTACCAAGACATTATCAGGGTTTTGTTTACATGAGTGTTCATTTTGTGAAAGGTGAACATCTAATGCTCTTGTGTTATGTTGTTCTATGTATTATTATGTATTTATAATTTACATATTATACATCAATGAAAAGTTACAAAAAATGTAAGATTCAACTAACAGAATACTTAGAAGAAAAAATAAAAATAGACAAGAGGCTGAAAAAAAGGAACTAAAAACACTAGGAAAAAAAGGAGTAACGCCCCCCACATTATAAGAAGTGATAAAATAAACTAAGAACAATACGGGATCCCTGGGTGGCGCAGAGGTTTGGCGCCTGCCTTTGGCCCAGGGCGCGATCCTGGAGACCCGGGATCGAATCCCACATCGGGCTCCCGGTGCATGGAGCCTGCTTCTCCCTCTGCCTATGTCTCTCTGCCTCTCTCTCTCTCTGTGACTATCATAAATAAAAAAAAATAAAAATAAAAAAAAAAAAAGAACAATAAACAATGAAATAACGATGCAAAAGAGATGAGATGATCAACATAGCAAAAGTTGAACTTTTAAAAAAGAAGAACATGGAACAAATGTTGTGACAGAACAAGAAAAAAGGTACAAAACTATTAGAAATATATAAGGGAATGTGGCTAAACATTCAGCAACTATTACTATTATTTAACAAGAGGATACTATAAAAAATTTCTTGTCAATAAATTTAAAAATTAAGATAAAATATCATTTCTTAGAAAACAGATTTACTGTTTTCTAAATAGTTCAAGAAGGTAAAGGTAGCATAAAATTGAATAGAACGAAAGTCATTTAAAGAAACCAATCAGTGTTTAAAAATCTACCCTTAAAAAGTAAAAGATATCCATATAAAACGAAAGCAAAAAGACTGAATAGTTTTACAGGTAAGTGCTATTAACCATTCAAAAGACAGATAATCCATGTAAACAGGCTATATCAGATCCATAAAATGATAGGCTGTTTTGAAAAATACAAATAGGTACAACACTTCTCAACTCATTTCATAACGCTAACAAATCCTTTCAATGACCCCAAGGCAAGGACATTATGAAAATGGGAAATCATAGGACAGACTCAATTATAAAGAGAGAGATAAAAATCCTAAATATAATATTGAAAATAAATAGAGTATTCATTATCATAATAACAAAATTTATCAGGATAAACCTGGGCAAATAACAAAAATGGAAGGATCATTCAACATTAGATAACACACTAATAATACTCTTAGTATTAACTGATTTAAGGTGAAAAAAATTGGAAGTCCTCAACAGATACAGGGGAAAAAAACAGTTATATTCAGTATTTACTGATTCTTACAGAATGAAAAAAGAAAAGAAGGGAGGAGCGGGAGAGGAAAGAAAAGAGAGAGGAAGGAAGTAAATAGCAATAGAAAAGAACTTTCTTACTTTGTTGACAGCAAACAGATAAAGAAAAGATTACTCTAATAGTGAAAATCATGAACAAGACAAAGATAATCACTGTTATCAGAAATCTAGGTAATATAGCGAGACAAGGGGAGACAAGATATAGGGATTAGAAAGGAAAAAAAAGTTATTATTCATAAATAATATGACTGGGAAGGGGCAGAGAAAAACTACAGGCAAATTATTTGAATCTGCACAAGATTCTTCATAAAAATCAGCAAAGTTACAATTTATAAAATCTATATGCAAAAATCATAATTACTATAGCAATACAAAATTTTAAATATCTATAAATACTATGAATACCTGTAAAATATATGCAAAAACTCTTATGGAACTTTTTTAAGAGAATAGGTTATAATAAAATAAGTGCAGTATTAATGAGCATTTGGGGGAGTGCAACAGCAATATCTAGTAAGGTCTAAGATATGTATATATCAGAATCATCAATTCCACTGCTAGTTATATGAATTAGAAAAATAATCCTCTATGTGAACAGAACACTAATAAGACCATTTAATGCAACATTTTTAATAATAGCAAAAATTTAAAATTTGAAAAAAAAATCCAAAGCCCTGTTAGTACACCACAATTGACTCATCAATGAAATATAATGCAGCTAAAATGCGTATGCCGTGAAGGGCACCTGGGTGTCTCAGTCAGGTGAGCACCCCACTCTTGGTTTCAGCTCAGGTCATGGGATTGCCTGAGGCTCTGCATTCAGGGCAGGATCTGCTTGGGATTCTTTTCTTCCTCCCTCTCCCTTCTCATCTGTTCCTCCCTATCATTCACTCTTTCTCACTAAAATAAATGAATAAATATATATATATATTTTTTACATCTGTGGACAATGATACACAAGTTAATACATTTATATAACATTTTAAAACATTCAAGGGGCACCTGGCTGGCTCAGTTGGTTAAATGTCTGCTTCAGTTCAGGTCATGATTTCAGGGTCCTGGGATGGAGCCACACAGCCACATGTAGGGCTCCCTGCTCAGTAGGGAGTCAGCCTCTCCCTCTCCCTCTGTCCTTCCCCCCTCATGCTCTATCTCTATCATAAATAAATAAATAAATAAATAAATAAATAAATAAATAAATAAATTCAAATCAATAGCTGATACTATTTAGGGAAAATATATAGTACATATATAAATTTTCATGCTTCTTAATAATAAACATCAAAAAATCAATTTCTTTGGTTATCTGGTGGAAATAAAAAAGACAGATAAAATTGAGATTGCTTGCACAAAGATATTTAATTGGATCCAAAAACAGCATTCAGTTGGGTCGTGCTTTTTTACCCAATCTGAAAATATTTGGTTTAAATGGAGCATTAAGGGGCTCCTGGGTAGCGGAGTTGGTGAAGCATCTGATTCTTGGTTTCAGCTCAGGTCATGAACTTAGGGTCATGAGATTGAGCCCCACACTGAGGGGCTCAACCCAATAGAGTCTGCTTAAGACTCTCTCTCCCTCTGCCCCTTACCCCCTCAAATAAATAAATAAATCTTTAAAAAAATAATAAATGAAGTGTGACAATCACTTAATTTAATAGAATTGTGTTTGTGTTTATATCTGCTATCATGTAATTTATTTCCTATTTGTTCCATCTATTCTTTTTCTTATTCTTCATTATGTGCTGCTTTGGGATTAACTGAACATATTTTAGTATTCTATCTTCCCTTTTAACTTGTATTCTTGTTTTGCATTGTTAGTGGTCACTCTATAATGTATATATATTGTTATCCCAGTCTATCTTCAAATACTCTTTTACTACATATTATATAAGGCTTTACATACATGTTACATCTACATGTAAATTAAATAAGTCATAGGCAATATATTTGCTTTAAACAATCAAGTATATTTTTTAAGTTTTTAAAAATGAGAAAAATACTTTTCATATTTACCAACATATTTACATTTCCAGCTCTTTATCCATTGTATAGATTGATGCCTCAATTTCCTTTTTCCTGAATAACTTCCTTTAATATTTCTTGTAGTTTAAGTTTTTGGCAACAAATTCTCTCAGCTGTTTTTTTAGATATAAAAGTATTTGTTTTGGCTCCCTGCATGGAGCCTGCTTCCCCCTCTGCCTATGTCTCTGCCTCTCTCTCTCTCTCTCTCTCTCTGTGTGTGTGTGTGTGTGTGTGTGTGTGTGTGTGTGTGTGTCTCATGAATAAAGATATAAAATCTTAAAAATAAAAATATTTGTTTTGTCTGTCATGTTTGAAGAATATTTTTGCTGGGTATAGAACTCTATTTTCTTTCAGTACTTGAAAGACATCACTCCTTTATCTTCTTGTTGGCATCATATTAAAGATCACTCTTCAAATTTATATTTTTTTCTTTACTTCATATGAATCCCCTGTTTTGACTATTTTAGATTTCTTTACTCACTGTTTTTAGCAATTTAATTTTGATGTGCCTTGGTGTCTGTTTATGTTTTATCCAAGTAGGGGTTCTTGGGACCATTCAACTAGCTTTATCAGAGAACCGGGGTTCCACCCTACCCTGATCTTGCTAATGATGAGAGCAAAATAAATGACAATAAGATAATATTTTTCTAATATTTCTAATATAATTCTAATATGAATTCTACTGCAATTGTTTGAAATTTAGACAAATGGCTTCTGTCTATACCAGTAAAGAATACTGACCTAGTAGAATTCTCACATTTGAAATGCCACACATCGACAATATCAATGTTTTTCAGTATCATGCTAGGACTCAATTAACAAAGGTATCCAAAGGAATGATATCTATTGTTTCCCATATTAATTATGATTGAAATACTTCCCTGCCCCCCCAAAAAATATCCAAATTCTGAAAAGACTCTAAGAACCAAGGAGATTACATTACCTAAAAATTAAACTTTACAAGCATTTAATGACTTTTAACTGTGTCCTAGATGCTATCATATTTACATATGATAAGGAATCTTTAAAGAGGTTGGCCAGATGCAATCGCTATAAATCATAAATTAGACCTAATTTATGCACTTCCCCAGATTCACTGCCTACTATGGCCTCAGTCACTTGCCCAGTGGACGACACCAGCCATTACCTTCAACTCATCTTCTAATACCACTCTCTGCCTTGACATCCTCTGGATGTGAAGGTAAAAAAGCACAACTTCCCTACCATCTCCAGTCATAGAAATACCTACTCTTGCACCCATAGGAAGCATGGCTCCTCCCATCACCTCCAAGATCCTAATGATCCCACAGTATACAGTGTGAGATCTGACTTCTCCAACAACAATCTGAAAAGCACATGGACAGTAACATACCATGAGATGAGTTTTAACAAATGAGAAACAAAAGATAGGAAGATGTGGGCAATACATTTCTTTCTCTTCCTCAGTTCAGCTACAGTTGACCTCTGAACAACGTTGGGGTCAGGGGTACCAATCCACCACACAGCGAAAAATCCATGCATAACTTTTAATTCTTCCAAAACCTAACTACTAACAGTTCATTATTATATGGAAGACTTGCCAATAATATAGTCAATTAACACATATTTTGTATATTGTATGAATTATATATTGTATTCTTATAATAAAGTAAGCTAGAGAAAATGCTGTATTTATTGAAAATCTGTATATTTTAAACACATAGTTCAAACTCATGTTATTCAAGGGTCAACTATAATTGGTTCTGTACAGCATGTCCAGAGATTTCCCACTTAACTAAACAAAAATCTATGTTTTCTATTTGAAGCCATGGCCAGCTTAATAACCACCTTGTATTCACACTGGTTTTCTTTTTTCCATTATTCTCTCATGCCCCCCTTGTATTGCACCCAGCTTAACCTGTACCTCAAAATATGTTGTCCAATGACCTTATAAGATATTACATTACTATACTTCTCTCACATCATTTCCTAAATATATTACAGCTTTTTGCAATTAACTGGGATACTCTGTGGTTTCTCAAAAGAGTTTTGAATGTCCAGTAGAGACCCAGAGTAACTTTGCCTAGAAATTCATAAGCTGCTTTTTAAAAATAGAAATCTCAGTGTGTGAATTCTATGTGTCTATTCTGTTTTAAACCCAGGTAAGAAAAAAGTATGGTAATATGGCAGAGATGTAGGAAGTGGTGTGTCAAATGTAAATACAAAAATGTTGAGTAAAGCAAGAAAGACTTGGTATTAGCTACAGAAATAATGAGGTGATCTTGGAGCACATAATAAATCAAAATTTGAGTGTGGGAATCTATGAATATGATGAAATATAACTTCTATGATTATGGTACATTAAATGGCAAAAGAAGTTTCACGGATTTAATTAATGGCTGTATCAGCTGACTTTAAAATAGGGATATTATCGAAGTGGGATTCACTTAATAATAAGAGCACTTTAAATCTTGATTTAGAGGTCATAGTCAGAGAAGTTAGAGAGATTCAATCTGAAAGGGATTTGATACATGAGAAACTCTCCACTGCTAGATGAGGCCATGTGGCAAGACATATGAGTGGCCTGAAAGAGGTCACTTAGCTAAGAGGAAATGAGGACTTCAGTCCTACATCCACAAGAAACTACATTTGGCAAACAGTTTACATGAGTTTAGAAGTAGATGATGCCACAGAGCCCTAAGCATCGTGGTTGGCATTTGATTTAAGGTTTGTAAGATCTGGAAGAGAGAACTCTCAATCAGGCCACGCTGGACTTCTGACCCACAAAACTGGGGCTAATAAATGGTTGTTGCTTTAAGCCATTAAGTTTATGGTAATTTGTTATGCAGCTAAAGAAAACTAATTAATATATACCTGGAATGGGTCACCTGATAGGTAATTATTGATTCAGTTAAACATAGCTATACAAGTTATTACTAGTAACTATTTTTAAACACAAAATAATGTGTAATTTTAAAAAACCCTTTCCTAAACTATATTTTTATTAATAAGTTAAAATGTCACTACATTAACATATGTTTTTAGGGATGCCTACATGGCTCAGCAGTTGACCATCTGCCTTTGGCTCAGATCGTGATTCCAGGGTCCTGGGATCAAGTCCTGCATCAGGCTACCTGCATGGAGCCTGCTTCTCCCTCTACCTGTGTCTCTGCTTCTTTCTCTGTGTGTGTCTCTCATGAATAAATAAATAAAATTTTAAAACACAAACAAACATGTTTTAATGGTTTTTATTTTAGGATCAATTTTTATTCTACTGTAAGGCAGCATTAGTACTCTGCAAGTTTTCTCTCTTTCCCACTGGCCAATTTTCAACAGTGTTGATAAAAATCCTCCTCCAGATAAATTAACATTTTGCAGGACGCCTGGGTGGCTCAGCAGTTAAGTGTCTGCCTTCTGGCTCAGGTCGTGATCCTGGAGTCCCAGGATGGAGTCCCGCATAGGGTTCCCCGCAGGGAGCCTGCTTCTCCCTCTGCCTGTATCTCTGCCTGTCTCTCTTTGTGTCTCTCATGAACAAATAAAATCTTTAAAAATTAATTAATTAATTAGTTAATTAATTAACATTTTGCCTCTGAACCAGGTCCTCTAGAAGTTATTTCCAAAAGAGAATGATTATTGTCAGCTGTTTGCTATTTGCCCTCATGAGCAAACAGAATAATGATCACATGTTTAAAGGCCACAAGCACAGGAAATACATAAATGTTTTCTGAATTTAAAAAGTCAATTATTTTAATATAGTTTATAAATATACTTTATTTCATTTTCTCTTTATAAATATACTTTATTTCATTTTCTCTCGTACACTGTTACTTCTATATTTATATGATTAAACATAGCATCTCCTTCAGTTATGTCATATAAGAGTTCATTTTATTTCTGCCCCTGCCATTTGTATCTGAACTTCTATGTCATTCAGAAATATAAGGTACTGGTTGAAAAAACATCTTTTCACCTTTATTATTTTCAAATAATTTGAAAAACATACTTTGAATCTCTTGGCTAAAAAACTAGAAAATGAATATAGACAACCCCAGTCACTTGGTCCTTAAATGCTCACTCATATAGGTATCCATTGGGAACATGCAGTAATAACAAGAAAACCCGGAATAGTGACACGCATGATTTTTATTTGCACAATTTCATGCCCTCTGTAGAATCACTTGCTTTGTTACATGGTGAGAAGACAAAGCAACAAAATGCTAACTAACATCTTTCACTGTTTCATGTCGATTTGTTTCTTAATTTGAAAATTGCATTTAAATTTCTACCAAACCTACCTTAGGCAAACATTCCTTCAAGGAAAGAACGGCATTTGTGCAATGAACTGTTATACTAGCATGAAAAGCATTCCTTATGAAAAGACAAATAAGTGATAACAAAGAATTCCCATATCCTTCACTTAACACTTTTAACTATGAGTATCATTATAGTGAATAAGAGAATAATAAAAGATTTATAACAAATGGAACTGATAAAAATCAACTAAAGATGTTCGTATTCTACATAATAAGAGATAAACGTGATAATTTTGTGAATTAAAGATTGAAGTTTACAGGATTTACTCAGAAAACAGAAACTCTCTGGAAAAAAACTATCTGCACTGGTAACAGTTTATTTCAAAGATTTAGCAAATATGCTAGTCTTCATGATGCTAAAATAAATAGTTTAACTATAAGTGCTGAAAGACAGGCAATACAAACTTTTTAAAAAGATTTTATTTACTTATTTATTTGAGAGAGAGACAGCACGAGCAGGCGAGGAGGAGCAGAGGGAAAAGGACAAGCAGGCTCTGTGCTGAGTGTGGAGCCTGGCACAGGGCTCTTGCCCATCATCCTGAATCATGACCTGTGCTTAAAACAAGAGTCAGATGCCTAACCAACTGAGCCACTCATGCATCTCAGGCAATAAAAACTTTCAAATAAAAGTTTTGGTTTCAATTGTTAAAAAGAAAAAATATATAAGTCTGACAATCATAATTTACATAAAACTTCATATTCAAGAAGATAGTGGAGCTTGTTTTAATTTGACAAGCAAGCTGCATAAATTATCTCTAATAAATCAGTAATAACATTTATTCACAATGAATCAATATATTTACTACAAAGACACCCTTCTTTATGAAAAACTGTGTAGGGATCCCTGGGTGGCGCAGTGGTTTGGCGCCTGCCTTTGGCCCAGGACGCGATCCTGGAGACCCGGGATCGAGTCCCACGTCGGGCTCCCGGTGCATGGAGCCTGCTTCTCCCTCTGCCTGTGTCTCTGCCTCTCTCTCTCTCTGTGACTATCATAAAAAAAAAAAAAAAATTAAAAAAAAAAGAAAAACTGTGTATATGTGGGTGCATATACAGGACAAATATGCACAAAGATTTTGTGTGTACAGCATATTCATTTTAGTGTTACCATGTGCCCGAAGAGATAGTTCCATGTATTAAGTTTAGATCATAAAATAAAATTAATTTTTAATTAAATTATTTTTTAAAATGTCTAAACTATGCCACAGAAATGGTCCAGCAGCTTCTATTAAAAACCGAAGCAAAGAATAGAAAATAAAAAAGAAAAATAAATATTAGATGTTAAAAAAAAAACATTAAAAAAAAAACCTTAATTTCCCAGTGAAAAAGATGCTCTGGGCAGAAAGAAAATGACTAAAATATCAAAATAGAAAATTAGAAAATGGTTTGTTTAATAAAACAGGCCAGCTCTTAATAAAAATCTACTATACTTCCTAGAATACTTTGATGATATGAAAATGATGAGTAAGTTATTTTTCAAGTGTGATGTATCTAGGAAATAGATCAGCGAAACAAAAAGAGTAATATCATCACAGCATACAAACAGAAAATTCACATATAGAAGGAAAAAATCACAGTTTACATTGCATTCATGTTTAAAATCAAACATCACTTTTTCACATTCTGAAGATTCCCCCCACCCCCCAAATATGGAAAGAAAAACAAGCCAGGGCTTTAATATAATATTTTTTTTCCAACCTGGAACAGCTGCAAAAAACAAATCTTGCTGGAGATAAGCTTGGTTATAAATATCAACATTCCCTTTAAATAAGGGAGTCCAGTTTTCATACCATCTGCCTCTTTCTAAAAGGGAAAAAAAAACATGAAAATCATAAACTAGGACATCCTCTTTCAAATAAGGCATTTAAAAATGAATGTAGTAAAAAGGCTATGAACTGCTCTGAGCCCCTGCCTTTAAACTTACCCTGTTTAGCTCAGATCAGAAAACAGGATTTCATGAAAGTAAGCAACTCTTAGTCTATGAATAAAGTCCCTAAAGCAATTAATAAAGAAAAAAATCTTCTCAAACTTGTTCACATTTATTAGCCATGATCATGATTTCTGATGGGACCACATTTCTCCATAATGCATCATACTCCTTACTGTTCATTTTTTAACTACATTTGTCACTTTAGTTACCTCTACTTTTTCCAAAACCTTTCTACAGCCTGTTCCAAAGACTTTCATGTTATCTTTTCTATACAAAAATCTAGTTACTAACAGAACTGGACTTTTCTTTTAATACAGATTCTATCCTTTGCAGAAATCTTTCCAATGCCTCTCTCAACACAGTGGTCTTTTTATACGCAAGTTTGAATTTTATCTTAAAACCGTCTTTCTTCTTTTGCCCTTAATTATTTTTCATTCTTTGTTAATGACCTTGTGATTGAACATTTTAATTTTTCACTGTACCACATCATTACTACTTCAATAATGAAGTCCATAAACCATATCCATTATTTAACTCCTTAAAGCATTCACAAGAGAGAATTAATGAAAGATGGCCTACCAAATAGAGCGGTTCAGAGTGGTCTACTGGAGATGCATACATAAAGGAAGATCCTGTATAGCAATACTAAGATCGCTTAAGAGAGAGTAGAAGAACCCCAAGACACAGAGAAATGGTGTCCTGTATTCTAACAATATATGTAAATGTTTAGTCAATTCCTGGAATTACAGTGGTAGGATTCTGAAAAGCTCCTGTAACAAAAGCACCTAGGGAGCCCCGGCATAATTCAATCTCATATTTATTCTTGCCCTTCCTCTTTTTTCTCATGCACACATAAAGACACACCAATAGAGCTGAACAAAGAGAGCAAAATTGAATCTTCAACCATGAGCATTTGCAGTTATTTTAAGGTGCTAAGACCACACTTTAATGTGTCCTTCATAGGAAAAATATGTCCGAAGACTTTTTTTTCTTTTTTTCCAATTCACTTTCCTTCCATTTTAGCCACAGACCACCCAGGTCTGTAATTATACAAAACAAAGTTCTTTTACAAATGGCAAATGACATTTAATTGCTTTCTTGGAATGCTGCATCTTCAGTGTGTAAGGAGGGAGGAAAGGGAGAGATGTCTTCAAGATAATGGTCAATAATATTTAATCTCAAATTAATTATTTAAAATAAATGACAATCAATATTTCATCCTTTTCATGATTTGATGTAAGCACTATAAAACAATAGGAATAATTAGACTATCAATGTTGCAACAGAAAAGTTGTTTTTCCTTAGTCTATCAACTATTTGAAAATATTAAAAAGGCTTTTTAGTATCAAATTTACTCTGTTTATTTTCTGAATTCCCTCCATTAGAACATAGTACCACAAGAGCAGGGATCTTTGTTTTTATATACTGAAATCCAAAACAATTAGAAAACTGTGGCACATAGTAGACACTCAATACACGTTATTGAGTAAATATTTTTCAGAAGACAGTTGTGTTAACTTAAATCACCCATATTTTATGGTTAGTTATTGTAAAAAGTTAAAAACACCTTGAGGTTTAAAATATAACTATTAATTCTCTATCTCTTATAGGAATATGAGCCTGATAAAAGATGGAGTAACTTTTCTCTATTTTAACTTATTTCCTTTCTGGTTCTATCATTTTTTACTTATTTACCAAACTAAGCTCATTTACCATTTTTAAAATAGGCACAGTAAGAATACCTCTCCCATACAGCTGTTGTGAGCACTCAGTTAAATAGCTAAAGATACAAAGTACTTAACATGGCTCTTCTCACACAGTAAGTGTTCATTAAATGTTATTAGTATCATTACGTCATGCTGTCATGCCGGTTTAATTGGTTACTCACTGTTGAGGTTACCACACAGTCCAAATGGCTTTTATAAACAAAAAACACAACCTGAACTTGATGACCTCACATTCATTTAAAAAGTCAATGAGTTCCTTTATAGTTCAAGGTTCTTAGAGTATGAGAATGGTCTCAGGATATACTATACCTATACTAACCTAATTACATATAAATTATACACTTGTCTGCTACTATTTGATCTCCTATCTTCTATTATCAGCTAAATGGCTTCAACAAAAGTATCCGTGGATTAACTTTTAAGATGCCAAATTACATAGGCTGTTTTATTCTCGGCAAATCTTGGAAATCCTGGATTAAGAGAGTACCACTTTCATGCTTACAGTATATGCACATAATCAGTACTCAAAAATACTTTGTAAAATGGTTGGCTTCTAAACAAACAGGCTTAAACACTTCTCTCCAGTTTTAAAACTGATAACTGTATCTCTAAGTTGTACTAAGTTTATATATGTGTGTGTGTATATATATATATATATATATATATATAAAGTTAATATACCTATATCGATATCTGTATGTATCTATATTCCCACTACATGCATTGAGCAGGCCAGTATGGGTCCCTAGGGAAGTACCCTGCTATTAGATAAAACTGGTTCTGTCATCCAGGCCTCAAAACTTTAATTTGCAATAATAAATGTAGCTCCCAAATATCTTAACCATGGGTCTAATACACCACAGCAAACAAGAAACATGATTTTGAAATATCCTTTAAATTATAGAACATTCCAAACCATGTCTTCTAAAACCTTTAAGAAAAATATCACAAGTATTCCAATCATTTCTCTATCTTCTCTTCAAAAATTAAACTTCACTGTCACATTACACTACTTTATTTGAAAGTGTATCATAAAAGAAGGATTTTACAAAAGCACTGGATAACTACCTCACTAATTTTAGAAATTTGTATTCCCTCTGTTATGAAATGATTGGGTCCTTATTATCACATTAACCAAAATTCTGGGGCTGGAGCTAGATTATATCTCATGAGTCCCTCTAATGGAAGTAGTATACCCAAAAGTCTTTTCAAGTGTACATTTTGAATTATTATTGAACTCTAAACAATTTAAAGAAAAAGCAACTGAGCTTCCCAAAGCAATTTTTGCAGTAAAATGTATAATCTGATTTTTTTTCAAGTACATAATAACACTTCCCAGCAACTTCTCTGCTCCAACTTGGCGGTATGTCCCATTTGACCCATTACAACTTGCAGGGCTCTCCTAAAGTCTTCCACCCACCTTCATTTTATTCTAGGCACATGAGCTGGTTCCCCAAGTCGCAAAGAATATACGGATCACTAGGTAAGAACCGGACACTTACAAGCCTACTCTAACTCACTCTCTCACACACCAACATACACATTTATATACATAACAAACACTCGTAAATCCACACACACATGCTAAGGTCTGAATACTGTTCATGCCATTACCTCTACTATCATCTCAGTGGACTAAGTGTCCTTTTTTCTACCAAGGCCCCCTCGGTGCCCTGGAGTCCACCACTTCCATGTATACACTTTTCCTGCCTTTTTACCCTTTGTTCTGCTCCTTTATCATTTCTCTGTCATTGCCTTCGTCTGGAGTCTCACCAGCATTACTGCATTAGTATCATAATTGGTTTTGCTGTCTCAGGTCTTGCTCCCCTCAAACCATCCCCCCACACTGCTTCTAGCATAATCTTCCATAAATTAAGTTTAATCAGGAAACTTCCCTGAAGTATATTATATCATTCGGTGTTTCCCTATGTCCTTTAGGATGGAGTTCCAATTTCATAGTTTGATGTGATCTAAACCCTGTTCTCCCTCCAGTCTCTACCTGTCTTAACCCCACACCAACACTGTGCTCTACTTTGAATTACATACAGTTCCCTGAAATTATCACACAACATAACAGCTTACTGCCTTTGCTCATGCTCCTCCCCTCTCTGAAATACTTTCAAGTACTTCTTACCTGGATATCTTCTACTCCTTTAAAACAGTAGAAAGGTATAGCAGTCATTAATTCTACTCACATATCTTCCAATTTTTCTTTCCCTCTGGGTAGAGATGATATTGCATTTCACAGTCCTCGTTTTGAAATTTGTTTTGACCAATAAAACTCTACATGCCAGTACATAATTAACCACTCTCTTCCCATTGCTGCACCTGGATCATGGAAGTACATGAGCCTTCCTATCAACACATTTTGGACATGTAATCTGTATGAGAAACAAACATTTGTTGTGTAAAGACATTGAATTGGGATGTTTGTTCCTACAGCATAACCTAGGCTATTCCAACTGATCAATAAAAATAAAAATAAAAAGTTATCTTTTTAAAGAAGCCTTCCATAAGCCCAACACACTCTGACTCAAATGCTATTTCCTCTCCGAGTGATGACAGCAAGGTATTCATACTCTTATCACAACACTACAGAGTAGTGAGATGGCTGCTGTGACCCCCCACCGCCCTTCAAAAGGTATTTCTGAGGACAGGACCTGTGTATTTCATCCCTACATCATCAAGGCAGCTCTCAGGCAAACAGGCTTCAGCAATGGAATGTGGAAGGGCCCATCGGGAGACCCACCTCAAAATGCCCAGAGGCCCTAACTGACCGATGGGATACTTACAATTAGGCACAGAGACCAGAAAAGAGAAGTCCATCCGATGGCATACCTCCTCCCCTTCCCCCTTTAAAAAGAGCCTCTTTGCAGGCAACCTCACCTCTGCTGTTCTGCTCACCACTCCCTTTCAGTGTATTCAATAAACGTCTGGCTCCTTTGTTCTGCCCCAGGTGATTCTTTCACCTCCTGTGCCATGACTTCATCACCTCCATCAGATGGAGACACACTCCATTTAGACACCACATGTGTGGTCACCAATCAGCCTCATGGTTAAATGCTTAAAAAATGTTTGCTATATTAACTAGTGGTTCATTCATTCGCTCATCAGGGACCAAGGATGACTCCAGTTGCTAGAGATGGAGTAAAAGAGAACAAACAAATACACCTGCCCTCATAGGAACCAATACTCTTGTGAAGAATAATGTCATAAGCAACACAACTAAGTATTAAATATCCAGTTTATTATATCGTATTAAATGCAGAGTAGAAAATAGAGAGCAGGGATATTTGGGTGGTGACCAGGTAAGACCTCATTTAGACAGTGATCTTCATAATAAAGACCCAAAAGAAAGTAAATAAATTGGCTATGCAGATACCTAGGGAAGAGTAATTCAATAGAGGGAATAGTATAAAAACCCTGAGATGGGAACACGTCTGGTATGTTCAAAGAACAACACAGGAGCCAGTATGGCTGAGCAAGTGAGTGATTAGAGATGAGATTAGAGCAGTAACAAGAAACCATCTCTTGCAGAGACCTATAGGCCAGTTTAAGAGCTTTAGCTTTTATCTTGAGTGAAAGAGAGAGCCATTGAGTGAAAGAGTTCTGAGCAGAGGAAGAGGTGGAAGAGGAGAGCAGAAGATAAGGTCAGAGATGTAATGGGGGCTCATATGCTTTGATTGGATAACATATTTTCTCTTCCCACAAAACAGGTGAAATGCAAATATACCCATTAATCAAGAAAGATTAAAAGTGACATTGAATGACATTTTATGATGATCCTAATCTGTTCATTACTTACTGTATAGGGACATTGATTATAATCTATGTATAATTACCAAAATATAGTGATGTACCAAAGTATCATAGTGTATCAAACATAAGAGAGATGAAGTATTTTATGGAGGACCAAATCCTAATAGACAACTAATAATACTAAACGATTTAAACAATAAGTCAGATATAGATTTATAGCTCTTCAGACCTTGCTTTACTTACTTGGATTTGCCCAAATGCCACAAAACAAATGTAAGTAAAAACATACCCCCATCTTCCTTAAGAAAGAACCACATTCCAAACTCAAGTTCACTGCCAGAAGCAAACAAACCAAAACAAGAAAAACAAGTGAGAGAAAACAAACCACAAGTCAAAACACCTTTTGCCAAATGTTAAATCAAATAAACACACCTTGTGCTGTGTCCTTGATGCTGCCAAGTCTGAACTCTGGAGAGCTGCCAAGGGGTAAGATGTTTCCAAAGGCAAGATCTTTACTGAGGAAGCTGCGCTTGCATTCCTGGCAAATTCAATTCCAGATACCAATAACAATGCTCTTGGTTGCTTTTTCTTACTGGAATTCGAAATAGAGTATATGGAAACATTAAAAATGGATGACCTCCAGTGCCCTAATACCCACAAAATAAAATCACTGCGGTAGCATTTTCCAAGAGGTGTTTCTGGGTTTGCTAAGTCTGTTCTATATTCAATTGAATTAAGTTTCTTTGGTCAAATATACTCAGAAAATGTTGTATACTGTGTCCCTTTTTCACAACGCACATCTTCAAAAAAAAAAAAAAGATTCTGAGAAATTCTGTACTAAGTCTATTTAATTTACTTAACCCAATGTCTCTGAAATGTATTTAATTAAAGACCCCCTTTCCACTGTAATAAATAGTAACATTATTTCTGCAGATCACACTTCAAGAATAGTTCATTGAATAGTGATTATCTGAAAAGTAGTTAGAGATGTGTTCACATAATTTTAGAGTTGAATATGATATAAAGGGACCAATTTGAATTTGTTCTCTGTTATTGTAATTTATACAGTATTGACCTATAAAATTATTGTATTTATTTAACCTTAAATGTTTAAATATGCTACTTTCTAAACTAAATGCCCATTAAAAAGCAACACAAAAATAATCAAATAATATATGATTTATTCATTTTTTGTTCAGCAACTATTTACTGAATACCTATTATGTGCCAGGCACTGAACCTACCTCTAGCTTTATGTTGCAATTGCTCTTTTATAGATAAGAGTATCAAGTTTAAATGGTTCTTAACCACTTTCTCATAATAATAACACCAACTCAAAATCTAACCCCAAGCATTTAAGAACACAAGTTTCACTAATTTTAATCATATTGTTAAAAATAGCTTGCAATCTTTAGGCTGTTTTTAAGTAGTGATAATAATCCAGCTCAAGCATGATAATACGAAAGCATAGTCTTTTTAAAAAATGATGCTGCAGAAGAATAAAATGGAAGTCTTATGTGGAAAAAAAAAGGCAAAAAGACAAATTAAATTTCCTTACTCTCTACAGTCCACTGCCAGTCCTTGAAACAGGCAGAGTGACTTTCCTTTAGGAGCTCAGCTGCCTTGATGCGAACACTTTGCTAAGGGCAAAAGGCAATCTTAGCCTGACCCCCAGGATCCTGTAAGTCCATTTTAATATATAAAAATTTCTTTGGAAACTTCCTTCATCTCTACGTCCTCGCAGGATACATGTTAGCAATCATCCCCCAAGTATATGACCCAATGATATACACTGGAAGGGTCTCATGACTAAGATTTTATTAGATAGTAATAAATGACCTTTTCCCAAACAAGAGCTAGCCCCCTCAAGGTCCTGGAAATGTTGCTTCCAAAGTTCCTTAGAGACTTATGCCATCCCTAACCAACTCTCATCTTGAAAATTGGGATATAGTTGGCCACTGCTCATGACCCCAGTGCAGCTATTTCTGCCCAAAGGTCCTAACCTTGTGCTTTAATAAAATCACCTTTTTGGACCAAAGATGTCTCAAGAATTCTTTCTTGTCTGTCGGGTCCAAATCTTAACATCTTTCCTACATCAAAGTATTGTTTCATACAATACACAAAAATTAACTCAACTCAAATGAATCATAGACTTAGAAGTAAATACTGAAATTTAAAAATTCTTAGAAGAAAACAGAGGAGTAAAACTTCGTGACCTTGGGTCAGGCAACAGTTTCTTAGAAACAACGCAAAACATACAAGCCACTATGCAAAAAATAGGTATATTGCACTTCATTAGAAGAAAGAAAAACTTCTGTGCTCCAAAGTACATGACCAACAAAGTGAAACGACAACCCACAGGAAAGGAGAAAATATTTGCAAATCATATATCCAATATGGGACTTACACCCAGAATAATGAAGAACTCTTACAACTCAACAGTAAAAATGCAAATAATCCAATTTTTAGAAGGGCCAAGGATTAAACAGAGATTTCTTCAAAGAATAAAAACAAATTGCCAACAAGCACATGCAAAGATGCTAAATTTCATTAGTCACTAGCGAAATTCAAATCAAAACTACTTCACTAGACAGACAATATAAAGTGTCAGTGAGGATTAAGGGAAACTAGAACCTTCACACACTGCTGGTGGAAAAGTATAATGATGCACAGCCATCTTCAAAACCATTTGGCAGTTCCCCCCAAAAAACATAAAGTAAATCATATGACCCAGCAACTCCAATATTTACCCAGGAGAAATGAAAACATATGTCCACATAAAAACTTGTAGATGGATGTTCATACCAGCATTATTCTTACAGCCCAAAAGTGGAAACAATCCATGATGAATAGATAAGGAAAAGTTATATAACCATACAACGGAATATTATTCCACCATAAAAAGAAATGAAATCTTGATACGTGTTACACCATGGGTGAACCTTGAAAACATTATGCTAAGTGAAAGAAGCCAGGCACAAAACTCCAGTTAATACATCATTCCTCTTCTTCTCTTTATATGAAATGTCCAGAATGAGAAAATCTACAGAGATAGAAAATAGATTAACAGTTATGTAAGGCTGAGAGTGAGAGTGGAAGAGATGGGACATGACTGATAATGGGTACAGGATTTCTTTTTTGAGCTTATCAAAACATTCTAGAATTACATAGTGGGGATAGTTGTACAACTATGTAAATATGCTACAAAACTACTGAATTGCACACTCTGAAGTAATAAACGTAATGGTTGTGAAATACATTTCAATAAAGCTGTTATTATGAGAGTCACAAATAATAAATATATTTATAGTCCTTAATCTAAAATGTTTGGTCCAGTTGTGTCTTGAAGGTTTTTAGATTCCAGAGAGGGAATGTGTCCCGTTTACTATAATTATGTAACTCTCCTGGAGCAAAGCAGGATCAGTATATTAGTAGTTCATAACAAAATCTTATCACTATTGACACTGACTAGGAAAGTAAACAACACTACATAAATAGCCCCACGTCATTTTAAATATGGTTATGCCACAACTGAGTTTATGCAAAACTTGGAGAAAAACTTATTTTGCAGAACTTTTTTTTATTTTTTCAGAACATTAGGGTTTTGAAAATATGACTAATGGGTGTTGGGCCCTTATTAATGATGACGATTAATATTAGCAACAATAATCTTATCAGCAGTCCCCATTTACTGTGCTTTGTATGTCATACATATGATCAGAAAGAAATTCTCATAACATGCCTATGGGATAAGTACAATTCACTCCAACTGGGAAAGATGAGTTTCCTAATGATTAAGTGACTTTTCCAGGCACACACAGTTAACAAAGAAAAGGGCAGAAATTTGAATGCAAATCTATCTGATCACAGAGCACACTGGCTTTCTTCTACCGTGCAGAGTATGTTCAGATAATCCCTCTGAGATGTAGACTTCAAATCTATAAAATGGAGTAAAGAACACTTTTATATATATCACAGATTATTGTAAGGATGAAATAAGATCATTATTATGAAAACAATGTAGCAAATATAAAGGTCCATGTAAGTGTGAGACAATATTACCTGGAAAACTACTTTTATTACTATATCTAAATCAATGTTTATAGTGAGATATAGTTTTAGTCAGATTCTTTACAGGTGTTCAAAATAAATATGCTTATTTTATCAGAAGAAATGCCAAGCATTAAATATTGTTTTTTAAATATCTGAGAAAAGAAAATCCAAATGTTCAAGTAGTCCATAATTAAACATCTATCTCTAGTTTTTTTGTTTTGTTCTTTAAATATTTTATTTATTTATTCATGAGAGACATAGAGAGAGAGAGGCAGAGACACAGGCAGAGGGAGAAGCAGGCTTCCTGCGGGGAGCCTGATGCAGGACTGGATCCCAGGACCCCAGGGTCACAACCTGAGTCAAAGGCAGATCTCAACCACTGAGCCATCCAGGCACCCCACTTCTAGTTTTAAAAAGGTTTTATAAGCCACATATAAAACTGGAACAGTGTGCAAACATACATTGTTTGATTTTAAGGTAGTTCTGTGTACCCAGGAGAGGCCAGATTATTATTATTATTATTTGCTTTACAGGCAACTTCTTAATATTTTGAAAACTTAAAATTATTTGATTTTATTTAAAAGCCTGCTCACAAAATTATTTGATTTTATTTAAAAGCCTGCTCACAAAATTTACATACCATATAAATTATTAGGATAATTAGGGGATTGTGTATATATCCTCCCTCAAGGAAACTTTTATTACAAATGGGACATAGGGGGTATAGCCCAATGCTACTTTTGTTCTGTGATGGTATATTCCTAACATTAAAAAAAAAATTTAGAAAGTGGTGGATTTGAAAAGTTTAAGAGCCATTATTTTAAGATACTGATCCAATTACATTGGCTTCATAGCATGAAAATCTAAAATGGATCCTTACTGCCTATAGATGAAAATCACTTTGTGTGGCATATAACAGCCTTCTCAGCCTGGGCCAGCAGGTCTTTATTGCCTCAACTCCAGTCACTTTTCTTCAAATTGTGTTCTAGCCACTGAATTTCTTTCATTTCCCAACTATGTGACCCTACTGGCAGCTTAGCAGCTTTACAGATCTCATTCTCTTTGCCTTGATGTTACCTTAGCCCCAGCCTCATCTACCTTAAATTCACAGGCATCCTTCAAAACCTCATTTCAAAGCCACTGTCTCTATATAATTCACCTATAACTGTACCTGCCAAACAAATCTTTGTTAATTAACTGATTGATAACCTAACTTACCTATTGATACAGTACATGCTTATCTCTATAAGCACATAAATTTTTGGCATACAAGAGTAAAACATTGCTATTTCTAATAAGACTGTAATAGCTAACTGAATGTGTTTGGAAATGAAATTCTAAAATCTTTACATGAATATGTTTCATTTAAGGCACAGAGATGAAAAAGTGAAATTCTGGATGATTAAATATGAAGAATAATGGACTTGTTTTTAACGCCGGTCCATAGAAGACCAAAGAAATGCTGGGATAGATAGAACACCAAAGGGCAATTACTTAGTAAATTTGGCTACCTTGAAATAATAAGAAAATTCCAATCTATATAAATCCAAAGTTTATGGTTTAAAGTTTATAGGGCAGGAGTTGCAAACTTTTCCTGTAAAAGGCCAGATCATAAATATTTACGCTTTGAAGGTCAAGAGGAAAAATCAAATTATAACTGTGTCACAACAATCTGTAGTGCTCTGAGCCATGAAAAGCAATACAGCAACACATCTGCATATCTGCTGCAATCATTCAATTCTGCTGTTTTAGCACCACATATGCTATGTCAATAAATGGGTAGGTGTGTTCCAATAAAACTTTATTGATAAACAAAATTTGAATTTCATATGTTTACATCACAGAACATTGTTTGTTTTTTCCAACCATTTAAAAACATAAAAACTCTCCATAGGTCATGGACCATACAAAAACAAGCAGTGAGCCAGATTTGGGGAGCCCATGGATCATAGTTTGCGATGAATGATTTAGGTATATTTTAAAATCTGTTCATATTCTTAAATTACCAGGTTTCACTGCCAGCATAAATAAATTGGAAAATCACAAAATGTTATTCAAATCTAGATTGTTGTTGCTGAATTAACTTTTGCATTATACATCTTCTCATACAAGCAGTTTTTTGCATTTGCAATCATTTTTTAACTCGACTTAACAAAATTATTTAGAGCTACATCTATATTCTAGAACCCTAGGATATACCATTAGCTGTTTTTTTTAATATGCCATGACTTTTACATTTATATTATTTCATTTTCTAATAAATTGTTGTAGGTCTTAAGTTCTCCCCCCATCCCCATCCCGAATCCAGAAAAGCAAACAAGGTGTAGTTCAGGGTCTCTTATAAACTTAGGAATGGTTTTCTGTTGTCATCACACAAGAAATACAAATTACATAGATTTAACAACAACAAAAAAAAACAACATAAACAAAAAACTAAAGATGCCGCTCTATTGTCTTCTGATATTTACTGCTACAGAATAGGAGTCTGGGACCAGCCTAATTTTTGTTTCCCGACAGTATATGCTATCTTATTTTCTTTCTAGATATATGAAAAATGTTTTTATCATTATACTAATTTGAAATTTTTTTGATATTGTGTCTCTTTGAGTTGTCACATTTTATACGTTCTTTCTGCATCTATATGCCTTTTTTAACTCAGAAAAGTTTTGTTTTCTGTTACCTCCTTGCTTTTTTTTTTTTTTTTTTTTTCCAAAATCTGTGTACTCTTCTTTAGGAACAGTTACCTATATACCAGTCTCTCTTCTTCAGAAACTCCAAATATTCACATAATAGGCTTCATTCTTCTTCCTCTTTATATCACATTTCTGTTCATGAATTCAATATTTACAGAGAACTTTCGAGTCTATTTTCCACACTGATTAAACTTTCTGCAATAATACCAATTCTGTTTTTTACTGCCCCAAATATGGAATTTTTAATATGTCATTGTGGGAGGCAGAAAAATATGCCCCTCAAAGATGTCCTGTCCAGGTCCTGATTCCCTAACCTGTGAATATGTGATTACCTGTGAGGATCACATGGCAAAAGGGACTTTATACATGTGATTAAAATAAAGAACCTCAAAATGGAGATATTATCATGAATTATACCTGTTGGTCTTTAAAAGTGGATCTTTTCCTGCTATGGTCCGAATAGGATTTGACTACAAAAAAATACAGAGATGGAACGTTACAGGCTTTGAAGGTGAAGGAAGGGGGCCATAAACCAAGGAATGCGAGCATCCCCCAGCAGCAGGAAGGGGGGAGGAAACATCCCCTTCTGGAGCCTCCAGAAAGGAATGCACCCCTCCTAACACCCTGATTTCCACCCAGTGAGACCTATGTCAGACTTCCAAACTACAGATCTGTAAGATGATGAATCTGTGGTTTTTAAAGTCGCTAAATTTGTGGCAGTTTGGTAAAGCAGGAATATAAAACTAATACAGTTCATTTTTAGTTTTTTCGTCTTTTTGTTTTATCTTATCTTCTTATTGTTGCTTAATCATGGTCTCTTCTTTTTATATGGAGTTCTCCTGTCCATAGAGGCCATGAATTCTTGCATGTGTTAGATGTCAAACAATTCCCTCAAATGTTCTTATTTAGCTTAAAACTCTTGATTTTCACAGGTATGCCACTGAATCTTCTGATTACATTTTCTTTGGAGCTGTAGGATTTTAGGGTTCCACTTTATTATCCAGAATATTTGGGCATTGAGAGAGACTATACAGATCATTTCTACGTAGCCCAGTGTTTTCCAAATGTAAGTATGTATGTATGGGGGGTGGAGATGTTGTGGAGAGAAGAGGCAGAGAATGGACACCTAGGAAATGACAAAATGGAATCAGAAACTGGGTCTTTTTAAAATTATACCTTTCCATCCTGAAAAAAAAACAGATATGCCCCTGCCCAGAGACATTCAGTGCTATATTGAACCACTGTGAATAATGAGAATGTGTTAAAATGCTCAAGCACATTCTTCATAAAAATGGAAGAATATCACAAATTTTCAAATATGTATATCCACATAAAAGGAACTTGATGCCTGGAACATTGTAACTACCCTCCCTCAAAATAACGTATCTACTGCTGGTGACAAGTCTAAGACTTTCAGACCTGTGCACCTTCTACCTAGGGTAGGTTATAAACTGTCATCCACAAGTAGGATTTTGTCACAGGTATCCACACAATTTGTTATTCTACATCCTGCAATATTTGGATATTTTTAATATCTAAAGTATGTTAAAATGTTTTTTGGGTTAAACCACCTTCCTTTTGTCTTTGCCAAAATTTTAAGTTGTTCAATTAATTAGACTGCACCTACACCACCACATAATACTACTATGGAAGAACTAAGCTTCTTTGTATTCTTGTTGTCATTCTCCATGTTCAGTGGTTTGAAAACCATGAAATTGATAAGATCCTCTCACTTATGGAACTGCCTCCACTTTCTGATTCAACAAAACAGAATTTATTAAGCCTCTGAGTAGAATATTTGTCTTTCTATCATTATTTAACATTTCCACATTAAGAAGCTAGGAAATCATCTTTTCTTTTTCATGAAAATCCATACCTATTTCACTCCTTCATTGCAAAGATACTTAACAGGTGCGTATGAAACAGGTGTGAAAAGATTTAGCTCTAGGATTCTGATCCTTATCTGTTCATTAGAAATGTCTTGAGGATATCAAATATTATAAAATATGTATCACTATTTTCCATATTGTTTTAGACATTCTGGAAGAATGCCAAAAAATTATAATTTTTCTTGGCAATATTTTTATTAAAACCTACACACCTAAAGCTAAATCTATTGATATCAAAAATACGAATACAGAGGAATAAAGATGAGTGGGAAACCTGGCCTAGCCACACGTTTCCATGTGGAGGACTTCCACTGGAACAGTGATTCTCAAAGGAGATGTTTTTGGCATTGGGAGTGGGGGAAGAAAATTCTTCATTGAGCTGGACCTCTACATTACACAGGGCCCCCATTGCCAGTAGCTTTTAAACATATAGTAATAATCTGAAAACACCTCCACTTCTTTCAAATGACCTGAAGGGATGATCCAGGTTGGAAAATCAGAGCACTAGGTTAACAGTCCCGGCCTCAGATCCCACTCCATATTTGCAGCTTCCCAATAGGAGAGTTATCTGACTGGCGGCTGAAATCCATTGGTCCATATTACTCCAACGGGTAGATATTAGCTATTATAACCCTGAAAATACCAGAGGTGTTCCTTCTTTTACTTCACTTTCTGCCCTGGACCATGCATATCGGTAATTCTGCGTAAATGTAACTTTTCAGCAAACTGAAATTTTCTCTCACTGAAGTCTAGGTTCTGAGAAAAAGAAGGGGATGTAGAAATAGGTGGGAAGTACTCATTTTTGGTCTCCTATCCAAAGCATTATGCCTAGTCAGACATTTAGTCATGAAGCTGATATTGTAAATTCCACCTGTCTACAAACTCGAGAAAAAAAGCTATTATCTATTGAGCCCCTAAAAACTTTAACTTCATTAGAATGATTTCCCTAATCAATTTGTCTTCATATGTGCTTCTTATCCAGAAATGGAGTTAAGAAAGGAATAGTTAAATATTAAAGAGTTCAAATAAAATTATAAATGCTAATAAAGAAAACAAGCACTCCTATATACTCTTATGTTTATTACAAAAGCAATAAATGTTTTCTCTTTTCAATGTCTCCCTATCTAATGATAATATCTACTAGATACCCACTTTTATTGGTAAATCTAGGTAAGGAAACCTAGGTGAAGGAAACTTCAGCAAACAAAGTAACTATTTATAGCCTTTTATTTAAATATAGAAATCAGGAAAGGAACCACAGTGCAACCACAATATATCTTAGCCACAGGAAAATTAAAATAGTATAAAAGATAACTCACTTAATTTGAAGAAAAGAGACTTAGGAGTCAGGTCATAGTATTCAACTGGAATATCCTAAAAATAATCAGCTTTTCTTTGTCCAAAATGGACTTTTAGGGCAGCCCGGCTGGCTCAGTGGTTCAGCACCGCTTTCAGCCCAGGGTGTGATCCTGGAGACCAGGGATCGAGACCCGCATCGGGCTCCCTGCATGGAGCCTACTTCTCCCTCTGCCTGTGTCTCTGCCCCTTCTCTCTCTTTCTGTGCTTTTCATGAATAAATGAATAAAATCTTTTTTAAAAATGGACTTTTATAGAAAAGATAATTTATGTATCGAATGTTTATCTCAAAATTACAGTTTCACATTTTCTCAAAATATTTGACAATAATTTCTCTTTCCACACGCTTAAATGTAAGAATATCCTTTAAGAGAATGACCAAAGTGCATTTGAAAAAAATTATAGTTTACATGGTTTTGAAAAGACAGCAAAAATTTATCGAGCACTACTAGTTCTTGCTTATTAAATAGTTAAAAAAAAAAGGAGGGGGTGGTGGGATTGACTTAAAATCTTGAATTAAACTTATGGTAAAATGCATTGTGGAAGAAAGGAAAAAGACCCATTCTGTTCCCAGCTATGTACTCAGTCTCTCTCTGGGTCGAGGCAATGGGGAGAGTGATTTCTTTATCCCTCAGGAAGTTGATCCAAAACAGGATCTTAATCCAGGACCACTTAATGCTTCAAACTGTGTCTTTTTCTCAGGGGGGAGTCATCAGCTTTCCTTGTCTTCTCAAGGTAGTATATGACACCAGAAAGGTCATTCATTTTTGGATCTGAAGGTCATCTTTCCCAATCCTTGCAGGCTAGGTACATACTTTGAAAAACCTAGCGATGTCAATGGGGGGGGGGGGAAAGTGTCGTGCAAGACATTTACGGTGCTACGTAACCAGAACTATCAGAGAATCAATAACAAATAAAGGAGTTTCTTCCCCAATTCTAAATAGCCCAACGATAAGTCACAAGGGAAGTGCGAAAATACTTTAATCTGAATCATCATACTTCTTTGTTGTCTACAAATTCAGATCATACAGACCAAAAGATAAAGTGTAACCAATAATACTTCACATCTGTGTAGATCATTACTAATATGTTCATGATCAATTATCCCTCCTTACTTTTTTAGGAACAAAGGGCACAGTAGCCCCACTTTATAGATGAGAATACAGTTAGGAAGGTTATTGCCCAAGGACAAATATTTCCTAACCCTGCCAGGTTTCTAACTTCTAGGCCCGAAGTCCTCCCCTGCCTTATCAAGCAGCACAAGCTTCCTTCCTTCTTGGGGATTTACACAGTAAGCCTAGCAGAAGGAAGTCAAAGCAGATTTTTAGCTCCTTTTGTGTTTTCTCTCTGCAATGTTTGTTCTGCTGAATCATTTGGGCCCAACTGATAGGAGCCAGGAGATCTCAAGGGGTTATCATCTGTAGTCACCAGCTCACAGTTAATCATTAAATGTGGGTCAATGGAGCAAAGGGGCTGTAGGCGCTGAGTATCACCCACTTTTCCACAGAAGGGTCAAGAAAGGGAGGTCATGGACTGGGGGGACCTGTCCAAACCTGAGTTGCTTCAACTTGTTGAGCTTGCCCCCTGAGCTCAAACGGGCAGCAGCAGAAAAAAAAAAAAAAAAAAGAATTCTAGGTCCAAGAAAGCAGATGTCCGCACCTCCTGTTCCGGGCCATGCACAGGGACACCGACACTGTGGGTTCAGGGATGCACCAAGCAGCAGGCAAAGATGCCCACCCCATCCCACCCCACCGCTTCCTTTCACCTAAAGCCACCCATCACGCTGCCTGAGGCTTTTCCCTGCAAATGTGTTGGTTTGCAGATACTTATTAGGAAGGAAAAGCGGAGGGAGAAAAAAAAAAAAAGTAAGGAGACGGGGGGAACACGGAGGAGGGAGCAAGCACTACATACACACCCGCAGCGCTGGGCAGCGCGAGAAACGACAGCGAGGTAAGTGACAGCACGAGGGAGCCAATCCCAGGCCCCGTGGGGGAGTAGGCGGGGCTAAAATGTCCAGGGCCCCGCGCTGCCGCCGGACACGCTGGCAGGGCGGGAACCGTGCGTTGCTAAGCAACAGCGGCGGCCACGCCCCCCACCGCCTCTCCTCTGCACCCCCCCTCCCGCGAGCGTCCCGAACGCAGGAAGGGGTCCCTAAGTTAGCACCGTACCTCCTGCGTTTCCCGGGCCTCGGGTTCCCCCCCACGCAGCCCCGTTCCAGAACCTCCGCGCACGCGGCCCGCCCGAGGGCCGCTCTCAGGGGGCGGGACGAGCCTTCCTCAAGGCCTGTGGGGGACCCGCGAGCGGGGGGGGGCTCGCTGAGGACGTGCGGCCGCTTCCAGGCCTGGACGCTCCCGCCCCGCACCCCGCCATCCCGCCCCGGGCTTCCCTGGCAGGGCCTCCCCCTCCGGCCCCCCTCGCCGTCGCCGGACACACACACCTCAGCTCAGCCGAGGCGCCCGGGGCGGACAAAGTTGGCGTCCGGCGGCGGAGGTTGCTGTCCACGGTGCTGTCACTCAGAGGAGGGGCGGGACCAGCGGGCCGCGCGGCCCTACTCCCAAGGGGCGGTGCGGGAGGGGGCGGGGCCCGGCGGAAGGGGCGGGGCCTGGCGGCGGCCGCGCGCGCTGATTGGCCAGCGTGTCTCCCGCCGCCGCCGCCGCGGGTCCCGACCGCCCACAAGCGCGGGCTCTTGGAGCCCCGACCCCGGACCCACGAGGCGACCCCAAGGAATTGGAAGGAAGAACGAAGGGCTGTGACTTGTTTTATAGGCAGAAAACACACGCAGAAATGCGTAATTTCGCTGTTGAAGCCTGGCCACCCGACACGCGCGTGCACGCACTCGGCATCCGCGCTCCCCGGGGGAGCATCCCTGGGAGGAGGCATCGGACACCCCTGAAAACCGCGGGGGGGGGCGCTGAAGTCTCTCACCCGAGGTCCGGCAATTAGCGCAACGGGACCCACAACTTGGATGGGGATGAGCTGCCGAGCCAGAGAGTTTTGGGCAAGGGAATGAGTCACACCTTCGCCCAGGTGCCCCTCCCGACCCCCAAGGAGAGCTCCAGGTGCCCGGGACCTCTGGACGATGGGGCGGGGCGCGGGGAGGCTGCATGGATTCATCCTCCAGCCACTGCAAAAGTGTCTGCGCTCATCATCGTTATTATTTTTATTTTTAAGACTGTGGTCCATCAAATTTAAAATTCTTTCCAAATTTTTTTTTTTTTTTTTTTTTTTTTTTTTTTTTTTTTTTTTTTTAATGAGAGACACAGGCAGAGGGAGAAGCAGGTTCCATGCAGGGAGCCCGACATGGGACTCGATTCCGGGACCCCGGGGTCACGGCCTGGGTGGAAGGGAGGCGCTGAATCGCTCAGCCACCCTGGGCGGCCCCTCTTTCCAAAAAAAAAAAAAATATATATATATATATATATATATATATATATATATATATATATATATAATGTTCTAATTTAATTCTCAGTGTTTCTCTTGCTCCAGTGTCAAGTCATTTTCCTGTATGTAGGGCCAGCGCTTTGGACAAAAAAAAAAAAAAAAAACACCCCCCCCCCAAAAAAAAAGGAAAAAACCGGCCCTGAGAAAGGAACTAGCACGCAGAATGCAGAAGGATTGAGACATGGGTAAATAGAGACCCAGCTAGAAGGTCTCTGAAATCTCTCAGGGTATCAGGGCCAGGAATTGAATCCAAAATGAGATTTTATTTTATTTTCTCCTCCATCATTTGCTGGTCTCCAGTCTCTGCCCCAGAAATAGAGGTGGAGTTCAAGGAGGGTATCTTAACACTCTTAACCAGATTTGTATACACGAGGTTTTTTAAAATAGTGCAACCCTTTTCCTTCTTTTTTTTTTTTTAAGATTTTATTTGTTTATTCATGAGAGACCCAGAGAGAGAGGCAGAGACCCAGGCAGAGGGAGAAGCAGGCTCCATGCAGGGAGCCCGACGTGGGACTCGATCCTGGATCTCCAGGATCACGCCCTGGGCTGCAGGCGGGGCTAAACCGCTGGGCCACCCGGGCTGCCCTCGTCCAGAAGTATTGATTTGTTTTGTTTTCCTTTATGATTACAACCGTATCCGATAAGTTAATACACTACTGGGCATTGGTTTAAGATAGAAGGAAAAAGCGTGTGGGATCCCCGGGTGGTTCAGTGGTTTGGCGCCTTCCGCCCAGGTCGTTACCCTGGAGACCTGGGATCGAGTCCCACGTCGGGCTCCCTGCATGGAGCCTGCTTCTCCCTCTGCCTGTGTCTCTGCCACTCTCTCTCTCTCTCTCTCCTCCTCTATCATGAATAAATAAATAAAATATTAATACTTCTGGACGAGAAGTGCATTGAGATTCAATTAAAATATCCAGGGCAAAAAAATAAAATAAAATAAAATAAATAAAAAATAAAATATCCAGGGCAGCCTTGGGTGCCTCAGTGGGTTAGTGCTGCCTTTGGTCCAGGGTGTGACCCCGGGGTCCCAGGATCGAGTCTCACATCGGCCTCCCTGCCCGGAGCCTGCTTCTCCTTCTGTGTCTCTGCCTCTCTCTCTCTCTTTCTCTCAGGAATAAATAAATATAATATTTTTTAAATGTTTAAAATATCCACTATACTATAATAAAATTGTTGGGGGGGGGGGAAACATTCCAATCGCAACTGATTTTATTCTCTTGTCCTGCTGAATTTTCAGATTCTTCTGAAAGCTCACTAACGATGAATACCTCTCCCCAGAATTTCTTGATTTGTATGACTCATGATCACCATTATGTTTCTTTAATCTTTTAAAAATATTTGGTTTTAGACTAAAAAGAAAGAGCTATGATTGTATATTAATAAGCACGTTACATAAATAAATACTCTAAGATTTAAAATAAAAGTGGTGAATTATTTATTTGAATCCTTTTTCAATTGCATATTCAAATAAGTACAGCAAATGCATTTGTTTGAATATTCTCACATATATAAGAGATTATACATTTAAATAAATGTATTGTATGCATGTAAATGTGTAATCATTGAAATAAACACAGCTGTATATTTCCCATATGTATAGCTCCAGATGTTTGAAGCATACATTCAAATTTCTGGAACTCTACACCTTGGTATCTATTTAAACATCCAGTAGAAAATACTGCGCTACAAATCCATAGGAATACACGTCAAAACTCTACCCGCAATGGGGAAATCAGGCCAGAACAATGAATAATGAGTCTCTGTCACTAAGTTTCTTATCTTGAACATTTTCTCATGAGATAGCTTGTCCTGGCAAGTTGTGCTGCAAACACTTTGCTGTTCTGTAAAATGAACACTAGCCACTTCACCCTATACAAATATGACCATTGCAATGTAGTTTTATAGTACTTCTATCCAAATAGTTAAACTCTAAAAAATAATATTTCTAGTTCTCCACTTTGGAGTAGGAGAGTCTCACATTATCCATGCCTCAGTTATTCATTTTTTAACTTATGCTTCTGCTCCAATACATGGAACATATATAATTTGAAATTTCCCCGTAGGCAGAAATATACATTAGAAGAAATAATGAAGTACAAACTAACCTAATATGAAATAAAATGTATCTTAGGGACATTGAATAAGAAGTAAATGGCTTAAAAAAAAAAAAAAGAAGAAGTAAATGGCTTAATGTAAAATTAAAACATCCAGATGTATGTTATGAATATGCTTATTCCTTTGCCATGTAATGACAGACATGCTTTATTTAAATTTGTAGTAGGTTGAAATATAAATTGGAATCTAATAATTACATGTGCTAACACTTTAGATGAATATGCATATAGCTTGAAATTTGGGGGAACCAATATGGATCATTTGCAGAAATTATGGTTCTGTCAAAATATATGATATTCATTAGGCATATTAAAATAAATAGAATATCAAATTATTTGATATTTTTCAGCAGTGCTTTGCCCTTAAATATTAAAGTTTAAATATCGAAATTAGCCCTCTCAGTAGCCAGAAAATGGCTGCTTAGTAGGTCGGCTATGCATATTACTATTTCTGTTCAGTCATCCTAGAATATAGGGAGGTCTTTTTTTTTTTTTAAGATTTATTTATATGAGAGAGTGAGGATGAATAGGAGGGGAGGGGCAGAGAAAGAGGGAGAAGCAGGCTCCCCCCAATCCCAGCAGGGAGCCTGATGTGGGGCTCAATCCCAGAACCTTGAGATCATAACCTGAGTGAAGGCAGACATTTAACCAACTGAGCCACTCAGGTGCCCAACAGGGAGGCATTTAAAGTGCATTTTGTTTAAGACATTTAAAGAAATGACTTTTCATGTGAATTCATTTAAGAAATCCCTGTGATCCCCGAAGTCTTCATTTTTTTCTATTTTAACTGCTGATCTTTATTGATAAAATAGGCTACTATGCAATACACACTCTCAGACGTAAATTTAAGGTTCTGCTTAAAAAAAAAAATATATATATATATATATATATATATATACATGGAAACCTTGCCATATAGCAAAGTAAATGTCTTAATTTTATTTATTTTTTTTTAGTAAATGTCTTTAAACACCAAGATCTTAAAATTATAGCCAAATAAGAAGACCAAGAATAAATTAACTTGTTTATAAAAATAATTAATCAAGTAACATTGTGTAATAGAGCTTGAAAATTGTGGTTTTTAGCCCATAATGCTATAATAAAACCTTGAAAATGGGTATGCTTTTCCTAAAGAAAAACTTCCTTCACAAACCTCATAAAATTAATAAACCATAAAAAATAAGTTATAAACACATATTACAAAATATTTTGAGGATATAATTTCAATGAATAGATGCCAGCTATTTCTTTAACTGACAAATGACATGTTGGTAAAAGGTATATCTTGTAGCCAGTTGAAACTGTTTACATTTACTTTTTTTCTCCGTTTATTGAAAATTTAACCCAGTATGATAATGACTCTAAACCGAAATCAGGATGCAGTTTATAAATAATTCCCTGACAGGATTTTTTTCTCTTCTTAAGGGGACACGTAATAATAATAATAATAATAATAATAATAATAATAATGGCCTTTCCAGTTGATAGCTGCCTTATATCCAGGTGGTGACTCATTAATCAAAACTGCAAAAAAAAAAAAAAAAAAAAAAAAAAAAAACAAAACTGCTTTGATCTCATACCCCTTCCCTCTCAAAACAAAGCCTCTGAATTCCTCACATGAGGAGAAAAGAGCAACTGCAGGATTTTATAGTTTTCACTGCTACAGCATGGACTTGAGGCACAGCATCTGTATGTGCTTTTGTCACTCACTATCTCTAAGGCACCTCAAAATCATATTCTTTGAGTATCACAGTGATAACAGCAACCTTCGTGCGCTCCCCACGTATCTTACCGCCCACTTTCTCCAGCTCAAGTACTGCAGAGCCCACTTACCAAGGCTTCACTTGCTCTTTTGTTTAGTCGTCCATCACTTTTTAGTGTACTTTATACATTATTTACCTGTTTATCATGTGAATTACTTATTATCTTTCTCTACCTCAAGAGTGTACGTTGCTTGAGGGTAGAGATCCTGTCAGTCCTTAACCGGTGTACCCCAAGTGCTGAGATCAGTGTCAAGCACCTAATGGACACTCAATAAATTTTTGATTAAATTAATCGATCTGCATAGCTATAATTGACTTAATTCCTTATCATACTCTAGTGCACAAATATGCTACAATTCATCTATCTGTTCTTCTATTGTAGGGCTTCGGGGCTATGTCAGGGTTTGTGCTGTAATACACAGGGTGGTTAGAAACACTCTTATGTAAATTTCCTGGTATAGATTTATAAGAGTTTCTCTTTGGTTTATAATTGAGAGTAGAATCAGAGATTTGTAGAGCATGTCCACATTCTAAATAAAAATGTAATACTACATTTTTCCCCCAAGGTGTTGTATTTTGTCCTCCTAACTGAAGTATTTATGAGATTCAAACATATTGACCTTTCAGAAAACCAAATTTTGGCTTTGTTAACTTTCCCACATTTGTTTTCTATTTCATTGATTTCTTTTTATTATTTCTTTTTTTTCTACTTACTTAATTTTCTTATTTTTCCATAATCTTAGGTGGAGAGTAAGATAATTGATTTAAATTGTTAAACTTGGGATCCCTGGGTGGCGCAGCGGTTTGGCGCCTGCCTTTGGCCCAGGGCGCGATCCTGGAGACCCAGGATCGAATCCCACATCGGGCTCCCAGTGCATGGATCTGCCTATGTCTCTGCCTCTCTCTCTCTCTCTCTCTCTCTGTGATTATCAAAAAATTAAAATAAATAAATAAATAGTGCTTTCCCCACACCAAACCAGAGTGACATAGTGCAACATGGTGGCCCTATTTTAAAAAATAAATAAATAAATAAATAAATAAATAAATAAATAAATAAATAGTTAAACTTTAAAATCATAGGCATTGAAAGCTAGAAAATTACCTCTAAGGACTGCTTTAGTGATATCTCATAAATTTTGATATGTTGTGTTTTAATTAACATTCATTTGAAAATATTTTTAAATTTCTCTTTCTGTGAGTTTTATCATTGGATTATTTAGAATTGTATTGTTTTGAGTTCAAGTATTTGGAGGTTTTCTAAATGTCTTTTATTACTATTGACATTTGATTTAATTCCATAGTTGTTAGAGAATGTACTCTGTAAGATTTCGAACTTCTGAAAATTATTGAAATTTATTTTATAGCCCAGCATATGATTTATCTCAATGACTGTTCCCAAGGTACTTGAGAAGAATGTGTACTCAGCATTTGTTGGATAGTGTTCTATAATTCTAGAATTGATGATATATATCCTAAAATTATTGCTAAGATTCATATTATGTCTATACATTATGTATTTGAGTGATCCTCTGTGCCCCTCCTTCACACCCTTAGTTTTCTCCTCCACCCCCAGCGGCCCAGATCTGGAGTTCACAGTTGCACATTTCACACATATTACTTTACACTTCCCATTCATACATCACACTTCACAAATGTCAGAACCTTACGACAGTGTAATTCCATTCATCTGGCCCAACTCCATCTTTTGTATTACTGTTGTATATGTTTCCTTTAAATGCATTATAAAGCCTCACTTTAAAATGTATCTGCTTTTGACCTAGATGGTTAGCTGTTTTGAAGAAAACAGAGAATTGTCTTTTATGTTTTCTCAAATATTTGCCATTTCTGGAGCTTTTTGTTCTTTTCTACATCTTGAATAACATCAATTCCCTTTATATTGTAGAATTAGTATATTTTTCTATCTTCTCCAACTTTCAAGTTTCATTTCACACAAAATACAAGATTATAAATGATTCTGTTATTGTGTGCATATATATGTCAAATAAAAATAAGTACAAATAAACACATACATACATTTTTACTTTTGAACATTTTCTTTGGACTCAACAAAGTATGTCGATACATTTCAATTATTTCTTGCAACATTTATCTGAAGTTACATTTCCTACCCTGCGTCATCTTCAGAAATAAGGAAATTGAGGGTCAGGGAGATTAAATTTTTAACAATTACTTTTAAAAGTCATTAAAGCTTATTGTGTACTTTTACTTTTTAATTAGCATCCATCTTCCCTAGCCCAATACTCTTCAATAGTATAGTGCTTAGCTCACTGTTAGGAACCTCCTAGGTAGATCTTCAAAAATGATAATGAATACATAGAAGAGTGAATCCAAGATTTTGATATAGATATAGATATAGATATAGACATAGATATAGGATTAAGAGATATAGGTATAGATATAGATAGATATAGATATAGATAGATGCTGGATTGAAAATGCAATTAGAGTACATTTTTTTCCCACCCCCTGCCCCTGCCTCTGGCAACCACCAATCTGTTCTCTATATCTATGAGCTTGTTTTTCTTGTTTGTTTGTTTTTTGGGGGGATGGGGGTTGTTTGTTTTCTTTTTCTTTTTAGATTTCACATATAAGGCAGATAATATGGCATCTGCCTTTCTATGACTTATTTTACTTAGCATAATGCCTTTGACGTCCATCCACCTTCGCGGGATCCCTGGGTGGCGCAGCGGTTTGGCGCCTGCCTCTGGCCCAGGGCATGATCCTGGAGACCCAGGATCGAATCCCACATCGGGCTCCCAGTGCATGGAGCCTGCTTCTCTCTCTGCCTGTGTCTCTGCCCCTCCCTCTCTCTCTCTCTCTCTCTATCATAAATAAATAAAAATTAAAATAAAAAGCCATCCACCTTCGCAAATGGCAAGATTTCATTCTTTTTTATGGTTGAGTAATATTCCATTGTATGAATTATACACGTATACATATATACACGTATATACATGTACATTATACATGTATACACATATATAAGATGTATATAATGCATTATACATGTATACACGTATATACGTTATATACGTTATACATATATATATGTGTGCACATATATATATATATACACATAATATATGCATAGCACAATTTCTTTATCCACCTATCGATGGACACTTAGGTTGTTTCCACATCTTGACTATCATAAATAATGCTGCAATGAATAGTGGTGCTTGTATCTTTTTGAGTTAGTGTTCTCATTTTCTTCAGATAAATACTCAAAAGTGGAATTGCTTGCTCATATGGTAGTTCTATTTTTTAAGTTTTTGAGGCACATTCCATACCGCTTTCCACAGTGGCTACAACCAGTTTACGTTTAGCCAAAGCTGGAGGCATCATACTCCCTGAATTCAAACTATATTCCAAACCTATAGTAATGAAAACAATTGACATAAAACAGACACATAGATTAAAGGAACAGCATAGAGATCCCAGACATAACCCCATGTATATTTGGTCAATTAATTTATAACAAAGCATCTAAGAATATGCAATGGGGAGAGAAGTCTCTTCAATAAACAGTGTTAAGAATTAGTATTCTTTAATAGTCCAAGTGTGTTGGTGATATTTTCTCTGTTTTTGTTTATCTGAAAAAAAAAATCTGTTTTCTCCTTCCTTTTTGAAAGTTGCTTAAAAATTTAAGGCAAAAGTAATTTTTCTTTGAGCACTTTATTTTTTTTATTTATTTATTTATTTTTATTTATTTATGATAGTCACAGAGAGAGAGAGAGAGAGAGGCAGAGACACAGGCAGAGGGAGAAGCAGGCTCCATACACCGGGAGCCCGACGTGGGATTCGATCCCAGGTCTCCAGGATCGCGCCCTGGGCCAAAGGCAGGCGCCAAACCGCTGCGCCACCCAGGGATCCCTTTTTTTTTTTTTATTATTTTTTTATTTTTTTTTTTCTTTGAGCACTTTAAATATGTCATTCCATTGTCCTCTTGCCACCATGTTTCTTTTGTGAAGTTAGCCATTATTTATCTTACTGTACCTGTTTGCAATCCACCTTTTTGTTTTTTCTGTACCTCTGACTGCTTTCAGGATGCTCTCCTGGTTTTTCTGTCTTGTGAGTTTCACATGTCTAGGTGTATACATGTGCTTCTCTTTGCATTTATCTTACTTTGATTTCACTTAACTGGGATTTATAAGCCAAGGCTTTGCACTACTTGGAAATTTTTCAGCTATAATTTCCCAATTAACTTTTCTGGCCCAATGTCATTCTTCTCTCATTCTTGTTTTTATCTTTTATTGAAGTATATAGTTGATACACAATATTATATTGGCCTCAGGTGTATAACATAGTGGTTTGACAATTATATACATTATGCAATTCTCACCAGATAAGTGTAATTAACATCTCTTCTTTCATTCTTTAATACCAGTTACATGAATGATAACATATCACCCAGATCACTGGAGCTCTGGTAATGTTTACACCTTTACTCTTTGTTCTTCAAATCGGATGCCCACTTTTGCTGTCTTTAATCTTCCCTTAAGCTTATTCAGTAATTTATTTTTAATTCAGCTACTGTAGAATAGAATTCCCATTTAAATGTTTGTTACATTTCTATTTCTATTTGTTATATTTCTTGCTACTGAGATTCCTTAACTCTTCACTCATTAAGGCTCTTTCCCTTTAAGTCCTTGAACATGTTTATAATATTTGTTTCAAACACTTTATCTAGTAATTAAAACACCTAGGCTTTCTCAAGATCAGTTTTTATTGACTGCTGTTTTCTTTGCTGTTGGTCATATTTTCCTGTTTCTTTGCATATCTGGTAACTTTTTATTGTATACTAAACATTGTAGATGATACATTGTAGGAGCCTTACAGTATGTTAAATTCCTCTGAGAAGTGGTTTTTTTGTTGTTGTTGTTGTTGTTGTTGTTCTTATTTTGTTGTTTGTTTGTTTGTTTGTTTTTTTACTAGTAGCAAGTTCAGTTATATCCAATCACCTTGCATTTGTCCAGGCCTGGTTTTATACTCTTTGAAGGTGGATTCATGGAAATTCCAAAATGATTCCCAAAACCCTTTGCATTGGCTATTCTCAAATTCTGAACTCTGTTTCCCCTCTGTTTTGTCCAAGCTTGGTTTTAAGCTCTGATGGTATAGGTCCAGAGCAGTTCTTACTTTAGAACATGGCCCTTGCATTTAAGTTGGGGTTGTTCTGCTGTCTCCATTTTATTCCTGGAGTATTTCTGAGGTGTCTTCATTCTACTTGGGCTGGAATTTCGGCTCTCAGCTCTGATCAATCATTAATATCTTTATTCTCCTAATCTCATAGCCACTGGTCTTTGGTAAGCCTTGCTAGGTCTTTCATTGCATGTGTCCGGCCTATTCCTTGGCCAAGGACCTATAGGAAACCCCCAAACAGATTTTGGGATCCTTCCTAATGTGTCTTCTCTCCAATATCCTGCAGATTCCAGCTGTTTTGACAGCCTCAAATGCTGAAATCTGCCTCTGCAAATCAGTGAAACTGATGTGCTTTGCTTGTTCTTTAGCTCCTTATGCTATGATCAGGAAATTGGCTTCAGACAGAGAGCTGCAGTGAACCTGGGCTCATGTCAAGTGTTCATTTCTTTAAGGAATCACAGTCATGTGCTAAGTCTTGCCCAAAGCCTGGAAAATATTGTTTCACATATTTTGTCCAGTTGTTAAGGTCGAAGGGCTAGTCTGGCACTAACTATTCTATCATGGCATGAAGCAGAAGTTCACATTGATATTTGAATTTTTATTTTGTCTTAAAACTCTGCTAAACTTTTTTTTTGAATTGTCTACATCATTTTATTTTTTACAAGATCATTTTGTAAATAATGACCATTTTTTCTTTTCAATATTTATCAGTTCTTTGTCAGGCTTTTTTGTCTTTCCCATATTCTCCAAGGGAAAGCTTTACACATTTTTGATGTGGGGAACAAAGGAAAAAGAAAAAAAATTAAATTTCCTTACAACAAGTCCTTGAGACAGGCAGAGTGACCTTCCTTGAGGAAGTCAACTGCCTCAATGCTAATACTTTAGCTTAACATTAGCCTGACCTTCAGGACCCAATAAGTCTCATTTAACATGAAAAATTCCTTTGGAAGCTTTCTTTATTTGTACCCTCCAAAATATATGTTAGCAATCACTCTTCAAACATATGGCCCACTGGTATGCAACTGAAGGGTCTCATCGCTAAGATTTTATTAGTCGGTAGTAAATGCTTTGCCTAACAACAGATAGCCCCTCAAGATCTTGGAAACCTTGCTTCCAAATTCCATAGAGACTTACACTATCCCTAAAACCCTTCCAACTTGGAAGTATATAATCAGCCACTCCTTCCAACCCCAAAGCAGCTCCTTCTGCCCATTCATCATGCCCCCATACCTTAAATAAAAAAAAAAAAACACCTCTTTGCACTGAATTCTTTCTAGACCATTCACTCTGAACCCTAACATTTTCACATCAGTTTTATCATTAAGTATTTCTTAGCTATGAATTTTTGTTGTTGTTGTTGGTATTCTCTACCAGGTTCAGGGAGTTCCCTTTTGCATCTAGCTTTCAAAGAATTTTTCTTTTGGTTTCAAGTGAATATTGGCTTTATCAAATATATGTTTTCATCCTTTGAAATCATCATAACGTTTTTCCACTTTTCCTATTGGTGTAATGAATTATATAATTTTCAATGTTGAAGTTAACCCCAGGGCCTTTCACACTATCTGACCAGGTGCAGTTGAAGCCCTGGCTATTGGCCTGGGTAAACATTGGGAACCAGAAACTTTCTTCATACTTTGGCATCATGTCACATGATATGACCACAACCAGGAGGGTGACAACACTATCTTCTCTACTTGGGCCAAAGAGAGAAGGAAGTGAACGAAGAGGATGGATAAGGCCAGTCCCACTATGTGTTAGGCCAGGCAGTCCTTTAAAACCCAACACTTCCCCCTAATTTTTACTGAGCTCCGGAATATACCACTCAAGGCCAGAGTAATGGCATGAGAACTATGTGGGCCCACAGGACCCCATGCTCAGAAAGGCCCTGTGTTTGCTGAATGCTCTACTGTTGCCATCAAGAAATTCTTAGTAATTTTATCTTTGAACTTTTCTTTTGTAAAGGGAGTCTAATTGGATAATGGAGGATGTGCATGAACAGAGGAGATACACATGGTATGCATTTTGCAACCATTCCTTGGCGTCCCATTGCATGTAGAGTTCAGGATGCCCCGTGAGCCCAGAATTCTGGCAGATGGTGACATGTGAGAGTTCAGCATGACACAAAATACAAGGTAAGTGTGTTATGAAAGTCACTGGCAATATCAGTTGAATATTGGTAGAATGTACACATATAAAGAAGTGAAATAAGAATAGTTGAGTTAGTTTTGTGTGGTGTGACTACTGTTTTAGCAAGAACAAAACGCGTATGCACGTATGAGCTGTGACATATGAATTGTATAATTTCAGTTCTTCTGCATATCAGCAACTGACCAAGGAGACCTGGTTGTATAACGTGTATTGCCCCAGGTGGTCTGCTCTTATGGCCTCCTTGATTTCTGCTGATAGGAAATTATATTATTTTACATATAGTAAAAGAAACTTAAAACAATATACATACACTTCTCAGGCTTTTTGTTATTGTCATGTACTTTATTTCTATGTATGTTATGAACTCAGTACTATGTTATTATTTTTCTTTTAATAATTTTCCTTTAGAAATATTCTTAAAATATGAAAAAGGTATTTTATCTTTACCTACATATTTATAATTCGTAGTGCTGTTTACTTCTTTGCGTGGATACATGTTTCACTGGGTATTATTTTCTTTCTGCTTGAAGGACTTCCTTGAACATTTCTTATGATGCCTGTAGTGGTGAATCCTTTTGTATGACTGAATAAGCCTTTATCTTGTCTTAAGTTTTTAAGACATTGTTGCTGGGTATAGAAGTCCAGGTTGGTGGTTTTCATTTCAGCATTTCAAGGATATTACTCCACTTTCTTCTGCCTTGCAGTTATTTCCGACAAGAAGTCTGCTATCTGCTATCATTTTATATTCATTCTTCTATAACTAATGATTCTTTTCTCTCCAGATGCATTTAAAATTTTCTCTTTATCAGCCCCTTTAAGCAATTGGATTATAATATAGATTTCTTCATGCTTCTTATGTTTGGGGTTTGTTGAGTATCTTGGACCTACGTGGTTTTGATTTTTGTTAAATTTGGAAAAATTTCAGTCATTGCTTCAAATATTTTTTCTATCCTCCTACTCCTCCTTCTCCTCCAAGGACTCCAAACACATACACATTAGACTACTTGACCTGTTCATATTTTTTTCTCTGTATATACTTTTGATAGTTTGTATTGCTCCATTGCATTATTTTCAAGTCATTCATATTTTTTGTTGTTGATCTCATCCAGTGTATTTTTCATTTAAGGAATTTCTTGCTATACCTAGAAGTTCAATTTGCTAACTTTTTCTGTATCATTCATTCCTTTCCCTAACAAATACCTCTTTTCCTCTGCTTTCTCTAGCATTTAGAAGATAATTATAACTATTTCATTATTCTTATATGCTTATTTTATCATCTGTGTCACCTCTGGGTCTGTTACTATTGACTGATTTTTTGTTTTCATCATATGAATCATATATTCCTATTTCTTTGAATGCCTGGCAACTTTTTAATTTGAATGCCAAGTATTTTGAACTTTACCTTGTTGAATGCTAGAAATGTTTGTATTTCTGAAATATTCTTGAGCTGTTTTCTTGAATACAGTAGTTACTTAGGAATAGTTTAATCGTTTTCAGGCTTTCTTTGCAGAAGCTGAGCAGACTTTAGTCTATTAATCTTTCTCCACTAATAACCCCAAATTTGTGTTTATTCCAACCAATGCCCTTTGAATTATGATGCATTTCCACTTTGCCTGGTGGAACATAAACTGTTAATGACTGTGTTAGCCCCATAGATTGTTCCCTCTGCCTCTTTCAAGTAGTTCTTTCTCAAACTCAGGTTGTCTCTTGTCACACACTCACTGACAGGTGCTCAGCTAAAATTTGAAGAGGGAACTTCTATGTCAATACAGAACTCTCTTCAGGTTTCTGTGGTCTGAGATTCCTTCCTGTGAACTGTAGTTGCCTTGGCCTCACCAGATACCCAACTCATCATCTTGACTGAGGAGTACCAGCAGCCTCCGGCTGGGTCTCCTCTCCCTACACTGTAGTCTAGAAACTGTCCAAGCAGTAAACTAGGGCATTCAGAGCCCTGGCCTCAAAATTTTTCATCTCAGTGAGGATCAATGTCCTATGCTGCCTAATGTCCACCATTGTATTTGTATTTGATAGATACAGTTGAATTTATTTGTTTCATGTGAAAATTAGCTCTGATAATTAGCTCTGATATCCATTGCTTACTTATAACAGACAGCAGAAATTCTGAGGTACTCAATTGTACTTGAAAATAAATTATCAGAACCTTTTGGTTGTAGGAGAAAGGTGCAATCTTTCAGAGAGGATTTGTATCACCCCAGTAAGCGTGTTAGGGCAGTTAAGACTATAGAATAATTTAAAACCTAATTGAGGGGTGCCTGGGTGGCTCAGTCAGTTAAACATCTGCCTTCAGCTTGGGTCATGATCTCAGGATCCTGGGATGGAGCCCCACATCAGGCTCCCTATTCAGTGGGAAGTATGCTTCTCCCTCTCTGTCAGTCTCTCTCCCCTACTTGTGTTCTCTCTCTCTCGCTCTCTTTCAAATAAATAAGGTCTTTAAAAAAATTGAATTGAAGCATAAGAATGTCAACTTTCGTCTGCACATACATGTAAAATCTAGCTTGTAGGTACAACTTCTCAGGGATTTTTTTTTTCTTTTCTCTGCTTTGAAATGGCAACAACAGTTCTTTAAAGATAGAGGCATGAGTATATTTAACTTTGCCTCCTTCTTACCCTGAGGTTCCCAATTCAGTGTTTGAGAGTTTCCTATCATATTTCCCACCTTGGATGGGTCCTGACTCCTAAAGGGTGTGAGAACCACCAAAAGTTTCTACCTTTGACATATAGTTTCTGGGCAAAAGCACTTTCAGTATTCCTGCTACTTGCTAAAATACAGCTGTTCCAATTAACTGTTACTGTTACACAACCACGAATCCAGTGGTATAAAATGATAATTTTATTAGGAGCAAAAATTCTGTGGGTCAGGAATTTGGACAGGACTCCACAGGAAGTGTCTGTTCCAAAGTATCTGAGGTCTCTCCTGGGAGTCTGAACTGCTAAGGAAGGATCTGAATGGCTAGTAGTTGGAATGGTCTAAGCCCTTTGACACAAATATCTGGTACCTGGGTCAGAAGTTTTGAAAGCTGCATTGCACGTAGCTGGAGCTGTTGATAGGAGAACCTATACAAAGCCTCACGGTATGGTATGGCTTGGGATTCTCACAGCATGTTGAGGTCACGTTGCAGATTTGTGGGGTGGAAGGAATTACTATACTCATCTTTGGAAAATCAGATTTGCCATAACTTCTCTTATATTTGTGGTTGTAAAATGCTTTAATCTTACTAACTCTTTGGATATATAGATATTTAAGCAATTTTCATTGTTTTTAGTTGTTTTAGGTTTTAAGAATTAAGCAATGAATTCCAGAGGTCAATTTGGGTATTTAGGCTCAATCATATCACTAGATGTGGGTGGAGCTCTCAACTATTACATGTATTTTAAAATCAGTTTTTCAAATTCCATGAAAATCTTGTTGACATTTTGGTGGGCATTTCACTCATATTACTGATTTTTAGATGCCTTTTTAATATTGTGTTCTCATTTATTAACATACGTATTACTAGTCTTTTTTTATAGCTTATTAACTAAAATTTCATAATCTTCTCTATTCAGGTCATGCACATTTTTCTTTAGGTTTGTTTTTTGGAATATTATAGTTTTGTAGTTTTATGCATGGTATTTACTACACGCTGCTGTATTTTCTAATTGCCTACTTCTGGTTTGTGGGAAAGCTATTGATTTTTGCCTATTGATCTTGTATCAAGCCATTCCACTTGCTGTTGCCAATTGTGCTTGCTAATTATCTTGAAATTTGGGATCATGTACAAATAGTAATGGACTATCTTGGAATTTGGCATCGTGTATGAATGACAGAGATATTTCTTCCTTTTTAAGTGATACCACTTTACTTTCATTATTCCAGTAACTAGGACCTCCAACATAATGTTGCAGAATAGGAACAATAGAGAGAATCTTCATCTTGCTATTAACTGTAATTTGAAATATTTTTAATGTTTCACCATTGGAATATGGTGTTCCCTTAAATATCTGGTACTTTAAAGATATTCTATTCTAGATCTGTTTTTGTTAAATGCTTTTATTATAAATGAATATTTATTTCTATTAAATGTTTATCATTACTCATTGAGATAAAAAAATAACATTTTACTATCATTACATTTAATAGATACTGTAATATGGGAATATACTTTACCCTGAAGAAACACTACCTAGTCATGCCTTTTTAAAAATATTGCTTAATTTGACTTGTTAATATTTTAAATGGTTTTGTGTCTATTTTATAAATATAATGGCAGGTTGTGAGATGTGTGTATGGTGTGTGTGTGTGTGTGTATCTGTGTGTGTGTGGTGTTTGCTAGCATTGCTCACTTTTGGTAGCTACTGAGCACACTAGGTTAATAAATTGAGTTAGGAGCTTTATACCTTATTTTCTTTGCTTTGGAAATCTTTGCAGAAGAAGAGAGATAGTTTAGTTTTGAATTCTTGCCAGAGCTCACTATCTAGGCAAAAATTTTCTGGGCTTGCAATTTCTTGTAAGGTTAAAGGTTTAATTCAATCGTTCTAATTCTTGAATACACCTGGGAATTCACATTTTCCTTGAAACATATATACATTTTTTTGTAGTTTTAAAATTTATGGCATATAATTTTGTACATTTTCTTACAATATTTTAAACTTTATTCAGTAACTTTGTCCATTTGAGTTCCTAATGGGTTTCTCCCTTTTTTTCATGACCATATTTTCCAGTTAGTTTTGTATTTTTCTCTCTAAAAATCTTGCTATTTCTGTTGATCAACTTTAGAATTTTTTGTATTTTTCTATTTGTTATTTTATTATACGTTTTAATTCTCCTGACTTCTTTTTTTAAGTTTATGTTATTTTTGTTCTATATTTGTTACATATCTTTAGTCTTTATTGTTTTTAATATTGAATTAAGATTCATAAATCTTTCTCTGAGTTCTGTCATCTACACAAAGTATACATTTTGATAAGTAGTGGTTTTATTCTTTAAAAATAGTTTAAGATTTAAAAAAAAAGATTTATATTTTTCGTAAATAATTATTTAAAAGCATTTTCTTTAATTGATAGGTTTGTAGATTTGGGGGGGGGCTTGGAAGTGAGTTAATTTTTTGTGTTAATTTCTTATTTTCTTATATCTTCAATGAATATGGCTTCTATGATACCAGTTTCTGGTGACTTTTTTAGATTTGTTTTGTGGTTTAGTACATAGTCATTTGTTTTTTTTTTTTTTCTTTTGGTGTCCCATTTGTGTTTAAACCCTCTATTGAATACAAACATCTATAAAATTCTATGTGTATCTACTAGATCGAGTTTGTTAATTATGTTATACAAATATTTTATAATCTTCATTTTCTTCGTGGTGAATCTAGAATTAACATATATTATACCTTGCTTAAACTCTTAATTTTGTTTTTTTTGTTGTTGTTGTTGTTTCAAGTTTGGGTTGTTTTTGTTTTTGTTTTGTTGTTCTTTTTAGATTTTATTGATTTATTCATGAGAGACACAGAGAGAAAGGCAGAGACACAGGCAGAGGGAGAAGCAGGCTCCATGCAGGGAGCCTGATGTGGGACCATGACCCCAGGATCATGATCTGAGCCAAAGGCAGACGCTTTAAAGCCACCCAGTCGCTGAGCCACTGAGCTACCCAGACATCCCTTTATTGTTTTTGTTTTGTTTTGTTTGTTTTGCTTTTTTTAGATTTTATTTATGTTTCAAGTTTTTATTTAAATTTGAGTTAGGGCTATCTGGGTGGCTTCGTCAGTTAAGTGCCTTGGTTTCAGCTCAGGTCATGATCTCAGGGTTGTGAGATTGGGCTCCATACCCAGCAGGGAGTCTACTTGAAGATTTTGTCCCCCACTTGCATGCATGCCCACTCAGGCACCTGCTCACTTGCTCTCTCTCAAATAAATAAATCTTAAAAAAAAATTTAAATAGATTCCAGTTAGTTAACACCTAGTGTAATATTGGTTTCAGGAGCAAAATTTAGTGGTTCATCAGTTGCATCACAACAAGGGCCTTCCTTTATACCTATCACCCATCTAGCTCATCCCCCACCCGCCTCCCCTCCAGCAACCCTGTTTGTTCTCTGTAGTTAAGAATCTTCTATGGTTTGCCTCCCTCTCTCTTTTTTTCCCCTACATTCATCTGTTTTGTTTATTAAATTCCATATATGAATGGAATCATATGGTATTTGTCTTTGACTTATTTCACTTAGCTTAATACACTCTAGCTCCATCAATATCATTGCAAATGGCAAGATTTCATTCTTTCACATCTTCTTCATCCATTTGTCAATCAATGGACATCTGCACTCTTTCCATAGCTTGGCTATTGTTGATAATGTGGCTATAAACATTAGGGTACATGTGCCCCTTCCAATCACTATTTTTTAATCCTTTGGATAAATACCTAGTAGCACAATTGCTGGATTGTAATGTAGTTCTATTTTTAACATTTTGAGGAAACTCCATACTGTTTTTCAGATTGCTTATCCTTACTGATTTTTATATCCTCAATTCAGCAAATAAAAAGTTTTTAAAGGTATTTATTAAAGTTTCTGACTGTGATTGCAGATTCTTTAAGTTTTTGTGTTTATCAGTTTTACTTTATGTATTTTTCAACTATGCTGATTGGTACATAAAGAACCTTTATTGGTCTATACTGCTAAAATTCCTATATTATATTTCATATCATTTCATTTTAATGCTGATTACCTTAAATTCTATTTGGTTTAATGTTAATATTGCTATTTAATTTTTTCTTAACAAGTTTCTGGTTTATTTGTTTTTTATTTCTTCCATTACGTCCTAATATAATGTGTCCTTGGCTGCAGGTGAGCTTTCTTCTATTGAATGCAATCTGATTGGATCTTTTAAAATTTCTCACAGTTTCTAGACCAAAAAGGGATATCCTTCTTGTTTTCCAATGGAATCCTGGATACTTAAAAAATATTTTTACTCTGAACTCTAAGAAACTGAAACAGAAGGATAGGATACAGAATTTACCTACTGTGTCGTTTTGATCCTGGTATATCAATAGTGTTTTAGGCTATTATATTACATATTACCATATTATATATTACCATATCTCTAAGGCATTATTTTTCCTTATGAAAATAAAATAATACATTTCATTTTATATTACAGAACATACAATAAAGCCTCATTTTCATAATATCCAGAAATAGGTAAATGAGATATTCTATTTTTGTTAAGAATCTTAGAAAAATCAATAAATGAAGACAAAATAGAAATACTTAAAATTAGCAATAGGTAGTAAATGGACATCATTAATTTTGGAAATCTGGTTTCTCTTTGGTAATTTTTTATTTGAAATCTGCTCAATTAACAACTGCATCTTTTGCAATATTACCTTACTTGGGGATTTTTCTATGGAAAACATAATTTTGAGATTCAATTAGACTTAAAAATGGAAAAGCTAGACAGTTGGTCCACTTTAATTTTAGCAATGTATATTTTCTGAATTTCAATGGAAATCATGTTTTTATATATAATATATTTGTTGTGGAATGTTAACTATAATTGTACTCTGCAAACTCAATAAAGTGTTTTGTCAGCCAGCCGAATACATGAATACTGGACGAGAAAAAATTCCTTCAGCATTCTGACACTGAATTAACCATATGTTGTTCAGTTGTGGGAAATGTCCAGGATGAGGAAGAGATCATGATTGACTGCTCTCAGGGCAATTTTATCATGCTGGAACATCCACTAGAACTGATGCAAAAATCTGAGAGAAATAATTTTTCTACTTCTAAACAATTGAATAGATTAAGGATATACTGGTCTTTTAAGTGTTCCGGCAGTACCAGATGCCCCAGGTATCAAGGGGAGCTACTATATTCTCTTTTCTGTACAGCCAACTGTCCTCTGTTATGCTTCCTGAAGGGAGTCACATCATAAACTCAGAAGGAAGGTAAAGTTATGATGTGATATCGAGGCTCTTCTTCCTCATTGGTGGGGGTGGTAGTGCCTCGAGGAAGTATTAAGAGAAGGATGGACCTTGCTACAATCCATTTCAAGGAGCTTTGGGGCCTTTCAGAGTTGAATTTAAATGCTAGGTCTGTACAATCTATATTGTGACAGATTGGACAAATTACTTAATGTCTCTGTGCCTTAGAGTTCTCATCCATAAATTAGGATAATAATATCCAGTTCACAGTGCTGCTATAAAAATTATACAAGATGATGTTTGAAAAGTTACAAATACAGTGAAGCCTGTACTATGAATTATATGGTTTTTAAATTTAAATTTACTCTAAATTACTTTCATTTACACTGTAAGACCTAGCTGCACTGAAGAGAGGAGCAGGGTTGCTATCTATGTGGTAAGACACTACTAGTCTCTTCAAGTCACTCTATTGGAGTAATGCCACAGCAGACACAAAGTACAGGAAGACAGCAGATGAGAGAACTTCAACTCAGGTCAGAACAAAATATTCCTCAGCTGTAGGAATAGAGTACAGAGTAGAGTAACTACTATAAGAAACAAGTGCCAAATTTCAGTGGTTTAACAGAGTCACGGGCTATTTCTTGCTGAGTCCATAATTGATACAGGAAGACAGCGAGGCTGCTGCTCCATAAAGTCACCCAGAGAATCAGGCTTCTTTCACCTACAGGTGCCACTATTCCTAGGTATTGAAGATCTTGGGTGAATCTATTGCATCTGTCAAGCAGAAGTACAAAAGAATAATCAGAGAAACAAATGGATGCATTCTTAGGGACCACACACAGAAGCAGTATATATCATTTCCAAATTTTTCATATTGCATTGGCCAGAACTTAGTCATACATGGTCTCATGTACTGGAAGAGAGGAGGCTTGCACACTCTGCACACTCTGGGTGCCCAGGGTGGAAAGGAAATAAAGTTTGATAACCACATAACATTGTTTCTGCCACAGCTGTCATTTGGTCAATGACATTTGGTCTTTTTAATTTCCTCGCCTAAGTTTTTGCATGCTCCTTTCATGTGATCTTCAAAATAAACATCCAATCTTTGCTTAAATTGAAGATTAAACCCAAGAATAGTTTATGATTTACTGATCAGCTCAGCTCAGCAGATCTTAGTTCAGTGCTGGATTCTTTTACTATCTCTTTGTAAAGTTGACGTCACTCAACCTCTCTCCAAGTTTCATTCACCTGAAAAAATGTCTATCTAAATCACAGAAATGGAAAGTTAAATTGAAATAATACATGAAAATGTGTTTATAAATTAGGAAGCATGAGGCATTATTTTTACTAATGAAAAGATGGCTGAAAAATTGCTGTAGTAACAATGTGGCATTCTATTTCCACTCGGCCCTGTCTTCATCCAGTCCATTAGCATCCTTGTGCAAATCATGGTGTTTAAATGTCAGATGTATATTTGAATTTCACATGTACTATACAGGTAGAATCGATATTTAGTTAACACTTTCTTATACTGAGAAGGTTCAAATGAGCTATGAGGTAAAAAATAATGAAGTCATCGCAGGGGACAGGATCTTACCATTTTGTAATGAGCAAAGGATTTGGAAGACAAAGATTCAAATGAAGAAAAGGGAGAAAGGAGTTTTTAAAGGTCACATTAAGCAGAGGTCTGAAAAGTGGAGAATTCAGTTGGCTATTAATATTATATTAGATATCAGAATAAGAAAGAAACCTAAGTATAGGGTCTTACTTAAGCTAAAATTCTTCATTAAAGAATTGAAAAGAAGAGCTTAATTCTTTAGTTCCCCTTTTTATACTGTTATAGACATTAGCCTACCTTTCAAACATACCTCCTTTGCAAAAAGTCATTACTTACTTAACATTTACAAATTTGTTTTTAATCACCTAAATGGAAACTTAAGATCAAATTGTTTTTCATGCAAATTGGAAAATGATGTGCCGGTTCAATGAAGTCCCAAGTGACAATTTTTAGGTAGGCTGAAAAATGTTTTTTTTTTTTTCTCTCTCTCTCCTCTTACCTTCCATTGTGGCTTTCCCTGTCTTTCCCTTACATTTTCTTCATTATTTTTCCAAAAATTTTCTTGACTATGTATGTCTTTTATGTATTTATTCTATAAAATCTGGAAACCACAGCAGTAATATTCAACTATGATGCATAATGCAGCGCTTGTTACCTCTAACTGAGCTTATTCCATGTAGAATAAATTATTCTTCTGCTAATTATCATGACCAATTCCTCTCCACCTGTCATGTGTCCAAAGGTTAATAAATGCATTGTCTTATTTTTTCCTAGACTCAAGTCAGATACTACTATATATTTATTGTATTTTAGTTTTCTTTTTTGAAGTCAACTGACACTGTAATAGATTTTGTATAACTATTATTATTCTCCAAACTTTATAATGCCATTTCTAAAATACATAGCTTTTTTTTACTTAAATGTGAATTGAAGTATGCATGACTCTATATGTGCAAAAGAGAGAAAGCTAGTATCTGTACAATAAATGCTCATTGCATATTTTGCTAGTGACCATATTTTCTCTATTCCTTATGACTACTCAATAGTTTCTAGACTCCATCTCCTATTTCTTCCTCCACTTCTGTTTTTTATTGCCTTGACAACTCCTAGATGAAACTCTCAGTAGATGAAATCCAATGAACCTATTTATTCCTGGTAGGGAAAAAAACAAAACAAAACTGGGAGATAGCTTAAATTAGAGACATTAGAGGAGATTTTACTTTACTATATTTTCAGTTCCTATTCGCTATGGGAAACCAAAGGCTAACCTTTAATGTCATGTACTTAACTGTTTGTCCATGTCTGACATATCCTAAAGTCTTCCAAGTTTCCCTCAGGCCTTGTTGTCACAGAGTCTGACAAACTTGACCAAAAATATGTTAGTTAACTGAGGAAAATGTAAGTAAAATGCTTTTCTGTTGTTGTTACTGTTGACACCAATTCAACAAATCTTTGAGCTAAAAGTAAGAAAGAGTGCTTTATTCAAGCCCAAGTTAGGGCAACTGACCAGGAAACATACTCTTCACGGGGAAGAAAGTGATCTGAACAATGAACAGTTTCTACAGAGTTATATGCTTTTTTTACATCTTGTAAAAGCTCAAAGGATTATAGATTAGCATATAGGCAGAAATCACAAGTTTTATCCTAACGAATTCAGTGAGTAGGAGCATTGATTGATTATCTCAAGGACGAGATGGGTTTCCTTTAGGCTACTGATTCACAAAGCAGATGTACATATAATGCATGCACGGAGGGCCATAAATCAGGCTTTTGGTTTGAACAAAGTTTATGTACAGTCATGTTGACTTTGAAAGAAATCTTAAATGACTTCTCTTGTATATCAGGCCTTTAGAGAGTTTTTCTCCATCATTACTGCTGTTATAAAACTGTTTTACATATTTCATGCCCAGGATCTAGTCGCTAAGAGGCCACATAAGGTGGTCATGAGCATAATCCAGCTTCTGACCCCTCATATTTACAGGGTAGGAACCTTGATTTGTCATTTTACCAAAATTAGTAACAATCCAATATTCTCTACAGTGACTAATAATTTATAGTAGTAATTTAATTGCTAAGAACACCAGATATTTTTTCTCTATTTGACTAGCAAATTTTCTCCCTGTATCAGGGTTATGTGGGAAGTCGAATTACTGGAAAGGTATTTGTGGCCTTAGACCTAGCAAACTAATTCTTATTAAGTGATTTGAATATACAATGATGTAGGAAAGATTAGAGTTTGAAGCCAATGGCCAAGAAAGAATTCTTGAGACATCTTTGGTGCAAAAAAGTGGTTTTATTCAAGCATAGGGACAGGACCCCTGGGCAGAAAGGGATGCAATGGGGTCGCGGTGAGTGGCTCATTGTATACTTTCAAGTTGGGAGGGGGTTAGTGTAAGCCTCCTAGGTATTTTGGAAGCAAGGTTTTCGGGATCTTGAGAGGGGCTAGCTATTATTGGGAAAAGGTCGTTTATGACTGTCTAATAAAACCTTAGTCATGAGGCCCTTCAGATGTATATCGGTGGGTCATATGCCTGGGAGATGATTCCCAACATGGATCTTGGGGTGGGAGGGTAAAGGAAGTTTCCAAAGGAATTTTTATATGTTAAAGTAGACCTACAGGAACCTGGCGGACAGGCTAAGATTGCCTTTTGCCCTTAGCAAAGTATTAACGTCAAGGCATTTGAGTCCCTAGAAGAATGTCCTGTTTCAAGGACTTGTCAATGGGCTGTATGTAGTAAGGAAATTTAATAATTTTTCTTCTGCCTTTGTTTCCCACGTCATTCCCCCTGAGCAGTTTTAACTCTTAAATCTTTAAGGTTGCTGAGGATGGAAGGTCTCATCTTCTGTAACTTCTTGCCGAATTGGGGCATAGAAATGTCCCTACCTATGGGTCAATATTGGTCACTTGGAGGCATTACACAAAGCATAATATATACAGAATATATATTAAGAAAGTAGAGGCAGCTGAGTCCAAGAGAGACTGCATGTGTGGATCTCCCCAAGTGGAAAAGATCATCTGTTGGCTTGAAGTTATGACAGTGAAGGAGTCTTGACACCAAGTGGAGAGAGAAGGGAGAAAATAGTAAACCATTATAAGTATAACAAAAAGAAAAAACAAGCCCAAATAAGAGTCCTTTGATGCTTGAAAAAAAATCCTCTTCTAGTCCAGGAATTTAGTCAATCCTTAAAGGGAAGGGAGGGATCATTTGAAGCACCACTTTGAGCATCCAAGTCAGTTAAAAATCCAGAAATACTTTTGTGGTAATCTGGAATGTATATACAGCATTCTGTTTTTATGATACCACAAGTTCCACCTTGTACAGCAGTCAAAACATCTAACACCATTCTATTTTGTAAAACTTCCTTACTCATTGGTGTTACTTCAGTATTTAGTAGAGAAATGCTGAGTGTCATTTAGGACCATGTAATTATTGAGAGCTTCCATGTGCCAAACAACATCATCCAGTCACAAAGAGGGAACAAAAATGGACGTTAGATGGTCATACCAATAAGACACAGAACATGTCCACCATCATTTTAAATTTAGAAGGTTGGCTGGGTTAGTATTGATTTTAATAATGCATCTGTGCATTCAGGCAAAACCCAGAGTACAGCAGCCTATCCAGCTTGGAAGAAGCCATGGACACAAGTTAGAGCCACATAACCCTTGGATTCCATTAGGAGACAGTCATCTAATTTGGGGCCTCCTTTAACTGTAGTTAAGATATCACAGGCTATTCAGTTTTAGAAGGCCCATTTTTTAATTTGTATAATAAAAGACAGTCCATGGTCACTTTGTAAGGACCAAGGGAGTCCAAATCTAGGGACAGTTTCTGTTAGCAAAGTTTTTGTCACCTCTGTGGTCTTTTTACCCAAATCAGTAGCCTGTATAAATTCTGTATTACCTTCCATTGGTTACTTTGGTTATAAAGATTTTTCCCTCCTTGTTAACAAGCCAATCTTGTGCATTATTTTTAATATCCTCATTCCTGGGCTACATGAATTTCTTGGTCTGAGTAGACTGGATTTATGGACTTGATTGGAATTAAGACTGGTAAAAGACTTACTGTTTGTTTATTTTTTTTTACTGTCGGCTTGGCTGTACAGTCTACTGAATTGTTTCCTTTAGATTCTAAGGTCATATCCTTTGGATGTCCTTTGAGATGAATTATACCTACCTCTTTAGGTAGGGTACAGCGTAAGGAAGAGTCATAATTTCAGGCCTAAATTAAATTGGGGAGTTATGACTTGATAATAATCTGCTTTCCTTCCAAATTGCTCCATAGGCATGTAAAACTAGGAAGACATATTTGGAGTCAGTATAAATATTCAATTTAAGGCTTTGGTGATTGCAAAACACAAGTGAATACTATAGCATACCCAGCTTTTATTATTCCCTTTTCCATGATACGATTGCCATCAGTAAACCAACTGTCATCTGCATTTCCAAAAGGGAATCTTTTAAATTTAGTCAACTAGAATAACCAAGATCAATAACCTCTCAAGAGTTATGCTCTGTAGAAGTATGATGGTCAGGTCCAAGGATAAGCATGCTGGGTTTAAAGTTTGACAGGTTTTAAGTATTATTTTAGGCATATCTATAAACGTAGTCAGGCTGGTATTTAATAAGTCAGTTTCCTATCCTCCATTGGTGGCCTATGGTCTCTAAGACACCTCTGGACCTAATGTGAAGTTATCACAATCTGGGACTGTCCCATAGTGAGCTTTGGTGATTTTTATTTTTACCTCATACTTATTTATATTTTCTGAAATTATTATATCCCAAAAGGTGAAATTATATTCTTTTTAATATGTTCTTCATTGTCACAAAAGGAAGGAGGAAAGAAGAAAAGTATGTATGTTTGTATGGATACATGGTGTTTAAATTCCATGCCACATTTTCTGGCATTTAAATCAAAAAGGGCACTAGATTGATTAGGTACATTTTATGTTTTACTTTCATACTAGAAAACATGAAGTCAATCTTATTTTCAAGTACTATGATTAGTTCAGTGATTTAACTCATCTAAAATTATTCTGTTTTAGATTGACTGTGTTCTACTTAATCCCCAACATTTAGTTGGGTAACATTTATACTTAATAAATTGGTCCTCTCAAGCATCATCTGTTCCAGAAGCTTCCCAAGATCCATTTGGCCCATGCATCAGTTCCTTGTATTCTCATTACACCAAAAGATACTTCTTTCTGAACACTTAGCAAATTTTATTGACTGTAATTTTCTCAAAATTAGGGATTATGTCTTATTCAATTTCTGTTTTTTTAAGATTTATTTATTTACTCATGAGAGACAGAGAGAGAGACAGAGAGTCAGAGACACAGGCAGAGGGAGAAACAGGCTCCCTTGCAGGGAGCCCAATGCAGGACTGGATCTCAGGACCCTGAGGTCATGACCTGAGCTGAAGCCAACAGCTCAAGCACCACGCCACCCAGATGTCTTATTCAATTTCTTATACCTTAGAATATGATGTGATGAATACATGTTGAAGTTAATTTTATAAAAATTAAATTTTATTAAAAAGATTGTAAAAATCTACCCCTTTTTCTCCAATCTGAAATTTTAATTCCATTCCAACAAAATATAGTAGTGATTTATTCACTTTTGACAGTAAGACATATAAAAACTATTCTTAATCTTATTTAGAAAAGTAATGAACAATAAAAACTAAGAAAATTAGTACTTACAGATGCAAAAATATGTGGACAAATCAGTGAAAGAGAACAGACAATGCATGAACAAACTCTTTAGCTATGAGGATTTAGTTTAATATGCAATAAAGATAATGTTATATTCAGCAATGAAAGGATTAGTCTATAAAATGTTTCTATTTAAAAATAATCAGTTTAGAGCTATTTCACCCCAAAAGTGAAAATAAATTTCATATGCATCAAAAGTAAAACTTAGAAGATATTGCAAATATATAGAATAAAATATGGTACGATATCTGGATAATCAGAACCATTTAAGCATAAAAGTAAAGAAACTGTAAAGGAATATAGATCTGACTACATGAAAGTATTAAAAAAAACTCTTTGGGATGTCTAGGTGGCTCAGTTGTGAGCCTCTGCGTTTGGCTCAGGTCATGATCCTGGGATCCTGGGATCGAGGCCTGAATCAGGCTCCCCAGAGGGAGCCTCCTTATGTCTCTGCCTCTCTGTGTCTCTCATGAATAAATAAGTCAATAATCTTAAAAAAAAAAAAAAAAAAAAAGCCCTCTTGTTTGTTTTTAAAAAATCAGAGAATTAAAAGACAATGAATAATGGGAAGTTTGCCATAAGTGTTAATGATTTTAATAAAGCATTTGTAATAACTAATTTTTAAAAAGACTAATACCTCAATTACTAAGGTCATGAAAGAGCAATATATAAAAACGTAAATTAAAAAATTGAATAGTGCTATACCAATATTCAATATTGGCCAGAATGTGGTAAAATTGAAACATACTGCTGGGAATCCAAAGAAACTATGTATTATGCTCTTTACATCACATATTAAAATAACAAAATGAAGAAATACATTTCATGAAAATTTTCTCAAATGTTGAGAACTTCTTTTTTATTTGTCAATTAATAAGAAAAGTAAATTAGCCAGAACATCTGCTTCTCTAAGAATTTCAGTCAATTATGGGACTAAGATTGATGCTATTTTTACTGTGATGCTCCTGTTTTATTTCCTGTGATTTCTCGTTGTGCTTCCTCTGTAATTTTTTGGTCAGATTTGCCAAAGTTCTATTTGTATTTTTGGTTTTTAAATTTAAAAAGACCTAAAAGTCAACTTTTATTTGTTGTACCAGGTAGGATGTGTTACCTCAAGTGACAAAAACTGCCTTTCATTAACTTAGGCAAAAATAATTAAATGTATTACTGGATTATAGAATTGAGAAAAGTGAATTAAAGGAGCTCCAGGGATTTTAGAAGCAAGGGCCCATAATATTTTTTTAGGTTACTATTAAAAGAGTGACTCAACATTAATTTTATATACTACTATGGAGATTTGAATATTCCTTCAAATTTAAATTTCTGGAATAAAAAGCCAACTCCTGCCAAATAGCTCATTAGTTCTAGTAGTTCTTTAAATTTTTATTTTGAGTTCCTAGGTTTTCTTGATAAATGCAGTCATCACAATAATTTTGACTTTTTCTAACCCAATTTTCTTATCTTATTGCATTAGTTATTACCTCAAAAATAAAATGGAATAAATTACTTACTGCTTTATTCAATTATACTTACTTAATTTTTGTGCCAGCCATTGTTTAAGGCTCAGAGGATATAGCAGAGAATAAAACAGACAGAAAGTCTACTCCTGGAATTTACATTCTGGAAGTCAATATCACATAGACAGTAAAGCAGGAAAATACATAAAATATGCAGGGTATTATACAGTTTTAAGTGTTGATGAAAAAAATAAAACAATGGAGGATCATAGATAATGTTGTGGGTGGGCTTATAATAATGGTAACAGGAAAAAAAAAAATAATGGTAACAGGAGAAATCCTTGTTCCTACTTTTAGAATATAGACTTTGACTATTTAAAATGAGTGTTTTCTGTTGCTGTGAAGTCATTCTTTTTTATATTTTATTAGTTTCTTTCTATTTTGGTTTCTAGGAATGACAGCTAAATTTAATAAAATTACTTTAAGCATTTTCACATTCATAAAGATTTCCTCCTTTAATTCATTAATGAGATTAATTACACTTATGGATATAAACTCATTCTAGTTTTCTAGAATAAATAATATTTTCTAATAATGATTATTTTTAAAATGCTAAATTCAGTTTGCTAATATTATACTTAATATAGCTTTATTTATAAGGAAAATTGGTCTAGAGTTTTCTATCTTATCATAATCAAATTTAAGAATTTTTTTCAATGAGGAATTCTCCATCTTTATTTTTTATGGCCTCTATCATTTAAATAGCATTAGGATTGTATCTTCTTCAATATAAGAATAGCTAACATTTATATGAAATTTAATATATTGCACTGTTCTAAGCACTTTATGTATGTTAACTTAATCATCACAGAAACTCACTGAGGTAGACATTATTATTTACATTTTACAGATGAGAAAACCTAAGCACAGAGAGGTTTACACAGCATATCAAGAGAGTGTGATGCCTTTTTAAAATTATTGATATTAAATACAGTTTTCAGTGTATTTCATGATCATTGATCTACTCAAGCTTTGCACCCCTTGTTAGATTTTATTAACTAAAATTTTGCTGGAAAAATATCATTTCCTCCAATATTTCAAATTTATTTCCTAAAGTTTCCATTTTCTTCTTAAAAATCTTTAATTAGGGATCCCTGGGTGGCACAGCGGTTTGGCGCCTGACTTTGGCCCAGGGCGCGATCCTGCGGACCCAGGATCGAATCCCATGTCGGGCTCCCGGTGCATGGAGCCTGCTTCTCCCTCTGCCTGTGTCTCTGCCTCTCTCTCTCTCTGTGTGACTATCTAAGTAAATAAAAATTTAAAAAAAAAATCTTTTATTATATCTCTAATTTTATATGTATCTCTAATTATGTTTCTAAACATATTTAAATCATGTATTTTGCTCTCCTAATTTTGCCTTCAGTAAGGTTCAGTAAGGGATTTAACTATTTTATTGGTCTTTCCAGATAACTTGCTTTGTACTTCTTAATATTTTATTAATCTCAACGTATATTTTTCTAATCCTATTTTTCTAATTCCATTTTTCTACTATTTTTCAAATTTTTAAAATTTACTAAGATGAGGATTGTGTTCCTTTATTTTTATCTTTTTTTATTAATATTAAAGAGTGTGTATAGCAGTAAGGGGTTTTTTTTCTCCCATTTTTTTTTTTTCACTTGCAACCTGTTTATGTCTTTGGATCCCAAATGAATCTCTTATAGAGATGATTGCTTTCCTTTTCTCAGTATAGAGATGACTGCTTTCCTTTTCTTAGTATATCCCTGGTATCTATTTTTCACCTTCTTAAAAATCCCTTTGTTTCAATTACGTGTCATAAAAAATAATCACAAAGCTGACAACTTCTTTCTTTAAGAGGTGGCACTTATCCACTCATATTTAGAGGAACAAGTTATATGTTTATTTTTTATTCTTTCAACATTAACGTATTTTTATCATTTATTTTATTTTGTTGCTTCTGTTTTTTCTTTTTTTTCCCCTAGATCATTTATTCCCTTTTTTACTGTTGTTAGTTTAGAAGTCCTAATATTTCTCCTTGTCCTTCACATTCTTAACACTCAATGAAAATATATATTTATTGTATTATATCAAATGAGATACTGACTCTGTTGTTACAACACTCTTTTTACTCACTGCCCTACTTTTCCAACCCTTGTCAAAATAATTCTCTTAGAATGCTGTTAATTTTCCTGTACCCACTGCCAAACTCCTTATTTGGATAGATTAGAACTTTAATTCTAGAGTACTGTTGATTTTCTATCATAATACATTCCTGCTCTTCCAAAAATCCATGTTTATTATGTTACTATTTCAGTCACAATATTATTAATTATGTTCACTAAACTATATTTATTGAAAGTTTATTGCTTACCATATAGTTTCCTACCATTATCTGGGAGTCTGGTTTGTAATTCATTCTTTATTTGGTTATAGTGGAGTTTTTTGTTTTTGTTTTTTTTTACTTAAATGTCATTTTTTATACCCTGATATCTTTGCTAAATATAAAATTTTCAGACAACTCTCCTATTGTCTTAATGTATGTTATTCCAGTATTTCTTTGTCTCCAGTATTGTAGATAAGAAGTCCAATGTCAATCTGATCTTTCTTCCTTTGTTTTCAATTCAATTGTTCTGATAGGAAATTTCTACATTTTTCTCTTTTAGTGAAATTCAGAAATATTATCAAGATATGTGTCTTTTTTTCCATTTACTCTGCCTAGGGTTTGGTGAACTCTTTCAATCTGCAGGATAAAAACAATGCTAAAAGCAAAGAATTTTTGTCTGTGTTGTTTCCACTTTCTCCTTTCACTTCAGTTTAGATCCTCTATGAATCTTTTCCCTTTTAGCTGTTTCCATAAAATTTTCATTTGGTTTTTAAGTAATTTTCCTCTTAGTCTTCCATATCATTGATACCATTCTCAATTGTAATTATCTTTTTTCAGTTCATCTACCAATATTTATTTTTAATTTGAAAACAAGTAGTCATTTATATGTTATAATTTATTATATTTAAAATGATATTATTCTTCTGGTTGAAGTTAGTGAACATTGTTATGTATCTGTCTTGCAATTCTAGTTCATAGGGGCATCTATATTAAAGATTTTTCTTCAGGCAGCCTGGGTGGCTCAGCAGTTTAGCGCCGCCTTTAGCTCAGGGCGTGATCCTGGAGACCCAGGATTGAGTCCCATTTTGGGCTCCCTGCATGGAGCCTGCTTCTCCCTCTGCCTGTGTCTCTGTCTCTCTCTTTCTCTCTTTCTCTCTTTCTGTGTCTCTCATGAATAAATAAATAAAATCCTAAATAAATAAATAAATAGTTTTTCTTCATTCCTGTGAAAGTACCAATATTTTTCTTTACCTACTCATGTCTTCATTCACCCCTAGCAGCTAGGTCGGGTTTCCTGGAGTATTCATGTGATAGGAAATCTAAGAGTAATAGAAGGTACATGAATTGCCATCCTGTGAGCGAATGGTATGTAATTTAGCAACTGTCATGTTTCTGTTACAACACTAGTAGGAGGCTTTTTCATCTGTGTTTTCTCCAGGTAAAAGTCTTAATGCATTCCCAGTCTTGACATAAGAATTATCTTAGTCCATCTGTGTGACTTTCCTTGTAGACCTTCTGCATCCTGGAATATCCTGAATTCCAGTGCCCTTTCCCCCACCCCCAGGATAACATGTTCTACATGTTTTCTCCTCCAAATATATTGGCAAAGACCTTGAATGAGTACACATTGTTCCAGCTCTGTCAAGCTACTTACCCTGTTTCCTGCCATTCAGAGATATAGTTGATAAGAAATTGGGAATGTGAGTGTCCTGGGCTTGAGTTCAGAATGCAATTTCCCCAGAATCTATCTGAGTGTGTTTTAACAATGTAAATCAGATCATGTCACTCCCCTAATTAAAATTCTTCAATGACTTTTCATTGTACTTGAAATGAAATCTGAGTTCCTTTCCATGGTCTGCAAGGTTTGAATGATCTATGTTGTCTGCTTACCCAGCTTCAGCATGTACCACGCTAAACCTTGTCCTTCTATTCCGTCTTCTACTTTACAAAAATTCTTGAAAATTACTGGTCTATTGATTGTACCCTTTTATTATTTTCCAATGTTCTTATGGCATTTTAATTTTTTTGTTATTTCAATAAATTGGGGAGGGTATATTGATGTGTGTAGCCTACTGCCTTGAACCAGAAATCAAGACAATCTCTTGGGCAATATAGTGTAGGGTGTCCTATAGATGCTATTATAGTAACATGAGAGGAATCATGTCGAACATCAAGGAGCAAGGAGCTACTTGTATATGAGGTTAATGATTGATAAGAAAAAGGTACACAAATGAAGGGACGTGAACAGCTAGAGTGTTATCACGTTGACATCAAGAACTGTGATTAATTCTCTGAATCATCTGAACACCAGTTATTTATTAGTATAGTGAAAAAAGTGAGAGCCTGACCTCTTCTAAGTTCTGGAAGATTCTACTTGTTTGCATTATTAATTTGCAAGAGTTTGGACCTCAGATAGATTGGTCAGTTGTTTTTAATTTAATTTAATTTAATTTAATTTAATTTAATTTTATTTTATTTTATTTTATTTTATTTTATTATTTTATTTTTGAGAAAGCTTAATAAGCAACCTTTGTAAATTTGCACAGATAGACCTAGAATTATGACCAGAGTGGATACTGAGACTAAATTAATTATATTAGATTAATTAAACTGAAATAATCTTCAAAATAAATTAATAGAAATTCTTAACTAGCAAGAGGAAGAATGTTGGTTAAAGAAATGGAGAAATAGGAAAATCACTTTGAAAGAGATGAGGTGCACATAATTAAGATGGATACAGAATGACACTTATGAGCATTAGTATCCACTGAGAAATTCCTTATGTGGAGGACAATTAGATAAGTTTATAATGACCAGTACTCAGTTACACACTGTCTCTCTGCAGTGCTAGAGTATAATTTCCCTTCATTTCCTATAAACCTTCAGTAAAATATTTTAAAAGAGGATATTTTTCTAGTAATGTATTAAGGAATGGTTAAACTGAGAAGAACTGAAAGAGGAGGCCCACAGGAAGTAACATAGTAGACCAAAATCAAGAGACTGGCACTAGGAATTCAGATTGTGTAAAGGAGTAAAGAAAAAAGTCCTCTGTGAAATTCTCAAAATCACTTGATCTTGCTGGTATTTCCACAGTACTTGTGATAGGATTTTTAGAAATATTATTTATATATTAAAATAAAGGGCATCTCAAACTTTATCAAGCTTAGAGGGCTAAAGGACTCTGGATATCTAGGTCACAATGTTATTTCTCTAAGTGAATCATGGTAATGGTATATCATCTTAAATGCAGCTCAATTTCTGTCCTTACATCTAGTCATCAGAAGTGAGGTTTAGTGTTCATGATTTACTCTTAGATTTTGAAATAATGGAGACCATTTCCTTGATGTTTTCAGTGCTAGTAAATAGGCAGGAGGGCACTGAAGAAAAGGTATCTTAGTACCTACACATAGTAGATTTTTATGTATATATGTTGAGTGAATGAATCAATGCATGAATGAATGAAAGAATGAATGAAAAAAGAAAAGAATGAACAAGGAGTCTAGGAACTGGGTTTAATTCTGACTTTTAGTCTTCAACTTTCTTACCCATTAATGTGGAAAATTTGAATTTGATCTCTGAAATCATTCTAGTTCTAATAGACCAAGAAAGAATATTAAGAGATTTCTATCAATAAAACAGTACTTACAAAAATGAAATAAAGTGAAGCCTAGAAATGTTATAATACCCATTAATCCAGACAAATTAATTAAATAGTTATAACATTAATTTTCTGAACATTTAAATAGATCATATATAGATAGATAAAGGTATATAGTATGAGAAACAAGAGCAGTTATCAATACAAGTGAAAAAATGTAAATGCTCAATCCCAACACTAAAACTTTTTCTGCTAAAACTTTAATAAACAGTAACTTTAACTTATTCATTTTTTAATCCTACAGAAAGTCCTCAACCCAGTGCTTGGCCCTTAATAATCCCTCAGTAAATGTTTGTAGAATAAATGAATAAATGATTAATGATCACATTATGTAATCAAATATTAAATATTTAGCCTACTTAATATTGATATATTTTAATTCTCTTTCCATATCCATTTTAATTCTTTCCATTAATTTTCAGTTATAATAAAAATGCAAAGAGAGGGAAATGAGTATAAGCTTCAGTGTGAGGACTTAGATTCACTTTAAGAAAGACAATTGGCAAAGAAGATTGTTGGGTGAGAGAGCAGTTTACTGAAAGAAATTGAGAAATTTCTAAGGGATTAATGTTAGGACAGTAAAAAAGCAGAAAATTAAATTAAATCAATAATTTTTAAACTTTTATATTTCTCATCAAAGACTGTCAGGAACTTGAAAACTACCATGATAAAAATGAAATTCCCTCACTTTGTGTAAGGTCAAATATTTTATGTGTAACAAAAGGTCAGCTCTCGGTAAGTATGTAATTACAAAAGCACTTGGAAAGAATTATTATTGATACCTCAAACACAAAGAAAATAGTAAATTTTATTAGTTTTTATTCGTTTTAATAAATAATTATTAAAACTCTATTATGTTAGCATTTTAGAAGTGAGGCTACAAAAGTAAAATAACAATTTTAAGGTACTCATACTTTTCAGTGGGAAAGTCAAACAAGTAAATCACATTTTCAAGAGAGGTTAATATGTTTTAATAGGTGAAAACCAAGGGATGCTAAGAACAGTGAAGAAAGAACATCTATCTCAGTTTAGGAAAAGATTTACAAAAATATCTCTAGAGACCATTAGAATATCTCAGGTAGGAAAAGAAATATGCCTTTAGCAGAGGAATGTAGACTTGTAGGACTATCAGATTCAAAGACTTAGAGGCATGAGACAAAGTTTATCCAAACACAAATGAGTATTTATTTGGTGCTTACTATATTCCGGGCATCTGAAGTGCTGGAAAATATAATGAAGAATCAGTTTCCAGCTTCAGGGAGCTATGAACTAGTAGTTAGAAATAGTTTAGTAGCACTTAATGAAATTCAGAGTTCTGTGTGTGTGTGTGTGTGTGTGTGTGTGTGTGTGTGTGTGTGTGGTTGAGAGAGATAGACAAAGAGAGAGAAAGGGAGAGAGAAAACAAGCATACCGATATGAGCCAGATCACATTCTTCTGGGGCATCTGAAATGTTGAATAAACAAATATAATTGCGTTAACAGCATTTGGTAGGCATTTCCCTCCAGCTTTCCAGAGTACTGCTACAGTCAAATTTGAAATTTGACATATTTTCAAGATGTAGCAAACCCAGACATTTTTGATCAAATATAATTTTTTAGTTACTTTGAAGAATATTATCACCATAAGCATAGTTGAGGCCATGTCTCTTAGTAATCAACTTAAATTATGTGCCATCTATGGCATAAATAATTCTTCTAGATTGTTGACCAAATTCTTCCTTCTTCTTTATTAACCATTTCAGAGTTACTATCATAAAATCAACAGTATTCGCCTAAAATTGAAAATCATTTTTCCCTCAGTTCTTTACTTTAGTCAAAACAAATGTGTTTTGTAATAAGTGTGAAACTAATGAAATAGTCATTAACTTTATTTTTTCTTCTGCTGCTGCTAACTCAACAATATGTATAATAAATATTTCTTGTTAAATTTGACTTTTGTCCTTGGTGCACTCTGGTTGATTGAGCAATATTTAGTTTTTAAAATTTCATGTATAATTTGTTTTTCTTTTAAAGTGTTAAACTCATGTTGAATTTTTCATTCTGGATAGTGATTTTGTCTTCCATTATCTTTTTACCAGTCTTATGTGTTTGTCTCTTCCAATATCACACTTTAAAGTTGTTTTTACAAAACTTAAAAGTGCTTATTCTTTTTTGTAAATACTATTCTGTTAGTGCCTGAAAGCATTATTGTATATGGCTTAAAAAGTCTATTATTGTTTTACAACCATCATGCCAATATACAGGAGTGTTTGCTTTTATTTGTTGAATACTAGCTATTGCTGTTTATTAAATCTTTATTACGGCTCTAGTAGTAGCTTGTGTTTTATTTGCAAGTGACATTTTAATTTTCTTTTAATTGAAACCTTAAGTGTTTTTGTCCTATTGGCCAATAACAGACTTGGCTATTGATTTGAAACTTATGACAAAAGTTAAAAAATACTTAGTCCCTGGCCATTTATATATTACATATCCTAATTTCTTTCTCCATTTTAATGGAAGTTGGTAAACATTTATCCAGTGGAATATTGTAATTTTAGTTTAAACTGGAGCATATTTTGCTAGAATAGTTTATGAAGTCAGAGGTCTTGATGGCCATCCTCTAAGATCATCACCAAATATTAACAGTGAAGTTCCAGAGATCTCATTTTTCTCACTCCAGTTTTTTTACTTCATTAATATAACTTTCTTCATCTTCTAATGGGCAGACCAGATTTGGAATTGTTGTTTCTGAGTGGTGATTTTGATATAAATAATTTTTTATTCTCATTGTTGACCAGCATTTAAATCTTCTTTTAATAAAGAAATGAGATTTCAACTGATTAATTCAAGTTGTAGTTTGGTGAACATAATTTTATTTCTCATCATTGTTTTGAGCAGTAGCTAAATCTCCATTAAATAAAACAAAATATATAATGCTTTATATATGAAGTTGATGTGAGTTACACATTGTAAAAATTGGCCCCCTCCCATTTTTCCAACTTTTAAAAACTTAAGGAAATTTCTTCTTGTAGATTTTCTATTTTTTTAATATATTTTTTTTCTTTTCTGAATTCCATTTTTATAGTTTCAGTTTCTATCATGTTCTCCACTTGTATTCATTCCCAATGATCTAGACATATTAAGGAATTTAAAAATATATATATTCATAATCAAAGTAGAGAAATCTAACCTAAAAATTATTTTGGTATATCTTCGAAGTCATATTTTTATTTTAAAATTTTCAAAATTATTGAAATTTAAAAGTATAAAATTAAACTAATACATATAAATTTTAAATAGAAATCATTTAAATAAAGCTAAATTTAAAATGTCTTCTTGAAAATGTAATTAAATCTCTAATATTTTAAATATTTTTAGAAAGATAAAACCTTTGCAATTCTATTTTTAACAACATTCATTGCTGGTGTATCAGCGTTATATTCCATAAAGCTATATATGTGTGTGTGTGTACACACACACACACATATATATATATATATATATATATATATATATATATATATATATATAAATTTTGGAGTTATATAAGTAGTATAATATTGTAAGATGTTGCCAGCCACTATGTGCACCTATTGAAAATACTGTATTAATTGATGAAAAAATTTAGAAACAAACTGAAACATGAAGAGAGAAAAAAATGGGTGCTTGGATTCTTAGAAAATAATACTTTATTGTGCAAGTATTTGCCACATTCATACTATTTGAAAAGAACTTAACAATTAATTCAACTTTCCCTGACCTAAGTCGTTTTGCTACACAAATTTTCCATGCACTCTGAAGCATGTCACCTATGGCATAGCCCATAATACATTTTAGCTTAGTATTTTACCTGAATGGTATTACAGGATTGGATGCTTCAGTTTAGTGGCCAATTTATATCAATGCCATGTGAAGGATTCTGAGTATCATGGATGTCCATGTGGTCTTTGATAAACTCTGTGTGTGTGTGTGTGCATGTGTGTGTGTGTGTGTGTGTGGTGACCCCTCTATCTACAGGTGTTCCTCTTGTTCCTCTTTCCTGATCTAAAGTAATGGAAGTGAATGGAAACCTGTTTACACCATACCTACTATTTTACCTATAAAATTGCCCCCCTACCAATAATGTCTTTATGAGAGAAGATGCAAATAAGAAAAGCTGATAGTTTAACAAAGCAACTAAAGAAGAAACTTTCTAGTTTAGAAATAAACTAAAAATATTTATTTAGTTTATTTCTAATTTCTATTAGTTTATTTAGTTTATTTCTAAACTAAAAATAGTTTATTTCTTTTTAAGAAGATATCATCCTAGATTACCATTATCATTTTCAGGTTCCCCTCATGTGTCAGAGGGGTGATGGAAGGGATGAGAAAGTAGAGATCCTAGCAATGTAGCTGTGGTCGAGCACAGCTTGTGGGAAGGGGAGAAGAAGAGAAGGAAATTAAGTGTTTACTTTGTCCCAAACACTGAGCAGTACTTTACAAAAGTTTTATCACTGGACCATTACTAACATAAACTGTAACATGGAAATGAACTCTCTTTTATAAAGGAAGCGACTGAGAACCAGACAGTTTAGAAATTTGACTCAAGTAATACAAGTACTATCATAGATGAGATTCAACCTTAATTTAAAGTGGATGATGGGGAATCGGGTGGGGAGAGAGGGGAAATATTCATAAGATGGAGAAAAATATCTAGAGAGGGTGTGCAGTAGATGTTCAGCGTAGAGGTATGAAGGAAGACATTGTGAGGTGGGGGGTGCTGGGAAATGTGATAGGAATTAGAAATGGGTAGGAGGAAATATGGGCTGATTTTGGATTCTCAAAATTGATTAGATCAGTCAAGACCTGTAGGTCTTGAAAGGGCAAAGGTTTGGTTTGTTGAGTTTTTTTTTTTTCAACTTTTTTTTGTACATTAAAAATGACTACTATTCTGTCTTTTCTTTGTGCCAGAAAACATCCTAAGTCCAGCCAAATGCATAGTTTGAAATATCCTTGTTGATGGTCAGGTAAAAAGAGTGTCCAAGATTTGGTCCATGTGCCAAGATCTTATGAGTATATAAACTGAAGGGAGAAGTGGTAGTTGCAAGTGGACAAGAGTGGTTTTGGGAAAGTAAACTCTTGATTATAATTGTGAATATTCAATGCCCCATTTGGTCACCCCCCAGAAATGGTTTAACTGAACTGCACAAACTACTGAAAAATTTTCCTAGTTTCTAATTCTGATTATTTTATTCCTTAACTTTAAATCAAAATTCAAATATATTTCAAAGTTTGTTGTTAATTAATTGTACACTGCTACCAGAGCAGGCAGCAAAGCAGCAATAATTCACCATCTCCTAACAAAGGTAATGTACCTACTTGAATCATGAACTCTAATAGCATCTTGTCAGTAGGTTTGGTTTCTTTGCTAAACCCTCTCCATCAGAAGATAGAAAATATTCCTAAATGTTATAATGCAGCAGTTCTCAAAATGTAGTACCCAAGTCTGCAGCATCAACATCACTTGAGAACTTGCCAGAAAAGCAAATTTTCAGGCCTTATCCTAGACCTATTGAACCAGAAACAATGGATTTGGGGCTCAGAAGTCTGCATTTTCACAAGCCCTTGAGTTGTTCTGCTGCATGCTAAATTTGAAAAACACCAGTGTAGTGAATCTCTCTCTGTATGTAAAGGGAATATGAAGAGAGTGTCTGAGGAAGGTGACATCAGACACAAGAGGAATCACCCAAATGGCCTTTGCTAAATTTCTTCAGAATTGTCCATGGTACACTGAGATAAGTTTTCTAAGACCTTTACATTTTGAGAACTTTTTTTTTGAGGGCAATGCACAGTCTCCACAGTACCCATCTACAGAAAATCCCTGATTAAAGAATAGACATGTTTATTTAACATGGCTTTATTTAGTAATTCTTTGACTATTTGGCTTGACTGTAAACCAACATAAAAAAATAATTGTTACCAAAACCAGAAAAGGACACTATTAGAACATAAAACTACAGGCCAATAAGCCGGATGAATATAGATACCAAAATTTTCAATAAAATATTATCAAATCAAATTCATCAGCACATTAAAAGGGTCATTCATCACAATCAAGTGGTATTTATTCCTAGAATACAAAGATGGTTCAACATATGCAAATCAATCAACGTGATACATCACAATAGCAAAAAAAGAAAAGAGACATATGATAATCTCAGTAGGCTCAGAAAAAGTATTCAATAAAATTCAACATTTATTCATAATAAAAACTTAACCAATTAGGCATAGAAAGAACGTATCTCAACTTAATAAAGGCCATATGTGACAAGCCCACAGCTAATGTCATTCTCAACAGTGAAAGGTTGAAAGCTTTTCCACTGAGACCAGGAATAAGATAAGGGTGCTAACTCTCACCACTCCTCTTCAACATGATACAAGAAGTTCTAGGTAGAGCAACCAGAGAAGAAGAGACATAAAAGGTATCAGAATTGGAAAGTAAGAAGTAAAATTATCCTTACTTGCTGATGACATGGCTCTATACATAGAAGATCCTAAAGATTCAACCAAAAATGGTAGATCTAATCAATGAATTCAGTAAAGCTGCAAGATTTAAAATTAGCATACAAAAATCAGTAGCATTTCAATACACTAACAACTTTCTTTTTTTAAAAAAAGATTTTATTTATTCCTGAAAGACACAGAGAGAGAGAGAGAGGCAGAGACACAGGCAGAGGAAGAAGCAGGCTCCATGCAGGGAGCCTGACATGGGATTCGACCCCAGGTCTCCAGGATCATGCCCTGGGCTGAAGGTGGTACTAAACCGCTGAGCTACCTGGGCTGTCCCCACTAACAATTTTCTGAAAAAGAAATAAACAGTTCCCATTTAAAATAACATTGAAAACAATAAAACACTTAGGAATGAATCTAACTAAAGAAGTAAAAGCTCTTTATACTGAAAACTACAAGACATTGATGGAAGAAATGGAAGACAAATAAATAAAAATATGTCCCATGTTCATGGATTAGAAGAACTAATATTGTTAAAATGTTGATACTACTGAAAGCCATTGTAGATTCAATGCAATTCCTATCAAGATTCCAATGCCATTTTTTTACAGGAGAAAAAAAAGAGTAGAAAAAAGAAAATAAACTCCTCTAAAATTTATATGGAACTCTGAAAAGCCAAAATTAAAAAAAAAAAAAAAAGCCCGAGAAAGAAGAGCAAAATAACTATTACACTTCCTGATTTTGAGCAATATTTTAAAGCAACAATCATCAAAAGAATGTGATACTGGCATAAACACAGGCAAATAGATCAATAGAACAGAATTGAAAGCAGCCCAGAAATAAAACCGAAGCATAAATGGTCAATTAATATTTGACAAGGGAGCCAAGAATACTCAATGAAGAAAAGATAGCTTCTTCAATAAATGGTGCTGAGATAGTTAAATATTCACACATAAAAGAAGGAAACTGGACCATATCTTACATCATTCACAAAATTAACTTGAAATGATTTAAGGACTTGAATGTAAAACCTGAAACCATGAAACTCCTAGAAGAAAATATGGGAACAAAACTCCTTAATATGAGTCTTGATAATGATTCTTGCATATGACACTTAAAGCATAAGCAATAAAATAAAAAACAAATAGTAATACATCAAATTAAAAAGCTTCTCATGGCAAAAGAAGCCATCAACAAAGTGAAAAGACAGCTTACAGAATGAGAAAAAAATATTTACAAACCATGTTTTTGATAAGGAGTTAATATCTAAAACATATAAGAACTCATATGACTCATTAGCAAAACACAAAAAATAGGCAAATGTCCTAAGGACATTTTTCCAAAGAAGATACACAAAAGGTCAACAAGAGTATGAAAAGATGTTCAATATCACTAGTCATTATGGAAATGCAAATTAAAACCACAGTGATATATCATCTCATGCCTGTAAGAATGGCCATCATCAAAAAAAGATAATTATCATTGTCCATTTATATATATGTCTCCCTTATTAGATGGTGAGCTCCTCGTGAAGAGGAACTATATCTTACTGACCTTTGCACTGATTTGTTGGTGACCTGGAACACAGGATGTGTGTAATGAGTTCTAATAGAAATGAAGGACAACAGTGAAAAGGGAGATTGGGAAGGATAGAGAAGAGGAACCAACTTGAATGAGATAAAGGAATTAAAACAGAATTTTTTATACAAGTCAGTTCCACAATGATTTTATTCTCGTGCATGAATTTGATTTTAAAATATTGTGTGGTCCATGAAATAGAAGCATCAAATTACTCAGCATATAATAAAACTACAGAATATAAATATGCAGTTAAGCAGATGCTGTCAGTGTTTGTAGGTGCCAATTTTTACATATCCTTTTGTAACATTATTCATGCAGTTTTCCTATGTGTTTTTCCCCACAAAACAATCCATTTTTCTTAAATAATAATAATTGCTAGCAGCCCAACTCTAATAAACAACCCTACAATAATAAGTCAGTATGTGCCCATACAGAGGAAAGAGAAAGGATTACTTCAGAAAACAGATGTCAGCTTCAAGCTTCCAAGGATTTATTATAAACAGAAATGAGTAAAGAACATGAAAAATACTTTGGCAATGCTATTTGAATACAGAGCTAATGAAAGGCTATATTCACCATCAAATGTATGCTAACAGCCAAATTGCCAGAAAATCTACTGTTTCAGAAGTGGTCTATGCCAAAACACAGACTACAATTATACATAAAAAATGGTTAAACAAAATGTGAAACAGCAGGATTAACTTTCTACTGGGAAATCTGTTTCAGTATAATTGCATTCTGTTGTGACAAATAGGAAATATATGCAAATAATGAATTAGAAATCAATTTTGGATAAATAAGTAATGTTACAGGAAAAAAAAAAGAAATTCTAAGAGTAAAATTTGTAAATTAGCCATTATTGTGAGCCACTTCTTTCTTTTTAACATTCATTTCAATAAACACTTTAACAATGTAGAGTAATAATATATATGTAAGCCCATTTTAGCTAACTCTGAAAATGATCTTATCATTTTTTATTCTAGCCATTTTGCTATATGAAAACTAGGAAGAAGCTATAACATTTTCACCAATCAAATTCACTATTTTTAAGGGCACAAGCCTTTCTAATAAATCTTTTAAATAAATGTTTGATCTTTTGCAATTCTGTGGATATTATTACTTGATTTTTGTTTGCTATTATCATTACTGTTATTTTGAGCACCCATCAGGTGATAGCATACCATCTAAGTGGTACCACAGGAAGTGACTTTATAACTTTTAATCACATATATTTTAAATCTCAAATAGGCTATGCAGACAATATCCTGTTTAGAAGACCCTATTATAATACACAGTAGTATAGGATGAGGAGATGCTACATTTATTTTAAGAGAGGAAAAAAAATCTGTATTTCATTTGTTACACTGCTAACTTCACTTTAGGTAATTGCATTCAGCTTTATTATTGCCCAGAGCAATAACTGATTGTTAGTTATTGAAGTCTGAAATGATTTTCTCATTTCCTAGGGGAATCTAGAGATTTACATGGTGCACAGCAGTAACTAATAGATATAATCTGGTCATAATGTAGCCATATAATGTGTTATTTACTTGTGGAGAACATAGATGTTCAACATTTTAACATTTCCTCAAAAAGAGTGGCATATTTCACTTAAGATATATATACATTGACTGTGCACTGCTAGACCAAAAGCTGACCAAAAAAATATTGTTAGAATTTATTGTCATGCATATATGTATATGCAGTAATATATAGTTTTTTTCTTTTGTCATTTTTCAAATTTCTTTTTTTTAATTTAGGTATTTCAAAAACTGTATTATTTTTACATTTTTTTTCCAAAATTCCAGCTAAATTATGACATTGAACATACAATCAGAGTAAGATAATACTGAAAAATAAATTTAGTGTATGGTTATTCTGCAAATATGTTTAATTTTTTTAATTGACAATTTTTCTCCATTATAAATTTTAACTTTAATAATTTTACTAGCCACTCACTCAGGAAGTTAAATAAGTGTAAGCTTTCTCTGCTTCTTTATCATATTAATTTGAGACCAATAGCTTGAACATAGAACCCAAATTAGGAATGCCACGCACACAAACCCAGGGCAGTCAGGAAACATGCAGATTTTTACCAAAATCCTTGCTTTCATTGCTCAGAGTGCTATCTTTCCTTAGATAACATGAGGGCATTGATATGCTCTCATTCTTTGCAAAATGTACATATAATGCAAATTTATTGCGTATGATCTTGAATAAATAAAAATCTAATGGCAGCATGGTGTAATAGGGGCAAATGTTTTATTAAAGGAGGTTTTTCTTCTTCTTTTTTTTTTTCTATCCAACTGATATAAATGTTTTATGAAGATTTCAGAGTATTCCTCCTGGAAACATTATGGGGCCTGTATGTCTCACAAAGCAGGAGAGATTTTTGCATCTTACTCCCATTAACCCTAATGAGTGTTACCCACAAAACACCTTGTGCATCAGAAACAAAAACAGTGTTTTCCCCAAATAAAAAATAATGAAATAAAAGAAAACTTGCCTGGGCATGCGTAGAGATTTGTATTCCTTAGAACTGAATCTAATTTGTGTGATGTACACTAAAAATATACAATTTTTTTTTTTTACAAATTCTGGAAATCCTCTCTGTAAACCAGTGATCTTGAATGCTTCTTAGGAAAGATTTAATAGCAAAGAGCTTCAGTAAGGACTCATGTTACTCAGACTATAAAATATAGTATGAAGCACCATCATAAATAATTTAAACGAGAGCACAGCCATCACAATAAATGAACAAAGTACATTTTGCAAAGCAATGCCCCTTATTTAGAACAAAATGTTGCCCACTTGCTAATTCAAAAAATACAAATTTCTTGCTTTTCTGTGTATCCTCCAGCTCTGATATCACTAAGAGATTTAAATTAGTGGGCACTTTTCTATTATAATTGGAAGTTATTCAGTGGGATGTATAGAAAGAGAATAAGAGCTAAGTATTTGGCTTCATTACCAATTAGCTTGCTAATCTGGTCTTGGAAAAACAGATCTAACCATCAACCAAGGAAAGTTTACTTTTGCTGTTAATTTTGCTGAGATCTCATGCAGAGAATTTATAAAAGCTACCTCACAATTATTTCACTTATGCATAGAATTCAATCCAGTTTTATGAAACACTTTCCAATTTAGGTCTTATTTTTGAAATGTGGGTCTTTACTGCAATCTGGGAAAGGCAAGACCTGATATGATTAGAGAAAACTTCATGGAAGGAAAGATGTCTGAGCTGAGTCCTAAATAGTAGAGTTGGGCACGTGGGGAGCACCGGAAATAGAGATGGGGGATGAGCTGAGTAGAGAAGGTATTCTTGGCAGAAGTAGCAGCAGGTGCAGAGGCCAAGAGCTGAGTTTACTGTGCAACAGGAGAAGTGAAGGATAGCTGGAGCAAAGACATGAGGCTAACAAAGGAAGTCCTGTCATAGGGGGACGGGTAAAAAAATTGTTATATTTGTATGATGTAATATTATACAGTAATTATGGACAAATTAGCTATACACAGATCAGTACAGGTAAGATTTAATGATATATCATGTGTAACATGTGAAATTTAAAAAATACACTGAATTTTTTTATGGTTCTATGCAAATGTAGTAAAAAAAAACACAAAACATGGACCAGAAGAATATATACCAATATCAGGAAGCTATTTCTCTGGGAAGAGGGAAAGGGGAATAGGATTTGGGATGTTTGAGAGGTCCCAATAATTAATACCTTACTTACATCAGGACAAAGTAACAAAGTAGAAAAAAAAAATCTGGCAAACTGGAGCGCAAAATATTTCCTCTATTTTGATCAAGTCTAGATTGAGGACGTGGTATAGGAATGTTGCAAATAGGCTTCTTAATATTGAAAATAGACAGGCAAAATTGCCCATACTGTCACCAGCAGCTCCGGACTTACACAGACCATTCTCCTAGGGTCAGAGCTTCTCCCTGCAAAGCTGTTGTTGGACAGCAATTGCATGATTCCGCTGTTTGAAGAGAAGGAGCTGGATGCCTGGATCCAGTTCCTTCTCCCAGACTCACCAACCAGGTAAACGGGCTTTCCTGATAAGAGAGGCAAGAGGCTAGAGGGGCCGACGTCACTGTCTTAATGACCTACCTCCACATAGAAGGAAAGGGACGACGGACAGTAAGCTTTACTCCCCTAAAAGAGGTCCCAAAAGGTTTTTAAAATAACTTGCAAAGAATGCAAGCTTCCCACTAAGGAGCTGTTGTGGTCTGTTTTGCTCACTGATAAAATTCTAAGCACCAAGGAGGGTGTCTGGCTCACAGCAAGTACTCAGAAAATATCTGTTGAATGAATGAATGAAGAGCTTATTCCCTTAAAAGAATAATTAGAAGAAAACACCACTAAATGTTAACACTCATTAATTTTTTATGAACAATGCATGGTATTGTGATACTTTGTTTTTCTTGGAGTATTTCTGTACAAAAAGTTTGAGGTTGGACTTAATCTTACTAGTAAAGGTCGGCTAGGAACAGATCTCAAAGACATTTAAATGCTTCATAGCTGGCTTAGGTTCTAAGAGCAGCTGGCAAAAAACTTATTGATGCCACGCTGTTTCTGAACTTAATGAGCCTGAAGTCCATTTCCTGGGTTAGAGATCATTTGAGACAGAAATGAAGAGAAAGGAAAAGAAATCTGGTAAAGGATGAATTTTGGTACAAACTATGTTGCTATTTTTGTATCTTTCCAGCTGGTTTCTGTTTTGTTTTTTGGTGGTGGTGGTGGTGGTGGTATGTGTGTGTGTGTGTGTGTGTGTGTGTGTGTGTGTGTGTGTGTTTATGGAAAATCCCTCATCATGGAAACCATGAGTGGAGAAAGACATTGCCCCTCAGATCACCTGCTTTTAGACAGGCGTTAGGACAAAAATACCGTCAAAGTAGCCAGAGTCTAGGTTGTAAGTGATTTGGTTTTGCTGGAGACTCTCTTCTAATAGCCAGTATTCCAGCAGCAGTAAGAAAAATAATCTGACCATTGAAGAGAGTTCTTTTACCCAAGAGACAAGAAAGTTTTTTTATATAGAAAAAAAATGATTTGTATGAAACGTACAATATTGACAGTTTATTTAACCCATGCCTTCCAAGTAAGCTTCCGAGTGCTTGAATCAAGGCACACTGGCACCGTGTTGAAGCACCCAGATGTCAGAGTCCTGACACCGCGTAGATACCCCCTCTGCATGCACGTACATATACACAGTTACAGATACAGTCTTGCTCACTCCTTTTTTTCCCCAATTGCTGTGCCTCAAAATAGACCTCACATGAGTTTAACCAGAATCATCTTCCATTCCACAAGTTGGGGAACATAGAATCTCATAATACTAAGACCTGATGGGACACAGGCATTGACACATACAAAAGATGACTTAAATTTTTTTTTCAAAATTTTTTTTATTTATTTGATGGGGGGATGTGGAGCACAAGACAGACAGAAGGGCAGAGGAGAGGGAGAAGTAAGACTTGATCCCAGGACCCCGGGATCATGACCTGAGCTGAAGACAGATGCTTAACTGACTGAGCCACTCGGGCAGGTGATTTTTTTAAAGAAAACCCTTAGGTAATAAAAATGGAAGGCAAGTACGTTGGAGGGTATAAGGTGCATGTGTGTCTAGAGTAGGAAAACTAGAAGTCTTCCTGTGGGCGGGTCAACTCAATCTTCCTGAGCACAGAGTCGCAAAAGCAACCTCTCTCTTTCCTGCCTTTTTTTTTTAAAGCTGCTCCTTTTTCTTCTTCCTGAACTCTTGGTCACCTGGATATTTAAAAGCTAAAAGAAAAAAATATATTCTCAGCGGGATCACACAGGGAAGTAAAATCTTCCTCCAAAGTCGAGATGACCTATTCCTTTAAACATTTCTCTCTAGGAGCTGATCTTGCACAGTGATGATGAAGAGAAGGGGCTCTGGACTCAGAGTGCCTGTCACAAAGTCCTGGCCCCAACACTCACAAGTTGTGAATTGACCTTGAGAAGATTACTACACCTATCTACGATTTAGTTCCCTTATCTGTAAGTCAGGCTGATTAAGACCTGACAATTCACTGGGCTGGGATATTAAATAAATTAATATATCAAAATAACTTAGCAGAGTATAATAACAATAATAACATAAGAAGCAGTCAATAAATGTGGGGGGCTTGCAGGAGCCTTTTTGGTTTGGGGGAGGTTCAGTTAATGTACAGTGTAATATTCATAATACTCGTTTTGGGTGTAGAATTTAGTTATTCAACACGTATATACAACACCCGGTGCTCGTCACAAGTGCCCTCCTCAATCCCCATCACCTATCTCACCCATCCTCCCACCCACCTCCCCTTTGGTAACCATCCGTTTGTTCTCTAGAGCTAAGAGTGTTTCTTGGTTGGCCTCTCTATTTTGCCCCCCATATGTCCATTTGTTTTGTTTCTTTAATTCCACATGTGAGTGAAATCATATGGTATTTGTGTTTCTCAGACTTACTTTGCTTAGCATACTACTTTCTAGATCCATCCATATCATTGGAAATGGCCAAGATTTCATTCTTTTGTATGGCTGAGTAAGATTCCCTTATCTATATAATGGAATATTATTCCCCCACATCTTCTTTATCCATTCATCAATTGATGGGCATTTGAGCTCTTTCCAGAACTTGGCTACTGTTAATAGTGCTGCTGTAAACACTGCAGTGCGTGTATCCCTTTGAATTTGTATTTTTGTATCCTTTGGGTAAATATCTAGTAGTGCCATTGCTGCATCATAGGGTAGCTCTATTTCTAACTCTTGGAGGAATCTCCAAACTGTTTTCTAGAGGCGACCAGTAAATATTAACAATCAGGTTATAACATTTTTAAGTATTAACAATAATTTGCCCGACTTTGCACACTTAGAGCTTGTACATTCTAAGTGATAGGAATACAACACCAGAACACAAAGGAAATAGTGAAAACATTGAATAGCTAACACATTGAATTGAGTGCATTGTTCTTGACCTCCTCTTAGTTATTTCAGTGAGGCAACTAACAGGTTCATTTTGTGTTGGTAGCTTCATCTGGTAAGTCCCTAGAGCCTTAAGCCCTATTTTTATTTCATCAGCGGAATCCTATACTGCCAGATATTGAATGCTATTTTTTAAAACATTTGCTTGATGCAAGAGGTAATATACTTGTTTCTGCTTTCAATTTTGTCTACACGTTGCTCATGTTTCCTGAGAAAGTTGGAGCCCTTTGGGAATAATCCATCATTTTATTGCATTTTAGTGATCATATCAGCAATGACAAAGAAGCTGCATCACACAATGGATGTGTTAGAACTAAGTATTAGTAATCTAATAAACGGCCTGTAGAGAGAACTCCAGGCAGCAGCTTAATCATGGATGACCCTACCTCACTGACCTCTACCACCTGATGCTGCCGTTTTGGCCACATTGCTTTCACCAGGCTGGGTGAAAACGCCGGGACCTTCAGAGGCTTCTGAGATGGGATGGCATGAGAGTCTAACCTCACAATGACACTGATACCCAAATTAATGCTCCCTTTGGGGTGGCTCAGGCAGGTAAAAACTGGATGCTGACCAAGGAGATGGGGCCAGGCAGGTGAGGAAGCGCTGAGGTAGCCCCACAGTTGCATTGGCTCTCAAAGGCTGCATTCCAGTTGCCACAAGGCTCCACTGTTCAATGTTTCTTATTCTTGCTTAGAGCAGCTTATTTTTTTTTTTTTTTGGCTCTCCTTGAGGATTGGCTTAGATTCCTGTTTTCCTTATTTTTATAGGATTCCCTATGCAAGGTGACCTGAATGAATCTCTGTTCCTTGCAAACAAAAGAACCTGTATAAGAACCAAAATAACACCAAAAAAAAAAAATCATTAACTTTGGGACTTAAAATATGCACCACATGAATGTAGTTTATCAGTGTACCTATTTCGATAATGAAAAAATTGTATTTATAGTATTTTAATACTGGGCAATCTTACATTCTATAGCAAGATTTTTTATTTGCTTTCCATGCCCCATCATCTATGAAGGGATCTTCGAGTATACTTCTGTATGCGGGGCATATATGAAACACTTACATGGATATAACACTTTATTACCATTTCATACTAATTTCACATAGTAATATTATAATTATTATTATAGACTTATTTTAAAACAGTATTCTTCTTTGAACATTGTTCATATAATAGAAGTTGAAGGATACGGAATTTCTTAAAGATGCATTGTGCTCCAACATCTATGAGGGAAGTGATTAGTCTTCACAACTATTGCAAAATATATATTTAACAAATTGCATTAGGCACTCACAGTTTGAGTTTTTGTCCATTGACTTAAAATGATTCTTTAGATAGTATTCTATTTGACTAGATGGTGCTTTTGTTTTCTGCCTCCCATAAAAGCCCTACAAAGTCTAGGCTGTCCTCCCAAATGCTCCCATCTGCATTCTGTGATTTCTGTCTATTCAGCTAACTTATTTGCCGGCTTGTCAGTGTCTGTCATTAGCTTATAAACGTCTAGAGGAGAACTGTATCCCCTGTATCTCATTTCCCCATTATTATCAGGAATATAGTGGGCATCCAATAAAGTTTGTTAAATTACATAAGTAAAAAAACAAAAACAAAAACAAAAAACAAGCATATAATACTGCCTTTTAAAGGACCGTAAATGACACATTTAGTTATATGCTCATGGCAGAAACTAAATGCTGCTATTGAATATCTACTTAAGTCATTATTAGACTTAAGGCCATAATGCTCCAAATATGATGAAAGCAGATGGGATCTTTCGCTTCTTCACTCCAGGAAGGGGAAGGAAAGTGATCAAAATTTGTCATCAGGAGTACAAATTAATAAGGCACTGGAACGTCATTTGAAACCAAAGTGGTATGCACTTCTTGTGGCTCTTACGTAATTTAATTATTGATGATAATTTTGATATCAGGGTCCTTTGGTCCTGAAGTACTGAAAGCATAGCAAAACCTCTGTGCATGCCCTTTCCTTTGTGCATCTGAATATGGAGCACTAGGCTTGTGCTACTTTATGCTGATGGAGGTGGAAGGGGAGACGGAGGTGGAAGCCTGCCACTGAATTTGAATTATGTAGGGAACATAGCCGTGTTGTACTCTCCTGTCAATATCTCCTTCCAGCTGGTGCTGACATAATTAGGCACATCAAGCACAGAAGAAGACATTTGAAATTCAGAGCCTTGTTCCAAGTCCTGTGAGTAGCTAGGGAAGGGGCCTGAAGTAATCAGTAACACATGGTAAGGTGTGCAGCTCTAGTAGGTTATCCACCCACCTCGGGTCTGTTCTAAGACGTGGAAAAGTAGAAAAGCCAAGACTGCTAACTTCTTAAAGAGTGGCCTTGTTTTAAGAGTTTGACTTATTAGAGTGTATTTTATTTTTTAAAAAAAGATAGATAGATGCTAGATAGATAGATAGATAGATAGATAGATAGATACTTAGAATTGACTCTTTCATCACCAGCATAAAGCGAATAAATATAAACTCCCTGAGACCAGGAGCTTCAACCTCCTTCATTCCCGGCTACACCCCCAGCCTCTAACGTGCTGGGTGTGGACCAAGAAGTGGCCACTAAGGATGTGTCTGACACAGTGAACATATAAATGGAGAGCCCTGGTCTTACTTATCCTCATCAATAAAGTGGGAATGAGTGCAATATGGGACTGTTGCGTGGATTAGAAGTAAATTAGATAAAGCACTGAAGCATCTGTAGCCGCAACTGATGTTCATTAAAGGGGGAGCCGTATATAATTATGATATATAATTGAAATTTTAATGGAGTCTATTATACAGTTTGCCTCTTACAAATATAACTCAGGCTTCTGTCCCTTGCCGTCTTGCCTTCCTCTCACTGCCTTTTCTCTCCCCCAGCCCTTCCTTATTCCCTTCCAGCCCTCTATTTCCTACACATTTGTTTGGCAGAACAGCGTAGTTATCGTTTTTAAATTTGTCTTCAAAACTTATGACTTGAGGATCTCAGATGCCACTCTAAAAGACATATCAAAGTATTTTCCTAAACAAAGACAATTATCTCCCAAGAAAAATTTTGGTGCCAGCGAGATTAATTTTTTACCCGCTTCAGATATGTGATTTCCACTGTCATTCATAGAAAGTTCTGTCACAGTTGAAAAAAAGACACCATATGGAACAAGGTCCGTAAATACGTTCCTACAGCATGTGAGGATATAAATTTAGTTTGTGATCCCAAAGATTACAATAATCTAAATGGTGGTTTTCAAACTGCAAGGTGGAATTCTAGAAGTCTCTGAACAAAGAGGGGTCGAAAGCTTGAGCCTCTGGCCCTCAAATAAATACTACTACTTGCATTTGTTTAATGGGTAAATATTTGTTTGGGGGCGGGGGGAATCCATGCTTGAAGAAAAAAAAGTGTTTGAAAATCACTGGACTAAATAAGCTAGAGGAACAATCAGAAAAATGTTGCCCCGGAAAAATTCTGTGGCATAAAACATTAGCAGAATATAAAGCAATTCTAATGAGACTACACTTTCTTCTATTTATAGTGTTCTTCAAGACGATATAATCCAAGGCATCATCTGGGCCAGAGACTGGGCAAGCGTATGTGTTTTTGCAACATGTCACCAGTGTGTATCACCCATTCATAACTTGAAACCAAGCAACAGAGTCAAAGCCTGTGACTTGTGACATGGCATAAAATGGTATTTCTCTTTTGTCTAATAGCTGCCAATGCTGGTCTACAGCGCTCCCAAATTGCTTCTGGTGAAGGGAATGTCTCACGATAATGAAAATGGGATACACAAGTGTAAGGTGAGTGATAGAGCTTTTTCTTCCACACGCTTAGAAGCAGAGCAGTAATTATGACTGTCACCTTCCAATGACAGTTTGCACTCTTTCAAGCAAAGTGAATTCCTAATTAATCTATCATGTATATTAAAAGAGCTTGCAAGGATTGCTGAACAAATTTTCTGCATTTGGGTCCTCTGAGAAGTGGAAGGGCAAGGTGGGATTCGGTATGCAAGGGAGTTGCTGGGGGCAACTTGAATGAAAGATAAAGGGAAAGGCAGCAGGAGGAGGCAGGGAAAGCCTGGGGACCACAAGGCTGGTCTGACTCCTGGGAAGCGAGAGAGGGAAGGAAGGAAGCTTGCTACGAAGAGTCTCAGATTGCAGCACTGTCTTAAGAAAGCTTGGGCCAGGCCAGTGCAGTCCCCAGGCCAAAGTTGCCCTCCCGTGGACTCCTGTTTCCTGTGAACACCCGCACCATATCCCAATAGGGAGCATCCTGGGGGAGGCGTCCCTTTGGACAAGCACTGGCTGTTGACCATAGGACACAGTGGTGGGGTCGGTCACTCAACTCTGCTCTTTGAGCAGGAGACCTGAGCAGTGCCTTCCCATGGTCTCCACATTTTCCAAATAGAGAAACTCTTTGGTTTTTTGAAGAACTCTTAAAAATTCTAACCTGGCATACAACAAATTTGGCCAGACCTTTTAACTGATCTGAAAAAAAAACCCAAATCACCTTTATCTTTGCTTTCACCACATAATCCCTCGCTACAGGTAACCAGTCCTAAAACTGGGAGTCTTCCAGTGAAGGGCTTCTGGCCCCCTTGAGAATTACGTGGTTCATGGTGTCTAGAATTGTCATGTTGACTGTGCTTTATTCATTCCACAAGCATGAAGGAATGAAGCAAGTGCCTAGTGAATGCCAGGCAAAGTATATGTCCCCTCTTTCCAACCTTTAAAACACTATTATGCACAGAACATGCAAGTTATTTTCAGAATCCAGAGCCTAGGGGACATACACCTATAAAATAGGAGGTGCCCACTAGTACTTGGTGACTGAATGAGTGAACTAGCCCCGTTCTGAGCGATGACATTCGGCCACCTTAGGAAGGCACAGTGCACTAGAACAGTTTTAAAGGGCTCTACTCTCCAATGCAATAAACTTAAATATCTCTACCCTTTATCCAAAATAATGTATTTTAAGTAAGTAAAAAAGTTAAGGACTGAAAAAGCTATCAATAGTGAGTCAAGTCATGTCACATTCCCAAAAAATTTCTGCTTTGGGAAGGTGTATTTGGTTGCATTTTTATGAATTTTTATATTTGATTTTTTTAAGCCTGTGTTTTCTATTGTTTAATCTTGGAGGATAATATAAAACCCAGAATACAAACCACACACTTACTGATGAGATTTCCTTGAAACCAAAAATGAAATTTTTTTTTAAAGCAGGGCATTTTAGCCTGCCTTAAAAACATCTGATTTTCCTGTTTCTGGCTAACTATATGTCTTTATAAAACTCTGTTTCCAATACAATCACATTCTATTAAGTTTAACAAGAAAAATTAATAAAACAAAACCATAACTTTAGAAACAGATGGTACTATATTCTTTTTTCCAGTCATGACATATAATACAAAGGCGTTTTATAACAGTCACCCAAGCAGGAAACTACAGTGATATTGTGGTTCAAAAAAAAAAAAAAAAAATCTTGTTTCTTTCAGTTCTATAGACATTTAAGAGACTGAGAGAGTGTCTGTTATCACAATGAGCAAAAAGTCAGAAGTACTAAAGTCGACCTCTACATTTACACACAATTTCCTGAAATCTTATAAATCACTCTGTAGTCCCTTTTTTCATATCCCTCCTGAAAGACCACTGAGGAATTAACCACAGGGGTTTAAAAGTTGAAGGCATGTTTCAGCTCTGCAGGATTTGTGCAAGCCATCAGATGCTACCCAGGCTTGGGAGACAGACATTTATTATGTATTTGTCGTCTGGCCTATTTTAGGTCTTGCTGTATAGCTCTATACTTTTAAATAATAGAAAATCATTACAGGTAATGATTATAGGAGGTCTTGATTTAACTGACCAATTTGGGAATTAAGTCTAAAGGGTTTTTAATTGTTATTTTGTAAGCTTTTAGAGTTTCTAGTTACCCCTGTCAATTCCTAAGAAATAACAAAACACACTTTGTAGTTAAAGTGAGAATATTTCCCTGTCGAAAATTGCCTGTTTTTATTATTGTAAGAATTGGTCCACTGAACTTAGCACAGCCTCCAAGGTCTCAGCGAGAATGCTATGATTAATGAGGTAGCCATTAATGTCAGTAGATTGAACAACCAAAATCTGATTATATTAAAGTGCTTCCCAAACATTAGGGTCACATTAACAGTTTATTGAAACAAGCTGATAAAATTTAAAATGGTCATCTAATTCCCTTGGGTTCCTAATTGTTGCATGATAAATCACTCTGTAGAGAAATCTATTACAATGTTCCAAATGAGAAAATGTAATTTACTGTACCATTACTAGGGTGTTTGAAGCACTTCAGTTCTTTAACGGGAGGATTTTGCTAGAATGAGAAAAAAAATGTTCAGATTTTTTTTTTAAGAGTCTGGCCTTGAATAAAACCTCTTAATGATAAATCTTCCAACTATGAATTGGGCAAGAAAAATGATGCATTTTATGAGCCTGCATTATGTAAAAACAAATTACATTAAAGTTCTTTATGCGTCGATTACTGAAAGTTCAGCGTGAATGAGCCTTTATGGATGCTCATCTACTCTTTAGGAGGAAATCAGTGCAGAAATCAACTGTACCCTCCAAACTAGTTGAAATATTTCCTTACTCTGGAAGTCTGGTCAGGTTCCCTCCAGAGACTAATGTCTCTGCTTTGAAAGACAATTTTCGGGGATCCAAGAGGAACAAGTGAAATCTTTGCCTGTTCAGGCTTCTGACCATATGTCAATCTCCGAATGCAGTATTTCCAGGAATGGCCCCGCAGTTTCATATATTGTTAAGCAGTTGAGACCATGTCGTCATTTATTCCTGGAAAAACCACTGGCCAAGAGAGAGAAGGAGGAGGTGAGTATTTCTGGGAATGGCCTGAAAAGGTGGTGACCCCCATTGTTTTTATATAACTGATGACATAGTTAAAGGAAAGGCATATAAGCAAATAATGGGAACTTGTTAATCCATGCAGTGTTTATGGCGAGGAATATTCTAGGCTTTGACACTCTAGATAATTAGAATTATTACTCAAATTCAAAGAAAAAAGTGTTTCTGAGCAGCTTTCTTCAACTCTCTCATCTCCCCAACTCAGAATGACATATAGTCCTTCCCTTTCTACATCCTAAGTTGACTGCATAAACCTTTCAGGGAATACTCACCAAATTGTAATCATTTATGCGTTTATGTGATCTACTTGCTCTTCAAGAACAGTGATTATATTTTGAAACAACTGTTTAATCCTGGATACTATCATGAAGTCGATGCACAGTAAATGTTCAAGAAGTGCTTGTTGAATGAATAATGAATGAATGGATGGATGGATGGATGAATAAATAAATCGATCTCCAAATAGCAAATTTGCCATTTTTTTCTTCAGTGCACCATGGATATTTTATATGTTTAATTTCTGATCAGGATGTCTTTGAAAATTCCTTCTATCACATATTTTTCATTTTACCAGGAAAGATTTGATGGGATGAATAATGGTTGGTTTTGGACACCCAGTATATTTTAGAAACTCAGAAGACAGAGTGTCTTGAGAGGAAATTATGTGTCTAGGTAGCTGCGTAGAGGGACTTGGAGATAGCCATCAGTTTTTGGAGTGATGGTTACACTTGTAGCTTAGATCAGCCTGTGATGAGCTCCTGAGAAAGCAGGGTTATTGGAAAGGCTGGTTTGGCCACCTAGAAAATTATGGCAACCAATCCCTTAATCACCACTTGTATTTTAAATGTCCCCAAGAAAGTTCAGATGTAGTTATTACATTTTTTTTTTACTCAATTCATAGTTGGAAAGCACTTTAAAGAGTTTTCCAAGAGCGTCTAGATGCCTCTAGGTAATCCTCCTACAGACTTCAGTGTCTTGACTTGAAAGGATAGCAGGGAAAGACAGTATGTAGAGCCAGGACCCAACCCTTGCACACACGGAGAATACAAAGAGGTGAAAATGGGTAAGTCATATGTATGCAATACATCAAATATCAGACCCTTTCATTTCCCATAGAAAAATTATTGTAAGAATAAGAAATGTATCTATATTGAGTCTCAAAAGTTAAATGTTTCTGTGGTCCAAGGCTTACAGATTTGATAATTTAACTAGCAGGAGAGCATACAGACTTTCAAAAAGCTGTAACATTTTCTCTACTTCAGAGAAAAATATCCTTTGATATGAATGAGTATTTTAAAAATCATATTTTTATTCAGAGGCTAGGACTTGCCTCATATTTCAGACCTTAAACTGATATAACACTAACCTATTTTGCTTATATTGCGGGCAAATACAGAGCATTAGTACCTGTATGGCCTTCTCCATCATTTCTCACAAGCATTTACTCAAATTTCTTCTCATCTGAGAGCCTTTTTTAAAAACCAAAGTACTGAAAAAGCACTTCTCCATCACCCTGCCCCCTTATCCTTTTTTGAAAAGTTGCTCTCAGAATACCAAATGTATTAACATATTATATGTTTTTTCATGTTATTGTCTTTCTCCCACTTAAATATAAGCTCCATGGAAATAGAAAGTTTAATTTTTATTCATAGGTAAAACCCCAGTGCCTATAAGAGTGTCTGGCACACCATAGTTGCTCAATAAATATTTGTTGAATAAAAAATAGAGGGAACAGGGTGTCTTAGTATTAAAGGCATCTTCTGTTTTTAGAAGAACAGGTCATTTATTAAGGCTGGAATACACAGTGCATAGGGGAGTGTAGTGATAAGATTTGCATTTTAGAAAGTTCATTTTGGCATCATGAACAGTATAGTCCATCTTTACACCAATTTTGATGACCAATGTTTTTTGACAAATTTAAATTATATCACTTCTATTAAGATTTCAATAAGCACTAAATTGAAATGGACATTAACTGAGCATCCAGAAGAAAAATAGCAAACAAGGGTCTTGGATCATCCACAAGTTGAATTTGTTTTTTCTTTTTTTTTTTTTTTTCTTTTTTTTTTTTTTGAATTTGTTTTTTCTTAAAGCAAGTAGACAACACCTTGGCTGGGTGGCATTTCAAGCTCCGTTGGTTCATGAATACCATTGTCTCCTCATTTTCATTGTCAAAGATCTCAAAACTTTGAGAAAAAGGTTTATATTTGCTATTTACTATAGAAGTTAGGGAGATGTTAGTATCATGCATGCTCAAAGACGCAAGATAGAAACAGGATGCAGTTGCTTCCTAGATCTATGATTCTCATCTCCGTTGTGACCCAAAAGCACATGTCATGATTCCGAAAGCAGGGAGGAGAGCAGTCAAGTCAAATTCAGAATACTGGTAACTCTCTAATCCCAGCAACCGTTCATGGGTGTACCTATCTCAGTGAAAGTCTTCTTTTTGAATCTTAAGTAATTTGATTAGCTAGATAAAAAATAAATACTAAAAAAATAAATAAATAAATAACATTATGAATTAAGGTCACGTTTTCTTTGATATTGAGCTTTTTTCCTATAGATTTAGTCATAATTTGGGTTCCCTCTCCTGTGAACTGCATATTTGTATCCTTTGTCCATATTTTTCCTATTGGTTCTTTGTATTTTTTCTTATCAATTTGTGGAAGTCCTTTGTATTTTCTGGTTACTAATCCTTGGAAGACTATATGGGTTGCAAGTATCTCATTTCCTTTTTACTTTTCTTGCATTTTTTGATGTATACATTTTTTTCTCCAATGCAATAAAATTAATCAGGCATTTTCTGTGTCATCATTGTTTTTGTGTTTAAGTCTTATTTAAGAAACCCTTCTCTACTCTAAGGTCACAAAGAATTTTCTTCTGAAAATTGCAACCCTATCCTCTCCTCCAGACACTTTATACTGCTACTTCCAGTAAATTTACTTTTCTTTAAAACACTTGTAACTTTCTACTATACTATACAATCTACTTGTCTATGTTTTTATTGTCTCGCCGCATTAAATGTGTGCTTCATGAGAGCCGGGAGTTTGGTATGCTATTTTTTAATGATGTGTCCCTGAAACCTACCAGAATGCTTGTTACAAGTAGATGTTTAATAAATATTGATAATTAATAAGCTAGTATTTCTTATTTTAAAACTCTACCTTTTACATTTCAACCTTTAAATTTCTTGGAATTATTTCTGTGTGTATGACACAGAGTGCCACTTTTATATGTTTCCAAATGAATAACAAATTGTCCCAGCACCATTTATGCAGTTGCCCAAGAATTCAAGCATATGTGCAGGCTCCCTAAATACACCTGTTTCCATATATTATTATATATACACTAGAAGGTAAACTCCATTAAAACAGAGACTTTCTTTCTTATCTGATCTAGCTTCAGTACCTAGAACAGTGCTTATCAAAATGGAATATTTTGCAGAAATGAGAACAAATGATCTGTAACCACATGCAGCAACCTGAATGAATTTCACAAGTATAATATTAAACCAAAAAAAGCACAAAATACTAGAGTACTCACCATATGAATCCATTTATATAAAATACCATACAGCCAAAACCAACATATAATTTTAGACATCAGAATAGTGACCAAAAGGGCCCAAGAGGGAAGTCTCTGAGTGGCTGATAACATTCTGATCTTTATCTGGTTGCTGATTAATTCAATAAAAAAGTTTCAAAAGTTTAATAAATATTTGTTTTGGGCTTCTTCATTCCATTGCTTTGTCCCTATATGTCTACACCAATACCAGATGACATTAATTACTAAACTTTAAAATGAGTCTCACACCCAAGAAAATGAGTTTTCTGTCTTGTTATTATTTATCAAATTTGTATTAGCTAACATAATTGAGAATTTATCCTGCCTTTTCTATTCAAACTATACTCTGGGTAATTAAACAGTAGATGAAGAAATGGTTCTTTTTATAGAACCATTCTAGCTAATAATGTGGAAGAATTATTATCTTAGCAATAGAGTATCACTATTTCTCAATTTCTTCTGTATTAATGGATCTAGTCCTTCATGACCAATGGCTGCTAACATTTCAAAAAGAGAGACTTTATGTACTTGCAAAAGGAAGACCACCACCTGGGAAGTAGTGTTGCCCCCAAAAAGAAATAAAATAAAATTGTAAAAATAAATAAATAAATAAATAAATAAATAAATAAATAAATAAAATTGTACCTGAATTTTATTGAACTTCTACATGCTGCTAGCGATTCATAAGAAATATAGAAGGCAGAAAAAGGTATTAAACTACAACATGGGATGCAACCTGAAAAATTCAGAACATAAGAAACTACAGGACAAACCTGGTTTATTCAACAAGTAAATTGCAAGAAAAATAAACAGTGGGGATAAGTGTGGGAGTGGTTATATAGACTTTCCACCAGTTGGAATGCATGGGCCTTGTTTGAACCCTGAGTCAATAAAATGAACTGTAAAGCAATTATTACATTTAGGAAATAATTGGAAATTTGAACACTGAGTATTTTGACAATACTGAGTTATTTAAGCATGATGACATAATGGTGGTTAGTTTGGGTTATTTTATTTTTTATTTTTTTATTTTCTATTTTTTTAGTTTTTTTTAATTGAGCCTTTTTCTTTTTGACATGCAAAATATTGTCGAATGAAATGAAAAAAATGTATTAACTAATCTCAGTCACATAATTTTACAATAGGCTTATAAAGTCATATATATGCACACAAACCTGTCTGGATTTTACTAGAATTGTATTAAATTTAAAATTTAATTTGGGAAAAATTGATATCTACAATATTTATTCTTCCTGTACTATTTTGTAGATCAAAACTCCCTCTACTTAATCTCCTTTACTCAAACATTTTTTCCAATGCATCTTTCCAGTATAATTTTAGAATAATTTTGCCAACTCCTTCAATAATAGGATTTGAGGTTTAACTGATCTTTCATTCTAGCTATATATGAATTTGGGAGCGATTGAGAAAGTTGTAAACATTGTCTTTCATAAACATGGAACATATTATTTGGCCATTTAACTATTTTTCCATAGAAGTCCCAAATATCTTTTATTTGCATTATTTGTAGGCAATGCATATTTATTACTGTTCCTTTGAAAAATGGCAGTTTAATGTAGTTGTTCAGAGTATGAGCTTTGAAGTTGCTTGGCCCCATAAATCACTAGCTGTGTACCTTGTGGCAAATGGCTTAACTTCTCTATTCTTCAGTTTCCTTGCCTGTAGAATGGAAGTGGGAATAATAATTATTATTTCTGCCTCAAAAGTTTTTGCTTTTCCTTGTTACTACAGATGACACATAGAAGTCAATAATATTAGTTACTAAATATTAGATTATTTATTATCCTTGAGTACTGTCCTTTCATTTGTATTTTTCAGCATATTTTTCAAGAAAGAATAAGTGTATTGAATTTTACAAAATGAATTTATTTCTGAAATTACCACTTAAACTATTGACACTACGCTTGTATGAATAGATGACACCATAGTTGGCTGCTTTAGAATGTTTCAAAGACTGTACTGAAGAGTTTGTTTCCATCTTCTGTGGCTCCTGTTAAATTTAGGTGTTCTACTTCTTTGGTAAATTTTGATATTCCATTTTGTGACAATGAAAGGAGAGAGGTCAGAAGGAAAAAAAAGATTAAGTTTGTTGGCAATAGGGTTGCCAGATACTAATATAGGATACTCAGTTGAACTCGAATATCAGATGAACAACAAATAATTTTTGTAGCGTAAGTATGTCCCAAATATTACATGGAATATTCTTATAGTAAGAAAAAATATTTTTTATCTGAAAATTAAATTTATCTCTGAGTCCTATATTTGTATTTGCTCAGTCTAATTAGAAAGCTATTGCATTTGATGACAGCAGAGATGGAGGAAATGAAAAGCTTTGAGAAATGGTGATTCCACTATTGACCTTTTGGACCATCAGTCACTACCTCCTAAATACAGACCACCCTTACACCCAATTCTTCTCTAAAAAGAAAAGAGTTAGAGTCTTCTATTAGTTTTAGTCTCAGCACAAAAAATGTTACATTTCCAAGGCAGAAGCAGTTATTTCATGGTTGTGTCTACTGGATATTAGGTTACCGTAGAGGCTTGCATCGAGATCAACATTATAGAAACCAAAGTGCCCCTCAGTAGTTAGAAGAAACACTGCCAACAGCAGCATCAAAAACCACAAGAGCTTCTTGTAGTCTGTGTTTCATACAGCTATGTACAGTTCTCACATTTTAAATTTTACATAATGCGTTTGTCTTATTAAAAATGGAAACAAAGAGAAAGTACTTCCGTCCATTAATCTCCTCCAGGTGCTTTATCCTCTTCTCTTTGTTTCCCAGCTGGTTTTGTATTTCTTGTTTTTTATTATTTATTTATTTATTTATTTATTTATTTATTTATTTATTTATTTTTGATTTCCAGTTCTTGCATCTTTATGTCTTTATCTGCTCTTTGAAACAAAATCAACAGTAAAAAGGAAAAGCCATTAAACCAATGAAAGCATGGCTATGGTTGCAGATTTAAGTAGCACTTCATCTAAATCCGAGCCACTCTCTTAAATTAAGAAGATTGTTGGTTTATATATATGTATGTGTATACACACGCACACACACACACAATATATATATATATATATATATATATATATATATATATACACACACACACATATGTCTTCTCCAACTGATGGCAGGTCACAAGTTTAAATTCCAGTCAACCGTATAAAGCTATACCTCGACCTTGTCTGGCCAATGAGCGATCACTTGGACTAAAATAATTTCCCATTCTATCCATTTATCCAAGTCAAGCAGGAGCTAGCAACTCAGTGGATGAGAAACACATCTATTTAAAGTAAGAGCTAGTCCTTGGTTTATAAAAACTTTCCCTAGGCATTCTGAAAAATCATTCGAACACTGTCAGATACAAGTTTGAATTCCAGCTCTTTCATTTGCTTGTTTTGTGACCACAGATAGTTTAGGTGACATTCCTGAACTTTAATTTCCTTTTACATAATAGGGGGAAATAATACTGAGCTTATAGGTGTATTGTTGTTAAGTTTGTGTAAGGCAGTGCCAACTTATATAATATTTATGTTAAACTACAGGTGAAAATATAAAATAATACAATGACTTTGGGAGATATTGCGGAATTTTATTTATACTTAAATGTACACCTACCATATTACTTGGCCATTCCATTTCTAAGTATTGAGCCAAAAGAAATAAAGTGTATGTCCGTACTATGACTTGTACATTCAATGTTCATAGGGGCTTTACTTGTAAAAGATAAAACATGGGAACAATGTGAATGTCCATTAATAGGCAAATTCTATTTTATCACTAAGTATATATAAATAATGAAATAGAATTAACTAATAATACATGCAACAATATGGTGAATCTCAAGATAATTATGCTGGGTAGAAGAACCCAGAATCATACTGCAATAGTCCATTTATTTAGAATGCTAGGAAATGCGAATTAATGCAGAGTAACAGAAAACACATCTGTGTTTTCCTGGGATGGGTGTGGAGGGAGCCAAGTATCACAAAAGGAACACAAGGAACTTTTAGGCTTGTGGAATTGTGTATTACCTCAGTTGTGCATTCTAGAGGTGTATCTATGTGAAAGTCATCCAAATACACACTTCAGATATGTGCAACTTAGTATACCTCAATAAAGTTGAAAGGAACAAAATATAAAGTAGTATCATTATTATTAATAAGCTCATTTTAGTATCCAAAAAGAAATCCTTTTCAATTTTTCCTTGAGCAATCAAGATGGTGATTCCTATGCATATTGTACCTAAGAATTTCCTTGATTCTGTGCTATTTCTCTACAAAAATAAATTCACTTTAATCAATTTTTGTTAGGAAGTTTTTAAAATATTTCTAATTCATTATCATTATAATTATTGATAAGAATTAAAACTCCTGTATACATATATAGATATTTCAGTTTAGGGTACCCGTCACCATACTTGTTACCTGAATTTCTTCATGTTTTCCTTTTTCTATCATGAAAGCATATCATCTTATGCTTCTTTAAAATTGCGTATGTTCAGTTCCTCCCCTGCTGCTCACATATCCAGACATCCCTACCATAAGTCACTATTACTCTATCTCTAATTCACTTCTTTTAGCTTACCCAACACCCTTGACCTCTCTTTACATATAATTTCATCTGTCCAATGACTCCTAACCTCTGCTCCTTCACTTCCAAAAATGCCATGAAGACCACAATTCCTTCTTCTTGACCCATAAAACCCTAAGCAAGCTTGCCTGGCATCCCCTTTTGCCTTTTTCAGCAGCACAGATCACATAGAAACGTGACAGAAAATGTGTGATGAGCCATTGGTTACGAATAACATCACTTTCCTTCTCCTAATAACGTTCTCTTACGAGATGCTAAGAGTAAGTTTTTAGGATGGAGGGAAAACTTAAGGGAGGAACAAAAATGAAGAAAGGAAAGCAAAAGACAAGAAAAGGAGAATGCAAATAAATTCTATCAACTCCATGTAGGGTACATTAGTGGCTTTATGGAATCAGTATCCTTCAATAGAGCCATAGTCCAGTTTCCATGTTTTACTTTCCAAAACTCATTCAATCCATAAGCAGAAGTAAAAGGAATCTTCCAGATAGTCACATCACGTACCTCTTCCAAAGCCTTCCCATTGCTTCATACTCCTGATGACATCTCCCTGTTCCCAAATGTTCTCTCTCCTTACTTCTCCAGGCTTACTTGGCACTGACTCTTTCCACCTCTTCCACCATGTTCTGAGAAATCTCACCTTCCTTAGAATATATTATGGTTTCCCCTCTGCCTCATGGCCTTCACTTATAGAGCTGTCTCTACTTTTCCATCCCCTCGTTTCACCAACTCCCAATCATTCGCTCTTCAAGCAGGTCTTAGTTTGACAATCAGATAGTTTGAGACCATTGACTAAACACCAGTCTCAACCACACACTCCTATTTATGTAAACCCTTGTGAAAATTGTAAATTATACTTTTTCTTTCTGTCATGGACCATATTTTTTTAACATATTTATTTGTATGATTATTTGTTCTGTGTCTCTCCTTCACCAAATCCGTTATGTCAAGGACTGGTAAATAATTTGTGTTCATTTGAAGTTTTGTTTTGTTTTGTTTTGCTTTCCATTATATCCATAGCCTTGACTATAGTGGTGAATGGCACATAGTAGGTCTTCAATGGGTATTTGTTTAATGAATAAGTGAATGAATGGCTAGATGGAAAATGATTTTATAAAATAAAGCCTTATCCTCTCATACATGAGAAAATTGAGGATCACAGAGTATATTGCCAAGCTCATACACACTCCATTATTCATTGAAGAGATAACAAAGGAGATAACAAGGAAAGAGAGCCGGGTACAACTAAGAGAATAAGAATTCATGACACACATAAGCTTCAGTTTAGTTGCAGTGAAAATGCATTTAGTTACATTTTCTTTTTTTTTTTTTTTTTTTATTTAGTTACATTTTCCACTTTAAACCAGAGTGCCTGATTAGGTCCAATGCTGCTCTCTCAAAGTGAGAATCTCAGAACTTAGTCAAATAATCCCCTATGGCTACGCCCTTGTACCTTGGGCCACATCTGCCAAACCTGCCTGTGATTTCAAGTGCAGCTGCGGTGGTTCTGCACATGCTGCTAGTGTCCTCTCTCCAATTCCCCCCTCAAGATTTTTTCTAAATCCCAGGATCTCACCCAGACCCCGTGCAATACAGTCTGGAAGGAAGGGGGAGCTAATATCTCTGGAGCAAGCATCAACCAGTATGTGATGGAGTGCGTAGATAAATGCCTCCATCTTCCTGTCTTTCATGGGGACAATTTGGAAGTGCTTTCCACTCTAGCCTTAGAAAGATCCCAGAGTTTCTGACCACTATCCACAGTGGTGGCCACCCAATAACCAATGAATCCATTATTGAATTTCCCTCCTTCCTTGTCTGGTTCCTTCTACTCTCACTCTTGCTTCTTAAATTCACTCCTCACATAAACTACCTACACCCAAGTCCTGATTTAGACTCTGCTTTGGAGAAAACCTAAATTAAGACCTCCCCATTTATTTATTTAAGTATTCATTATGGGCAATGCTGGGAACTACAAATTATTTTTTAAGATTTTATTTATTTATTCATGAGAGACACACACAGAGAGAGAAGCAGAGACACAGGCAGAGGGAGAAGCAGGCTCCATGCAGGAAGCCCAATATAGGATTCGAGCCCAGGTCTCCAGGATCACGCCCTGGGCTAAAGGCAGGTGCTCAACCGCTGAGCAACCCGGGCATCCCGGGAGTTACAAATTAAATAGCATGTCCTTACCCTTTAAAAATTCGCTGTTTCATGGGGCACAAAAAAAATGTAAACATGATGAATTATAATAGAGCAGCAGCTTTGTGATAGATAAACACACAAAGTTGGGAAATAAATATGGAGCTGTTATTTTGGTGGGAGAACCAGGGAACAATTGAAAAGATAATGAAGATTTGAGGAGCCTTACAGGATCAATAGAAGTTTATTAACAAGATAAGGCGTTAGAGAAAAAGGCATTTAGGATCAACAGGTTCAAATGCACACACTGAATCACAGAAGAACATAACATATGTTGGAAATAGTAAAATATTCAAGGAACCCTTAACAGAGGTACTAGGGTTATACTAAGTTATACTGGGATTGGTCACCAGGGAAGGGACATTATAGGTGTTGAGGTAACATAAATGCCAGAATAAGAGTTTTAAGGGATAAGACCTCCTATTTTATGCTGAAACAATGTGTAAGCATCCAGAGTCTTTCAACAAGGGAATTACATCAAATGAGTTTGTGGAAGATAATCTCGTCAGTCACAAAGAAAATGAATGATCCAGCATTGGGGAAAGCTGGCAACAAGGAGACATTAAGAAGGTGGTGTCAGTGAGGATTCAAGAGAGAGAGATTTTACCATAGCTGACCTCTGAATATCTCAGGCATTCCAAGGATATCTAAGGTTGTTGGTTTTTAAACAGGTGCCCTCATACTTCCATAATTCCCTGGGATTTGCTCCTGTGGGCATAACCCATTCAGACTAATCAAATCTTACATACAACAAAGCACTGTTGTCTTTCATTGATTCTTTGGGACCAAATGTGAGAGGAAGATCTGCATGTTGGAAGCTGTTTGACACCCATGGCTTAGTGAGGAAGGTAGGATTGGGTGGAGGGAAGATTTGAACTGGGGTACAAACGACGGTATCCACCAATCCCACAGGGAACTCCAGAGCTGAGATGGTCCTCTAGAGTCGTGTGGCTTTGCAGCAAGGAGACAGAGCCTTTACAGTTCTCCTTGTAGGCCAGTCATTGTGTGCAAACTATCTCTAGGCAGGAGCAGTGCCCTTGGACACGGAGGCTATCTTTTGCTCCAGGCCATCCCCAGAAAATAAATTCAGCTGAGACCTGCCTCCTGCCACAAGAGAAATGTCTCAGTCCTGGAGGGCAGATCTAATAGGACAACCACAGTGTCCACTACAGTTCTTATTTTATACCCAGTCCCATTGATCGCGGTGAGATCCTGGTAGGCTTCAAGGAGGTCAGTTTTAACATAAGGTGCTCCCACCTTGGTAACACCAGAGCATGATCAGATCAGCGTTTTAAAGCCAGAAAGAAGGAATAAAGTCCTCCTCTAGGAGGTTGTTTTAGTGTTGTTGTTTTTCTCCAGAAGATGAATTCAAAATACTGTATAATCGTTACTGGATTACATGATTTATTTTATTTTTTTATTCTTTGGTTTTGTCAGAAACCAGTTGGTTTTGTCAAAAATAACTTAGGAAGTACTTCTGAAATTTTCTAAGCAGCAGCATTAAGAAGCCTCCTTGACAGAAATGTTGCCTCGTCTTAAGTTATTGCTGAGGCAGACTGTCAAATAATGAGTGGCCAACTCTGGTACTAAGAAAATAAATTTTAAAAGAAGTCACTATGTCAAACTGCAATTTCTGGTAGGTACCCATAATCAGCAGCTCTCATAAATAACTAACCAGAATTGGGTGATTCCTGCCACTCTGGTGACTAAAAACTAGTTATTTTATGTCAATACTCTACAAGGTAGCAATGGCATTAAACTCCTACCTCACCACCCAAAAATCTCCCCATTGCATTATTCCAAAGCAGGATTTGATCCATTATGTTTTCAAAGCATTCTGTTCCAGTTTGCTAATTTCCAAAGAATATCCACTTACAATTTTAAGGCATGCCATTCTCCCGAGACATAACTCTCCAGAGACACTCTTCCTCATCCTCTTTTAAAAGACGTTCTTTTGGAGCATTTTCAAGCTATGATTCAAGGTATCAATAAATCTCTTCTAATAACTTGGTATAAAAAAGAAAAGCATATTTGAGACTGTGTTTTCTTAAATATTTATTTCAAATACTACATTTTCACAGTGGTTTTAATCCTAATGTCATCCTTAAAATAAATCATTATGTGTACTTCATCTGATCTTTTCAGAATGCAATAAAACAGATTGTTTTTAATGGCTGTTCCAGCAATGAAAAATATCTGTGTTAGGTGGAAACAACAAATTGATGCTTTTTCAATTCCTTTTAATGGCATGAGGATCTTTGCAACCTGCTGTGAAAAATATTCTCTTAATGATAGGCCTGTGGCACAACTTAAGGAGTCATCAAGAAATAAATGTGCCGCTGTCTGGTTGGCAGCTTGGTGTCCCTTAATTGAAGTGTTATAAGATTCTGTGCGGAGGAAAGCCTCCAGGGTTTCGTAGCTAAATGGCACGGACACCTCTGATGAGACATGCAGATGAAGATGTGTCAATACAATCTTCACCAATTTGCTCTAATAGCAGGGACTGATTAATTTTATAACCACGGGTGCTTCTATTAGCTAACCTAAGGAATGATTTAGACTTTATTAAGCGACTTATTTCTATTTTTTTTTTCAAGAGAGACTACTGCAACATAGTGTATCTCTGAGTGCTGCACTGTGGCACATTTTCTAATAAAGATTCTAAATTTATTATTAAAGAAAGGATCATGAGCTCGCCTTGGCTTATGGGAGGCTTAGCATCAGTAACTTTTGGGGACTCCTGGTGTCTCAAACACATTTCAATAATCTTGGAGTTTCTCAAAACTAAAGTAACTTCATATTTGAAGCAATCGAGTTGACAGCTCTTAAATGCATTTTTAATGTGCCAAAAAAAATGGAAGTAACTGAATCAAGGGTATGTGGCTGTATATTTTTATCTTTTTCTTGATATAAAATTGCTTTAATATTTTATCATAATTGCCCTTGGACATCTAACATCATTTGGTTACACATAATCAACTAATGCTTTATATTTTAGGGCTTTGTTCAATAAAAAATTAATTATCATGCATGGGTGGGCAATGTATTTGGAGATTGAGCTACATTATTTTATGCATAAAACAGGCTCCAGTTTATATAGTGAACCCAAAATTGCTATAACATTCACAGTGCAATAAAAATCAAATACAGAGAGTCATTTAAAACTTCTGAAATATGAGCTCAGGGACACACCTTTGTATTTTTTTAAACTATAAAAAGAAATGAATCTGCATTTACTATAAGTTGAATTTCCAGTAAATTTATTTAAAGGAAAAGAAAAGACTGGAAACCCATTAAAAGCCATTTTATTCCACAAGCAGGCTACTCAACGAGACCATTATTAGTACTTAATACTATTATAGAGCTTGATATTGTAAAATGCCTATTGTAGGAGATGTAATATTCAATAAATAACAATCCACATCCTTCTCTCAGAGCTAAGGATGTTTGTAAACAGCCTTTGGAGGGAAAAACAGACACATGTCTCTTCCACTCCAGGGTTCTTTTCTTCTGGGTTTATGTCAGGTTGTAGAGAACTGTAGTGAATTTAAAGAGATCTGTATTCCTAAATTTTATCCAATTTCCTAGTTATAAGCAAAGGGTATAATTAAAAATTTGGAAGACCAAACTTCCTGGGTCTATTTGGAATGGAAAATTTTTATGGTTATGATATTTCTCATTCATTCCTTCAAAAACATTATGATGTCCTAATTTGACTGTAGATGTAACTAAGTGATTCAGAAAATAAATCAATAAACTAGAAATGAAATCTATTTCATTTTTTCAAAAAAAATCCAGTTTTTTGAGTAATATTCAAACAAAATTCTTAAAATGCTCTAGACTCCATTCCTGAATTAGTGGAAGTGTACTGTATTAGGAAATGAGGAGCTGGGTTCAAGGTCTAGCCTTGCTACTAAGCAGCTGTACAAGGTTAGCTATATAACTTTAGCAAGTTTCTTAATCTACTAGACTCACATTTTTTTCCACTGGTAAAACCAGGAGTTAACATTAGATCACCTTTGAGGTAGCATTTGACCCTACCATTTTATTTCTAATAAATCAGGACCAAGTTATGATGACCACTTTGATATTATAAATATTTTGAGTAAAAGCCACACTTAGAGTTCCAGTACTACTAAAGATTTTTATCCCCTTCAGAACAGCACACATTTTAGGGCATTTCTTACTCATGGTACAAAGACTATCAGCCCTAAGATAAATTAGTACTAAGCATTTGATTATTTATCTTATTTATGTTTCTGGTGGGGCGTATGCATAGCAATTTCTATGTAATTGCTAAAGCCAAAGAACGGGTAGTCATTGGAGGCCACACAAAAACTACCCCAGTAGATTACCAACAATGACGAGCAAATAGTGACCATTTATAAAAATTTAGGCGTTTCTGATCATTTTGTTACTTAACTTTTTTTTAATTCATCAAAATTCCAACCACCTCTATGCTAAATATGTATCATCTACTTTGAACATGAGGAATGCATCAAAGTGTTTAAAGGATTGAATAAAATACAATTAGAAGTGTTAGGTGTTTAGAGTGTTTGTTTACTTAATCAAAAATTTCAAGTTTGTGGGAAGAATAAAAATGAAGTTTGTGTGAGGATTTCAAGAAATCATGGGATGGAGATTTAAAGAAAAATAGTTGAAATATAATCAGTGATATAAAGACATTTTGGATGGTAAAAAATAATAGCACTGAAAATAAGTGCTATATCCATATATCCTCATATATGGATATTTATTTATAAATTACATACATGGGCTTTTGAACTAGGATACTATGAACATGATATTACATATATTAAAATAAATTTTTAAGGAATGAACAGTAGTACCGCAGTAGTATTTTTTCTCTGTATCTTAATGAATAACATTGTGCTCTCTGCTGAAGTGCAATCACTCCATTTTGGAAGTCACTAAAAGATTCTAGCAGATTGAAATGAAAGTTCATGAGAAATGAAAACACTGAAGGAGAAAAAGAACATTTGGAAATGGAGGTAAAAGATCATCACAGAGGGGATAATGAAAATATGAAAAACTACTGGGTCTGAATAAGTGGTAAACTGTTGTCAGTGTGGAAAAGACTAACATAGGAAATAATGTGAGCATCGCAAGACAAGATGTTGGGTATAACACTTAAACATATGGAGTATGCTCTCATCATAGAAAGGTTTTTATTGACCCTTACACAGGCTGAGACAGCTTCCCTATTGGGAAATCTGATTTTAGAGGATACAAGCGAAGCCAACAAATTACAAAGAATGCATCCTCCAGAGCCAGCCACGGTCTTCCCATCCACGGGAGCCAAGAGTACATTTCCACCAGCCATCATTCATGGACAACTATGCATTGTCCTCTCTGGGGGCCTGCTTGTGGGATTCTGTACCTGAGAACCAGGTTGTTAATTGTGCTTACAAAGAAATATCTGAGTAAATACATAAAATATGTTAAAATATTATTAATGACTTCCAAGTCCACTAAAACACATTTGTTTCAGCGAGAATAGCCAAAGATCATCTAAGTCTTTGTGTCAGGGATTCTCGGCGGCCTTTGTTGGTAGAAGGAAATGTCTCTCCGGGTCGGGGTGAATAATTCACAGTGTGGTCCTTCGGCTCAATACAGAGCTGGGATCCTTGACTATTGGACTGAGTGAAAAGATAAGGAGGGACAGATTTGAATTAGGCACTTTCTCTATGAATTTTTCTTTTTGGTAATATTAGAAACGTTTGTGTTTGTATCGTAGCAATGGCTATCTGTTTTGATTGCTTAGCCAGGCCCTATCTAACACAGTGTGAGAGGAGGTGATGTAAAACTTAACTTCCATATGATCCCAGAATACATAGGTATCCATGGGCAGAGCAGTCACCGACATGTGACCGCACTCTTACACAACATCATAAAAGAAAAACCTATGGGGGATGGGGAAGGTCGGTGGGTATGTAAATGAAATCATACTTTACAAATTCAACTTTCAGCATGTGTTCATGGGTTCTACGCTCATTTTTCACTAAAAAAAAAAAAGTCAACTGAGTGCTCTAGATTTGCATGCAGCTATTTCATATTTCTTTAGAGTATCAACGCATGATCCATAGCATCAATTCTCTTCAAATCTACATTCTTAAATAATCATTGTGGACACCAATGAGATTTTTCCTATATGTATGTATATACTTATTGATAATTTCTGCTAAATTCTAAAGATATACATTTATTAATAATTTATTAATCATCACTTTATTAACTTATTTCAAAAGACCAACAACAGGTTCAGTACATGTTAAAATGTCATTTTTCTAAACGTTTTCTAAAATGAAAATATTCCCTTTTCTAAAATCTGGAGGAGGCAGGATTTTCTTCATATGCATCCACTAAATAACATAGCACAACAGATGGAATGCAGACACAGATATATGAATCCACTTGTCTTCTATTGAGTCAGAAATTAAGGAAAATAAAAATAATGCCTCAAAATGTCATTATTCACTAATGTTTTTAATAGCCCCTTCAGATAATTGTGGATATTATTCTTAAGTACTCTGCTGAAACTCAACAAGTGGTAATTTCTTAAAGGTTAATAATGGTAATGTGGGATATAAAACCATACCAATGGACGTTCTGTAACCTGTTGCATTAAAACTCTTTGGTCTTTCCATTGTTTTGAATGACCTTTTTTAAAAGAAAAAAAAAAAACCACGATGATCTTATAACATCCTACAATGCTAATTTGAAAAACATTGGTTCACTAACTTCCAAATATTAACATGTTTTATTTTAAAATGCTGTTATACATCATGTAGGCTTTAGGAAACTCCAGTGCAGTCTCATGAGAGAATGAATGACAAAGGCAAATGATACCTTCATAATATTGTGAGCATAGTTTTGACTTTGCAAACCCTCTAAGGGTACTGGGACCACACTTTAGAAACCATTGATTTACAGGTAACCTTCTTAATGAAATTGCTGTACCCATCAATCCACACCCCTGTGGGAGGGAGAAGCAGTTTGTTTCCCAAGAAGCAGATTGGGAATCTCCTTGAATGCCCACAGGGACTATCTGTCTGCCCTGGGCTCTTAGGCAGAAGATATGCTTCCTGCAGAATGTTTACAGTCCTTAAAAAATACTTTGACTCTTTCCATACCACAAGTTCATTGTAAGTATGTAAAATAACGGCTCTTTCTTGATCTTCTTTTAAGATCCAAAAGATAAACTTTCAATTTCTTTGAATGTGACTGTGTTTATAGAGCATATAAAGAATGAAATTACTCATACATTAAGAAAACCACTTACATTGATTGCAATAAGTAAATATGGTAAACTTAAAAATTAGAGTTGTTTGCTAATATTCTAATATCGTTTAGTATTGATGCACAACTCATTGCACATGAGGGAAGTTTTAGAGGGTTCTGGGGAATCCTTCAGCAGGCCTGTGGAAAGGAATATCCTCTCTTCTGTTGGGCTATCTCATGGTTGTAATTCTGCTATGTAATTAGAGTTACCTCCATCAATAATAGTAAACATTCTTTTTGAAAGAGAAATGAGGTCTGTGTCAACCAGTCATTTGTACAATGACTGTAATTTCTATACTCTCCTAATAAAAATAAAAGGAGGCACAAGTGAAGGAGGAATGAATGAATGGTTGAAGAACGCTGCTCTTTCTGATGTGCTTTGCATGACTGGAACACTGTTCTCCGACTAATTTTAAATGTCTGTAATAAGTCAATATGAAGCACAAATAGGAAATAAAGTCAACGTCACATTAAGGTTTTAGAAAAATACAATAAAATGTCTATATTAAAATAAATGAACCTTCTTATATGATTTTTGAGACTGACAACTGACCAAAACCTATTACATACATTACACGGTACAATAAAAATAGCTGCTCTGGCTACGTCTGAAAGTCTTTGCAGCTGCAGGGGTACTTCTTGGAAATAAAGTTTGTGTTTACACAGGTGCAGCCATATTTAACAAAAAAAAAAATTATGCACTATGCAAACAGCTGCCTGTCTGTTTTCTTTGGAAGAGCTCTTTCCAACTGAAACAATTTGTATCAAGCACATCGCTCTGTGATACCTATGTAAACAATACAGAAAAATTCCTGTACAAGGAAGAGGTTTCTTATAATGTATCTTTTAGATAAACTTTTAAAGCAGCAGCCACTTGAATGGAGTCTACTAAGGAAACCATGCCCTTAGTGAAATATTTACTATCTAACATGATATATGTAAGCTGCCGGAGAAGCATTAAATTTGCAGGGTGCAACTATCAGGGGCTTTATCTAACTCCAGTAATTTGAAAGGAATAATGACTGGCAGAAATATATATATATATATATATATATTTTAATTGAGCATTTTCCCTTCACCTAGTATTCTATTCCAATTTTAGTCCCCTTGATTGATTACTTGCAAAATACTTAGTTGTAAAATATATATTCTTTTATTATTTTTTAAAACTTACAGGATTCAGGGTAGGTAGCCTCCAAATATGCCACTTTGGCATATTGATTATTCTGAATTAAAGTTACTTAAACAGCCAGTGCAAGAAGGACACACTGACCCCTCTTTGTCCCATGAAAGTACGGAATAAATTTCCCATGTGAAAGATACCCTCCCTGTACCAGGAGAGAGGGAGACATCCTTATCACCAGAGATAGGGAATGTAGAGCCTAGAAGGTTGAATAAATAAACCTTGTTACTTCTTCATTAATTTACTACCCTAAGCTCAAACTCCTTTGTCTTGTCAGTTCTTCACAAATTTATTTGTTTCTTCATCTAAAAGGTATAAAAGCTGCCTGTTTTGGTCAATTCTTTGACTCTCATATTTCCATGACTTATTCTTTCTTGTACAAAACTAAATTTTTCTCCTGTTGATCTGCCAAACAATTTAATTATGAGACCAGCCAAGGACCTAGATGGGAAGAAAGGAAAAGTTTTCCTTTCCTACACTATTAAGAATTCATTAAGAATATTATATTTGAAAAAAATGATATTCTATTGGAAAAGTCACATACATTTATAAAATTATACTTTGGTAGGGAAGGAAAAAGTAAAACTGTCACTGTTTGTGGGTGACATGATTCTATTTTTAGAAAAACCTAAAAAACTCCATCTAAAAACTATGAGAACTGATAAGCAATGCAGCAGAGCTGCAGGATAAGAAATCAACATACCAAAGATCCACCGTGTTTCTGCACAATAACAACAAACTATCAGAAAGAGTAATTAAGAAAACAATTTTATTTCCATTGCATAAAAATTAATAAAATATCTACAAATAAATGTAACCAAAGAGATGAAAGACCTATATACTAAAAATTGTAAGACATTGATGAAAGAAATTGAAGATGCAAATAAGTGGAAAGCTATCTCCCAAGCTCATTGGAAGAATTAATATTGTCAAAATATCCACAGTCCCCAAAGCAATCTATCAATTCAATGCAAACCTTATGCAAATTCCAATGGCATTTTTCACAGAAATAGAATAAACAATCCTAAAATTTGTGTGAAACCACAAAAGACCCTGAATAGCCAAAGCAATCTTGAGGAAGAAGAACAAAGCTGAAGAACAAAGATCGTGACATTAGTGTCACGATCACTAATTCCAAACAATATTACAAAGCTATAGTAATCAAAACAGTATGATACTGGCATAAAAACAGACACGTAAATCAATGGAACCAAAGAGGAGAGCCCAGAAATGAGTTCACACATATGTTATCATTTAATTTATGACAAAGGAAGCAAGACTATACAATGAGGAAAGGACAGTCTCTTCAATAAATGTTGTTGGGCCATATGCAAAAGAATGAGACTAGACCACCATCTCATACTATACAAACAAAACGAACTCAAAATGGATCAAAGACTTGAATGAAAGACCCAAGCCACAGAAATTCTTAGAAGAAAACATAATTGGTAAGCTCCTTCACATCAGTTTTGGCAATGGTTTTTGGATGTGACTAAAGAAAAAAGAAGCAATTGTCAAACTAAAAAGCATCTGCACAGCAAAGGAAACCATCAACAAGATGAAAAGGCAGTCTACTGAATGAGAGAAAACATTGCAAATCATGTATCTGATAGTGGGCTAATATTCAAAATACATAAAGAACTCATACAACTCAATAGCCAAAAAACCCCAATCAACTAGATTTAAAAATGGGCAAAGGATCTGAATAGATATTTTCCCAAAAAAGATATACAGATGGCCAACAGGTACATGGGAAGATCTCAACATCAGTCATCCATCCAAACCACAATGAGATGTCACCTCACATCCGTTAGAATGATTATTAACAAAAAAGACAAAAAAATAAGTGTTGGTGAGGATGTGGAGAAAAGGGAACCATCATGCACTGTTGATAGGAATGTACATTAATGTAACCACTATGGAAAAACAGTACAGAGGTTTCTTCAAAAAATTGAATACAATCTAGCAATTTTACTTCTGGGTATGTATCCAAAGGAAACAAAAATACTAATTCAAAAATGTATTTGAACCCTTATGTCTGTTGCAGCATTATTTATGGTAGCCAAGATATGGAAACAATCTAAGTGTCCCTCAACAATTGGATGGATAAAGAAGATGTGATTAGAATACGACTCAGCCATAAAAAAAAAAAGAATAAATTTTGCCATTTGCCATTTTTGACAACACAGATGAACCTTGATGATGTTATGCTAAGTGAAATAAGCCAGACAAATACCCTATAATTTCACTTACATGTGGAATCTAAAAGACAGAACAAATGAACAAGCAGAGCAGAATAATATTCACAGATGCAGGGAACAGAATGGTGGTTGCTGGAGGGGAGGAGGGTTAGACGGCGGGCCAAGTGGGTGAAGGGGATCAAGAGGGAAAACTTACAGTGATAAAATGAATATGTCCTGGGGATATAATGTACAGCTTGGTGACTGTAGTCAACAATATTGTAATGCATATTTGGAAGTTGCCAAGAGAGTAAATCTTAGAAGTTCTCGTCACAAGAAAAAAGAGTCGGACACTTAACCGACTAGGCCTAGGCCACCTAGGTGCCCCAAACAAGTTCATTCTTTTTGGTCCAGCAAGGCTACGTGAGTAGTACTGGTGATGTAAAAGAACAAACAAACAAACAAAAAAACATCATGAAAATACAGTGGAAAATACACCAAATTTAGAAGTATTCACTTAGAGGGAAAACTGTATAATTCTTGGGGATTTTAATTGTCTTCTTTATATCTTTTTGTATTTTTTAAATACTTTTAAAAAGTATTTTGTAAAAAGCACTTAGTTACCAGGAAGAAAAATAAAAAGTAAGAAGGGAAAGGAAAAGAAGTAGAAGGAAAAAGATAGAATGAGGATTTTCTAGGGACCCCTGGAGGGCTCAGTGGTTGAGCATTTGCCTTCGGCTTGACCTGAGCCTGGAGTCCCGGGATCGAGTCCTGCCTCGGGGTCCCTGCAGGGAGCCTGCTTCTCCCTCTGCCTGTGTCTCTGCCTCTCTCTGTGCCTCTCACGGATAAATAAATAAAATCTTTTTTTAAAAAATGAGGATTTTCTTTGCTGGTCTTTGCTTCTACATTGAAATCTCATCCATTTTCATCATGAATCAGAGATATACTTACTATGGGTAAAACAATAAAATTTTTCTAAGAAAAAGTGAGACCAGCCAAGAAATCACACTTTGAAAAGTAATTAACAGTACAAAGATCATAGCACATCCCCTTGAGCTAATTTTGTGGATTACTCCTGAGAGTGTAGCTATACATCATAGGAGAGTCATTCTGAAGACGAGTAATGAGGGAAATCTCTTTGTAAGATTTTAGCTCTGTTTTTCCCATTGATTAAACTTGAAGGCTTCCGGAAAGATATTCAAACAGCTTCTCTTGTGTTCAGGTTCTAGACACCTAGGAAACTCAGGTATGTGTGTGTGTGTGTATATGTGTGTGTGTGATTGATATGATGGTATATTATTGTGATTTTTTTAAAAATCTTACCTGAATTCCTGTATTAGCGAGGCTCAGGATGCAGCTAGTATGTCTTGGGTATTTTGTAGAGTCAGTGAGTGTTCTGGATTTCCCGACTGACACTTCATTAAAGCAGGTCAGTGAGCAGCATGGCCCTTTGAATTGGTTCCTCCCAGGATTTTAGGGTAAGGCACCAAACGAAGAACTTTCTGTCTGTTCATTCATTCTCCTTCACCACATTGAAGCAGATTTTCATTATTGTTGCTTAGGATTAGCTGGGACCACCCTGCTAACACAAAACACTCTGAATGTTGGCAAGCATACCGTGACATTCAACCCAAGTGCCGTTTGGTTATGCGTAGAACATTAGCTACAATGGGGAAATGGATAAATAGAAATTTCAATCTAATATCCTAATGTACTTAAATCAAGATTTATGTTGTAAACAACTAAAAACAAATCTTTAAAAAATGTTTCAATACAGTGTTGTCTTGATATTTTTATTATTATAATGTACTCGATAATACATACTTTGTGCTATTGGTTAGTGAAACGTTGGTAGAAACATAGTCCACACCACAGGGCATTTCAGCACAGGCTAAGACCTTTGTTTCTATTGCAGATAATCAGGATCACGGCTGTTTCATGTGTTTGAGATTTTTGAGGCTACGCTTGCTATATTTTATTAGAAAGAATCCTCAGTCGTAGTAGGAAGTCATTCTAGTCCAACCTGGCTTCTGGTTGGAAGTCTCAGAAAAGATAAAGAATAATGATGTGGATTAAAATCTCTCATAAATAAATAAATAAATAAATAAATAAATAAATAAATAAAATCTCTCCCTATAGCTAGTTTATTGAGATTATTCTTTTGACTACCCTAGTTTGGAAAAAAATAGAGATCTCAATTCCTGGATCCTTGTCAAGTTAATCATGGAAAACTAGTCATGAGGAATAAATGGATCTATCCAGTGCAAACTTTTTAAACTAAGGAGTCTGGGTCAAACTTTCCTTTTATATTGTTGACTTGATTCTCCATTCCCCAATCATTTCTTTAGATCATTACATTTCTGATTCAATTTTAGTCATTTTTACAAGGCTCACAGTGATAACTTCTAATATTATTCTGAAATATGTTTGTTCTTCAAGGAAAAGCTTTTATTTGTCTTGTTCACCACTATATTCTCAGTGCCTAGAACAGTAAGTCCCTGGAACATAAAGCTATTGAATGAATTGATAAGATTTAACAGAAACATTGAAGTGGGAGATAAATCAATTCTTTTCTCCACACTATCTATAAATAATGATTTATTTCATCAAGACAAAACCCCACACCATGTATAAGGGCCCCTCGGTTGTTCAGTCGGTTAAGCATCCGACTCTTATTTTCGTCTCAGGCCATGATGTCAGGGTCATCATGTCAGGGTCATGAGATAACAGCCCTATGTTGAGCCCCATTCCAGGCTCCAGGCTCAGGGCAGAGTTAGCTTGCAATTCTCTCTCTTCCTCCCCTGCTGCCCTTCCCCCTGCTGTGAGCTCGCTCTCTCTCTCTCTCAAATAAAAAAATAAATAAGAATGAGCTTGTTTGAGGTTCTTAACAGACTCCACCTTTATTTTTCAGAGAGTCACTGAATCATGCCTGCCGTTATGTATATGAGTGAGCATCTCACTGCAGCCTTGCCTATAATGTGCACATTTTAATCTTTTTTCCTGTATCTGAAGTTATTTTAACTTGTATATCTTGATTTCTAGGGAGTTCATTTCTGTCATCTGTTTAGTTCAGGGGTTATTTATATGCTGTATTGAAGATGTGTCTCGTTAATTTGTTTTTTATATTTTTTTTTATTTTTTTTTTTTTATTTTTTTTTTTTTTAAATTTTTTTTTTTTTTTTTTTTATTTATGATAGGCACACAGTGAGAGAGAGAGAAGCAGAGACATAGGCAGAGGGAGAAGCAGGCTCCATGCACCGGGAGCCTGACGTGGGATTCGATCCCGGGTCTCCAGGATCGCGCCCCGGGCCAAAGGCAGGCGCCAAACCGCTGCGCCACCCAGGGATCCCTGTTTTTTATATTTTAATACCACCTCTCCCTTTTCATAATGGTGGCAAACATTTCCCATTTCTCCGCTTGACTCTTCGTTTCATTAATTCATTTAGTAGATAGAAGTAGTTAATGTTTATGTAGTCTAATGGGTTGATGTTTTCATTCATGGGCTTTTTATTTGCTTTTACATTTATAAAGACATAATACATTCTAAGATCAAAAAAAAATTCACTTGCATTTCATAGGATTTCTTTTACAGTTTTCTATTAGTAATTTTATGTTGCTTAATTCATCTGGAATTAATTTTGGCCCATTAGTCGAAGATCTACTGCTTCCCTATCTCTTTACCTTGATTTATTTTTCCTCAGAATCTTATCACTGGCTGCTGTTCTATTATTCATTATTTCTTATTGTGTGTGACCAGAAGGTTTGATTCTGGAGGTGGAATCTTTGCCTGTTTTGTCCACTGTTATATCCATAGTGACTGGAACGGTGCTTTGTAACATACTTGGTCCTGGATAAATATTTGTTGAATGGATGAATGTTGCATAAAATGATTATTTTATAAAAATAGCTAATTTTCTCTGAAATTTCCACTGAGAACAAAATTTCACCATGTATGGTTATCATAGGTGAACTGGACCAAGTTTTTTTTTTTTTTTTTAAGGTTTTATTTGAGAGAGAGAGAGTGAGAGAGAAAGAGGAGGGGGAGGAAGAGGGAGAAGTTAGACTCCCTGATGAGCAGGGAGCTTAACTCTGGTCTCGATCCCAAGACCCCCTGGACTAAGATTTTGAAAGCAATTTTTCAATAGTGTGGCTCGAACCATCAAAATTGGTAATAACCCCATTCTGTGGAAGAGGTGGCCAGGATGCAAAATGAGAGACCACTAGTCACACTTGAACTCAAGAGTTAACACTGAAACAGGCCTTGATTTTATTTGGCAACTTCTGCCATTTATAGAAGAGACAAAAGAAGATCGGGGGGGTTGGGGGTTCAGCCGACTAAGTGTCTGCCTTGGGCTCAGGTCATGAACCCAGGGCCCTGGGATCCAGCCCCATGTCAGGTTCCCTGCTCAGCGGGGACCTTGCTGCACCCTCTCCTCCCCCCTTGTGCTCTCTCTCACTATTTCTGTTGCCATCTCTCTCTCTCTCCCTGTCTCTCTCTCTCTAAAATAAATAAATAAAATCTTAAAAAATAATCAGAAAGCAAGTGATCTTGTGAAAAAAAAAAAAAGACTACTTACCTTTACTTTTCACCTTCCACTGAAAGTAGCCAACTTTAAATGCCAAGTATTGCCCCATTAAAGTCTTTGAAAACAAGACTCTTAAAATATATTTTTGGTGCCTCATGAAAGAATTTTCAAATTTTGTGTAAAAATAACTTAATTATACCAATTAAAACTTAATTATATGATTAAAGCATAATTATACCAATTTTATTCATAACTGTACATAAACTCAACAAATTTGTGGGGTTTTTTTGCTCTTTGGGAGGATGAGAAATTACATATATTTCATTCAGTGTATCAACGTAGTTTCTTTAAACTATTGTATTTTTTTTATCTTTTACAATATGTTATAGAAAACATATTCCTAAGCCTTGAAATGATGGGGTAAAAGAAATATTTGTACCATCAGATTGCTAATGGAGTCTATTAGTAAAATTATGGCAAAATTAATCCACTTTTGCAAGTAATATTAGGCACTCCTTATTAAAATGAACAGAAATCATATGATCCAGAAAAGAATAAAGCATAAACTTTGGGTTTCTAAATCTTGCAAAATTACTCTTCTCCAAACCAAATTCTCCTAGGAATTTTGATTCATTGTTAAATTGTAATCCTGTGGGAAGAACGCATGGTGATGAGCTAACTATATGTAATTACTTAAAAAGCAGGTTAAAGACAAAAGCCCTTTGTATTTTCTTAATCATTTTTTAAGGTTTTATTTTATTTAATGTTGTAAAAATTATTTTCCTAGAGACCAAAATATACGTCCTTATTAAAAGACAATCTAACATTGTGTCACTCTGGTGATATAACCTAACGGGTTTTTTTTTCCCCCAAATAATGCATTTCTACCTGTCACTCAAATCACTACACGTCACTTCAAGACATTGGTTCCTCAGAATATTATGTTAGACATTTTCTATCCCTAATGCCAAGTGCTTTTCTTGCCTGATGTGAAAATACCTGTATATCCTGAGAAGAAAATGAAAAGCATCACTGTTCCTGAAATATACTTTGATTTTCCTCTGGATGAGCTATAATGCAGAGCGTTTTGCTTGTTTGTTGAGGCACGCAGGTGAAAACTCTGCGTGCAGAGTGGAAAGATGCACATTCTAGGTGTAGGTAGGTGCATTCCCCTAAGGGTCTGCCGCTATCACTACCACGACTGCCAATCTCTGTGCTCCCTGAACAATTGTCACATGCCGGCCACTGTGGTAAATGCTTTCTTTAAATCCCTTCATCGAATCCTTTCAGAAACCCATGTGACAGAAAAAGCAACCTTCAATTTCAAAAAATGATGTTCCCGGGGTCACTTGCCAGGCAAATGGTGCTGGAATTAGAATTCAGGTCTTTCTGTCATAGACTTTTTTTTTTAAGATTTTATTTATTTTAATAAATAAAGAGAGATACCAAGAGAGAGAGAACAGGAGCAGGGGGAGGGGCAGAGGCAGAGGGAGAAGCAGACTCCCCACTCAGGGGAAAGCCCGATGCAGGGCCTGGATCCCAGGACCCCGAGATCATGACCTGAGCCGAAGGCAGAGGCTCCACCGACTGAGCCACCCAGGTGCCCTTCTGCTATGGACTCCTAACATGAGGCCCTTTTTGGACCTCAGTATGTCATCCATAAGGGAGAGGGTTGGTTTCCATCCAAGTTTGGGTTTTGTTAAGCCTCAAAATTCCTTCCTTGAAGGAACAAGGACATGGGATAAATTCTTAGTGATCACGTTGGACTGAAGGTGGGGGTTCCACTACCTTCCCTGTCACTCCAGCTCACCCTGCCCAAGCCAAGCCCAAGATCCAACTCTTCAGAACCCCTCAGCCTCCGTGGTACACGATTGGAAAATGCTGCACACTTTCAGCTGTTTTTGAAGTATTTTCTGCTTCTACACTACAAGTTACTGGCTATGTGAAGAAATACATACATGGTTATTATTATTATTATTATTTTATTTTTTTTTTTTACTAAACCATAAGTCAATTTAAAGAAGGAACAGGCCAGTTGGTTGCTGTGCGTCTCAGATGTCCTCGATTGAGGGGAGGCAGGGTTCTAATGCATTTATACACATTAAGAAGAGACTAAGCCATTATGTTAAGTAGCAGCTCCCTATTCCTCTTTCTCAGAACAGGAAAGAGAAAAATAGCAAACCTGAATCTTGAAAGGAAAAAGACATAGTGGCCACAAATAAGAAGTTTTGATCATCGGTAAATAACTCGTGCCTGGGATCCCTGGGTGGCGCAGCGGTTTGGCGCCTGCCTTTGGCCCAGGGCACAATCCTGGAGACCCGGAATCGAATCCCACGTCGGGCTCCCTGCATGGAGCCTGCTTCTCCCTCTGCCTCTCTCTCTCCCTCTCTCTCTCTCTCTCTCTCTCTCTGTGTGTGTGACTATCATAAGTAAATTAAAAAAACAAAAAAACAAAAAAACTCGTACCTCCTATTTCTTTCATTGCTTGACTTAGGTTCATGTTTGCTCCTAGCGTCACTTTTTAAGAACATGAGAAATTAAATCCGAGTGGGAGAAATCTCTTAATTTATCTTGCTCCTGCCATTGTCTTAGGCAATATTGCATCTGTCTCAGTCCTAAGTTTCAGTTCTCTGCTCATTAGCCTCCTGGATGGAAAAACAAGGCAAAGAGCAAGCTGCCTCTCAAGACAGCTGTGGAGACATGTGTTCCGAGGGGACGCGGAACATTCAATCCAGCGAACCTGTGCTGAGCACCTACTATGTACAAGTCAGGGTGCTTGGAGCTTGCTCGGGACAAGATAGAAACACAGAGTCTCTGCCCTTGGAGGTTTCTCAGGCTGTGGGGAAACGCAGATGTGCCACAGCAACCAAATCAAATGTAAATGCATAATCAAGATGCATGCCAGAAATTATAGATGCGAAGTTGAAAGGGTGCTTGCTCAGTTCTGAATGGTGGGATCCTGGCTGACTTTTGCAACTGGACCATGAAGGACATTTTTAAATGTGGAAAGAGTGCCTTTGGGTTGGTGCTTATTAGAGTGAGTTTGGCCACTGTCTTGGTTTTCGTTCACCGCAGTGCAAAGAAATCTTGCTTGACATGTGCCTCTCAGCAGCTATTAGAGGTCATTCAACACTCGAGGGAGAAGTAAATGGCAGTGACTTGGGCACAGCAACAAGATGAAGGTGTCTCAGAGTATTTGTTTCCCCCTTTTTCTTCACCTACCAACCCAATCATCCCTATAAATGTTGTCCCTTCGGGTGGCTCACATCCGCCCCCTCTTCCTGTGTATCACTTCCAAGTTTATGTTCACATCCCTTTCCCATTTATATTACTATAAGGGGCGTCCTAGATGTTCTCACCACTTCTAGGTCTTGCTACTTATTTCCTAACATACTCTCCCCAGGGAAGAGCCACTTAAGAGCATTTGCAGAAGTGAAAGTCCGATGATGTCATCCTCCAGACCAACTTTCAATGGCTTCTAATTGCCCTCAGAAAAAACCCAAACTCTGGATGACACAGTTGGTCTTATCTCTTACCCTATCCCTAAGTGGCTCTCGAACCATCTCTTGCGATTCCTTCTCTTACCCTAAATGCTAAAACTGTGCTGAACTGCTTGCAGATCTTCTAATAATTCGAGCCCTTTCTGGACTCCTTTGAAATTGAATTAAACCTTTGCCTGGAAACTTTGGTCTCCCACTCCACTGCTTTCCGGCTAATTCATTGCTTGGACCTATTTAGATGTGGCTTATTCCTAGAGGCCTCCTCTGAAACCCCACCACCAGCACCACCAGCACCAGCACCACCACCACCACCACCACCACCACCACCACCACCACCATCTAGAGTAAACATCCTCCCTATAGACTCCCACAGCTCCTATAATTATTCCCACGTAGCTTACCCTGCTCTGCATTATATTTGTTTCTTTATATATCTATATTAGATGACGATTGCATTTTGGAAAGAAAGGAAGGAAATGGATTGAGGCAGTGGAAATTAGACCATCCCTACTTGTCCAGAAGGCAATGCTGGAATAATACGGCAGCAGTAGACACTGGATGAATGTACATCTGATTTAAAAGACACCATTCTGCAGAGAATTGTATTTCATTGGAGTTCAGGTGACAGGCCAGCCTTCTAGACATTCAAGGGTGGAATGAGTATAGGTTTACCTCTGTTTATGGCATAAACATTTTGTTTCCAATATATTCTCTAGGCCTTATATTACAACATAGTACATTTTTTTTTCAATAATGGAAGTTTACTGGCCTTTATAGAGGGATACTTGGATAAACATTTCTGGGTTCTGGCTATTGTACAAGTTGAAAAAAAATCTTTGCTTCTGGTGTGTGTGTTGACAGTAGAAGTGATAGAGAAAATGGGGTATTCACACTCAAGAAAGAAAGAAACTTGAAACTCAGACTAAGATCTCTCCTCAGTGCAACTCAAATCCCTAATTGGGCTAAGGGGTTTTTGTCCAAAGCGATTCTATTTTAGGCAGATTTTTAAGAAATGTCCTTCCTTTCATCTTTAGTCACCGAGTAAGACTAAATTTAATGGAGTTCATGATAGCCTATCAAGCAGATACTGTTAAGAATCCTTCCTTTTAAAATATTTGAAGCATCATCTTGGCTCTTTTTTGACAGCATTTGCCTAAATTCTCTGACTCTTATTGGTATCTTTTTTAGCATCTAGGATTCTAGTTCTACATTAACAAGAGGTCCTTGTAACTCTTGGCAGGTTTTATTATGTAATTTTTCTTTAACTGCTCAGTGGCTTCAGCTCCCCTGGAATCTCAGCAACCTCTCACTGTCTCCATCGGCAATGCCTTTCATCAAGAATAAGGACGTTATAGGAGAAAAAAAAAAAGAAAACGAAACATGTGTTTTAAGAGATTTGAATAAGATATTTTGGTAAGTCAATTTCATGTCACCATCTTGAAAATTCACAGCAGTCAGCAATGTAAACATGTACTTGACAAACGCCAGCAGCTTGCAGACTGCAAAGTTCATCTACTCATTCAGCGAGGCAGATGTTTCATTTAATACTCTTCATACTATAGATTAGGATTATTTTTTTCTTTTCCTCTTTTTTTTTTTTTTTGAAAAGAGAGGGAAAATTCCCTGACATGCTACTAATATCATCTCACACTGTGGGCCAGATGGCAAAAAATGCAAAGGCTGCAGCTCGGTTTATGCACTATGTTGTGGGGGGGGAGAGGAATTTTGTTTCAGAATGAGCTTCAGCTTGATCATTTGTTACTCTAATCTAAACATGAGTCAATGAGTAAAGTAGTACCAGGCGAACTTCAAAAAGTTCTTGAGAGTAAGTGCTTTAAAATGCAGTGCATCTGGATGTAGCGTCTGATAGCATCCCGACCTAACACATCTAGGCCGACAGAGGATAAGACTCAGGTGGCTGCTGTAGTGTAGAACCTTTTACAAAAACATTGAACCAAAAAAAAAAAAAAAGCCCCCCCACACAAAAAAACTTACATATTATATTTCCTTTTTTTAAAATAAAAGATTTATTTACATCGGGGTGGGGGGCATGGTGGTGAGGGACTGAGGGAGAAAGAGAGAGAGAAACTGAAGCAAATTCCCCATTCCGAGCCCTGGAGCCTGACCCAGGGCTTGATCCCACCACCGTGAGATCAGGACCTGAGCTGAAATCCAAGAGTTGGACACTTAAGCAACTGCACCACCCAGGGTCCCCCATATTATATTTCCATCACGTTTTTTGAGGGAGGTTTTTGGAATGTTTTTCCCTTCTGCTTTTCACATTGTTTGCATCAATTACACTTAGGATTATGACTTGCTTTAGAGCTATGTCCATTTATCTGCATCTTTGTGGTTAAAAACTATTATTAATTTTAGAAAATAAAAAATAGCTGTTAAGCTCCTAGTCATTAGGCATCGGTATTTCAAGGGACCAGCTCCACTTCTCATCTGTGTATGAGGCAACAGAAGCCTAACAGGATAAAAGGTTCTGCCATTTCTGGCAGATTGGAAAATAAGTGAGACTGAAACACATCTTTATCTTCTATCTATGGTCTGTTATGCTCCTGGAATTCCACAGCTTTTCATATGATTTTTAAATGGACCCATGACCCCAGTAATCTTGAGAATAAACAAGAGTCCACCTGCATTGTTGCCCCGAGTATTAATCATGCACATCCTGTAGCTTTCCACGGGAGTTTTCATCACCCGGGGAATAGAAAATGAAAGGACATGTCAAAGAGAACACTGTCACTTTCCTAACTGAAAATTTGAGTTAGATGAGGAAGAAGAGGGTAGTTCCATTCTTTAAACTCAACAAGACAAATGTTTCTGCTGGGAACAAGCGCATCTACCGTGGCTGCGAAGGCCTCAATGAACATATGTGTCAGACACATATCCATCCCCGAGCCACAGGATCACCTTCCTGAGGGGGCGGGCTGACGTTTTGCCTTGATAACCATATGCCATCAATTACTCATGCCTCTTTTTTCACTCCTTTTTGTTTTATTGCTCTCATCTCTTTCATGATCTGAGCAACTCTTCCTAACCTGCTGTCAGCCTTCCCCAATTTCCCCCCACCCCCACCAACCCTAGTTGCAGACAATGTTCTCTTCTCAATATCCCCACTTGCCTCTTCCTCTAAGGAGAGTTTGGATCTGTTGGCATTTTGTACTGCTGAATCATGAGACTTAGGGAGGAAGATACCAATACCAAAATACAAAAGGGAAGTAAGGATTATAGCTTGCTGAGTGTGGTCCAGACTTCTATTGAGGAGGATCTGGATCACTGGAAACTAGAGAAGAAACTTCAAAGAATTCCAGGTGGCTCAAATGCTGTTCATGTGAAAGAGCTAAGGTGAGGTGACCCAGAACGTCAGCATGGTGCTGTGGAGAAACTTGACTAGAGATTCCCCAGTAAGACGAAGGAGCAGCTAAGAGAGGTAGGAGATGTGAGGAGGAAGAAAAGGTTCTGAGAAATGTTGCCATGACTTTGAAGGGTGTCATATACAATGATTTTAAGCAGATGTGAGTAAAGATTCAAATCATCTTTGAGAAAGTTTCTTTTGGTTCCTGGACTCTGAATGCTCAGCACATATGCAAGGGCACATAGAACCTCACACCTAATGAGGATCCCATTTGTTCTCATTTCCTCTTGGGCTTTATTATCAGTATTAAGCATTAGAGAGAGATCATGCATAGGTGTCTTAAAAACAATGAAAGCCTGGTAAAAATGCAGTGTTTATTATCAGCATCCATGTTAAGTTTTGAGTGAAGCATACATTCTTTTGAAATAATTATTCCCCTTAAATTCACCTCCCTTCACTGATAAGCATTCATGCAGGCAATATAGCAATTTCATTAGTGGTTAGGAGAGGAAGGCCCTTTCAAACTAGCTAGAAGTCTTTTGAAAATATGTCTATTTCCCAATATCTCACATATCCTATATGGTTACACAAGGTCAAAAACAAGAGGATCATTTAGGGCAAGTAGTTTTCAAAGGCTGGTCCACGACGAAACTTTTCCTGACTCACAGTAAAATGTAAAGAATAAGGACAAGGTAGCAAATTTATCAAAAAGCTAAGTGCATTTAGTTTAAAAGATCATACTGCTATGGTTTGTATAATTTTTTTTTCTGTGAAATGACAGTGCTAGTAGGTGGTAATATTATTGGAGCAAAATATATGTTAATCACCCTCTTTTAAATGGCTCACATTCTCTGCAGCTTTTTCTGATGTGTGAATGAACCCCAGAAAGAAGTCTAGGAACCACTGATCCGGGGCGGGGCTTTGTGGTTCCAATGTCCTCAATGCACCCCGTGGACATAAAGGAACCTATTTTGTAGAAGTGTAAGTTCTAGTCATGAGCAAAGCTCTAGTTCAACAAATTAAACTGACAGGGATACGCAAGGATAAGGACAGTATTTTTGGTAGAAGAATGCATTTCCTAAGAGAAGGGAATGCTAACGAGTTTTTGTGTAGTTCATGAGCTAAACTATAAGGCCACTGAAGGCATCTGATTTGATTCTGGATGGCTAGAATGCAGCCCAGTACTTGGAGAACTGCAGTTGTCCACTGAACATTTATTTAATGAAAGAATGAGCATGTGAAAGTACTTAACCTAGCGAATATACTGGTAGAGGATGAGTAGGAAAGGATGCAACTTGTACGTTTCACTAGTAAGGTACTTTTGGGCGTCAAAAATATTTAACACATAAAAGCAAAGGCACATAGTAATTTAACAAACATCCATTTACTTACAACAAAGGATTGCAAATATTAGTAATCTCTCTTATTTCCTTGAGAACGGTTTTCCTTTAAGGAATTAACACTAAAATGGTGCTGGAATTCCTTTACCCTCATCAGTCATATTATTTCTTTCTTCTTGCGAACTAGACCATAATTCTGAAATTGGAATGTACCATTCCAGGTATGCGTCATTCTGAGCTATTTTAAAAAATACATATCCACAAAAAATATATATATAATATATTATATATGTTGTGTATATATAATATATATAATATATTTTTATATGTTATATATTTATATATTATATAATATAATTATATATTATTATTTATAATAATTATATATTATAATATAATATATTATTATATATTTATATATTATATATAATATATTATGTATTATGTATATTATATATTATATATATATATACAGTACTGGTTTGCATGGTTCAAAAATATTAACTAAATAGCATTTTTATTGTTATCTTTCTGCAATGTGTTTTATATATATATATTATTTTAAAATTTATTAATGTTGACGTGTGTAAATCTAGTTAATTTATTGTGACCTCTACAGGGTATTTAATACCATGCATCTCTTCAGCTATGTTATTCATTGCCAGATTAAGCACCTGCTTTGGGCTCAGGCCACATTGTTGTCCCTGCTCAGCAGGGAGCCTGCTTCTCCCCCTCCCTCACTTGTGCATGCCCTCTCTCTCTTTTTTTTTTTTTTTTTTTAATAAAGCTGTTTTATTTTTTATTTTTATTTTTTTAATTTTTATTTATTTATGATAGTCACAGAGAGAGAGAGAGAGAGGCAGAGACACAGGCAGAGGGAGAAGCAGGCTCCATGCACCGGGAGCCCGACGTGGGATTCGATCCCGGGTCTCCAGGATCGCGCCCTGGGCCAAAGGCAGGCGCCAAACCACTGCGCCACCCAGGGATCCCCCTCTCTCTCAAATAAATAAAATCTTTAAAAAAGAGAGAGAGAAACAGTTCTGTGACACCATTCATGATTGTCTCCAAAGTCTTGACAAAATATAATACTCTTCAACTTCACTTTTACCCCTTCTGTGGTATACAGCTGAAAATATAACATTTAAACATGAAAAGTTGGGACAGCCTCACATTGGTCAGCTCAATTCTCCATAATTTGTCTTTGCTACAAATTAATAGCAATTTCCACACTTGGAAGATTATAGATATCTACAAGACTTGACTCTCAAATGTTTCTCAGATTTAAATTCCAAACAAAGATACATTTGAGTGTATAATTTCCACATCTTAATCTTCATTTATTATTGTGAAACTAAAAATTTTGCAAATCCAATGAGTACGAGATGTTTTTTCTTTGTTGCTTAAACTGTCTCGGAAAGGTGGGTAGATTTCGACAGCATACTTCAGTGCTATTCGTGCTCATTTTTCTCAACTGCCTAATAGAAAAAAATACCCCAAAAACTATTTGTGGATCAAGACAGTAATCTCTCAATTATTTCATTTACTTGATTTTAACAACTTTCAGATATTAAACAATATCTTGAGGGTTGTTTTATTCTGTCTTGATACTGTTCTTCACGAAACTGTTAAGAAACAGAAAAGGAGACTTTCATCATGTGGAAACTATAGAGCATAGATTTTAGAAAATTGACTGTTAGCTGTATGACTGTAAGACAAGCTCCTCACATCTCTCTCTATTACTTAAGAGATAATGGACCAGATTACTCAAAGCAATAATGTGCTGTTTTCAGATTTTAATAGAGTAATCTTAATGATGATTGCTAAATTTCTATATTTGTAGAAGAAAACAATTCATAAATATCAAATTATGCTACTATTAACATATACTTCAGTTTTCTATCAATGTAAAAATCTAGTAATTATCACTAGAACCATTCTCTGAAATTAAGAAATACTATAGATAAATAAGGAATAAGAATGCCATTTATTTCTTAACATTCTAAAGGCAAAATATATCTACTCATTATCCTTTTCAAGAACCTGACACAATGACAATGGAATAGAAGGTTGTCACAGCATAATAGTACCTGGCTGAGAAATTAATACTGAGGCAAAGCTGAAGCATTTATCAAAAATAAGTGTCGAAGTGAAGGGGAAACGGTTATTTCTTCAAAGTGGAGAGACATTGATCCTGTGATAATGTTCTATGAAAATGACTTTATTTCTGTTACACCGATTGACTGATTTTGACATAATTATTTTTAAAAATGGAATGTGATGTGCTATGGTCCAATTCATTTCTTAGGGATTTATTTACCAACCTGTGCTTCCCTTTAGCACTTTGACACACACCTTCAAAGACTTGACTGAAATAAGAACATAGCACCTCTATACATGTTACTCTTTAAAAAAAAAAAAATTATTTATTCATGAGAGACAGAGAGGCGCAGAGACACAGGCAGAGGGAGAAGCCGGCTTCCTGTGGGGAGCCCAACATGGGACTCGATCCCAGGTCTCTAGGATCACGCCCTGGGCTGAAGGCAGGCGCTAAACCGCTGAGCCACCCAGGCTGCCCACATCTGCTACTCTTCACCCCCATCCCAGTATCTGAACCTCACTGTCATAAGCACGTTACTGAGTGAGGAGAGCCAGAATAATGGTGCTTTCCATTAAGGACACCAGCCTGTGTGTTTCCTTCACTTTAGGATGCATAGCTCAATCCCAGTGAGTGAGGCCATGGAAAACATGAAGAGTTCCAGGGGGCACCTGGGGGCTCAGAAGGTTAAGCACCTGCTTTGGGCTCAGGCCACATTGTTGTCCCTGCTCAGCAGGGAGCCTGCTTCTCCCCCTCCCTCACTTGTGCATGCCCTCTCTCTCAAATAAATAAAATCTTTAAAAAAGAGAGAGAGAAACAGTTCTGTGACACCATTCATGATTGTCTCCAAAGTCTTGACAAAATATAATACTCTTCAACTTCACTTTTACCCCTTCTGTGGTATACAGCTGAAAATATAACATTTAAACATGAAAAGTTGGGACAGCCTCACATTGGTCAGCTCAATTCTCCATAATTTGTCTTTGCTACAAATTAATAGCAATTTCCACACTTGGAAGATTATAGATATCTACAAGTATTGTTTTATAAAGGGCTACCAGGTTAATAGAGTTTTAAAGTTAAAAAATAATGTGGAAATTATAAAGCATGGTAATTTAGAAAATCAAATTGAAGGTAGGATAGGTATTGAGTCATTTCTGCATTCCCAAAATATTAGGGACTTGCATAAGAGTATATCTGCAAAAAAATGAATTACTAAAAGAAATCATGTTCACAAAAATATGAAATTTCTATTATTTTATATGAGATCTGAGCAAGCTATGTGGGATCCTGATCACTTCAGGCTTTCCCTCCAACAGGGACGTGATGTTAAGTAATGTTAAGTATGAAGAATGAAACGTTTCTTCAGTTTGGGAATTTCACCTAGGAGTATCAGAATAGTACAGAAATATGAAAATAAGTTTGATCTGTATTTGGATAATCCTTGGAAATACTCTCATGAAAGTCTCAATTTGAAATCATCTTTGTAGAGAAAAGAAACTCTAACTCTATGAAGAACTTAATTTTTATGTTGTAAAAGGCAATTTTTGGAACGTGTGAGATCATCACTATACTTTGGCTTATTCTCCCTACATTTTCACGTTTTAAAAGGATACTTACTGACCTTACCAATGAGGTATATAGAGTTTATTTTTAAATGATATAAAAGAATTAACATTATCCCAACAAATGTTGACCTAAGTTTTATGTTTTATGCTTTACCCACATACACACAGACATACACACACACAGAAGCAAACAACATATAAAAGTATTTCTAGAATTCCAGTTCTAATCCTTGGTTGCTTTCACCTGAGTGACATTTTAGCAGTAACTATACAAATGGGAGAGACGTTCACTTGGTCCTAAGAAAATATAATAAAAGTACGTAAAGCATAATTTATAGTAAGACATTTGTTGTATAATAGCCTACCAGCCATTCTATAATATGTACCCAGTGGGTGCTCAATAAATATTAATTAATGATAATGATCATTTGAAAAAGCCATTGAACTTGCTCCAAGAAATGAAACTGTAATGAGTATCTGGTATGTGAATTGTGTTTCACCTGAGGGAGAAACTGGTAAACAGAGGCAATACACATTGCGTACACGTGATCACCAGTTTTCTGTGGCTCATAAGGTGGTTTTCTTCCTTTGTACCATGGTGTTTTATATCTTGAGCCTCACACACCGCCCACCTCCTGCGTAAAATTTACACAAGCATTGAAAGATTGTGGAATACCCAAGGAAATCATTTTTCAGTCGATTGAGTTCTTAATGGAAAAAGCTCTCTGAATGCTATCTTACAAATTAGAAGATCCCCTGCTTTCTAAATAGTTCAATTGAAACCAGCTTTGTATTTATCCTTCGGGGTCATTCAGGCTGAAATGTTGTTAAGTCTTAAGTCCAAAAGTCAGACTTTTAAAGGTAAAATGTCAAGTCCTTTTAGGCTTCAACTGACCTTTTAAACCAGATTAGGGATTTGAAGCATTACACATGGATTTCTACATTTTATATCCCCATATTTAACAAATGATCAAATATAACTCCCAAGAATACTATTTTTACAAGCTTGACATTTCGGGTCTGAGAGGTGGCTGTCTGACTCTTTTTACATAAATTTACTGGTGGGGGATTCAGTGAATACTTTGGTTTTTCCCATCTCCATTTATTTGAAGAAACTTTGTATGTTTTATGCTGTGGTGGACAATAACCAATGCCTTAAAATGATCACTAAAATAAGCAAAATGACCAAATCTTTGCATCTAACTCAAGACCTAATACAGTGATGGTAGACACTTAATACATTCTTTGGACTGAGGATGATGGTGATGTATGCCCCAGATTATACATTTTTTGAGGCCTTATTTACCTGTGTGTCCTTCACAGAGTCTTGTCCATAAATAGCTTATGGTATTGAATTCTATTGTTCATTCACCATGGAACTATCTACCATTGTTGCTCTTCAGTATTGATTCTCAACCTTGGCTGAACATTAGACTCACCTGGATAGTTTTTTAAAATTTGCAAAATCTGATATCCGGTCTAAAAGAAATCTGACAATCTCTAATCAGCTAAATCAGAATCTCTGGGGCTCCAATGCAGACATCAGTGGTTTTTAAAGCTTTCTAGTGAATTCTCACATGTGAATTGTCCAGTGAGTTCTCATTCTCCAGTGAATTTTTCAGTGAATTCTCAAGATAGTGTACTACCTCACAGAACTCTAACACCTACATAGTAATAGATGTCTATACATGTTATTAGAAATAATTTAATTGTGACGACAAGGAATGGGAAATTTTGAGTACCTTGTCCTTGGCGTCTATAATCACACAGGGAGAAGGCCCCAGTATTGATTTATTTAATAAGTCCTAATTGAGATCCTTCCATATGCAAGAAAGCAAGATGGTCCCTGTTTTGAAGCACAGAATTTAGCAGGAGATGTGGGACATAGGCATGCATATCTATAGCGTAAGGGCAACTTGCACATTTCAGCCTCTCAAAGTTTTGCACGGCTAAGGTTAGTGAGAGTCATGATTTCAGCTAGTAAAATAAGGAATAGTAAGCTAACACTGTTCCCTTGACTCCTACCTGACTCCATGCAAGTCTTTGCTCACTCTTGCCTCTTTTCACATCAAGTCCACACAGTAATCACAATGAGAGATTAATAATCTTTTTTTCAGGATTCTGGCTCCTTTTTGAAGATCCCCTTTGACTCAATAGCAAGTTTAGCAACATCTCTACAATGCAAATGTGCTTCTGAATCTCTTTGAATATCTGATTTCCATGAAACGATGGTTGCTATAACAAGGAAGACTTCTGTATAAAGCAGCATGATAAGAAGTATTTAAGAGCCAGAAATGGGTGGCAGCAAATGTGAGGAGACTGAATTATAAATAACAGCATTCATTGTAAAGGAGTATCTCATATATAAAAGAACCAGTGGAGGCTTGCAGATCCTGAGTGTTTGTGAATCATTTTCCATGGCTAGACCCAGATTTCCATTTTGGAGACAACCGTGATGCCGAAAGAAATCAGTTGTTGGAAAACCCAAATCATCTGACTTTCCATTTCATGAGGTTATGCAGGATTTAGTTGTGTGTTGACTTCCTGTATGGTTTGAGTCTCTAGGTCCTAAAGTCCTCTGGATTTTTGTTTGGAATACCTAGGCACACCTCAGAAATCATTTTGAAATGGATCATTCACAGTCTGTTAAATGGAGACCATTCAGATGTTAGCATTTAAAAGTTAGCACGTTTGACTTATATCTTGAATAGGAAATATGAATTTCAGCAATATGGAGAAAACCTCCTTGAAGGCTGAAGGCACAGCACGAGCAAAAATGTTTAGTAGTAAAATAGAGGACAAATTCAAGGAATGAAGAATCATCCATTGTGGCAATGTGGCTGACCATAAGAACATTAACAAACTGGAAGCTAGAAAAAAAAAGTTTTGTTTTGTTTTGTTGGACGATGTTGAACAAGTTTGAATTACTCCTAAAAAAAAAAAAAAAAAAAAAAAAAAGTTTGAATTACTCCTTGTACATATTATAATATCCTTAGAAAGACCAAAAATGTTATCTAGTCTCATGCCACAATTTTGTATATAAAAATAAAGCCAAAAGGTAATAATAATAAGAGAAAAAAGTTTTTGAGAACATTAGTTGTTGTCAGAACCAGAGGCAAAACATAGATGTCCTTAGTTTTTTCCACTGCAATACCCAATCATAGAAACCCAAGGTTGACTATCGAAAGCCATCTATTTCTATGTGCTTCTTTTAGCAAAGAAGCATGCTAAAAATAAATGCATATCTGTCAGAAAATAATTTTTAATGTCATTTAAAATGAATAGCATAACTGGAAAGTATCACAAAATCCTAATTTCTAGCACTAACAAAATGGCAGTGGCACCTTAACTCATAAAACTTAGAGAAGTGATTCCAGGTCAATTATTACCACACATTTTCGAAGCAATTCTCTTGGAGCATTACTGGTCTCTCTACGGGGAATGAAGCCATTTCCATTTTTCCTAGCTGATGTTCTGCATTAATAATGATTTGTTCATTTGAATAGCACTAAAGGATTATTAACACCAAATAATAAAAGGAAAAATATATAAAAGAAAAGAAAATATATAAAAGAAAATATATTTTAAAATAAAAGAAAAAAATTATAATATATTTCCTTTCTTTCAATTTACCTACTACTATTTTTTGGTTTTGTTACTATTGTTGTTTTTGCCAGATTCTTCCTTAAACCTCAAAAAAGTTGACATTTCATTAAAAAAATCACAGTTCTAAAACAACATATGTTATAGGATGCATACAAATTATGGATTGTTATTAATGATATGTTTTTAATGGATGTTCAAATCCAAGAGACAGTTCAAGCAACATTCATTTTCCTCCCATGCAACATAAAAATGGACATTATAATTTTGACCCAAATAAAACTCTCTAGAAGTTGGAGATGAACCAAAAGCCTGAGGGAGTTTGTGAAAGTTTCTCCATTAATCAATTGCACACTCATCTCTTGAGGATGTTTTTTATACAGTCTTGTCCTGTAGAAGATAAGAATCTGATCTCCCGAGGCTTCTCTCAGCATGGGATTGTTTCATATATTTCAATATTTTCAATAATGATGTTTCAATTTTGTCATGAACTCCTACCCCCTTCATTTCCTTTGGCCAGTACTGAAAGACTTTATAGATGAGAAAAGAAAGATGTTGAGATTGCTTTCAAGAATGAATCGGCAATATTATTTTCAAATAATCCATGCAAAAGATAAAGGATTTCAGTATCATATGAAAATAACATTGGTCTCTGTGTGGAAGAATTAGCTAATAATTATCAGTGTAACCTTTCCTGCACTGAATTAAGATAAATGGTGTACAACTAATGGCCTGGAAGTGAACTAACTCTTCTTATCTCTCTACTTATATTTAAGACAGTAGTCACCAGGTAAATAGCCAGGGCTTTTGACAGAAGAAAGGAAATGGGAAGAACAGCCAAGAAGTATAATCTATATTATTTTGGTTAAAAAGTACGTCCTTTCTCATTAAACATAACCCTAGTTTGTATTTTAAATCTCAGCTGCCACGCACTACAACATAGGAGCTATGCCCTATGGTAAGGCCTGGGGTCATAAAGATAGATAGTTACAGTCTTTGTTCTTAAGAAACTCAAAATTTATCAGAGGCTACAGACAATTAGAATTACATGTGTTATTAGAAAAATAGCACCTGAGAATTTGGAGTTGGAAAAGAGTGGTTTTCAATCCCGGCTCTTCTATTTACTATGCCAATGGCCAGTGGCCACTGACTTAACATCCCTGAATCTGTGCCCTCATTTGTATCAAAGTTAATGTGTATCAAGGCCTTTACCATGTATCACCCTCTTCTAGGGATCTCCTCTGTATTAATTGTTTACTCTTCTCAACAACCTCTTATCACCCCGATTTTGTGGATGAGGAAGTAAAGGCATCTGAAGTTAAAGTGACTCACCCTGGTATGAAAGCTAGTAAGTGGTGGAATTACCATTACCTAGGGCGGCACTACCTGACCCTAGGTGAGGCTAAGAGGAGAAGATGAGAACCCCATGGTGCTTAGCACAAAGCTTGACACAAAGCAAACACTCTAAGTTGGCCTCTGCTTACCCATATTCTCCTTGCTGTTGCTGTTATTGATGTCACCATGATTATTATCACTAATACTTCACTATTCTTGTGTCCAGAAGAAAAATATGAGGGATAGGTTGCATACGAAGGATCCACCCTGCTTCATTAAACACACACTGAACACTTTTTAATGAAATAGGGTGTCACTAATTTCTAGTAATTATAGCATATACAAACTAATGTCTCAAAGGTTAATTTTCTTTCTTTTATTTATTTATCTATTTATTTTTGAAGATTTTCTTTATTTATTTGAAAGTGAACATGAGCTGGGGGAGAGGCAAAGGGAGAGGGAGAGAGAGACTCCCCACTGAGCAGGGAGCCTGATGCAGGGCTCAATCCCAGGACCCAGGGATCATGACCTGAGCCCAAGGCAGACGCTTAACCAACTGAGCCACCCAGGTGTCCCTTAATTATCTTTCTTAATACAGCAAAAACTGGATACATAGCAAACCCAGAAATGTGAGAGACGTTTCTGATATTTTCTAGCCTTCAGGACTGAACATAAATGGAAAGTCTCTGCTGTGTGGAAATATTATTAAGGTACCCAGTTGATTCAGTGATAGAGAAGGAATCATTTTTTTTTTCACAGATGCAACATTAGCAATTTTGTGCCTTTTAGATTGAAAAAAATTACTTTTTTTCACTTTATATCTTGATTTCTTAGTTTAGTAAACCCTGATTAGTAATTGAAAGAAGGCAATGGTGTTTATTTCAGTTTCTAACTATAACTTAAGGGTGATCAAGATGCTCAGTCATTCTTAAAAGCCGTTTTTCAATCTGTAAAATATGGCAACTCCCTCCCTCAAATATAGAAGCAGTAAGAATTTTAATTAAGTAATATTAGATAAAATACCATGAGCGCCATGGATGAAAGATGTTTCAGGGAGCTGACAATTATTTTTTTATTACCGCGTCCATCCTGGAAGACCTAAGAGAGTAGATTTCTTCCTGTTACCAATTCCCATTCTTTCCAAATAATTGTTGGTTCAAACCTGCTGGCACTGCAGGGACATGCTGCAGCCAGCTGGGAACACTGCTTGACTCTTACCTCTTTTCTTTCTTTAGTCTTTATGTTTCAGTCCACACATTGCCTGCTGCTCAGGTCTGTGGTGTAGCAGTGAGAATGAAAGCTTTTCATTTTCTCTCTCTGTCTTTCTAATTAACATCCTATTTCACTTATTATTATGAGGAGGTTTTTTTTTTTTTTTTTAGAAAACAGAAATTGCAATTAAATCACATATTTATGAAGTTTTCAGCAACAGATATGATAATGTTGGCACGAATTCCAAAGTTCCAGCTATTTAAATGTGTTGCACCCCGTTGCAGATGGGAGCAACAGGAAGGCTGTGTGGCAGATTGGTTTGGGCGGGTCCTGGTAGTGAGAGGCTGAGAGGTCAGTGTCCTCTGTGCTGGCTCGGGACCCACATTCTGAGTTTAGCTCTCTTCTTGACAATAAGATTTCCCAGAAAAGTTAGCTATCGCTCCATTGAATGGATTTTTTTAAATAATACTCCTTTTTGAGATACTCCTAAGTTTAAGAACATTATAGGCCAAAAGGGATAGCCACAAATAGAAGTTTCAGGCAATGCTGTACATCGGACTGATATGGATTTAAAATTTCTAGTAACAAAAAAAAAAAGGTTTCGTCATTTTTTCCCAATAAACTTTAAAAACAAATTCCAATTATCTATATTTAATTTCATATTTAGTGTTTCATATGCTCAAAAAAATCTCCCCCTCTTTCATATCCACTCCCCTGGCCACTGTCCCCATACCCACTTCCATCCCCCACTCCACCCCACCCCACTTCTGTTAAGTACATACCCATGACCCTAAATCTGTCTCCACTTCAGCTATGGAGGAGAAAAGGCACACTTTTCCTCCAAACCCAGTGGACGACTGTTAAAAATGCCCTACAAACATACAGTTAAAATCTGGTACCATCAAAACCGTTTACAGGTTGCAAGCCCCGGTGCAACAGGACATACATTAAAATAAAGAAAAGATTTTGTTGTGAAGAAATTACTGTGAAAAGAACACAGTAGTTCTAATAGACTAAGAAAAGAACTTCAGTAACTTAGGAAATTCGAATCTCAACTAGCAAGTTTATTGAGTATTTACACAAATGAATTATGCATTCAGAGAGTCGCAGATACTGGAAATGTCATCACAGAGATTTAAGACTGTGACTTGATGAGCCAAGTCTTTGCCCTACCCAATTTTCTATCATAGTGTTGTCTTCCTGAAAGTTCACAAGAACTGAATGCATATGCTTGACCAAGAACGCAAGATATCTCTCATAATGGGCCATATGCAACACCATCATGGCTGCATGCCATGGTTCTATCTTTACACCCTTAAACATTTGTTTTCTGGTCCCATGTGAAACCTGAACATTTTCTTCTGCTCTATTTTTCATGTGGCTATACTCTTCCTCCCTTGGATTTCTGCATACTACTTTGATACACAGGGTGGGAGGTGGGGGATGCTCATCAAAAGATGGCAATAATCTTTCAAATAGCAAGGGACTGAGACAAGAATGTAGGGACTGCAATTAGGAAATTATTAGAAGAGTCTTTGACCCAGGCTGCTGTGGCTTCCCTTGGTTAGAAAGATGTCTCCTTATCTATGACAACAATGATAATATATTTTCTAACCCGAGGTAGTGTTGTTGATTTATACCAACTTTACCTTCCATGGGGTAATAACATTCTTGAGATACTAGTTCCATTAGGGTAATTCTGTTAGGGTAATTTAGTGGAAATATTTGAGGTGGTTTCTAATTATATCTGATTTCATCTCTTGCCAAAAAGCCATTCAAAGAAATCATGTTCGTAGTTATGACTCATGGTTTATAATACAAATTATGAGATGATTTTATGTGTATATGTATGATTATCTGTATAATTTTGTATGTGTGTATGTTTTTATAAATATATAATTCAAAAAAAAAAAATTTAAACCAAAACAATGAGATCCATGTTACCAAGGGACTAACTTGAGTGCATCTTCTATATGTTGAAGAAACACATTGTTCCAGATTGTTCCAGTCAAGTTTTATGGAAATAAAAATAAATTATGTAGGTAACTCTTGAGGCTGGAGGTTATAATCATTACTTGTTTCAGAAATCTGAAATTTTCGTTTTTAAGTCTGACTTAACTATGTATGCTTCCTGAAACATGGAAAGGACTCATTTCCTTAATACTTTATATTTTAATGCCGGCAGAATGAAGTTGTTCAAAGAAATGATATGTAGCTGTACATATTTGAAACTTAAAAAGTTGGAAGAGATCATTTATAGAATGGGTTCCCATAGCTGGTGATATGTCATTATAGTTCTGTTGCTAATACCTGCACCAGTGAAGCACAACTATTAACCAAGAAGAGATATATATTCACAATATACAAATTTCTGAATTTGACTGTAGAAATCTGCCTTTGCCATGTTACTACTCAGGATAAATTTCTACGTGGGCTAAGTGGATGAATGTTGTTCTCATACAAATTAGGTAACAAATATAATGCCAAACTTTCCACTTTCCAGACACCCCCAGCACAAGCAGCTTTGGAAGCTGACATTCAACTTACTCCTACTTTTGAGGAACCCACAATAAATTATTATTTTATCTGCTATACCAAGGGCCATGCCTTTGTTTGGCTGGTAAGGCTTTCACATTGTGATTCCGTTTTCCCTAATCAATCTCATTTGCCACTTCTCCTTCACATCTACCACAGTCAGACCAGCGTGAGGACTGTTCTTCCTTCATTCTATCTCTGTACCATGCTCCACCTCTGAGAACAAGGCTGTTGTCTCCCTAAAGTATCTTTACATGTCCAACCAAGGTAGCATTTCTCTTCTTTGACATCTATGACATGGTTAGTGATATTATTTAGTGTACAGTCTACCCTAAAATAGCAATATTCTCTAGTGTTGCATCTTCAATTAGTGTATAAAGGCAGTATTTTTTTTAAGGTTTTATTTATTTGAGAGAGAGTGAGAGAGAGTGAGAGAGCACGAGCAGGGGTGAGGGGCAGAGAGAGAGGGAGAGAAGCAGACTGCCTGCCAAGCAGGAAGCTGGATGCAGGACTCAATCCCAGGGCCCCAGGGTCATGACCTGAGCTGAAGGTAGACTCCTAACTGACTGAGCCACCCAGGCACCTCTATAAAGGCAGTCTTGAGAGCAGAGTCCTGGTTTATGTTTCTTCCTATTCTATAGTATTAAAAATAGTTTTCGAGCAAAGATGGCATTCAATAAATTCTTGAGTGGTGTATTAGTTTTCTGTGGCTACTGCAACAAATGACCGCAAGCTTAGAGGCAATGCACACATTTATTCTCTTATAGTTCTGAAGTCAGATGTCTGAAATAAGTCTCAGTGGGCCATAATCAAGATGTCAATAGGATAGGCTCAGCTCTTTCCAGTAGCTGAGTAGTGGAGAATCCATTTCCTTGACTTTTCCACTTTCTAGACCTGCATTCCTTGCATTTCTTGGCTCATCATCCTCAAAGCCAGAAAGAAGAGCAGCCTCTTGTTTCGCTGGTTACACTGCTTGCTTCTGTGTCAAACCTCCCCCTCTGCTTCACTATGAAAGGGACACTTGTGGTTACATTTAGGGTCCACCCTGATAGTCTAGGATGATCTTCTTATCTCAAAGTCCTAAATTTAATCACATTTGTAATGTCCCATATGAGGTAATATTTACAGGTCCTGGGGATTAGGACTCAAATATCCTTAAGGTCCATTATTCAGCCTACCATGGGGCAAGAGGAGCAGCAACAGAAGTTGGGGCTGGGTTATTTACGTAAAAGGCTCTATAATTACAAGAAGATGAAAAAAGAAAGAAGAGAAAAATACCAAAACGTATAGGAAAAATAGGGTCTTATGTTAAAAATAATAATAAGAAGAAAATTCCAATTAATTACCTGAAGGAATTATAGGAAATAATCATATAGAAATAAACTACAGAAAGGAAGAGAGGGGGAAATTACCTGAAGAAGGAGGAGCACACATGTTTCACAACCCCCAAATTGTGACAAGTCCTAATGCAAAATATTTTGAAGACAGAAAAATAATTGGATCTCAAATCACTTTACAAGTCTTTTTTTCTGGAAGTAATAAATATCCTTGATAAATGAAGTAGAGAACTCCTTGATTTCATTTTCTATACAGCTAGAAAAAAAATAAAAAATAAAAAAATAAACCTAGAACCATCCTGTATAAATTAGTCAGTGGCTTGGAAAGTACTGATGATAGCAGTCTGTGATTAAGTTTTAATCATAAATCCTAGCCTCTAAAGTTCAAAATACTGCCCCCGCCCATTCTAGCAAAAAAAACAAAGTTTTCAAATCTGAGAGTATAGGCTCATCAATTTTAGTAATTAACATCATTAACAATGTTTAGTTTAGTTACACTTTCCAATTTTGCATTTATTTTTCCAGATGGTTGTAGAATATTTATATCACAAAAGTTTTCCTCTTAATAACAATATGGGCTTCTTATAATTCTTTAATAATTTTCAATTTTAAAAAAAAGCAAGAAATTTAAATGGAAGGGATTCCAAAATGAATGCAAACTTTAAGACCAGCTTGGGGGCAAATAAAGTTTCATTGCTCTGAGTTTCTTAAGAAGGATGTTGTCAATGAGCTTCTTCTATGTATAAATATGGATTGATGTCACCTAAGTAATAAAATTCAATTTACTTTTGTGCTTTAGTACAGCAATGGAGGATTGGAAATCTTCCCAGACTTCCAGGCTGGATATGAATTCTCACCTCCTTCAAACTTCTGTGTTTAGCGCGCGCCTTTCCCAATTATAGCTGTGTTCTGACAGCAACTAACCATTGCCCTGAGTGATGGGCAAAGAAAGCCAAGAGCCTCAAGGCTAAAAGAGATAAAAGAAAATGATCTCCAATCGCACTCTCAGGTTCATTCTAATGTTTTCTACATCAAGGGCCAACGGGTGTATATCATTTGCACGGATGCATAAACAGAACATATAGATACTTTAGAGGGACATGGTAGTTATAAGGTGATGGCAATTTCAGTGACCCCATTTATTTTGCTCTTTTTATCAAAATCGCAACAAATAACCAAACAATAATAAGTAATCTACTCCACTAATAGAGTGACAAGTTTCTTCCGAATAAGAGCAGATTAGTGATTATGAAGAGGTCTCCATCCATTTTTTTGTGTGTGTGTGACCATTTGCTTTAATAATATTTCTAGGCAGCTCATCTTTCTACACCCTTTTTACTTAAGAGTAAAGAAGAACCTGAGGATTTTTTTAGGTCAATGTTAACCTTTACACTTCAGGAAATTTTGTTATTTACAAGTGACAATTTTGGGAAAACCTAATTTCCCTATATATCCAAATTGAACAATCCACAAAAGAAATATATATATATATATATAAAAAAACCCATACACTCAACTCTACTTCATCCTAAGTCATTGCCTTTAAAAATTAATGAACAACACCTAATTATCTGATCTATGAACTAATTGAGCCATTAATAGATTTTGGAAATATAATTGCATTTGTCCGCTTTCTGATGTGCAAATCTGACCTTTATAATCATTTCTATATCAAATTCTTTAGTATTAGTTATTAGTTTTTTTAATCACTCAAATATTTAAAGAAACTACAGAAAACCAATCTAAATGAACCATTTTTTCCATTTTCAATCCTTTGTAAAATTTTTTCTGAGATAATTATATCCTCTTTGAAGCTTTTTTATCATAATTCTCCACTTGCTGACCTATGATTTTAAAATCCAACAAGAGGGGACTCTTATAAACCAGGTTTTCCCAAAATGTGCTTGATAGAACATTTGTTCCACAAGATGGTATTAGGTGTTCTGAATTCAAATACATTTCAGAATAGTTGGATTAAATAATGTTGCTAAGATTCCTTTATTCCAGTCCTCTTTAGAATTTTCATTATTATATATGCTCATTATAAATGTCCATGAAGTGAGTACTTTATATGATATTTCCCAAGAAGTTGGAAACTTTTCCTTCCATTGCACATTTTAAGGGATTAGACTTTTTGAGGTGCCCATTAGTTGCAGGAATTTTTTCAATAACATCTTAGATAATCTAGAACTAATGGTAGCAGACCCCCTTATGTGGTTAATAGAAACAGTGGCCAACCCCAAGTAACTTAGAGACAAAGCATATGGCAAAAAAACAAGCTTTTTTTTTTTTCTTTCTTTAATCTTAGTATAGGCACTTCACAAAAAAAAAAGGTATCAAAACAGTAAATGAATGTGGAAAAGTATGGAAAGGAAATGTCCATCAACTGAGAATTGAGAGGGGCGCCTAAGTGATTCAGTTGGTTCAGCCTGCAACTCTTGGTTTTAGGCTTAGGTTGTGATCTCATGGGTGGTGAGATTTAGCCAAGCCCTTGGACTCCATGCTCAGCAAGGGGCCTGTTTGAAGATACCCTCCCTCTGCCTCTCCCGCACTTGTCCTCATTCTCTCTCTAAAATAAATAAATAAATCTTAAAAAAAAAAAAAAAGAGTAGAATTGAAAAATAAATTGTGGCATTTTCAAATAATGAAATATTATAGAGCAATAAAAATGAATCAACTGCAGCTTCATAAAACACAATGGATACATCTCAAAAACATAGTATTGAGTGAAAAAAGCCTGACACAAAATATTACATATTTATGATTCCATTTGTGCAAAATCAAAAATCAGGAAAACTAATATTTTTCATTGAGGGAGTGGGAAGAATGTGTGCTTAGGTGTTAAAACCACAAAGAAAAGCATAACATAGTTACCCTGAACAGTCAGAACAGTGGTCACCTGAGGTACCAGGGAAGACATAAGAGGATGGTGATTGAGAAGAGCCATCTTAGGTGTGGGGTGGACATTTCGGGTGCTGGAAATGTTCAATTTTTTTTCCCTAAATTATTCCTTTACTGGGTGTTTGCATTGACATAAATCTTAGAGCTGAACACTTGTGTGTTCTGTACATTTTTCCAAGTGAGAAGGAAGGAGTTATTTGGAGTCATTGTAAGATTTTTGAGTCATTTCACGAGGCTCAAAATTTAGGTCCAAACAAGTTTACCTTTTTATAAAACCACTTTTTTGGTTTTATAAAACCAAAAAAGGGGCACCTGGGTGGCTCAGTTGGTTAAGCATCTGCCTTTGGCTCAGGTCATGATCTTGGAGCCCTGGGACCAAGCCTTGCATTGGACTCCTTGCTTAGTGGGGAGTCTGCTTCTCCCTCTCCCTTCGCCCCTCCCACCCCCAGCTCATACTCGCTCTCTCTATCTCATAAACAAATAAAATCTTAGGAAAAAGCAAACAAACAAACACTTGTGGAAAATCTGTGGCCTCTCTATCCATGACAGTTCTAGGGCATCAAGGTAGAATCAAAGCACCTTCACACTCAAGAGTGTTAAACTTCAGTCTCCTTCTTAAAAGATTGATATACGTGATAACACTTAGAAAACCTAAAAACATACAAATACAAGGGTTTTTTTTTTTCCCATCAATATCTTTGTCTCTCTATAGTTACTACCTTCTTATCACTGATAACAAGGGGAATATCAAATCATTTCCAAATGACCCCACATGAGGGTGGTCACAATCATGGAAGGTTAACATCTGCCTTGTACTCCTTTTCCCTACAAATACCATAAATTAAGGAAGGGGGGGAAAAGTCATTAGGAAGTTATCAATAACTGTATAACATAATTAAATTTAATAGGCAAGGCTAGAATAAGACTTAAGGGTTTGTTGATTCAATAATACCTAAGAACAATTTTTCTCTATTCCCAAAGGCCACACTCAACAATCTCACCAGACTGTCCTATGATTAAAATCACATTTCTTAATTCATCCTTCTTAAATATTTAGGTCACATCTCCTCTGTATCTTGGCTGTAAGAAATCAGAGGTCCTTGAATAATTTTAACAGAATCCAATGGCATATCATTTATGGAATGGAAGCCAGGATTAATAACCTTTAATTTGAACTCAGATGACCTTAACTCCCCCATGAAAGTAAAGAGAATGGAAAATCTGTGTGAGGACAATCACTCTCCTACACCCATTTTGGTGATTCCAAGCTGATATGCCATTGTAGTTAATGATGATTGTGATAAGATATTTTTAAGGAAAAACCATTTAAAACTGTTTATTGAGTGCTTACAGAATGCCAAGCACTTTACTGATCCCTTTACCTAAATTATCCAGTTGTGTCTTTATAAGAACCCTGGGTTTTATACCTCATTTTGCAGGATAATAGTTTAATTAACCTAAGCTATTAATGTGGAAAACTCCTAAGATGCTAGGAATAAAGAAACATTCACAGGTGAGCTCTCATATAACTCTGTTATTTAAGATTGAGATGGCACAGAAACTGCTGGCACTTTGGGCAACAAATCCCTAGGTTGCTTCTCAAATTGTGGTCCTTAGACCACTTGCATTATTATCTGGGGGAACTAGGAACATGGCAGTCCTAAGGGGGAACTAGGAACGTGCCAGTTCTAAGGTTCTATCCCAGAGTCACCAAAGCAGAAACTCTAGGAGTAATGCTTAAGAATCTGCATTTTCACTGAGTTTCCTGGGTGACTCATATGCAAGCCAAAATTTGAGAACGATTGGTCTGCACAAAAGTGGCAATGAAACTGTGAAACAGTAAAATCCTGAATAGCTGCTGTAAAGAAGGGAGGTTTAATACTGCTTTACAGAAAGCATTATAATTTCTGTCACTGGGACAATGAAAGAGGGTTGTTGATTTTAATACCAGATTGAATCTAAAAGACTTGGTCCAAAGCTTATTCCCATTGATGGATGCATCCACATTCAAGGAAAAAAAAAAATCAGAGGAATACAGAGACAGAGCTAACTCCCCACTCAAAGACTGGAGCTAGATTTTCCACAGCGTATTGAAATACAGCTTTCTTAGGAATAGTTCACGGAGGAAGACACTTTCCATTGAAATCAGATCTTAGAGCAAATCCTGGCTGTTCTGAGTTTAATGTTAAAGATGGATGAAAACCACTAGTCTTCCACCACCTGTATAGGTGTTTAGTTAGTTCCCTTGGGCAGACCTGGGTAAAATTTCCTCCTGTTCATAATGATGAAGCTTGACATTTAATGCCAGAGCCACATTATTTTTTTTTTATTTGCTGTGTATATGTAATTATGCTGAGCTTAAATGTCTACTAAATTGTATAGAGTTCTTATTCCAGTTCCAGTTTGTGGGAACCCACAATCACATTCCTGAAGTCCGTAGTTAGAAACCCCTTTTAATGTTCCTGGTAAAGATATGTGGCCTGATTAGATTCCAATTAACAGCTGTAATCCAGGACCTGAGGGTCAAGCAGACAGGCTAAGTCAACCTCAAAGAATAGTGTCCTAACCAGGGTTATTTCTACCCATGTTATTCTCTTTTGTGCCAACAGGTCTCACAGGCCACAATTTAATAAAGTGAAATGGAGTGAAGAATTTTGTGACTTGATCAGTTCCTATTTATTTCCTGAGACCTGAACTGTATCTATTGTACATCTGATTCCCCACCCGCCGAATGTAATAAAACAGCTGTGTTATAAAACCACAAAAAAACATTGTGCTTTTCTGCAACTACAAAGTGGTAGTGGTGGTTGCACAACATTGTGAATGCAGTTAATGCCCCTGAATCACACCCTTTAAGATGGATAAGTTGATAAATTTTAGGTCATGTGTATTTTACCACAATAAAGAAATAGATTTTTAAAAAACATTATGTTACATTCAGATGTATGAAAGGCAAATTGGAAACTGCTTCTGATAGCTTCCGAGGGCTCCCAGCTTGACCTCCGCATGCTGGAAAGATTACTTAGCTAGCAATTCATCATTGTTTTCTTGATTTCCATCAGACAATGTTATAAAACTGATATTTATAAGTATCAGAACAAATGCCTGCATATACTTCTTTTCATTCATAAATAGTCAGGAAACCCTTACTGTAGATAAGACACTGTACTAGGCACCGATCTAAAGCCAAAGGTGAATCAAACAATTCCCCTGCCCTCCTAGGATTCATCATCTAGCAACAGTGAAGTGACGAACTGTTTGCATGCCTTCTGTATGCCAGGCATTGCCCATGTGGAAGGAAAACATGCAGTATAGGAAGATATAGCTTCCGTCTTTTGCGTGAGTTTATTATCTAGGGAAGGAAGGCAAACATGGGACAACTTCTTACCAAGTAACGCACATTCTAAAGGAGCAAGAACAAGGGCATTAGAGACCAGAGACAGTAGGGAGAAAGGTCATGCATGAGACTGATCTTGAGGCAGCACCATCTATAGTGGGAATTTAGGCAAATCTGGACGTCAGTAGCTCCAGGCACCATTCTAGTCACACAGGGCAGATTTATACAGACCCTGGGAAAATGCAAGCACATCAGTCAGATTTGGTCACTAAATTACAGTTGTAATGGAACCAGTTTGCACAGCCATAGTTTTCTGACTTCCATATATATATGAATGAAATGCCAGGGATTAGGCTAGTGCAGGACTCCTACATGCGCATCCAGTAATCAGACAACCTCTGTGATTTTGGATGAGTCACTTCACTTTTCTGAGCTCTAAAATGATGGAATCAGAGGTTGCAAAGATAATGTCTGTCTCCACTGTGTTTCGTTTATTTTTTTCCATGTTACCCAATACTTGAGATATGAGAACTTAGGAAAGTGGTTGATAACGCTAAATGTTTCTTTAAGATTAATAAAAAAAAAAAAAAAAAGTCAGCACGGCTGCATCTGGAAACTCGGGTGCCAAGGGATAAGTGGTATCTAATAATTAATAAAAAGTGGTTGTGAAGCATTTTGCAAATATAAAATGCCAGATAATTTATAAATATTTAAATAGTTATTAAATTTAATATGAATATTGCATAGATACCATTTTGATTTCCTATGCCACTTTATTGCCTCATAGTGCTTCACTGATATTAATTATGTTACTGTTGATATTATTGCTGTTAATTGTATGGTTTCTTAAGGGGTAGATCCCAAGTAAAGAGGAGAGGACAAATTGGAACAAATAAATTAGTTGTATGATTTTCTTACTGAAGGCAATATTCTTCTGGTTACAGTGTATTTGAGATTTAAATCAATTAAGTGCCTGGTTTGTAGGGTTCTGTTTTTACTTAGATTTGGTTTCGACTTTGCTTCTCCTGGTCTTATTCCCTTGATTATAAACTCCTCCGAGTCGCACATCATTTTACTCATCTTTGCATTCCTTCAAAGTTTCTTAGCCCAATCCACTTGACTGCTTTAAAAACAAACATACAAATTTACTAAACCCTCAAGAGGAAGAAAACTAACACAGTAAATGCTCACAGGTCTCAATGACCTCCACCTTGTAGCTCGGGCCCTGCTCACATCCTTGTAAGGAGGCATAACTATCCCACTGGAAAGATGAAGAAACGGAGACCCAAGTGGCTAAAGAGTATAAACATATCCATGTAATGAATGAGGGGGGGGGGGTGCCCAACTCCATTCAATGACTTTCCTCATTGATCAATACCATCTCTGTAGACAAACACATCAATTAATAAAAAGGTGGAGTTGTTGGAACAGGAAAATTTTAAGTAATTATTGCATTTAAAAAAAAAAATCATTCTTCATTGAGAGTTGGAAAAGACTTTGGCAACTTGACTACAGAGAAGGGAAGAAAGACTAAAGGGATGAAAGCAATGAAGGCAAAGAGGGAAACCCCAAACAGACCCAGAAAAGCAAGAAAACATGTAAGTGAATGTAAGACTGTGAACACTTCTTTGTAGAAAGGAAGCCAGACCAGAACTCGCAGACCACCTCAAGGTAGTAACTCAGGTAGGGTGGGGAGAGAGGATCAGGAATAGAATTTACCTAATACCCTTGCAGGCTTAGTTGTGGAGGTGTGGTAGAGTCTATAAGCAAAACCACAAAGCAAGCACAGGAGAAAGTAATTGGCTTTGCTGATAAGAGGCGAAGAAGAGAGCTGGCTGCAGGTGGGCCCAGTGATAAGCAGAATGTATGATGCTGGGGAGACTTGATTGGAATAGTTTAATAAAAGCATGTGACTGTTGCCAATTAGCAGCGAGAAGTAAAATATGATTCTGCTGCTAATTTTGTATCCAAGTAGAATTATACTGTGATTAGGCTAATAGAATGGCATTGGAAATCTGTAGGCACTGCTTTGGAGACACACTATCTCACAAGCAGCTGAACAGAAGCAGTAAAGCATCGCTATCTCCACTTTACCTGGCCCAGGAGAGGTTCATGCAGAAACAAGCGGGTGGGGAAGCAGCTGAAGAAGGGGGAGAGAAGATTCCCAAGGTATTGGGGGGGGAGGGTGCAAACTTTGAGACCCAGCCCCCAAAGGGTCCTTAGTCTGTTGGGAATTGCGTACCTTTCGATGTGTGCAATACCCAGAGGGATTTTTAAGGAAATGCATGAATAATTTTTCTACAGCCTGCCAAGGGTCTTGCTCTGCAGGAATCCTGTGCCTAGTAGACAAGAGTCTCTGGGAGGAATCGCTTAGAAAGAAGTGGGCTCTGCAAGAGGAAGCCCTAGGATTTTAAGCCAGGAGGGTCCTGCTGGGGATTTCTCTAACCAGGGTCAGCCTGCACTCCGAAGCCTGTAAGAAAAGGCCAGAGGATTCAACAATGTAGAGAGCAACTAGTCTCTGAGCAAACATGTAAATAAATGGTCCAGCCCCACCAAAGAAACGGGGCATTCTCTCCTAGCCTTTACACCATTATAGTTCTCTTTTCCCCTGACTCCTGCCACTTCCCTCTTCCGCACTGTCCACACCGGGACTTGGATTAAAGGCTGATTTACATCTGTTGTGTGTCCTAATTTCCCAAGAGTGTATGAATGAATTTACAACAAAGGAGCTCTCCTTTTATTTCCATGAAATGTGATGTGCAGTGTCACTCAGCAGCTAGTGACATGTGGGCTAGCAATAATAAGGTCTTGCCTTTTGAAATAATCTGTGAACGATCCATATTTAACTGCTCTTCCCATTCAAATTAATTCAGATATTGAAATCATATCGCAGAGCATCCAAATTCTTAAAGCACCGTGCGATCTGAGGTGGCAACCTGGTAAAAGTGACCACTACCTTTTCTTGGAAACAAAAACTGTTCAGCTGGCACTTAAAGATTATTAACAGGATACAAAGCAAACAAACGCAACCTGCAGCAAGGACATCAGCCTCCTGAGGCTTGTAAACATAAAGATAGCTGGTTTCCCAGCCTCAGTCTCTCAACAATGCTAATACCACCCTGATTTCCACCAAATCCAAGTATATAAGTTAGCCCTGCTGTTCTTTCCCCAAAGTAATATTGGGGAAATCAATACTCGCTTGATTTGTAACACCAAAGTGAAGACCTTCTCACCCATTAAATAGATAAAGTTGGATTCCTTCTACGTCTACATCTCAAGAACACACTATCTCTCTCTCTCTCTCTCTCTCTCTCAAATCAGAGGGTGTGATGATGATGATTGGCTCCCATTTCTTTAGCTCAAATTCATTTATTAGCAATAGACCTGCACGACATACAAGGACCATACTCAAACCCTTGAAGTGTTTTGACAAGGACTAAGTCTGAGTCATTATAATAGTCTGATGTGGGGTTTGACTTTATAGATTCTGCAATATAATTGAGAAGAAACCGACTTGGTTAATTAAAGAGGTCAAGTTGTTAGGTGGGTGTTTATCGAATGAATGAGTGAATGAATGAATGACAGTAACGTATGCACATAATAAATGTTAAAGTAATGCAAATTCAAAGGAACACTGTTCTACCTAATTCTCTCTTTCCATGCCATGGAAGCAGTAGTTGTAACATTTATCAGTTTGGGAAGCGTAGAAGCACTACTCCAAACATTTTCTAATATATATGGGAAGCAGAATAATGGTCCCCCAGAGATGTCCATGTCCTAATCCCTGGAACCTACAAATACGTGTTCTCACATGGTAATAAGGATTTTGCAAATGTGATTAAGTTAAAGATTTCGAGATGAGATTATCCCAGATTACCCAACTAATCTTATAAGTGAAAGAGGGAAGCTAGAGAGCCAGAGTCAGAGATTTAAAGATGCTGTACTGCCAGCTTTGAGGATGGAGGAAGGGCCCACAAGTCAAGGGATGCAGGCAGCCCCGAGAAACCAGAATAGGACGACAAATTAATTCTTCCCTAGAGCCATTAGAAGGAACACAGTCCTGTCTACACCTTGATTTTAGCTTAGTGAGATCCAGTCTGAACTGGATCTTTCTGACCTCTAGAGCTGTAAATAATGTACATGTATTGTTTTGTCACTAGGTTTGTGGTAATTTATTATGGCAGCAAGAGGAAACTAATACTGCACATATAATAATCTAAAGTATCCATCCCAGGGATAATGCAATTGAACATCACCTACCCTAGGGTCAGGGCAGTTAAATACTATAAGAATCGGACATTGGGGAGAAAATAATATTCATAGCGCCTGACTCTGTGGTATATAATAAATACTTTACTGACATTAATCCCTTGATTCTAAATATCGTTCTCATGATATAACCCACATTGGGTTAAGTGACTTGCCCAGGGTTATACGGTTTATAGCAGAGCTCTAAAAGCGACAACCTGTCACACTATAACCTCTAATACATGACATCTGATTCATTTTGCGAACTTTTTTTTTTAAATCAGGAATGATCAATCGACCACAACCTATCTATATGGCATACAGATTACTGGCCCTTATTAAGGTTCCCCACATGCTGTCACAATCATCCCTCTGAAACTCTCACTGCTGACAATCACTCTTGTTCTTAATCGCTGTGCCAGAAATCGTGCATCTACAACCATGCAAAAAAATAGTGATACAATCAGGGTTCCATCTTGGCCATGTCCTGTAAAATGTTCGCTACAAACCGGCACATCAACCGTGACTTAGCCAAGTCCTAATTCAAGCCAAGTAGAGGACTGGATGCTTAGTGATTGAAGCAAAATTAGTACGGACAAAATTAGGCTGCAGGCACAAATCCGAGTTAGAACATAACAAACACTAAAAAGAAACAACAACAAAAAAACCCCAATAGGTTAGAGGAATGAGAGTGAGTTTTCACTTAATCTTTCGCCTGACTGTAAGATCCTTCATGGTAAGAATTATGTCTAAATCCAATTTTAAGTCCCCAGAATCTATGCAGTTCCCTGAACTTAGTAGAAGTTGATTAAATGTTCATTGACTGACTGTAAGCCAGAGAAATACCTCATGGACATAATTTCATTGCTCAGGAGTCTCGTTTGAAGGCTCTGAGATTTCTTCCATTAGTCTTTAAAGTACAGATTTAGGACTCTCAACTGACATTTTGAGGATTGGCAAACCTACTTTGGCAAATTTTCTTTCTTACCAACGAGAGAATGTTAGCATGTCTGCATAGCTTAATGTTGTTCTATCAGAATCTTCTAGGACATGGCAGTTTGTTCACTCTGCTTTTAAAAGAGCAATAAACAAGCTAGGAAGAAACCTGATTCATGACAGATATAGCCACTGTCCCAGCATTCAGAAAAACAAAGAAACCCCAGGATATTGCACCAGGAATGACCACCAGAATGGTCCTCTAAAATATAAGCTTGCTTACAAATACTTACAAATCAGCAAAAATCACTTCTAGGAGATTAACAGAAGCATCTAACATAAAACTTATTTTTGGCAAAATAGCCCTAACATTGAAACCCTCAAAATATAAGTATAGAAAGTGCAAGAGAATGAGTCGGCAGCCGTACTAAATCCTGCACTTAGCTGAGTTTTGTGTCAACCAGAGCAGATTTTCTAAAAGTGAATGTCCCTGAATTGAGATCTATTCCTGAATTGAGATCCACAAAAACAAGGTGTGTGACCAACCAGAATTTCCTTCTCCACAAGTTCCATAAGGCAAACAGAGCTTAGGTCAAATTTCTGCAGTCTTCCTCCTGTCCACTCTTGACTTCAAGGAACCCCTCTCACCTGGCTGAATGTAGGTTAGGACTGAGCAAACCAGTGGGCATAGAAGACTCTGAGAATGGAGAGTTTGATGTCTCAAAGGGGGTCCATCAATGCATACAGGACTCTCCAACCAGATTCAAAAGATGGAATGGCTGAGAGCAGGATAAGATGGGAAAGTCCACTGAATTGTCCCTGCTCCACCAGCCTCTCCTCTTCCTCCTAGATTTTCTCACCCAATTTTTTTTTTCTCACCCAATTTAAGTCTTACTGTTTTTCTTCTTTTTTCTATCTTTCCAATCCACTCCCTTCTTCCCACCTTTTCTCTTTCTCTCTTTTATTGCAATGCACATTTTTTTTAATGTTTGCTTCTTTCTTCGTATTGAACTGCCCATAATAAGAAGCTCAAGTATTTTGTTGTTGTTATTAATTCATGTTGATGGCATCAAGTTTTAAGTTCTTTGCTTTTCATTCCGGTAATGGTAAAAAAAAAAAAAAAAAAAAAAAACCTGGACACTGTGATACAGTGATTTATAAGTAGTATATATTTGGTCAATCAGATTAAAAATATGTATTTGGTCTTTGCCCACAATCCTGGCCTCACAGCTCCCCAAACCCTTGGAATTTCCTGAGTGTTGAGAAGGATAAAGAGGTCCTTTGTTTTGGTAATGAGATGACTTTTGGAAATACCTGTGGGTGGGGGCTGGTTGCCAATGGAACCAACCTTGTGATGGAACTCTTAGCTTCACCCGCTGACTTCCAGGAAGGAGAGGGGGCTGGGGATCAAATCAATCACCAATGACCAATGATTTAGTCAACCTTGTCTATGCAATGAAGCCTCTATTAAAACCTGGAAGGACTAGGTTCGGAGAGCTTCTGGGCTGGTGACAGAGTAGGAATTTGAAGAGCAGTGTGCCGTACCTTACCCTATGCCTCCCTTCAATCTGGCTGTTCCTGAGTCCTGTCCTTTTATCATTAATCAGTAATGTTCCCCTGAATTCTATGAGCCATGCTAGCAAGTTAATGGAACCCAAAGAGGGAGTAATAGGAACCTCTGATTTACAGACATTGGTCATAAGCACAGGTAACAACTTGGGTTTGCAATTGGCACCTGTCTGAAGTGGGTGGGAGTAGACAGTGTCAGAATTGTTAGTTAGTGTAGGGTGTACATACCCTTGAAAGTGGAATTGGGCCCAGGAACCCTTTTTCCACATTTTATGTATATCTTTCCTTTCTAATAGAGTTAGTTCATTTTAAGTTCCTCAAAATTGACAATTTCCTATAAGTTGTTCTTCAAAAACGGGGTTGCCTCCCTTCAGTCAACAGACCCTTTAATGTATCTGCTTTTCTTTACTTCCTTTGTTGACATAGATGCAATCCAAGTGGACCCATATTTCAGAGGGAGAAGCAGAGCATGGCCAAGAACACTGTTTCTCCAAAAGGAGCAGTCATTCTTGCTAAAATGCACAAAGAGCAATCGTGAAATTTTGCTCGGGGATCTAGATTTAATTTCTCACTGTTGCACTGATGGGAGTATAAAAGTGAGAGTGGCATCTTACTGGTGTGTTTTTCCTTTAAAATAACGTTCATTGTCTAATGGTAATGTGAAAACATAATACACCTTTTCAAATTTAGATTTTTGTTACTGACCAAAATAGGAAACTCACTGATGCCCAAAAATATCTCCTTATGATTCAGGTAATACCATCTAGGATAATTCAGTATGAATTTCAAACTCTTGAATGCATTAAAGACAAAGGCCCCTCTATTCCAATGGGAATGTAGAAAATATGAATAAATCATAATGCTCTGATGTTAAGGTGTTACTAGAGGTCAAGTGGACTTCAAGCTATGCAGCAATTTCTTATCTGGGTATTTTAATAGAATTTCATTTCTCTTAAGAAGGATAAAAAATTTTGCCTCTTGTATTATTTTCAGATGAGAGATACTCATTTGAATTAATATCAAGATGCATCCCACGCAGAATTTTAAAAAATCATCAATCTGCCATCTTATCCACATTATTTTGTACCTTCAGGCTCTTGATGTAGTTTTTATGAACAGGATTCAAATAAATTGGCTCTTTTTCCTTGGTGGTTTCTTTAATTACTTTGTTATTATCCAAGGAACTGGTTTAATTTAAATGAACACTGTGTTCCTGCTACTAGTATCCAGAGAAAACACAGACTCAGAACACGCTGTTTTGTAGTTAAAGTGTATTTCTCTGCATGGGGATGCCAGAACTGGGCAATTCAAGGCATCTTCCTATTTCACACAAAGAGCAAATCCACCCTGTCTTGTGCAATCGATGACTTCCCCCAAACTCTTATTCGCTCCAGTAGATAACAAAGAATAAATAGTAAATAGGTGATGACTTGCTTGAAGTAAATCTGGTAGTGTTTCATTCAAGGCAAGCAACCCAGGAAGTCTATATAGTCATTTTTAGATGTTTTAAAACCAGTTATTGGCCAAAGTCGTAATGAGTGATCCAACACCACCACCACCCCCAACTCTTATGCCCCACAACCTCCCAGATTTCCATGTTCCACAGAGTCTTATCAAACACTTATTTGAAACTGAGATGTTTGCAAAAGTACAGGATTCTTCTCTTTGTAGCTTTTATCCAATGGACGTATAGTACAAATTTCAAAGGATCTTAAGAATATATATATATATATATATATATATATACACACACACACACACACACATATATACACACATATATACACATATATGTATATATGTATATATATTTATATACACACATATAAATATTAGGATGTTATAAAGTATTTTACAGACACCATGAAAATATAAAATTGCATTTCATTTCTTGAAATAGTTATACTTTTCAACTTCCAGCTCCATCTCTTTAAAGCCATGTGTGAGAAAAGCAAGTTTAATCTTTGGAAACACTCTATTTTGGACTATCAACCAAACCCCTACAGGAATCTCGGCATTCCTCCTGTTGCAAGTGGACTGGAGAACAGAACGCACATCTACTAGGGAGGAGGAGTAAATGGAGCAACTGGATGAGTTCTTTGCCCATCGAGAAACTACCTGCTTTTATTTTACACCTCTCACCTGAGAATTTATATTTCTGTCAGTGAACAGAGGTTTCTTTGTCTTCTTCTTCTTCTTCTTCTTCTTCTTCTAATGTGCAAACATGTAAGCTAAAACCTGATCTTCTTCTGTCAGAAGTGACTATAAACCCTGTGGCACTAGGAGAGTTGGCTCATATGTGGCTATTGGACAGGAGAAACTTTGTCACTATTTGTATGTTTAAATGTCATTTTGAAGCCAAATACACCTAGATTTAAATTTGCATTTCCCCATGTTGTCATGTGATCTTAGTTCTTTTAAGTCTCAGTTTTTCTCATTGCTGGAATGGGGATACAGGGCTGCCTGTGTGGCTCAGTCAGTTAAGCGTCCGACTTCTGCTCGGGTCAGGATCCCAGGGTCCTGGGATGGAGCCTCCTGCATCGGGCTCCCCGCTCAGGCTAGGCGTCTGCTTGTCCCTCTCCCTCCGCCTCTGCTCCTCCCCATGCTTGTGCTCCCTCTGTCTCTGTTTCAAATAAATAAGTAAAATCTTTAAAAATAAAGAAGTAAATAGTTACATAAATTAATTAATGAGTTAATTACATGGGAATATAAACAGTGCTTACCTCTTTGGGTGGTTTTGTGGGGATTCAACACGGAAAAGCACATGAGAAGCTCAGCAGGGCCCCCATCACATAAATGTTCAGTATGATCATCGTTACCAAAGCAGGCTCAGAAAATTCTCATGATCCCCTCACGCAGACTGTCTGCGGTGACCCCAGGCCTTTGTTCCCCCAGATAGTGTTCCTCACACGTAGCGCTTGCACTCCCTGCATTAGCCTCTCTTAGGGTGCACGGCCGAAGTGCTGATTCCTGGGCTGCAGCCCCTGAGGCCGGACTCCCTGGGTGGCAGGCTGGGAGTCTCCACTTGCAATCAGCTCACTCAATTTGGAACTACCGCCTTAAGTGAGGTCACTTCTCGGCCTAGCCTCCCAAACATGTGACCCTGACACCAACCACAGTGACTCAGACAGCTCGAGTCACTTGGGATACCTGCTGAGTCCCCGTGTACACGGTTACTTATTCAGGTGCCAAGTTCATGAGGAAGTGCTGCCAAGGGAACAAACCCTAGTAAAGTCCCAGGCCCAGGATCCCCCTGTGCAGCTCTGTCTCCCACTGGTCTCAAGCCAGGTCATTTTTTGTAGCCCCATCTGGTTCCTTCTTTCTGCCAGTAAATCCTGTGAATGCCTCAAATCTAGCTCAGAGCCACTTCTTCAGGGAAAACTGCCTGACCACATTCCTCGCTCCATTTTTGTATTCCTACAGCAAAAAGCATCTGTAAAACTCTTTTGGCTCATCATGCGGTACCTTGTTTGTACTGATGGGGGTTTTTTTGGGGGGGGTTGGTTTTTTTTTTTTTTTTTTAAGCTTACATTGTTACTTGCTCAGTCCCATCTCATGCACATCTCCGTCTCTCTACCTCCCTCTCTCGGGCGTAGAAATCTCTAAAAGGCAAATACTCTATGTTAGACTCCTTGAACTTCTTGTTTGCCCTTGAGTAACTAAACACGGGACCCGGGAGTTCACTTTCTGGAAAGACCTATCAAATGGGGACACGTGTGGGTCGTCACAGACCCACGTGGAACTTTCTTTTTGGAGCAACAGGTGGTCTTGATGTTTCCTCTGATTAATCTTAGCCACGCTGAGTGAGGCAAGCAGGTAGTGTATGCCCCCTGATATGAGGCAATAGGAGGTCCACAGCATCATCTACAAAATAGTCTCGCTTAAAAAAATTGAACCTGAATCTAAAATGTCTCTAGGTCTAACTTCCAATTTACAGAAAATACGAGAGATGGAGTGATAAGGTCAACACCACCACCCAAAGTCATCAGTCAAATTCACAGAGTAGGAAGCGGTGCTGACAGATGACAAATCAATGGCACAGGAAAGGGGGGCAGGAAGGGGCCCTGTTAACAAATGGAACAGGCTTTAGAGATATTATTTGTGTTGAATGTGGATGGACCATTTCAGCGAAATGAGTAATTGCTTTTAAACTTTTAGGTGTGAAAATGGCATGGTAGCTACGGTTCTATATGCTTTTATCAGTTCAATATGCATACTGAAATATTTACAGGCTAAGTGAACTAGTGTGTTTTAGAGTATTCCAAGAAAAATTCTTGGGGCAGCGGGGAGGAGAGGAGATGAAACCTGATGTCCAAGTGCTGATAACTGTAGAAGGTAGATGGTGCGTCCATGGGGGTCCATTATACTAGTCTCTTTACTATTATATATATTGGATAACTAAAAACTTAAAAGATACTGAGGCAGAAAAAACCTCATCCTGATCTTTTCAAGTGGAAAGAGAAGAGAAAGACTTGTTTTAAATATAAAATGTCTTGCTTTCAAAGCAGAGAGAATTTTTTTAAGGGTACCAATCGGAATATTTTCAATTTATTATTTATGTATCTATTTATATGCTGACTTGTTCCACAAAGGATTTGAGGAAAGAGTTTTTGGAACAGATATAATTGCCACAGAAGAACTGTTAATGCAGTCATTTCTTTAGGTCACTTGGAGGGGCTGCGGCTCCAGGGTCTCTGGTTGCTTGTACAAAGAGAAGTTGATGATCTAAGGGACCCCCTCACCTGGATTAGTCTCCCATGTCAATCAGGCCCAAGCTCTATGAGACAGATGGGCCTTCAGCCTTGCCCTGAAGGTCGTCTGACTGTGTCAAAGCAGAGGGCAAAACACAGTCCTACACCCTCCCTGAAAGATCTTTTCTTTCTGGCAGAAGCAAGTAAGTGAAGTACAGGCATTAAAGCCTTGGTTGACTGATTAAAAATTTATTCCATTGCTACTTCCAAAGAGGATTTGAAGTGGTGTCACAGAAATATATTTTCAGGGCCTCTGCCCCAAATCTGGGAGTGGGGCCTGGGGGTGGGTAAGAAACATGACTACAGGCACCCCTCAACTGTGCAGGCACAACTAGAAAGCTAAGATCTTCCTATGCACTCCAGAACACCAGGAATACTCCAAATATTGAGAGTTAACACAAGGTTGAGGTGTTTCCTAAAGGACCAGAGTCTAAACTTCATTAATTTCCTATAAATCCAGAGAGACACCTCTGAATGGCTACTGTATCAGGATGATCCACTTGAAATCCCCACCATTTCACTGTGTTGACTGAAGGGAATGGCAGTTTCGAAGGGTTCAATTTAATAACTCAACTGAACGAAAAACTCAGATGAACTCAAATTGAACAAAGGGTTCAATTTAATAACTCAACTGAATGAAAAACTCACTGTGTTGACTGAAGGGAATGGCAGTTAGAGAGGGGGTACTAAGAAATAGAAATCAGAAAAGATACAAAGAAGAACTAACAGGAAATAATGATTTACAGTGAGAGATAAAGGGGACCCAATCCAAATTTTTCTTTATTTTGGGACTGGATACCTAGGAATACTACAGAATCATCAATAGAAACCAGAGAAGAGGGCAGCCCTGGTGGCTCAGTGGATTTAGCGCCGCCTCCAGCCCAGGGCATGATCCCGGAGACCTGGGATCAAGACCCACATCAGGCTCCTTGCATGGAGCCTGCCTCTCCCTCTGCCTGTGTCTCTGCCTCTCTCTATCTCTCTATGAATAAATAAATAAAATGTTAAAAAAAAAAAGAAGAAAGAAAGAAAGAAAGAAGAAAGAAAGAAAGAAAGAAAGAAAGAAAGAAAGAAAGAAAGAAAGAAAGAAGAAAGAAAGAAAGAAAGAAAGAAAGAAAGAAAGAAAGAAAGAAAGAAAGAAACCAGGGAAGAATGGGCACCTGGGTGGCTCAGTCAGTTAAGCATCTGCCTTGGCTCAGGTCATGATCTCAGGGTCCTGGGATCAAGCCTGTTTGGACTCCCTGCTCAGCTTCTCCCTCAACCTCTGCCCCTAGGCACCTCCCACCTCTCCACCCCCACCCTTTGTTCCTGCTCCCTCTCAAATAAATAAATAAAATCTTTAAAAACAAAATCAGAGAAGAAGCCAGGATTGGAGAGGAAGATGGTATGTTAATCATAGGTATGTTGATTTTAAGATGCTAGCAAAATATTTGCATAGAAATGTCCAGGAAACAGTTAGAGAAACAGAAGAAGGTAATAACTCGAAAACAAGATTAGAGACAGAAATAAAACCAATAGATAAAGGTGTAGATAGTTGAATAGGACTGTATGGATGTGTTCACCAAGGGAAAGAATCTGAGAGAAGAACAGAGGCCAAGGACTAAAACCTGATGGGCTAGAAGAGGAACTCAGAGAATAAGACCAAGAAAGAGTATTTAAAGAAGCAAGAGATGCCATGTGTCATGTCAGCCTTTGAAACAATAGTTCACAACATAATTTCTGCAGAGAATCCAGGTGATTTGAAAAATGCACGTCAAGGTCAAGGGGTCCCCCACTGACTCTTACCCTCTTACCTTCACAATTCATGTTGGTTTATTTGCTCATGTGAGGAAATAGTATAACCACAATATTTCAGCAGGGCCATTGGGATTTTCTAGAACCATTCTTAAAATGTCCTCTCTCTCTCTCTCTCTCTCTCTCTCTCTCTGTCTGTCTCTCTTTAATTTTTACATTCTGTTTGAACATTAAATGTTAAGGGGTTTTTCCTTCTCTCCTTATGAGTGTTTTAAATTCTATGGCAAGTGACATGGTGGCACACTGAGCTGCCAGGAGAAGGCACCTGCAGCCTCTGCCCGCCTCTACTCTTCACACGATTGGCTTGCAGCCTGTCTCAGCTGTATGCCCAGAGGAGCCAGCGCGGCTCCCGCGACATCCCAAGCAGACCCTTTGGTCATGTGTATTTGCTTCGTGAGGTCTCAACAAAACTTCTGTGATCACCCTCGCTCTCAAGGAGAGTTTCTGTAAGTTCAACAGAACAGGGCTGCTGGATAAGTGCACTCTTTCTAGCCCTAGGAACTACTTGAAGTCCTAGAAAACATGTGCATTCTGAAGATTCCCTAGGGTTTCATCATCATTTGGAGGGATGCCATTGTTTAGGTTGTTACTAATAATCTGAGGTTTTCCCTAGTTAGATGCTCACTGCCAGGACACAGGAGGAGGAGAGAGAACCAACGACTTTGCTTTTATTTAACTTGACCTCCAATCACAAAAAGACCCAGCACTTCTTATTGAACAACTCAAGCTGGCTTTTCATTCCATCTGACCTCCCAGAAAGAACGGCTTCTAGTTGCACACCTGGACCCAGCCCCAGCAGTTCTGGGCCCGGTCCCAGCCCTGGCACATCTCAGCTGCACGCGTTCTGATTTCTGTTCTCCTTTAAAACTATCCATCCAAACTAGAGAGAGTGGCTGGTATAAGAAGGAACTAATGGGCCCTACAGGGTCTGTGGTCTTCAGGATGCCTGGAGATTGTGTTTGCCTAATTAGTTCTGCCTCACTCTCAGTGTGGATAACCCAGGGAGCATCATGATTGGTTTGACAAAGTTAATGGATGATCTGCCGTGAAAGCTTGATCGCCGAGGAGTCAGCCGCAGCTCCAGCTGGAGGCTGAGTCCCAGCCACGGTCTTTCTGCACTTCATCTCACACTTCTTGTGCCTGCACGGTAATCCCTCTTGCAGAAGCCTTGAGCTTCTTTGCTCCACAAAATATAAGCAGTCCTCATTTTTTTTCCTTTATGCTAAGCCCCCATGGCCTGCAGCTGGCTAAATTTGGAACAAGCCCCATATCTGAGAATGTTCCAAGACCCTAAAAGAAAGAAACCTTCAGACCCCCATTGCCAAATAGACATCAGTGAGTGAAACATCCCTTGACTTCAGACCATGCCTCTAATATTTGTTCATTATATCAGTGTTTGATACAGTGAGAGATTGTGCCTCTCAGATTCCCAGCACCCAGGATCCCATGAACAGGAGTGGCTTAGAAAGTTCATTTCTGTGAATTTGGAACCTTGTTGGATTCTTGCTGTCTTAGGTCCTCTGAACTAGCTCACAGTTGTCAGTGTGACTGATGAGTATGTCACACAAATGCCACCCAGGTGCTGGGGCAACTCTGATAGTAGTAAGGCCCTTTTATAGGTTTAAGGCGGGGGAGGGGGGGTGGATGGGGCAATTTATGTCTATAAGTAGCACTATTTTACACATTTTCTACTTATTCAGTCAGCCAACGCTTACTGAATACCAGCCCTGTGCCAGGTACTAGTCTAATTTCTAGGAATACAATAGGAAACTAGATAGAGCACTTTTCCTAAAGGAACTTTTATGGTCTAATGGAGAAAGCAGGCCTATGTCTTACATTTTCTACCATCCCCGATCCATTATTCCAGACATACCATTTATGGGAAGTGGAAGTAGGATAAGGAGTGACTCTGGTTTCTCAACACACAAAGGAAAAAAGATTCTCTGCCTAGTTTTACTCTAGCAGACTGTCTGGAACATTACTCCCTGGGGTAATTCATCTTGCAATGATTGTGGCCTGTCTATGACTTGCATTTTCATCCTATCTCTATAACTTTGATGTGACTGGATAGTAAGTCCAAGCCCCGTACACCAACTGTAAGAAGAGACTCTCACCATATCATCAGTTATAAGGAAAATAGACCTGAAATAGTCGGTGATCTTTAGGTGTCTGATAACTCAACACAGATCGACAAGGACAAAAATAGTTGATGAGCTGAAAAAAAAAAAAAAAAAAAAGCAAAAACAAACAAACAAACAAACAAACAAACAAACAAAAACAGAGGTACTATGGGTCTGTCATAGTTGGGATATAGGAACCCAAATGATGTCAACAGGCCTCGGAATCTCTATCTTCCTTGTCCTACACTCCTTTATTTGCTCCATTCTTGGACAAGCTCCCTAAACCACTTGAAGCAAAATGGCTGCCAACATCTCCCACCCTACATCCTCCCAGTGCTAAGTCCAGAGAAAAAGAATTCCTCTTCACCTATCTCCAACAATACCTTGAGCCAAAGTTCTGACTCTTCTCTTGTTGGCCAAAATTGGGTCACACTCCCAAAACCGAACAATCGTTTCGTTCAAGAAATTGGATACATTCACTGGATTGGGTCACATGCTCATTGTGGAAGCAAAGATGGTCTCAACATCACCCAAACCCACACAGAATAAACAGCTGGAATGAGACAGTCTCCCGGAAGAAGATGAAGCTACCATTTTTAGAAGAAGGGGAAATGTTTTCTGGGTGACAAAACAAACAAACAAACAAAAAAAAACAGAAACACCACAGATGTCAACTCCAAGAACTTTGATTAGACATATACCAAAGTGGGTTGTCTGTGTTCATTTTATTTCCAAAAAGCAGAAAAACATATGAGGCATCTGTGTAATTGGGCAAAACTCATCAAAAGAGGAACTAGGAATAGTTAATATTCCAAAATTCACACTAGGCTTTTAGAAACAGAAAACTTGAAGGCAGAAGATATAAATTGAGAACAGAGGATGTGAGTTCAGGCACCTGAAGCAGGTCACTAAGGCAGCCCCAAAGCAGGGATCCAGTTAACTGATAGGAGTGTCAGTGAGGCTGGTTCTGAGAGATGGCCTAAATGCCAAAAGTGGAACAATGCATTGACACTGACATAGACAAGAGTAGGATGAAGAGTTGGGAACCAATGGGTGAAGTTGAACCTCCAGAGCTCACATGTGAGGAGGTCAAGATCAGTTCTGGAGTCATCCAAAGGGCTCAAATGACATGTAGCTGATAGTTGCATTTCACAGCTTGATTTGATGCACACCTAATGAATTTAAAAATAGAATCCAAGAAGTATTATTTCTTTCATAACTCCGAATCTAGTTTTTCTTGGCCTCCCCATTCCAGTTGGAATCAGATATGTCAGTCTTTGTAACTGGTGGGACACAGACTTCTACATCTAGGTCTGAATGTATGAACTTTTTTATGGTGAAATGATTACTCTTGCTTTTCAATGAGAATACAATTAGAAGCAAATATCTGTACCAAAAGGTCAAGGGTGACCTATTGGCACGTTGGAGAAGTGCCAAGGCCTAGGTCTGGGTCCATACTATGTAAGTTTCAGTAAGTGAACACTTCCTGTGTGGCCTCTGAAATGTTCTTGAGGGAGTTAGCACTCAGTCTGTCAATGATTCTTGGACATTGCCATCCTGGCAGTAGAAGCAGCCATCTGTCCCAGAATCCTCAGCAGCCAAGACCTTCTCCTATTAGCAAGTGCCTCTCACTCTGGAATCTCAGACAACTCAGAACAGCATTTAGTCTTCAACTACCCATCCTACTCCTAGGCTCTAAGCCACATCTGAGAAGTTCTAAATTCATTACTTCCTCAAAGTTGGGGTAGCCAGACGACTTGGCTAAGCCCCCAGTAGAGCTCAGGGACCCAAATGCAAATCAATACATTACATTAAAACATGGGAATTCCGTACAATCTGAGGCAAATCTTCAGGGCTAAGTTTTAAAAGAGTAACTTTGGGCTAAAACTAGGGTATTTTACAGAGTTATAAAGTCATTCCCAAGATATGACCACAATAGAAAAATAATGACAAAATGACTAATCATATAATTTTCATAATTCTCTTTCTCTTTCTTAATCTTAATCCCCACCCTTGACATGCAAACACACCTATTATTTCCTCATCTCCGCCAAAACAGCCTCTGCCCTATACACCATCGTGGAGCAGAAAGACCACTTCCACTGCCATTTTGACTGTCTTCTCTTGAACACAACCTTGGATGAGGGACATTCAGCCCAGGGACAGCATCCCAGTTCTCAAACCTTGTAAAAAATATAAAGCTAGTAGAAAATGCAAACCTGCACAAGCAAATCAGATACTGAACTCATCCTGCTGGTGTCTGAAGTTTTAACAACGCCTCCACTCTGTGTTTCTCTTTAAGTCCCGTTGCTATGAATCACCTTGAAGAACTGTTTTTCCCCCACACAGATATAATCTAAAATGAAAAATGAACCACATTTTAGATGTGTGTGCCTATAAAACTGTGTTTTTTTTTTTTCATTTATATTTTAGGGAAAAGTATTTTCTGAAGTTAGCTTGAGTAACAGTTTTGGTAGTAAGTCACCTGTGTCACTCTCTCCAGCAACCGAGTTCCTTCTTGATTTATGTAGTCACTGGAGAAAGAACAGAAGTGAGGGCTCTCAGCAGTGTCAGGACTGACAGCCACGTGAAGGGTTTGTTATTCGACTTAGGAAATAGTCAACTGTGTTTGCAGAATCGGAAAATTTTATTTTAATTTGATCAGTTCAGCAGCTTCTAGATAATGAAAATTTCAAATTCAGGGTGCTAATATAGAAGGATAAATGGCAGAGTTATGTAATCTGTCACATGAGTTTGCACTTTTTTTTTTCTTTATAAAGAGGTTATACAATTGATATTCTCTAAGACACTTTTTTTTTTTTTTTGGTCTGACTTTCATCTGGAAAAACAAGAGTATGATTTTGCCCTCCGTGAAACTAATGCATCATCTGGCTACGATGACTTGCTAGAATAGAATGAGCAAGTGTAAGAATGGGCAGGTAACTTGTCATTGGCCTAATTATTTCTATCTATTCGTGTACTTCCCTTTTATCACTGTATTTTAGTACTTATATGCCAATCCGTTAAAGTAAGATCCTCCATTCTCTTGATCAGTAGACACCAGAGTAAATAGGTGGATTTCCAAAGTGGAACAAGGGGTCTAGATTAAGCCCATGCATAGTCACTGAGAGATCTCCCAAGTTCAACAGTTTCTGACACAGAAAACTGCAATTAACCCTTGTTATCATCTAGAACATTTAATTTTCCACTGACATGTAAACCCTTAATGAACGAAGCTTTTGATTTCTAATGGGTAATGGCGACAGGCATATCAGCTACTGATGGTCTTAAGTCGTACCTGGCATGCTACAAAAAGCAGATTCTTATAACCATACGCTGTCTTCCATGCTCACTACTTAGTGAACTTGGCAGATGAGAATCACACAGGAACTTAAAAGAAATCTAGAGTTAGAGGATGGAAATCATAGGATCAGCTTTCCTGGAGTTGATCTGGGCAGAGGTATTTTCTCATATAGGCCTAGAGAAAATGCCTCACTCAAAGGACTCCATTCGCGGTCCCAACACATAGATTAAGATTTGATGCTGTGTTGCCTCGATTTCTGGATCATGTGGTGTCAGTAGCTTGCATTTGGGTAGACCTAGCTTATCAGAAAACAGACGTCACAGTTTTTATGTAGATCTAAGTGGACTCTGTTTAGGGGCAATGTTGGAGAGTGTGCATGTGCAGAGTGAGTGGGGAGGAAGTGGGACGTAGTAGTCCAAATGGAACATCAAAGATTGAAACCTCAGGGGGTTTGTGTCTCAGACCCATGCTACACCAGATTAGTGATATGCACATCTAGTGGGACTCGAGAGGGACACATTAGCCTAAAATAAGATGTAGGCCACTCGGGAAGGGTGGAAAGGCCACCATTGAATCACTACGACTCCATAAATGAAACCATGTGACCTCCTGTGACGTTGCTGCTACAGTCTAGTGTTATTTCCTGGCAGGAAAGGGCTGATAAAGGACACGCTTTGAAAATCATACCATTGTGTAGAGAGAAAACCGTGGACAAGAAATGTTCGAGCTGTGGGGAGGCGGGGGCAGAGGAAAGAACATCTGGGGGCCATCCACGATACTGCAGCAGATTTATTTCTCACTGAGCCTGCTGTTGTATCATTTTACCCTTCCAGAAAATGGAGATGAAGTGCTCACTTATTATACCTTACCAAGGGAAGCTTCATACATTAATGTAAAATATTTTGAAAATGTCACATAAAATCTATTATAGAAATACAAGATGTTACCAGTGATTTTTCCCTGGCAGGGTATATCAGAGGGGAATAGCCTCCAACAGGAATGGAACTGTAGTTTCTAGCCCCCCTTGCTGGACACTCAATGTAAAAACATCAGTTCCTCAGCCTTCCAGCTGCACAGCAGATGTTCCTGGGAGAGAAGGTTGAGGCAGAGCAACTGGTCTGGCTCAGTGTTAGAATTCTCGTTCACAGCCTCATTTCAAGAGCTCTTACTGGGTCCCCATTCCAGCTGGGGGTGTTTAGATGGGAAGGCTGCCCTGCCTCCCTCCCAAGTGGAGAAAAGAGAAATAATTAAGTTCCTTGAAAATCAATAATATAGTTCAACCTTTTTTTTTTCAGTGTGCCATGGCATTCTTTTTTTTTCCCTCCCCGATGGCATTTTTACAACTTGTCTGTGAAATTTTATAACCACGTTCAGAAAAACAATCTCTACCGGGGTGGCAGCTTTAACACAGCAGAAAGAAAGGGACGGAAGGTAATCACATCTAACCAAGAACATCAGGGAGCATCCAGTCAACAGAATGCAATTACTGGGATGGAAATGGAAATGCGTGGCTAGGACATCGGGCTCTAATAACCCACGTGATCTTCGGAGATGGTGCCATCCCATCTTTGATAATGACACGGACACACGCAGAAAGAGACACCAATATGGGGCGCCTTTAACAGGGGCTGTCCTCTCTTCTCTGCCTCCTTCTTACATGTCTAAAAGAGGTTAGTGAACCGAACCTTTGAAGGACATTTGGAAGGCAGCAGACGCAGCTTGAATGTTGGGTTGTTGTTTTTTAATGGACTTGTCAGCAGCCATTCTCATTTGCAATAGAATTCCTTTTCTCCCTTACCCTTTCTCAGGTTTGTGTTTTCCCAGTGCTGTGCCAATGCTGAATAATTTACAAGGGTAGAAAAAGAAAACTGTCACTATCACAGTCCCAGGGCTCTCCACTCACTCATCTGTCACATGGTCAAATGTCACTGGTGCCATTATTTGTGAGGGGTGAGATTAACGCCACAGAGCTACTTGCCTCCTTTCTTTATCTATTGTTAATGGTACTGAACTCCAATGTTTTTTTGTTTGTTTGGTTGATTGTTTTTTTTTTAAGAGCTGGTTGCCATTTCTGCAACAAATGACCCACCTAAGGAAATCCAAATAACTGACCTCCCCATCCCATCTCTTCCTTTCATCTGCCTTCATCTGTTTCTTCTTATCTGGCATTTCCACCCACGGCATAAAAATACAAATCTAGTTAGAACCGTATTCAGAAGAAATGCCAGTGTTCAAAGTGATCCCAGTCGTGTTGGTTCTGTTCCTTATTAGGAAAGAGAGAAGAGAGAAAGAGAGAGAGAAAAAAAAAAAAGGCCATCCCAGTTGCAATAATAAGGAGTCACAGTGAATCACAGAAGGAGCCGACAAAAGATCCCCTGCACACAGATGGCACTTTGCAGAAGGGAAATCAGGGCCATGGCTCTCAGAGGAATTACCAAAGTGCAGAAATGCAAGGATCAACATCTTTTTTTTTTTTTTTTCCTTACCAGGAGGGTAAAATACCCATATCAATTATATAAAGGAAAAGGGGGACAAGATTGTAAAGTAACAACAAACACCTAATTTTAATATAGTAGACAAAATAAATGCCACGTAGGTCGATGTTGATGTTAACTCATGAAAATTTATTGGCATGTGTTAAACATGGACAAGAGAGTGCCCATCCCTGATTGAAGACCAACCTCTGCAAAGAACGGTGTAAAAATTTGCAAAGCTCCTATTTTCCAGTGTCTCAAATGTGAATATACAAAAATAATGATAGTACCAACGGAGTGCTTAATAAATGCATTAAATGTACTATTACACTTACTCCTTAAAGAGATCGCTATAATTATTATTATCCTCATCTGACGGAATAGAAAACACAGGCCCAGAAAGCATGTAAATGGTCCAAGTGAGTGGTGGAGATCTGAGACCGGCCCATACACGAGTAAGACAGTGACGTTCCATTCGAAAATGTGCATCCATACCATACTGAAGAACTGGAAAAGACTGAAAATTTTAATTTGCTCTTACAAGCTTGGGTCAGGTTAACAACCTTACAAAGACTCAACCATTTGTTTCTGCCTCTCCTCGTCTGAGTACCAATTGACTGAATTCAGTGCTTAAGAATTAACTTGCTCCTGGCCTGTTGAGTGAGCTAATTCGAAGTGACTATAATTCATTTGCTTCCTGTTCCTATTCATGACATATGATTGGATTGTGGCTCTGATTAATGAACAGGTAGGCTACAGGCACGGGTTATCCTGTCCCGTGTGTTGTCTTCTCATCCTTCAGTGTTTCTTTGTGCTTCCTTTTGGTTTGCTTTGGGGGAAACCCTGATATCTTATCTCCTGTGATACGTTAGAAGGGTAGATAAAGACACGGAGCAGCTCTGATCTCATTAGCTGCCTTAGAAGGGCAGAGAGGAATGGAGGAAATCTGCTATCTTATTCACTGCTAGCAGATAAGTGCTCTCAAAGAGTTACAAAAGGCAAAATCCCCAAGGAACCTACAATAAAGAAACTTGGGTCATCTTGTGAAGAGACTCAAGCTGAAACTCAAGAGCTGTTTTTGTGAACACACAAAGTGATCTGGAGAATCAAGCTTGACCTGGAACACACAGGTCACTCTTTTCAAATGCCAGGTAAAAACTTGGACTTTCTGGGTAAAGCTCTGGAACCTTCTATCTCTTAGTTATTAAGAGAGTAGAGCTTGACAGTGGTGCAAACTATTTGGGATGTTATTAAGCCCATGAGTAAATGGATGTTGCATGTTGAAGGAGAGACTGCAGCCAACAGATTCAACACATAGACAAACCACCCCTTGAATCAGTCTGGCTCCAACTGCTCTCTGCTTATGCTGATGGTGACACAAAGTCACAAAATCCACTGGGAAGTTAGCATTATGCAGACACAACCATAGATGGATACAGGCCTGTAGTAGTTAAACAAATGCTGTCAATTGGTGGTTTGTTCACATTGAACCAATCTTTTCTAATTCCAGATCTTTATAGCATCAAAAAAAAAAAAAAAAAAAAAGCTTGGAAAAAGTGGTGGTGCCAGGTGATTGTAGGAAACCACTAGTGGTTAAAGATATTAATGAATATAAGTGTTCTCAGGAGCAAAAGGAGCCCATTCTTGCAAAACTAACAACTGCTGAAAATGAAGCTTGTAAATTCTCCCAACCCTTTGAACAACAAAGAGCAGCAACATGAGGCGTCTCAGACAGGCTCACCGAAGAACCATCCTTTGCAGCTTGTCCTTCACTAAAATACCACTGTTGCTAAAACCAGAAAACTCAAAAATGCTGTAAGAGTTCCTGAGAGACAGAATGGTTATGAGGTCTTGCTTCAACTCCTCAAATTTCTCTTTCTTCCTGGTTTCTGATTAAGTCTCTCTGGCACTCTTCATAGGATGGACTTTTCTGTTTTCTAGACCCATAAACATAAAGTTATAGAAAACCAATTGTTGGAGGGCAAATTTTAAAGAATCCATGTTGACAGTCATTTTAGATTATTCATTATCCTGCAGGACTCTAACCCCTCTGAGCGCTATAGAGTGTATGATAATAATTCTTTATCCCACTGAGATAAGAAAAATCCATGAAAATTGTCATTTGAAAGCCAAACTCACTGATTCATTCAGTCTTTCATTCAGCTAATGATTATTGTTGCCAATACTCCATGCAAAGCACCATGCATTGCACTGCTGATTAAAAGAATAAGACCCGCTCCTAACCTCAAGAAGTTTGTAGTCCACTAGGGAGAAAAGGACATGAAAACTGATAAATAAAATACGTTACATAAAATGATGGAAATAGATGCAGTGTTTTATGGGAAACACCCATTTTTTTTGTTGTTGTTGTTGGGAGGGATGCCCTAGACCAAGTGACTTACCCTTACACTATATAAGGAAGGGTATCATTTTCAAAATGAACATAACCATTCCTGTAAGACATCTGCTTCAGGGAGGAAGTATTTTAAAGTCTCAGCATATTCATGTTGGCACTGGATTGTTTATTTAATAGTTAAATTTATAACTCGTTGAAGCAAACTTAAGAACGCTAATTTAATAAATTACTGTAATTTATTACATAAAATGATATAATTCACACTTTTCCATTAATTCTCACATATCGTCCTACAAATATATGAGTTTGTAATACATACTCGGTTTCTTAATGCAGGCATCAGTGAAGCTAGGCTCAGCCCACTCAGGTGTACAAACATTTTTAATCAAAGAAGTTCTTAATCAAAATAGGATTTAGAAGGCAATTGTACCAGTGTGAAATATTTGGGGAACAACTGAATTGTATGCTTTGTAGGGCCCTTATAAAACATAGGGCCCTTTATCTGTGTTCATAAACACCTATGTGTGTTCATGCTGACCCTACAAATCATAAAGCTCAGTTTTGTGTGCATGCTATGTCAACATAGGTCTCAGATCCTTCAACACAGTCTGGACTCCATGTATTTTTTCCCCATTGTCACGCTCAGAACCAAATGTGTCCACATTTGGAGTTTCATATGCATATGTGAGTTTCTTTTACAAAATATTATTGGTTTTCAATTATTGTTACTAAAACAATAGGCATTGCAGGCGTGCAAGCTTCAGTTGTATGGGCAGTAATTGTGCAGTAGATTTATGTGGAGCAAGATGGAAATTAGATATAGCATTGGTAACGTGTTCCTAGGAATTCATTAACACATGAATTTTTGAAATATTAAAGCCACAACCTGCTCAGAAGTTTTCATAGTAGTCGAAGAGCAGTATGGACATTTGTAAACATTCCAGAAGATGACTGGACAAAATAATAGGAGTAAACATTATTATTTTCTTTTACTAATAGATTTCTTTTGTCTGATTACTAACATGCCCACCGCAGGCTTCTGAAAGGAAAACTGTTTCCAAACAGATGGAATTCATTTAAATAAGAAAGGTAAGAGGAGTGCAGACAGAGGAGCAATGTCTCCTGATATTACCATATGAAAGTACTGTCTAGATCATATGACTAACAGCCAAGTAAGTCTGCTATGATGACCCATATTATAATAATCTGCTGCTGAACATTTCACACCAGCCATGTGTAGAGTTTTTAAGCCATTTTGATTTTTATTAAGTACTGTTATTACTATTATTGGTATTATTATAGTTATCACCTTACTTCATACAATGCTTCTTTTGGCAAACTTTAAGTCACCATACGGATATTAATCTCCAGCAACTACTCCACAAAGCAGATACACCACATGTTTATGAAATGAGCTCCATGTGTTCAAGGTTGCAACCCACCATTTTTCTTTAACCAGAACTCTCACTCAGAGGCAGAGCTAGCCATCTCCATTTGTGTATGTATGTAGATATATATATATACATATATATGCATTAGGATTCTTTTGTTGTAACAGAACAGGAGCTGACCATATTTCACTTAAAAGGGCCATTTATAATTAAGACAGAATTTATAGTCCAGGCCCAGGGTATCAATCAGACTGGACTGAGGGATCGAAAATCCACCCTGAGTCCAGGCTTCTTCTCTCCACAACTCTGCTTCATCATTTCTCTCTGTTGATTGCCTTTCTTGGCAATGTGGATCTATGATGGCACACCATGGCTTCTGAGGTTAGGTCTTTGTCATTCAAAAGAGAAACGTAGACTGAACTAGAGAAATTTTTTCCCAATTCAAAAGTTCCTAGAAGAAACATCTGATTGGGCAAGCTTAGGTCAGATGTCCACTCCTACTCCAGCAAACCCTAGGCAACGGGCAGGATCCAGAAAAACAAATACGATTCCTAAGGTGTCTGGTTAATGTAAATGAGAAAGAGCTAAGGGTTGGAGCACATCAGTACAAGATAGGCAGATCTTTCCAAAGGTGACTATGACAAATAATGAATTATTAAAGGTACTTTATAAATTACAAAACTGTTTACACATATATTTTAAAATTTTACCTCATTTGACCCCCACAGTGCCCTCCAGTAGATGTCATTATTCTTATATTTCCATGAAGAACTAAGATTTGAAAAAAAGTATGGAGCTTGCCCCAAATCACACAGCTAGAATGAGAAAGGGCTAAAACTAAGACTCACATTTTCTGACTCCAGGTTTAATACTCTACAACTCTAGTTTCCAAATTTGTTAGTCTGTGAATAGACTTGAAGACACGTTTCTGTTCTCTATTATTTTCCTAAAATGGGACCTCCAGTGTCTTCCCTCCTCACACCCTTACAGAATCTACCTGGGGGTCCTTGAAAGACTGGCTCACATGTACTCACAAAACAATTTACCAACCAGACTTGCCATGACTCACCTGCTCTATTCAACTTTTTCTGCTCTTCTTCCCTATCTTCCACTCCCATCCATTTTCACCACCCTCCAAGGAGTCTGAGGACTCACTTGGCAAGGCCCGGCCTCAGAAGGCCAGTGTTCTCTCCAAAGGAGTTCTCTCTGAGGTTTCCAAAGCTGCCCCTCATTGAAGTTGTAGAGCCATCCTGGGGTCCCCATGAGTGATGCAGCGGCCCTGCCTTTCTCTCATCACACCAAGTCACCTAGGCTATGAAGCAGCTCTGCTGAAACCACGTCCCATGTTGTTTGTCAATAACAAATTTCCTCTCCCAATCCTGACCTCTGTCTTCATAGCAGCCCCAGTAGAGTTGAAGAGGATGTACAGGCAGGAGACACGTTCTGGACATCCCTTGCACTTCTCTGTCTCTCCCATGTACTACTTGTCTATCACTTACTCACCCATCCTTCCACCTATCCATTCATCCAATAGATATTTATTTATTAGGTGCTGCATGTAAGAAGGTGTGTTGGGTGTTCAGAGGCACAGCAGCTAACAGGAGAGTCAAAATCTGTCCCCTCATTAGACTTACTTCAAGTTAATGAATGGGAAAGGAAAACAAATGAACAAATAGAATAATTTCTGACAGAGAGGGAAAAAAATGCATCAGAGCATTGGGGCAAATAGTCACTCATTAGGTGGAGGGCAAATTTAGATGGGGTGATTTTTTTGAAGAACTGGCCTCATCTATAAATTTGATTTATATAAAACAGATCCACCCTCGCAAAATATAGGGTAGAAAACTTGAGACAAAAAGAAGAGGGTGAATAAAGGTTTTGAAAAGGAAATAGCTTGGTGTCTCTGAGGCACAGGAAGACTAGAGTCTCTGGAGAATGGTGGAAGGTGAAGTCAGAGGCAAGGGCTGAGTCATGTAGACTTTGTAGTTTCTAAGAATAGAGTTGAATTTTATGCAGTGGGAAGCCACTGAATATTTTTGAGCCAAAAGCAGAACAGTGTTAAACGATGACTCTGGCTATAGTAGGGAAAATAAAGCATAAACATCAAAAAGGAAAAAGAAAAGATATTTTAAATTACTCCTTCCTTGGACCATAAATAAATAAACAAATAAATGTTCATGTATTTATCAAGTTTTGCAAATATTTGCTGGTGACAAATAGAAGGATTTGTTGCCTAAACTGAAACACTGGCCAGGACAGAATTCTTTTATATGTAAATATTCCTTCAACACAATTTTTTGAGCTTACGGTACAGGCCAAGGAGTATGTTAGGCACTGGAGAGGTAACACAACAGAGTACAGACCCTGCACTCCGGGGTCCTTCAGTCTCAGGGGAAATCCAGATATGAAAAACAACAATTCCAATTCAGTGTCATATAAGTTATCTATTGCCATGTTACAAATCACAACATCGAGGCTAAAATTGACCAACATTTATTATCTCACAATTTCAGTGGATCAGGAATTGGGCAGCAGCTTAGGTAGGTGGTTCTGGCTCAGGGTCTCTCATCAGGTTGCAGGCAAGATGTTGGCTGGGGCTGCAGTTATGTGAAAGCTGGGTTGGAGCTTAAGAATCTGCTTCTAGGATGACATCCTTGCACACCTCTTGTCTGGAGGCCTCAGTTCCTTGTCACGGGGCCTCTCCGTAGAGACCAGAGAGGTGCTGGAGTTTTTTTACGACAAGGCAGCCAGTCGACCCAAGGAGAAAGCAATCCAAGAGAGACCAAGGAGGAAAACACAATGTCTTTCTATGACCTAATCTGGGTAATGACACATAGTAACTTCTACCAATTTCTAGTCTGTAGAATCCAGTCACTCAACATAGCCCACTCTCAAGGGAAAGGCACTTAGGTTTCATATAGAAAAAGAAGGAGCATCAGAGAATTACAGACATCTTCTCAAACTGCCACCCACACATGGGATACAGTAATGCTATGGCATCCTTAAGCCAGGCTTGGAGAATCTTACAAGTCTTCCATCAGGAAAGTTGAGACAAGGAGTGGTGGTAAAGCGGAGTTCAAATAGCACCCCAGGCAGAAGGAAGAACCAGGAAACCATTCCTTCAAATAAGAAAGTGTGGCGCATGAGGGAAAATCTCTAGGTATATGAAGTTAGCAACTGTCAGGTAGCCCTTCACTTTCTATACCACCAATAAGCGAAAAATGCTGTCACTTAAGTCAATGAGCCAGTGATTGTAAGACACATCTTTTAATTTCAGTGGTGTAAAGTTATGAAATATAAAAGTGCATTTTAGAACCAGGGAAACTGTTATTTTGATATTGATAAGGCTTAGAATGAGGCAGGAGAGTGTGGAGTTTGAAGCCAGAAGTTGACGGGGCCCAGAAGATCCCAAAAACCTGGAAGTTCAGCCTTTAGCCTACCATCGATGGAAGTCTTAAAAGGTTTCACACTGAATAGTGGCTAGTCAGATAATCAGCTCTGTATTCTAGAAAGATCATTGTGATTGCAGTTGAGTGAACCGGAGCAAGGCCGGGTGGCCAGGTAGGCACTGGTTGTAGTAAAAATCCAGAGCAGGCAAGATGGTGACTTGAGCAGCAGTCGGTGGCCATGGATGGATCGTAGAGATAAAAGAATCAACCTGAGTTTGTGATTAATTGGATGTGGGGGTGGGAGAAAGGAGAGTAGGCTCTATACTATTAAAACATTGCACCACCATAAATTTTACACAGCGACAACATGTAGAGTTTTAATACCTTTCTGATTGTTATTAATTACCATTATTGGGATCATCATTCTTATCACTTCATATTTTATTATCTCGTTGGGACTGGCTAAATTCATGTTATTTAGAGAGACAGTATGATATAGTGAAAGTGCAGGGACTTGGGAGACAAAACACATCATTATGTAACACTGGCTTCATTGTGTAGCAGCAAGTGAGTTTGGGCAAGATATATGACCTCTCCAAGGAGGCTTCCTCACACCCTACGTGAGGACGCAATGTCTCTCCCGTTACCAGTTGTATGGAACAGAGAACGTTTATGTTACGTGTCTGACTTAGTGCCTCATTGTCTTACATGCAGTGGGTGCTCAATTAATGGTGGCTATTATTAGAACATTCATACAGCGTTTAATTTGACAAGCCAAATGACCATTTAGTTGGTTATTTTTCACAGCAATTTTATGAAATAATGGAAAGGGTAATGAAAAGGGATGAAGTCATTAAAGAAGGTGGAGGGTAGAGGGATTCACATTGTCGCTTCTACCTTCGTCTGCCAAGGACATTACACATATTGACCATATATGTGAAAGTTCAAGAGTCTGTGTACCATCCTGCACATGGGTAAGGGATAATTCTGCAACTTCCTCACAATTAAAACAGGATGTTAATGGGTATTTCATGAATTTTTAAACATGAGTTTCATTGTCAAGTAAGTTTAAGAAATGCTGGGCTTTGTTAAACCCATTTCTTTTCTGCAGAATTCACCAAAGCTTTAAATATTCTTAAGTCTGCTGTAAATCTCCAAGAAGGGAGATACGATGCAGCAGCTTCCAAACTTATTTGATGATGGAACTCTTTTGAGACTAGTTTTCCACAGAATACAAGTCTGGGGAATTTTGCCGCAGACTATATTTTCTTGAATATCTGCATCTTGAATGTGTTCTGTCTCTACCCTACTTTAGAAATAGCCACCATTATCTGAAAGACATGGTTAAAAAAAAATTATGACTCAGGAGAAAAAAAGAATCTTAAAAACACCCCAATATTAGGACCTTCTTAGCCCTTAACATTGGTTGTCAGGAAAAATTAAAAGGCAGAAACAATAAATGTCATGAGGAGTATACAAAAATTAAGCACTCCTATTTTATTTTGATGTGCATATGGGATGAGATAAATGAGTCCTCTGGATAGCAAGATTCTGCACCCACATAAGGTACAAAGATGCTTCCCCCATATATATTTCAACCTTGTGGAGGCTATGAAGATACCAAAACAATGAATAATTGTCTTTAAAAATATACATCTACCCATCCTCCTTGTCTGTTGATTTGGAAGATATCAGATGCATGGAGACATATACTTAAGGATCGCTGCTAATTACAGCGGTGCACATATAACACTGGAATATCACAGAAACCAGAGAAAGTTGAACAATGGCACCCAGAAAAAGATAAAAAGAACCAAAGTACATCAGCGGTTGGCCATTAAATTTCATTTTCTAGTGGCACCGATATTAACATCAAATCTAATACCCGGTTGAGAAAGGCTTGAAGAGTCTGGTCTAGTTAGTACACTGACTCATCCCTCATTCCATGACACCTTTGAAGGTGGCCTAACTTTCCACATCCATCAATATCAATGACTAGACCGAATGGCCTTATTTTTGGCATTTTAGTGCCTGGTTATCCAGGTTGGGCTGTACTGTTAGTAGACGATCAGGCATCAGATCTTTTATTTGGTCATCTCAGCATATAGTCAGGATATTTTCCACTGACTCCTAAGCATGCTTTATAGAATTGATCTTCTACGATACCAGCCTTCCTCAAAACAGTTATAATGAAAACCTCAGTGCTCCAAGATCATGCCGTTGGCATTATAAGTTATCTACATATTTCTACAAAGATAATATCTCTGAGGAGCCCACTCACCTTTGTTTTTTTAACACACGAAGCAAGTCTTTGTGTCGATTTTCAAAAGTATACGTATTGTGCATTAGATTCTGTCCAACAAGCTCTCCCTGTGCAGTGATCCCTCGTATCATTGCTACAAATTGTCAGTGCCCCAGCGAAATGAAGATATTGATTTTGCCATAACTCCTTTCACCACCTCCATAGGAGGCTCTTTCTTCAGATACAGAAAATGCATTAAAACCCCATGCTGTCACAAGGTAGATTAATGCCCTGTGTCACAGCTCTCCTTGGAAACTGCATCAAACACCAAGCATTAGAACTGGATTAGGAGCCACTGAGACCTTTGAACATCCCAAGATTGCCCTTCTCCTCTGTCCCATGTGAACAATGGCCCCATTTGCAAATTGAGTCATGGAAATGAAAATGCCTGGGGACAGGAATGCACAGATGCCCTGGTGTCAGGTCTGTACACACAAAGCAGGGTAGACAGACAAGTGGATTGTAAACCAGGGAGCATAATCAAAGAAAAGGCAGGAAACTGGGGACTGTCAGCTACCTGAAAATGCTTTTGAATGAAAACACAAAAAAGAGACCCAGGGAAAGAAATGATTTATCTGAGTGACTCACTGACCCATCAGAGGTCCCATTCTCCTGAAACTTCATCAATGCTTGCTTCCTGATCTCAGCCTTCTGGAACAATAGCTTTTGCTGCTTCCCAGTTGAGCCCTCACTACCTTCTTATTATCCCTTGAAACTGATCCTCACCCAAGGCTCCCTGAGACACCTTTTAGTTGAGCTTATTACCTGCTTTTGTATTCTCCTTTCTAATTTAACCTGACCCTAATTTCAGTTTTTTCCCAGAACCCTTTAAGCAGACTTGGCATTGCTGCCATTTTATGAACCATTTGTCTCTTCTCATAATAAGCAAAGAGTTTCTCCTTTTAAACAGAAGGACAGTGACTATTAGGGGGAATGCCATTCTGCCCCCTATGAGCACCTGCAATAGTTTGATGAAAAGCCATTGTTTCCACTTTATGTTAATGACCTTCATGAAGGCCCAAGGGGTTCAGAAGTCCATAGGTAAGAATCAGAGAACGTTTATAAGGTCATCGCCTGTAGCCTCACAGGCTGCTTAATATACCTCAACAGGCACCATATACTTGTGCTGTAGTATGATTGGTTTCTATCGTAGTCATGCAGTTCGTTACTGAAACTACCCTATATGGCAGTTCTACTCATATGGAGACACATGATAAGACCAGTGAAAGGTTGGGTATCACAGGAGGTAGAGTCTACTTTGGGGTTGAATTGGAACATTCTTCAGGCATTAGAGTAGGGATTTGTTAATTCATAATAAGAAGTCACTGGCCTTCCATGGTATTTAGTCATCTTTCCAATGTGAAACACATATTACTAACCTATAAATTCCTTCTTTCTCATTTAAGACATTGGACAAAATTAAATCATGCTCTGACATCTATTTCAGGAGGGCTTAGATGTCCCAGTCTGGGACACATTGGCATCCAGCACTGTGTTTGGACAGTTTCTCAGAATAAACTAGAGTATTAACCCCTAAGACCAGCTCTTTCACTGCATCCTATAGAAATAGGATTTCTATCCCTGAAGTTTATCTCCAAAAGTAAGTAATTTAGATGGTAGGGGAAATAGATATACTCTATTATGGCCAGGATGGACAATTTGCAGATTGTGTTACCAAATGGGCATATCTGGAAAGGGTGCCTATTTCAGATATGGGCTAGTATAAACAGTAGCTAGTATAAACCAGGTAGTCCACATCTGGTCTTTTTCTTCTGGAATGTTTTTGGTCACATGTCCCTAGAGACTGGTTCTCAAAATTGTGGATGAAGATTGCAGGTTCTATGATTAGATACCCATATTCTGGTGTTTTCAAAGAATTTCACGAGTCAAGTTCTGGTCCTCTTGGCGTATCTACCCCTTACAAGAAAACAATCATTTGTCACTTGATTCTCCATTGATCATCCCACCAAAGTGGAACTATTGGTACAGAAGAGGCCCTTTCCAGTGCCATCTGGATGGTGACAGCAGTAAGGGCATTCACAACCCCAGTCAGGCTCACCAAGATTGGGAAGAACCTAAATCCTCTACCAAGATAACAGGAGAGATTATTTTCAATGTCTTTATGAGAAATAAGAACCCCTATAAAGAGCCCAAATCTATTCATTCCTTTCCCTTACCTCCCAGTTGTTCCTAGAGGAATGTCTGAATGGATTTTATCATAGCTTGTCACTGTCTCAGGACTGTGGTCATCCTGGCTCATGGGCCTGTTCACAGGAGCCAATACAACTAAAAAAATTCTAAGAAATTTTCAGATATGTTGGACTTCTCCAGACTGGATAATTTTGGACTAGAGATCCTATTTCTGAAGGACTTTCTTTGGCTGGCAACTAAAATACCTATAACCTCTGCAACACACATGATTGCCAATCTGAGTGCCAGCAGAACAAATGCATTGATCTCTGTATGGTCCATGGGGCTACATCTCCTATCACAGGGATGGTTCTAATACTTGCCTTTGCTCCGCCATGTCTGCTCCCTGACTTGACCTTAGCAATCCAATCTTCACATCAAATTCATCTCTTTTTGTGTCCATTATCCCTATGATGCTAACTGTGAGCCGCCAGCAATTCTGAATATTAGAACATGAGTGCAGGGGGGGAGAAGTGGTCAGAAATGAAATTGGACGTGAGAAGAATCATATGGTGACAGGCTCGCTATGCCACTCGAATGGATTTAGACTTTATCCCACAGGCAAAAGGAAACTTTGGTATCTTTCCAAGAAAGATAGAAACTTATTCACAGTTCCTCCAAAAGTCACCTCTGGCTCCCTCAAAGAGATTGGATTTAAGAGATCATAATGATCAAATTATAAATTAAAAATAGCTCAATAATAAGTTATTTTAAATATTTAAGTGTGACAGGAACAGGGATTTTTTTCCCCTCTCATTTATAGATATATTTGGTCTAGAATGGAACTTTATTTTTGGCAACTGTAACACTTTATGACAACTTTCAAAATATACCTGAAAGGTGAGTAAGCAGCATTGAAGCTTGATTAAAAGGAGAGCTGGAATACAAAAGTTAAATAAAGAGCGTAAATGGTGAAAAAAAAAACAAATTGGATTTCTAAACTTACTTTCACTTTGATCATCAAAGGTGTTATATATTACATTTTCATAGCTCAGAGAGTGACTGAAGTGGCAAATTTATAGAGTATCATTTCATTTAAATGAACAGCAGGATGTATTTGTAGAAACAGATTAATGTTTCTTGGAAATGTATTAGCACCTGCTTGTTTCTCTATGCTCCCGTTGCTGGTGGATTTTCTATCTGTCATATGTAAATCCCATTCTTCTTTTTTTTTTTTTTTTAAATAAAAGGCAATGAAAGTGAAAGATCTGTTTCACACATTACAGCTAGTGATGAATGCAGTCAGATGTGGTCGATGCCCCACTGTTAGGAAGGGTGTTGAGACACTTTGGAAAGCCTGAGAGGGCACCACAAATAAAGGATCTGCTGTTCCTCCCTCTCGCTGTTAAGTCCGTGCATTGCCCATGACAGGAAAGCAATTCTCCCTTTGAGGTTGGAGCTTCCTCAGCTGACCAGGGAGGATTCCAAAGCCAATGTGATGGGTGTGAGAAAGAGTTTCTGTCCTAAGAGCTTAAATGATCCAGAATCCCCCTGGGACTACAGAAGAGGCTCTGCTGGACTCAGGCACCCAACACCCCTACCCAGGACTTTCAGATTCTTGCCACCAGATGTGCACTTGGGACACAGCCCTGCTCTGGCTCTCAGACTGGTGCAGGATCTTTGCCCACCCTCACAGTCTTTAGTTTGGTGTTCCACTGCAAAATATTTACAAGTTCTTTATTCGCAAATCAAGGTCAGAATGTGGTTCATTTTTTTGTGATACCTTCTCGAAGCTTTAACATCAGAGGGAGAATATATAGTTTCTCCCTTCTACATTTTACACTACTCCTGAATTTAACTGCCCTGGGATCTTTTCTTTCCTCTTAAAGTGAAATTAAATAAAGAATTTCAAATGGGAGGCTCTCCTTAAGATTCAGGTCTTAGGAAGATGCTTAGTTTAAGATGCATTTGGGAGGGGGTTTGGATGTGGATGTGGTTGACCTACACCTTAACACATCATACAGTGGGGCACATGGTGTGACGGCCACATAAAGGAAAGCAAAGAAGGTGGAACTCTTTAGAGTTTCCACAATCTTATTTCATTTTGGGGTTTGGATGTGGAAAGAAAAGTTTGTAGTTAGAACAGTGAATACTTTGAAGTGGATCAAGGTTTTAGAGTCTGAGAGGCCCAGCTGCTTGTTCCTGTCAGGCATCCGAGCCTTGGAGCCAAAATGAATCCTACCAGGAGAGGCACCAGGTTGATGGAGAGGCAGGAGCCAGGTAGCAGTGGTGGGCCAGACAGGAACACAGCATCACAATTAAAGGATAACCCTGATGCCCTGCCCTGTGTAATCCAGATCTTTGTGGCTCCCAAGCCACACAATGCCTTCTTCTTAAACACCTCAAAAGCTGCATATCTACCAGGAATTAAATTCAGATCTATTTCCTCCTACTAATTTTGCCTCATGTTCTGATCACCAAAAAATACAATTTTTGACACCTGGCTGGCTCAGTCAGTAGAGCATGTGACTCTTGATCTCAGGGGTCATGAGTTCAAGCCCCACATTGAGCACAGAACTTACTTTAAAAAATACAAATCCAGTTGTCACGCTATTACGCTGGATGAATAAACTATGGGTCCAAATGAATGAGAAATGCCTCAGTTAATACACTAAGCAGGTGGTTTGCAGTTTTGACCTTTGTCAGCATTGCTGGAAGCACTTGACTTGGAACTCGTTGGATCTGAAAGAGCCACCCATGAAAGCGCTCTTCTGTGAGTGATCACACAGCGTGGTCAGGACCCTCCTGAAGTCCTTCCTCGAAATTTGACAGCTACCATCATGGCCTGTAATCGCCTCATATCAAATCCACCCTGAGCAGCTCCACACCTACACCATCCTTCCTCTTTCTGTCGAATTCAGAACCAAACACTTCTCTGAATGAAGTTTTGTCAGGCAGTTGATTCAAAAGCCTATATTCATTTTAAGGTCAAATGAAATGATTTTAAAGAAATACCAGAATTTAAGATAAAGCTTGCTTTTAATATATGACTATCAGTTACAAACAGTTATAAATACCTATGATGAAGGGTGCCTGGGTGGCTCAGTTGGTTTAACGTATGCCTTTGGCTAGGGTCATGATCCCAGAGTCCTGGGATCAAGCCCCACATCAAGCTCCCTGCTCAGAGCGGGGAGTCTGCTTTTCCCTCTGCCCCTCCCCCCGCTCATGCTTGTGCTCTCTCTTTCTCTCTCTCTCTGAAATAAATAAATAAAATATTTTAAAAAATACCCATGATGAATAGGCATTGTGACAGGTTTTAGAGAGACTGAGAGGTACAAGACATGGTTTGAACCCACAAAGTAATCTAATTAAGGAGAAGAAATCTCCATGAACAAAGAAATCACAAGAATTAACAATAACAACATAAATGCTAACTGTAATGAATGGTGTGATGGGCCGCCCAGATTCCTCTTCAAGACTGAAGGACTACTTTCTCCAGTTAGCAGGAGAAGCACCACCTTTGTTAAATAAAGCAGACTCACCTCATGGCATGCCTACTTCTGGAAAAAGTCTGCATCCAGTGACTTGGACTTATACAGGGTATCAATCTGGCCCCTTCACTCAACTGAAGACTCAACTGAAGGGCCTCAGAACTTTCCATTTCCCCTACCGTTGACTGACTCCACGCTGGGCCAATCCTGCTTTTTCCTATTCCTTTCAAGGGTGTTTATTGATCCCCAGAACAGTCCTACTAAACTTCCTAAATGATAGTCTCCAACTCAAGAGTGTGCAACAGAAACTAGTATCGGAAAGATACACATTTATCTCTTCAGATGCCTGAAAGATCTTTTCCCCAATAAGCACTTAATGCCAACAATTATAACGATATTGCATATTGTGTCTCCTGCAAAGTGAGTTGCTATTTCATAATTTAATAGACAACAATTCAAAGACAGATAACACCCCAAAAGTGTCAGTTTGGAAGATATCTTGTTTGGTTTGGTGCAGAAATTAATAAAATGCCCTTTCATTAATCTACACTATATGTAGATGACATGAATAATACAATGTACATAAATATACCAGTCACTCTATCAGTTATGTCCTGATTTCCCACCACATATATGTTTAATATTTGACCAACAGAGAAAAAATTTACTTTTTCCCCCAGAAACTTACACTTCAGAGTCATGATACTTACATACAGGTAACTAATGAATTACTAAATACAAGGAGAACATGTAAGTAAAGAATTCAGATAAGTCTTCCTAAAGCAGATTGGATAAGAGTTAACTTTAGAAAGATAGGTACAATTCAGATAGAAAAGAAAAAGGAAATTAGCTAGAGTTTGGGGACAGAGCTAGAAATAAAGCATTTGTGGATACAAGGAGAAGCCTAACCCAGTTCTGGACTCACTCTTGAAAATAAAATTATAATTTTTGTTTGTTTGTTTTAGAGTTCTGAGGGCCCTCATTCTCTGGAAGTATGTTTATAAAGATGCGTTCTGAGATCTGATGCACGGAGTCTATTCTCTACCTTCCACATTTCTTTTTCTTTGCTGCCCACTCCCATATGTGTCCTATTCCATCCTCTCTGCTTTTGGCATCCTTTATCCCATACTGGTGTCTGAAGATTAGCTCTACTTCTAGACTATTGAAATGGGTTCCTTTCTTTTTGATTTTTGGTTTTGTTGTTGTTGTTGTTGTTAGCTTCCAGTCATTGTCTCTGCTTGATTTCTTGGTATTTAAGAAAGAAGATGCTGAATTCTGTAGCAATCTACATAATGTCAATTCTACAAAAGATATTTCAAAGGAAAAATGTTCAGGATTCATGACTGAAAAGGGAAAAAGAAACATAAAGAAACATTCAGTTTTAATTTTTTTTTTAATTTTTATTTATTTATGATAGTCACAGAGAGAGAGAGAGGCAGAGACACAGGCAGAGGGAGAAGCAGGCTCCATGCACCGGGAGCCCGACGTGGGATTCGATCCCGGGTCTCCAGGATCGCGCCCTGGGCCAAAGGCAGGCGCCAAACCACTGCGCCACCCAGGGATGGCTGGCTCAAAAAAGGAGCCATATTGAGTTAGTATTAGCTAAGAGCAGTAATTATTTTATTCGCATTTTATTAACTAATTCACTTTTGACTTTCCTTGAGATGTTAAATAGGCATTTTCCCTCACTTATTCTTTTATACGTGAATCCATATTCATGTGATTAATATTTTGCCTAAAAAAAGCTGAAAATATAAGTAATTCTAAAAAGTATATGCAGATAAGAGGGCTTGTCGTCACTATATCCCACTACACTTCAGATTTTCACTTATAAGAATGTTCCTATCATATAAAGTGGAGGCATTTTCTTTAAAAAATATATTTATAATCTATAGCTTCCCCAAAAATGTTTAAGCTTCCCTGCGTGATCAACTGGATGGCCTTAATTTCTAATTCCATCTGTATTTTATACCATCCCATTAAATATTTTTAAAAATCTCATTAATTTTTTGAAATGCTTCCTGATGAATAAATGTGTGCTAGACACTCCTTCTCCTCATGTGTACAAGCCTATAGCAAACAGTATCCATGGTGTTCAATGCACATACCTGATGCTGGGCATATGTTGGAGGTTGCTCTTGTAGTTTTTTTTTTTGTAACCTAGACCATTTCAAAGCCCATTTTTCTTCAAAAGCCTTTGCCAAATCTCCCTTCACTGCCAATCCAAAGAATCATCTTTGCAAATATTAATTGCATTGCAAATATTTCAGACATTTATTGAAGAATCTGAATACAAGTAGGCATCCTTATTCTCTGCTCTGGTCATAGTAATGACAGTATTTTCTTTATGACTGGTTATTTTGGATACTCTGTCTCATTATAATAATATAATTCTTTTTTTAAAAAAATCAAAGCATCTGTTCAAGTCACAATAGCACATTTTCTTCAAAATTGCTTCTAAGTTCATGCATGAAGTCTTAAGAAGCCACTTAAAACCTAAAGATTATGTCATGATAATCACCAACGAGACCAGTGCTTGGGTGTCATTTGAGGAAGGAAATAGAAAGGCTTATTTAGTTTGGAGTATCATGATTTAATAGAAAAAAATAATATTAATATGTGATTCTTCACATTACCTTTTTCCTCCCTTAAGCTCTAAGAAGAACTCCATCTTTGCCAGGTTAATTTCTAAGGCTTTACTGTGTAGAATTGGGGTAATGCATGAGAGGAAGAATAAAGAAGCCTGATCTGATTGATTCATACTGGAAAGGACAGAGAGTTATTTATAGATAAGACCCTGAGACGGTGGGGTGGAGGGAATGGTAACAAGAGAGGCAATATCCAGCATCTGCTGTGCTTGAGGGAGAGTTTAGGGAAGTTTCAAGAATGAGAGGGTGAGTTATCTGGCTAGCTGCCATGATATGATTTCAAAAGATTCAGAAGATAATGTTGAAGAGGGGATTAATTTTTTTTCCGTTTGTTATTAAGGAAACTTTTTTTTTTTTTTTTGGTAGGGACTGCTATTTTACCTTTAAAATTCCTTTAGATGTCAAAATTATTTTTGAATGTGACAATAGATGTGCCAGTTTCATAGGAGTTCCATTTAGGCTGTTGTGTTAGGGTTAATGGAGATATATCAAAGTGGAAGTGTCTTAAAGACATTGAGAGATGTATGACTTGAGTTTAGATCAGGGAAGGCTTGGGGAGATTTATAAATCATTAGTATGGCTGTGGCAGCTGACACCAGGGGAAAGAAAGAGCCTTTTGAGGAATGTAGTGGAGGAGTGAAAAGTACAGAGGCCAAAGTCTAAAGAACATAGTTATTTCAACCAAGTTTTGATGGAGCATACAGATACTGACATTTGATACTCTAGAATGAAAGGGTAAGAAACACTGTAACTGGCTAAATAGAAATTTAAACAAAATAAGGTTCATTAGAGTGGCCAAGAAATGCAATCTTACCAGAATAGTCCCATCTTTTGGAGTTTGATGTCAAAGAAGCAGAGAATGTGACCAGGGGAGTAAAAAAAAACAAAGGCAAGAACTTGTCTCCAAAGCAGTGAGTGGTGCTGACAGAAAGTGGCTGTCACAACAGACACATGAAAAAATGCTCCACATCATTTGGCATCAGGGAAATACAAATCAAAGCCACAATGAGATGCCACCTTACACCAATCAGAACGGCTAAAATGATTAAGATAGCAAACAACAAAGGTTGGCAATTGCCCCTGGTGGGAATGCAAGCTGGGGCAGCCACTCTGGAAAACACTATGGAGGTTCCTCAAAAAGTTAAAAATAGAGCTACCGTATGACCCAGCAATTGCACCACTGGGTATTTACCCCAAAGATACAGATGTTCATAGCAGCAGTGTCCACAGTAGCCAAACTGTGGAAGGAGCCGAGATGTCCATCAAAGGGGGAATAGATAAAGAGGATGTGATCTATACAATGGAATATTACTCAGCCGTCAGAAAGGATGAATACTTACCATTTATATGGACGTGGATGGAACTGGAGAGTATTATGCTGAGTGAAATAAGTCAATCAGAGAAAGGCAATTATCATATGGTTTCACTCATGTGTGTAATATAAGAAACTGCAGAGGATCATAGGGGAAGGGAGAAAAAGACTGAATGGGAAGTCATCAGAGAGGGAGAGAAACCATGAGAAACTCTTAACTATAGGAAACCAATTCAGGGTTCCTGGAGGGGAGGTGGGTGGTAAGATGAGATAATTGGGTGATGAGCATGAAGGGGGCATGTGATGTGATAAGCACTGGGTGTTATATGCAACTGATAAGTTATTGAACACTATGTCTGAAACTAATATGTACTATATATTGGCTAATTGAATTTAGATTTTTTTTTTTTTAAGTGGCTATCAGCTATCTGTTTTAATGGGACTACTCTGGAAAAACTTGTGTCAGACATTGTATAGAAGATCTTTAAGTGGCAAGTCATCAGGATGCCAGTAGGGAAAAAGGAAGCTATGTCAGGATTTGGGAGATTAGAAGGACATGACCAAGAACGGTAGATTAAGGGCCTCTGAAAGCACATTTCTCCGTAAAAGCAATAGGAACATGGATAAAAATTATCAAAAGCAGTTTTTTAACAACTCTGGAAATTAGTCTAAGCCTTGCAACAATTCAAGGAATGTTTATTCAAGGATCTGAGGGAGCAGTATTGCGCCCTGACCAACTCAGAAATTCTCTGAGTTTCTCTTTGGAAGCACCACCATTATTCAGGGTACAGAATAAATAAAAAATTTATAAGTTGGAAGAAATCAACTTTATTAAAAACAATTTCATTTTAATGTTTCCTCCTAACTCAATTCTATTCTGAGGTTTCAGATGCATATGCAGAATAGTCTTTGAAGATCTGACTGTCGTTATGACTGTTACAGTCCCAGAACGGCATTCGATATTAATATAATACTATTATTTTTCTCAAAATTTATAAGGTGCTTTATATCTTTATCAATTGCTGTTACATGCAGGATCTCATAATTCTCATGAAAGTTCTGTGAATAACGTAACAAGATTCCTATTTTATAGGTGAGCAAATAATGTTCAAAGGGATATTACAATTTGCCTAAGGTCACCAAAAGAGTCGGCGGGGGTGGGGGGGGTTACTTACACCTTCTTCTCCTTCTCCTCCCCTTTGTCCTGTCTTTTAAAATATTTTTAGGGTAAAGTTTAAGAAGCATATAGTCATAACCACCACCGAAGTCAAGAAATAAAACATTACCAGAGCCCCAGAGGCCCATTTAGTGTCATCTGTAAATTGTTATCCACACACTCCCCACAGAAAGTAGCTACAATCTTTAAAAATATGGCAATGCCTCCTTCCTTTCTGTTTTCATCCCCCAAGCATTCACCTCTAAAGACTTTGACTGTTTGTACTTCATATAAATAGAATCTGTGTGTGTGTGTGTGTTTGTGCATGTGTATAAACAAATATATATGCCTGCCTGCATATGTGTGCGTATCCATACAGATAGTTAGAGTCTGACATTTTTCACTCAAACTATGCTTTATCCATGTTTAGGTGTAGCTACACTTTATTTTCTTTGTTGTATACTACATGGTGGTAGGTATAGTATATGAAGAAATCATAATTTATGTATCCATTCCATTATTGATGGATATTTGAATTGTTTCCAGTTTTCAGCTATTTCCAATAATGCTGCTGTGAACATACTTGAAAGTGTGTCACATTTCTATTGAGAAATGGAACATCCTGATTTGGTAGAAAACGCCAACCCATTTTTATATCTCTTTTATGAAGTGCCTATTCCATCTACTTACTCATTTTTCCGTTTGGTTGTCCTTTTTCTTATTGATTTACAGGAGTGTTTTTTAAATTTTTTTTAAATGTTCCAGTTATCAGCTCTTGGTTATGTATGAGAATGTATGTATGTATGATTCCCTTTTTAGTCTTCTAAAGGTGATAAACAGAATTTCTTAGTTTTATTAAACTTTTCCTCTGTGTCAAATGTGTTCTATGTACTATTTAACAAGTACTTCTCTATCCTGAAACCACTATGATATTTTCTAAATTATCTCCTAGATGTTTTATTTTTTAGTCTTTCACGTTTAGATCTGAAATCCATCTAGGACTTTTATTTTGTTGCCTGTCACATGAGGTATGAGTTCCAATAAATATTCAAATGTCTCAGAATATACTTAAAAGACTGCAGTGCTATCTTTTTGCAAAAATTTGGGTATCTTACCTCAGCGATTAAATCAGACTTTTAAAATATTTTTGCCCAGTTTTTCAAGTAATCCTTATCGGAAAGGTTGCTCTGAATTACCCAACCATCTATTACTAGAATCAGAAGTCAGCCATCATTGGATTTTTTCATCTTTTTACATCTACCTCCTTTTAGACACAATGCCTGCCACTGTGGGCCTTTCATAAGGCTAGAGAGATAGGGCACATGCCTGTCAGCAGTTATAGAACAATTTAAGACAATTAGTGATTAAATACAAACATGAGAGCAGCCTGGGTGGCTCAGCGGTTTACCACCGCCTTCAGCACAGGGTGTGATCCTGGAGACCCTGGATCGAGTCCCACGTCGGGCTCCCGGTGTGAAGCCTGCCTCTCTCTCTCTCTCTCTCTCTCTATCTCTCTCTGTCTCTCATGAACAAATAAATAAAATATTAAAAAAAAATACGAACATGAGTGGTATAGACATTAAATGCTTTGGAAATCAAGATAAGGCAAAGTACTCTGTGATAGATTTACATAACAGAGAGGACGTATAGGACTTAGAAAAATGCACAGGAGGGAAGGAGGCCATCTAAGTGAAGACAGCTAGATGAAAGTGAACATAAAGCTAAGTTCACTAAGAGAAATGAGCCTGGCTGGCTACTGGAGCAGGGAAGATCTTGACAATCTAGGAGGATCATCCCGATATTTTGTCGTGTCTAGGGGGAGCAGATAAATATTATTTGGCGTTGAAAACCCATATTAACGAAAATCTTAAAAGCTAAAGTTTGGGGCTCTATCTTGAGAACAATGGCAGGCTATGAGAAGTTTTCAACCATTGACTGATATAGTGAAGTAGTTGTAGAGGTCTTCCTGAGAGTGATGGATGGATTTGAGATGGAAGAAATTAGAACAGAAAAATGAGCAGGAATGACTTTCCTTGCCATGTGTCAGAGCCCTAGGTCTAGGAGAAGACCCTGCCTAATGGTGACACCAAGTGATAGCAAGGAGCAATGTCAGATAAATGAAAACATATGTCCACGCAAAAACTTGTACATGAATATTTCTAGAAGCACTATACATAATAGCCAAAAAGTAGAAATGAATGAAATGTCTATTACCAGATAAATGAATGAGTAGAATATGGTATATCCATCCAATGGAATGTTGTTCTTTATCCTCTCTAGTTCTTTTACCGTTCAGGGAAGTATCAGAAAAGTCCCAATGGTGTGATATTTCCTAACAATTTGAGAAGAGGTTTTGACCCAGAACCAATTTTACAAATAAAGCAATGTGTGATTCACTGTGTGCCCAAATTGTCATAAAGCAATTCATCTCATTTGCATTTCATGGAAAAGGAACAAGAATATACAAATTAAAAACAGAGGACTAAGATTGAAGACTTCAAAATGCCTACAAAATTCAAATAGGCTTAAGTAAAAAAGGAAAGTTTTGGTTCAAATAAGGTTTTGAGCTTCAAACGCAGCCTCATAAAGGAGCTCAAATGATGGCAAGTGTCAGTCTCTTTCTACGTCTCTTGACTCTGTGGCTCTTTGTCCCTTGTTCTCTGTGTTAACTTCGTTCTTACGCTCTTTGTACATATCGTTCTCCAGCAGTTCCAGGTTTGCTTCCTGAATAATCTCAATGGAAAAGAAGGCTTCTTTCCCACCACAAGTTCCAATTAAAGGGCCAAGAAGTGCTCTTATTGGCCTGGCATGATGATAGACCTAATTCCTGAATCAATCACTAGGGCCGTACTCTGATTAGCAGGTCTAGGTCACATGCCTGCCCCAGCAGCTGAGTGGCAGCACCAACCACACCTGAACCAAATGCACGGAGAGTAGAAATGCGTTAGAGTTGCCAGATTTAGCAAATGAAAATACAAGATGCCCAGTTGAATTTGAATTTCAGATAAACAATGAATATTGTGTTAGCTTAAGTATGCAATATTTGGGACATGTTTACTTTGATATGTTATTCCATGTTTCTCTGAAATTTGTTGTTTCTCAGATGTAACTGGGAGTCCTGTATTTTAACTGGCAAATCCTAAACAGGGTGCTTCTATAAAGGAAAATTGGAATGCTATTACAGAAGGGGAAATAGGTGCTCAGCAGGACAAATTTAAATATCTATGAAGAGTAGGTTAAAGAAGAAGCCAGTATATGCCTTTGTCCTTCTGAAACCACCATCCAAGGTACCAAGAATCCTCTCCAGTGTAGTCAAGAGATAAAGTAACGTCATGCTGACGATATGCCAAATTCACGACCCTAATACTCAAAGCATTTGGAGAGAACATGACTTATTCCAAAATTTGCCAAAGAGATTCACTCGCCTACAAAGTCACTTTTGCCTTCTCTGAATGTTAAGATAAATGGCTTTATTTTCATAAGCCTGAATGTTCCAGGAGCTTTCAGTGAAAATAAGTATATCGACCCCCAAATGCCCATTTAACTAAAGAAATAATTCGCTGACGTGCAAAGAATCACAAGGAAGTACAACTAAGCGTCACCCCCGGAAGCTCCCTCAAGCAGAAGTGAGGGGACCATTTGAGTACTATGATCTCTTGACTCCAGGCCTCATCCCTGACCTATAAAACTTAAGATTTCATTTAGGCCACTTACATAATCCGATCTACAAAATTAAATTCCAGGCCCACATCATGATTGGAAAAATACAGATTTCCGAGTTTTACGACTACAGTACACTTGCATAAGGTGTTCCATAACAAAGGCTTTTTTTGCAGGGGAACAAAATATGCCAAGTGAAATAAACTAAAATAAGTGCCCATATGTGTGCATATATAAAAATTCATATAAAGAAATATTTATTCTTACTTATTTCCTATGGGAATATAAACGTGATTTTAAGGAGAGGTAATTTTACAACTTACAAATCTTCCATTTGGTTGATTTGAAAAGAAAAAAAAGAAAGAAAGAAAGAAAGAAAGAAAGAAAGAAAGAAAGAAAGAAAGAAAGAAAAAGCATTTTAACCTGGCATTAGACCCTCACCTGATCCACCCCTGACCCTTCCCGCAGCATCTACCTACAGCTCTTCAAGCTGCAGCGGGCCTTCCAGGAATCAACGGGAAGGGCCAAGAGGAGTGAGCCAGAGGCCCCCTCTGATCCCAAGGCTTCTAGTCTCCATCCCTAAGAGAACAACTGTGGTTGCCAGTTGCCCAGAGATCATCCTCTCGCTCTTCTCTTCTTTCTCTCCCTCCTCACACCTGTGTTTGTGAACCAACCTTAAAATCTTTTTGCAAAAGCAAAGCAGAGCAGCTGGGGGTTGTTTGTTTCCCATACCTTCTGGCTGGTGCCACTCCACAAATGTCCAATTGGCACCTCGTCTTGCTGGTCTTGGGGGAATTTTCTGCCTTCTACTGCTTTATCTGTGGGCATTTCTTTGCTGCATGTGGGTGTACGTGTGTGGGGGTGGGGGCCTGGTGGGGAGCAATGTGCTCCTTAGCTTCTGGGCCTAAGCTACCCTCACTCGTGATGGGGCCACAGCTGGCAGTGCCCCGGTGGAGCCAGGCTGGCCTTTCCAACGGGACAGCACAGCAGTCCGTCCGTCCTGGAGCCCGTCGTTTGCTACGAGGCAAACAAGTAACCTCTTATTTGCATCCATGCATAGCAACGATGCAATTAGGGCAAACTTCGTAGAGAATTAGATTGAGATGGTAATTAAAGAATTGTGCAGCGCATTTTAATGTGATCATAAAGGAGTAAATTATTTGGTGTTGCTATATTCTCTCACTTTGCAAGAAAATGCCCCAGGACCTTCAAATGAGATTCCCTCGAATTTCACCAAGACCAGGGAACTGAGGAGAGCAGAGACGACTTGCCCAGGATTTCGGCAGCCCCAAGGCTCACCCTACTAAATCTCCTTCTACCAAGAACCTCTGTCGGGTGCTGGAGTGCGGGGCCTGAAGGGTGTCCCCCAATGTCTTGGGGTCCCAGCCTAGGCCTCAAAGGCTGAGGAAATGGGGCCCAGGTGCTCCCCTGTTCTAAAGAGAAGTGGCAGGTGGCCCATGGTGGGGATCTTATAGGCCATCGGAGCTCGGTGCCCATTGTTCCCATCATCCACGTCCACTTACAAGAGGAATGAAAAGAGCCCTAGGGTGTGAGCATCCTGAGTCCAGCCAAGGGAGCCCGAGTCACAGCCAGAGTCAGCTCGTGGCCCTGTCCCTGCTTAGTTAAGTGGCCGCTGCAAGGACGGTCCTCACCACCTTCAGAAGAGGAAAGAGGGGGCAAGAACAAAAAGGAGGGTTTCTCCCAGCCCTGTTCTGGCTTGTTACTTGGAATGGACTCAGGGCGGGCCTCCATCTTTGTCCATTGGCCAGGGGTGGCCACCTGCCACTGTGCCTTGGTAGGTGGCTGGGGAGGTGGCGCGGATGGGGGGCGGCCACCAGCAGTGCATGCCCCCAGCATCCTCTCTCTCTGTCCCTTCCTTTGTCCCCAGCAGAGGCTTGCACACTGGCCTTTTATGCAGCTACGCCAGGTTTCCAGAACTCATTCCATTATTTTGTGTTTCCAACGCGGATTTTTTTAATTCTGTGATTTTTTCTTTTCAGTTTCCGTGATTTTTTAGTTTTGATTTTATTACTATAATTTGGGGGGGGAGCTTGTTAAGCATCTGCTTTTTTATTTCATTCTGTATGTCAACCTAACTTTTACAGCCTTAATCTGCTCTCTCCTTATGATGTTTTTTGTTATTTTTTCTATGCAGGCCATGATTTTGCCTCTCTTATTGAAAACAAGAAGTCCTTTTTTTTTATTATTATTATTTCCTGTAATAAGCCATTTGTAATGGTGTAAGTTCCTCTGAGTCTTTCATACAATACTATACTTTTCTCATGCCGAGGACTTTTTCCCCAAAGGCCCCATGTTATTGATTTGCATTTTTTTTAAATTTACTCTTGATTAAGGATGAATCTACATATATAAGAGTCACATATATCTCTTGCTTGCCTGTACCCCTGCTCCTAACGTCCATGTCAATGCTTGTAGGTTACTCGTCCCATTCTCAGATTTCAGGTTATGGGTGAATTGATGAGTTAGTGATTGACTTCCCCATCCCCCAATCCAATTTCCACTCTCCATTACCACTTGTCTGTTGGTCTGAGGTAGGAACATCTACACCTCCGCTCCTCAGTTCTCACATATGAGACTGCATGCTCAGTGTGACTGCAGCAATGCCCGACCCGTGGTTAGATCTCAATATATACAGTATCACCGCCGCCATCATCACCATCATCATTATTAGAGGAAAGACTCGTTGGCAACTGGCGTCCCAGACACAAACGTTAAATCCCACACTGAGACAAACCATTTCATGAGAGCATAGAACAAAGGAACCAGACCAGCCAGGTGGAAGGCAGAGGAAGGAGGGGGCTCTGGCTGCAGTTGGGTCACAGAAGGCTGACCGGAGGAAGCAATGCTTAAGCTGAGCTGAGAGAGATGATGTATCAATCAGGAGCATTTTGTTTGTCATCAGGTTTCTAGTAAACAGCCTTCAATAAAGGGCAATGATTGATTGAAGGAATTGAGAAGTGTGGGCCAGATCGGGCTTCAGGCAGGTAATCCATCTCTCTGTTATCTGACTCTGCAGTTCTCCGTGTTGATTAATTCTCTAAAAGTCTCCAGAATTCTCAGACAGACCAAAAAGCAGCTCCACACTAACTAACTTTCTACTGTTTGCTACCCTGACCCCCCATGCAAAGGGAACAGCACGTGCAGAGCAACAGAGGAGAGGGTCCTGGCTGCGTTTTCCTCCCTGCTGTATGTGTCCTTCAGCCTCCAGGGCCTCCAGCGTACTGCCTGGGAAGAGGCGTGATCTTTGAGTGTTTGTGGAAAGGGAAGTAGCCAATCTGGCCACGTCTGAGCACCCCTGAGCAAGTACGGTGTTTCTGCAACGTGCATATGGCCTGCGTGTCCAAGACAGGGCCACACAGTGAGAAGCCCTTCCTTCTGCAGTCCCTGTTCAGCTACACGGGGTTATTTTGGAGCGTAGCATGTCCGAGGGACACGGATGCTATTCAGCAAATCAGCTCAAACCAGCCTTTAAAGAGGTGAGAGAGGAACTAAGTAAGCTAAAGAAAATTCCTCTCCATTTTAATAAGTTGATGACTTCAGTTTCTTAGTGTTAGGAGGTCACATCTTTTCTTGTGCCCCCTTGAATTTTTAAATTGAGAGCCATGGGGGACATTTTTCGGGGATGAATGAAATAGCCTGATACTGTTTTATCCCTGATGATCCCACAAGACGTGTTAGTCAACTCGTGACCAACTGGAGGGGGTTGGAGCGGAATGGAGTGGGGCTGGTCTCTGCAATAGCACGATGCTGGCCAGACTATCATTCGGCATGGGTTAAAGACGGGGCTTAATCACTGGATCCACAGAGTAGATTTAGGCTTTCACTGACCCTCTCCCCCTAAAATTCTGTATTTCCATTACTCTGTATTTAAGAGAACTAGTAAACCCATGGCTGGTGAGTTCGGCCTGTGGCTAAATTGCTTGACCTGCCGTGTACATGACATGCTCTCTCCAGTTTGCCCACCTACTTGGGGAGAAGAGAGGAAGAAAGGACAACTCACAAAACATGTTAAAGTCAGAAAACAAGGAGCCCGTTACACTGAAGCAGCTCTAGGGCCTGGGCAGCCTGTGTAAGCTAACCAAGACCTCAGCCACAGGTACTTTCTGTAAACGCACCGATATCCAAAAAAGAACTAAGGGTAAGAACAACCAACTTCAAATGGCCAGTTACGCTTTCCCAAATCAGGCAACTGCTTGAGCTATAGACAACCGGATAATTTTTGTTGTCGTTGTTTTGGGTTTCTTTTTTTTTTTTTTTTGCTTTGCTTCCTCCTCTTCTGCAGACAGCCATGTCCCTAGCTTCTGTGGGCTGAGGACTCTTTACTGCCTTTGGTTTGGCCCTGCCCAATTCCAACCCGTCTTTGCTCAGGTAAACTCTTGAAAATTGCAATGTGCCTCAGGTTGTCTGTTGGCAGTGACCAGTGAAATTTTGTGCAAAGAATAAAAATCAGACTCTATATACACTTTCTCTGGGTCACAGTAATGATCAGCTTTTTGTTTTTGAAGGATTGTACCAAAGCAGGTCCATTTAAAATGGAGACAACTCATCAGAAGGTAGACAGTGTGGCGTCTTTCAGGTCCAAGCAACCGCTGGAGAGGGGCCACCTAGACGCAGTGGTGGTGATGTGCTTTGTGGGGTAGTCTTGCCTTCTGACGGCAACGGAGGGCCTGAGGGTGCGTAGCGATGGTGAATGAGGCTGAGGATGCTGGACTCAAAGGTCAGACCTGCATCAGCAGCAACGTGCATGCACATTGCAAACTGTGACACACACCCCCCCCCCATATAACCTGACATTATTGTAGACAGCGGTGCCACTTGGCTGGGGGAAGTGACACCTCTTTTCATTCTCTCAGGGTGGAAGAAAGAAACACTAAGAGCCTACGGTCTCTTTTTTTTGTTTATAAATTACATAAAAGTACATTTGTAATGCCAACTAAGGAAGCACAATAACACTCACTAGGAGTAACTACCCTGTGCCAGGCACCGGCACAAAATTTATACACAATTGCTCATTTGGAAGCCACCAAAAAAAAAAAAAAAAATGTAGGCCAGAACCATTGTACGGGTTTTAGAAGGGGAGAAGCTTAAAAGCTCTGACTACATCATTAATTTGCCATCAATAACGTAGCAAACAGCGAGAATGACAGGAAGAGGGATGGGATGTCTGACAAGTGGAGAATGAAATATGAGAGTCAGAAGAAAACAAAGAGGAAACCAAGAATGTGAGCGTAGCTTAGTGTAGTGATATGATAGATTTAACTTAAAAAAAAAACATCAGCAATCTAGAGCCAGGAGAATATACACAGATTTATTTCTAGGTTTTAATGGATTGATATTTTTGGTGTTGACATCATTCAACCCTGGAGATGGATGAGCCAAACCCAAGGGGCATCCCTGGGCACCGAGGTTGTTGTCACTGCAGAGTGAGCAGCCCTGGCCCCGCATGCACCTGCAACTCAGGGCCATGTTCCCTTAAGTAATCCCCTCACACCTCATTTTGTTTATCAATTGCAATATGCACCCTTCTTAACTCTCAAATATCCACAACATCCACGCAGCAAACATCTACTCCAAAACCTAATGTGGATCATCCCTGCATCCTCTAGGCGTGGGACACAGTTATGCTTAGATAGCCTCGCTCTTTCCACGGCAAGGACATGGATGGATGTTTAGGGTCCCTCTGCCCCGTGTGACTTCCAAAGGGAGGTGGGAGGAGGAACAAAGGGGGAAACGTGGTGCAGCCGAGGAGGGAGGGGAAGGGCTCGGGTGCCTCCCGGCCCCAGTCACTGCGCAGCTCAGTCCCACCTGGAGGCAGAGCCCCGGGCCTGTCCCCACACCTGCAGAACCGCCACCTCCTCCTCTCGTTGCCTCCCCGGCACCCACGCACCCACGTCCATCCTTCTCCCTCCTTTGGGTTTGCTTGGGTTTGCCTTTCCCCTCTTCCTTTCCTTTCTGCACCACCCGGCCCTCCCCCATCACATCCAGTGTGTGTATATTTAAGATACGGGCTGGGGCGCCGCGTGGGGGCTGCGTCCCAGGGCAGGTGCCTCTCGGCCTCTGCACCACCTGTTCTGGGTGCTGGGTGCCCGCAGGCCTCTGCGCCACCTGTACTGGGTACTGGGTGCCTCTCGGCCTCTGCACCACCTGTGCTGGGTGTCCAAAGGCCTCTGCATCACCTGCACTGGATGCTGGGTGCCCGCAGGCCTCTGCATCACCTGCGCTGGGTGCTGGGTGCCCACAGGCCTCTGCCCCACCTGCGCTGGGTGCTGGGTGCCCACAGGCCTCTGCACCACCTGTGCTGGGTGCCTCTCAGCCTCTGCACCACCTGCCCTGGGTGCTGGGTGCCTCTCAGCCTCTGTACCACCTGCGCTGGATGCTGGGTGCCCGCAGGCCTCGGCCTGAGGGACAGAGACCCAAACGCTGGGACCCAGGATGCAGCCTGCTTCTCCCTCTCCCTCCACTCCTCCTCCTCCTCCTCTTTCAATCTCTCTCTCTCTCTCTCTCTAATAAATAAATAAATAAATAAATAAATAAATAAATAAATAAACAAACAAACAAATAAATCTTTTACCAAATAAAATACTGACTTTATGTATGGAGTGAGCATTCCAGTGAAACAAAGAACCTAATGACTTTTTCCCCTTGGATTATTTTTCCCCAAGGGTAGAGGGCAGAAGGCAGGTGGGGAGGGAAGAGAGAGAGAGAGAGAGAGGAAGAAACTACTAGAACTCCGCAGTATATCATGTACATCTTATATCAGTATTTTCAAAATATATGCTATTTAAAATAAAGTAAAAAAAAAAAAAAAAAGTAAAATTAAAAATAAAAATAAATAAATAAATGAAAAAATATATGCTAAATTTTGGCGGATTTAGAGAGTATTCAGCGCTCCAGTCACCATTTTGTGACTGGTGATGGCCTAACCTATATATTTTCACCAATTTTCTCTCCGTTTGAAATTTTTCACATTTTCTTCTGATTCTTTGTGCTTAGATACTAAGAGTACTTCAGTTTACACCACGATTAAATTATACTATAAACCTATGTATTGAAACCACTGGGAACGTAAATTAACAGTCATTACTTAACACATGTATTAAGATTTTAACAATACTTATGCATTAAGGTTAATTTTTCAAAATATGGTAAATTTTTAATTTGCGTTTTTAATTACAAAAGCAATTATATTACAACTAATGAGATTATAAATGTATTTCGTGTACTATTAAATAATCATCAAAATTTATGTTTTGCTTTTTTAATAGACACATTTTCTACATTTAAAACCTCTACATAACAGATGTGTCATTTCACATTAGGTGAAAACTAATCTCTACTATTTTACAATAGTATTTCCTTTGATATATATATATAGGAGCATACATATGCCACATGGATATAAGGCTGATACATATTATAATATTTTTTCCTGACAAATCATTAAACTTAGATATCTTCCACATTTTGACAGCTATCTTAATCCTGTGTAATGCAAGCCACAATTTGAGAGGGACAATTGAAAGAATTACTACTTTTTTGCTTCCAGAATTTCCTATCAACTCATGAAGTGAATCAAATCATCAGTTAACTCAGGTATATAAAACTTGATAAAAGTCCCACTTTTGGCAGTAAATTCCCAAGGGTGACATGCGCTTCGGAAAGTTTTGTTCATTTTGATTTTCCCTCATTTTTGACAAGACTAAATAGTCAAGTGTCTTAGTGTTCCAGGCTTGTTTCTGGCTCCTTCGACCAATTCAATGGCGTGCTTCCTTCCTGCTGTCTAATTCCAAGCAAAGTCCTATGAAAATGCCAGGGTCTGCCCTCCTGCAGCTGGTTCCTTCCTGCCCGTGGATGAGCTGTCTCAGCACCCAGCCTCCTCACCCTCTTTCTGGGGAGCTTATGCGGTGCCAGTTAGTGAGCAAGGTGCTTCATAAATCTAGAAGGTGTGGGCGCCTGTGTTAGTCCTCCCCTAGAAAGGATGACACTCGGCCTGAGAAGGGCGTGTAGTTAGCAAGCATTAGAGCCTTGATTCAACTCCAGAAGCAAGAATTTCTCTGCTCTGCTAAACTATTTTCTTAACTATTCACTACAGTCAGCTACTATATACCTTCTTGTTAAAAATATTTTGCTGATTATAATAATAATAATGAGAGTAGGGGAGCGGTCATGAAAGGTCTTTGAATACCGTAAAATATTCTGCGGGTGCGGGGTTAAGAAAATAATTTATAGTCTTCAAGCCCTTTTCTACCACCTCATTTAACTTACTGTTAGATAATTATGTTGATTGTTCTAAAGATCTGATTAACTGGGAGCGTTCTGTACAAGCCATAGTTCAAGGAGTTAGAAAAAAACAAAACCTTCAATAGGGTTTCGTCTTTCTTCGGTGGCTAAGGAAGACCCAACAGGAACTTCGGGTCATGAGCTTGGGATCTACTTGACTGTATTATTGCACAATGAGCGTGCATGAATCAGGAAGCACCCATAATCAACCTGAAAGAGTGAAAACAAGCTTTTATATCAAAGCATTACTATTGATTTTTATAAACACCAAAATAATATCCCTTCTAGGCCTATTACACAGGTAATAATAACCATCCGTTTAATTAATACTGACTCACAGTGAAAAATTCAATCTGAGTACTTGTAACACCCACATTAATATCAAGAAGTTTCATTAGAATTAATACCACAATAAATATAAAATGAATTAGTAATGATTACACCATCATTTTAAAGCATTCCTACTTGTACTCCTGTATTTACTTTAATCACCATCACTCTAAATAGCAATTAACAAAAGCTGGGCTGGGCATTATTTATGTAGGAATAACAAGGCACGTAAATGCGACCCATGGCAAGCCACACACGTTGTATCTACACTCGTGCATCCACACGCCCAACGGTATGGGTAAAATGACATATTCTGTATGGCGTTGCTGAGGAAAATAAAACCATTCTACAGTTTGGCTTCCTCCCTGGTTTTACATTGTTCATTCCTTCTCAGTAGCTGCATTCCGATTTGAGACACCAGCAGAGTGCCCAGCACCTAGTAGGAAGACCATTAACTCCTGGTGAGTCACTTCTGTGCCTCCGTGATACACACTCATCTGGAAGGACTACTGGTACACTTGGGTGTTTAAGTTTAATGATAATTACAGAGAATCTGCCATTGATCAGCTATGTATGCAACCAATACCGGATAGCAGTTATTTGGTAAGGGGAGAAGGGGTGGGGGGTGGAGAGGAGATAATCTCCCCTGTTTCTGCCAGCTGCGCACACTGAACTGGGGGAAGGAAGGAAAATAATAAATTACTTCTCTTTTGCAGAATTAGTCACTTGGGAGTAAAAGTAAGGAAAGAAACTGTGACTCTTTTTTTTTCATCCTCTCTATTCTCATTCTTTTGTGGCTGAATCGTGACCTTTCTGGACGTTAGGAAACTGCCTCTGTAGGAGCAACTCTGCTAGAAAAAGGCAAAGAGGAAAAGAAACCACACCAACAAAACTCTCCTGCTTTCCTTTGACCCTGTTGTTAATGATGGGCATTTCCAGATTGGCTCTTGCAGAGTCTTAAGTCCTGATCATATTTGAACTGGGGAAAGCTGAATAGAATAGTTAATTTAAAACACTATTTGTAAGTACTAGGTAGTCAGAAACATGTCATAAATTATTGCCAATGTGATAAAAGGAAAATTGCTCCTAAAGAATGTCACAAAGGCCTTCGTATGTTAGAGGGCGGGCATTCAGGTGTCTTTTTGATGGGTGGGAGAGGATGCTTCTATTTGAAAATCTGGTTCCATTTGGAATTCACATGCTGCTTGATGAGTAGATTATCAAAGCTCTGTTCCACACTCACCCCTTAAATCATCTGATTTTGCTTTTAGTTGCTTTAATATTCTATCCTTTTGTGTGACTGTCCCGCAGAGAAGCTAGGGATTTGCTGACTGTGGAGAGTGACTGTAAGTGTTTCAAGACACTGTGAGCCTTGAAAACCAGAGAAGCAATGAGCAAGCTAGCATTTATTTGAAAAGTAAACATTAAATCCAGGTAGAGAAACAAAACACAATTTATTATCCTATTGATCACCAAGAGACTAATGCCTTTCCCTTTCCTAAAGACATTTATCCAATAAGCTTTATACACACCACAGCAACAATCTGTAACCCACTTACAGAGGTGTCACTAATACAGCATTAATCACCAACACTATGTGACTTGGAAATGGCTTCCCAGTGAGGTGGCTTACACGGTTCACAGCCTGGCGTACAACCGCCCTCGGGTCTCCTCCACCCCCAGCTCGAGGCCGTTCTCCAGCTTGAAAGAGAAAGGAGACAAAATATCCTGAGCAGTGAAGAAGTAAATTCAGGGAGGTCCCTCCTTTCTGTTCTAGGTGCACAGTACACACAGCCAGGCAACCACTAATCGGACCTGGGAAGAATCTACTACTTTTTACCAGCAACTTGATATACTTTTAAAAACCTTTATAATAACTTCATAAGGGATCCCTGGGTGGCGCAGCGGTTTGGCGCCTGCCTTTGGCCCAGGGCGCGATCCTGGGGACCCGGGATCGAATCCCACGTCGGGCTCCCGGTGCATGGAGCCTGCTTCTCCCTCTGCCTGTGTCTCTGCCTGTGTCTCTGGCTCTGTCTCTCCTTCTATCTCTCAAGAATAAATAAATTTAAAAAAAATCTTTAAAAAAAAAAAAAAGAATTACCGATTATTAGACTAATCTTTGGCAAAGAATCTCCACAGACTTCTCCATTCATGAACATTAGGGAATAAGAAAATAAAAAAGAGAAGTAGAAAAATGTACACTGACCTCCTAAAAATGAAAGTATGCCAACTAATAAATTACTGAGACATTTTAACTTGCTTTTTTATTATTCCAGATTAATAACTTGATTGCGCTTGTTAAAAAAGATGCATGCTTACTATTAAAAATTCAAATCCATCAGTACACTAAATCATAAACTTGGTAACCACAAATTGAAAAGAATTACACAAAAACTACCACTACCCAGAAACAATGATTGTTGACACTGGACGATCACACGGACCAAAGGAATAATGAGGAGTTAGAAAAAAAATATTTTTTGTAAGATGAGATGAAATTATACATACCATCTCTAAATTAAAACTTATTAAAATTAATTTTACATGATTTAATAGAAACAACTGAAGGTAACATGACTATTAAAATAATTCTTAAAATTAAATAAAAAATTCTAATCACAAGGGAAACTACTTTTCAAAAGTCCTTATATGCTTTAAAAAAAAAAAAAGATTATGAAAATCATCCAGCTGTTGGGACAATTCTTTTTACTTGCACTTTACATTTTAGCTGCTTCCTATGACATATGTGAAGGTAACAGTCAGACTTTTTCCCCACTTCACCACTTCCTGACTTGGGATATTTGGAGTATTATTTTTATACTAATAATTTTATACTTTTAATAACTTTAGTAATTCATATTATGCTGTTTAAAATAATAATTATTATTTAGGAATTTTTTTCATAATTTATACTTTAGTCTCTAATAATAAGAAACAGTTATAGTTCTTTTACCAGTTTTAACATTTATGAATTCTTTTTTTTTTTCTTTTGTGTGATTTAAATGCACATGGGCTTTTTCTTTTTTTTTTTTTTTCTTTTTTTTTTTTTTCCTGAGAGGAGATCATTGTTTCTCTTTTTCTGAGGCCAAGTTTGTGGCGAACTACCTGTCTATTGCCTTCATACTTAAATTATTTTCCCCCAAACTGTTTGAACATTGCTCCCTCATATTCTAACACTGATTGTGTAGAAATCCAAAAGCAGGCTGATCGGGAGGTGGGGGAGCCCTCCATGTAGTTAAAGAGTTTTCTGTGTGCCTGTGATATCATTTCCCTATTTTTTGCCATTCATTTTAATCAGCGAAAATGTGGTTCTGTGTGATTTTTCTGGGTTTCTGAGATGCAGAGGTGTTCTCACTATGGAGATTCAATGTATCTCCTCATCGCAGGGGAATTTTTTTCATTCTGTGTATAATTCTTATGCTTCATTGGGTTATTTATTCTGAAGATACCAGTGACATATTATGTTGAATTCTCTTTTCTCATAGCTATTATTGCTTTGTTCCCTTTGCCTTTTTCCTTTGTATTCACTGTGATGATCCCAAGAGTTAGCAAATTGCATTTTTTGTAATGAATCAATTTATCTTTGCTTTTTTCTTTCCTTTCCTTTCCTTTCCTTTCCTTTCCTTTCCTTTCCTTTCCTTTCCTTTCCTTTCCCTTTCCTTTCCTTCCTTTCCTTCCTTTCCTCCCTTCCTTCCCTCCTTTTTTCTTTCTTTCATGTCTTAGCTTTTCTTTCTAATTTTGTGTATTGGCTTTCAATTTGTTTTCCTGCCTCTTCAATCTCCTTCTCATCTCATTCTACTGTTTTACTGATTTTTGTCTTTGAATTCTGATTGTATTTCATAGGATGAAGCATATTATGTTCCTTTTTACTTTTCTTCAGAACCAATATTCTCATATTGCAGGGTTTTAATGCTATTATGTTCTTTCCATACTTAGCATGAGAAAACATACTGACTATTAAAGATTCTCTGTAGGGCTTTGATAGGGATCTCAAAAGTCTAAAACATACAAATTGTATTATATTATTATATTATATTATATATAAATATATATATATAAATATATAAATTATATTTCCCAAAGAAACCTTCCTTGTTGCCAGACATTTTTGATAGCTGCTATTTGCTATGACAAAGATGACAAAGTATGATAGAACCTCCATGATTTGTGACCTACTGATCTCTACCTAGCTGTCTTTTCCTCTGAGTTACAAGGGAGGACAAAGCTTGTACTTAATGCAACAGATGGTAGTATGTGTGCCTGTGTATGTATATGTGCTCATGCACAGTGTGAGATGAAAGAAGGGGATGATAAAAAGTTCATCTGGACTCCCCCCACCACCCCCTCTCTCTGATCAAATGGCCTATGCCAAGACTGACTCCATGTAGTTTGACTGTAACCAAGTCTAGGAGGGAATAATTTAGGAATTGTAATGATTAAACTATTAAAAGCAGATTCTGTGTCTATTGAAGATTTTCTTGAAATTTTCTTTTGTAAGATTTTGCACTGAAAACAATATTGGCTGTCTACTATTTGATGCTTTCTCATATTACACCTATCCATTCTTCCTCATGCAGAAAAAAAAATTTTTTTTTTAACTAAGAGATTCTTGAAATCTTAAGAAGGAATGGAAGCAGTATTCTAAATTTGACTGTGAAATTACTAATGTACAGTAACCTTTCCTGGAGAGTGAGACTAATTCTTTATCACAGCCTTCAATAGGTTTTATTTTTAAGGTGCTTAGGATGGCCCATAAGTTCCATGTCAAATCCCATAATATTCCTTTAGCATATTAAGAGATGATGCTTAAAATTCTGAAGTTTCTAGAACTAAAGTTAGAATTCTCCCTACAATATATTTATAGTATATATATATATATATATATATATATATATATATATATCTGATAATTTTCAGAAAGTTTTGGAAAGGATGGGAGAGCATCTAGGAAATTTGGCACTTCAACTGCAGGAGTTGTCTGAGGGGACATGACCACCTGGGGGCTCATGTGACAACTGCCAGTTATTTTACAAACTGGGGAGGCCTGATCTTGCTTCCTGGAAAATGCTTTTCCCAGTGGCAACTCCGCCTGTGTAGGACATACCCAATCGATGAATTTCAGCTGTCATCATGATTGACATGGATCACTGAACAATTGACTAGACTGTGATGATCAGTATTGATTGTGAATGTGTCTGAAATTAAAATATTGGATATGCTAAAGACGATTCATTTTATGAATGTGGAATACAGTCATTGAACCACGAATCTTTAATTCCCATGCTGGTCACCTCGTCTTATGCAGACCTAAACATTCATTTTCCTCCATTTTTCCTCTAAAAGAAGCAAAAATTTAAATGGTTTCATAAGAGAGGTAGACAAGCACCTAAGACTTCTTCCATTCAACATTTTTTAAAAGAGAAAGAAAAATATACTCTAAAAAATCACCTACAATAGCAATCATTCCTACCAGTGTACTGTGTATATATAAGTAGATAAATATAGGGATATGTAGGCATAGATATACAGTATATATACAGATAGATACAAGTATCTATATATCTTAGACCCCCTGTGTGAATTCCATGAGCGTAAGGGCAGTATTAATTAATTTACTCAACTCATAAGTAAGCAGGTTTACGATGTGTCAGGCACTTTCCACATACAGAGATTCAGGCACTTCTCTAGATGCAGAGATAAAAAAATGCCAAGTCTCCTGTTGCTCCCATAGTCTGGAGGCGGGTGGGTGCAGACTGGATGAAATAACCACATCAGTAAATGTTAACTTCAAGGAGTGTGAGTACATTTTCAGTGAACAATCTAGTACAGTGAGTGAAGAATGGGGGAACTAGCTAAATGAGGCAGACAGGGGAAGTTTGCTGAGGAAATGATCATTAGCTGACACATGATTATTAGAGTTGGGGTCCACTTGAGAAAAGTAAATAACTATGAAGGAGAAGGGTGGGCTGAAGATGCAGGAATAATCCAGGCAGAGGGAAAAGTACTTCTGTAGTCAGAATGGCACAGAATTTGAAATTTGGAGAAGATGGATGTGGCTAAGGAAGGGTAAGAAAGCAAGAGCAGGTATGATGAGACATGCAGCTTGAGGGAAAGGTGGGACAAACAAATGCAAAGGCTGAGTAAAATGACATACACCCCAGTAAGTCTAAAATGTCTCTGTTGATGCCTGCTGTCCAGTATAATTAATTGTAACATACCCTTTCACTCTTAAATGCATTCCAGTGTGCTGAGGAAGTTAAGCGATTGCCCTACTCAAAGGCCTTATTAAAGATTTTGGTCTTTCTCCTAACTCCTAACAATGGGAAATATTTAAAAATGTTTAAGAAAGTAAGAGACATGATCCCATTTTAGGCTTGAAAAGATGATTGCATGCTTGACGGGGACAAGAGTACATGCTGAGAATCCAGGTAAGAGGCTATTGCAGGAGTTGGGGAAGGGATGGCAGTAATATGAAGAAGGTAATGCGAGAGGAAATAGAATGAACGAATCTGATGGCTTCTTTGCTTTCATTTGTACCAGATTTGGTTCCAAATGGAATTCCTGTACAGATCCAGCCATTGACTTATTGGTGCTTCATAGATCTCAGGATGCATTATGCAATTCCCTAACAAATGCAGAATAGTCCAGTGCTTAGGGGTTGGTGACACTCATGAGATTATTTCACGAGGGGCAAGCCGTGTACACATAAAGAAAAGAACTTAGTGAGCACTCATCTTCCTTTTCTCATTATAGACATAGACCATGAAGAATGCTGGAAATATTAAGTCTGAAGCTGCTGGATTTATTCCCAAAAACATTTTTTAATTCCTTGGCTTCAAGGCACTATTGAAGAACCTTTGATAAACACCATGCAGTTAAGAGAGACCACAGTATGCCTAAGGCCATCTGAATATCTCTGATTGCAGCAGGAGATAGAGAAGAAAAGTTTTCTAGAGAAAACTCTGGGTCCTTAGAAGACACAACAATTCACCGAAGAAGCAAGCAACAATTAAAAAAAAAAAAATTAAAATCCTCATTCAGTCAATCACTCAACTATCAACTACTAAGCATCTATTTTGCCATGAAGTGTCCTAAACTGTGGAAGTATAGCTGTAGATATGAAAAATTATGGTCCCTGTCCTCCTGGCTTTTACCCTCAAATAAGACATATGCAAGACCAATGGAAGACAGAAAATGAACAAATATACATATACACATATTTTCAAAATTATTCCTGAGAATTTTGACTAATGTTAATAAAATAAGATAGAGGAACCTGGTTTGAGGGAAGATAACATGCTAAGGGAAAGCTCTTGCTGGATGTGATATTTGACTTAAACCCATACAAAAAAGAAGACAGTCATTTGAAACTAGGAGGAGTCCAGAGCAAGTGCAAGCATGCCTGTTGGAAGCATGAAACAAAAGGAAAGCTAAGATGTCTGAGAGGTAGCGAGAGATGGGGAAATGCAATGCAATGAGGATGGAAAGGTAGGAAGCAGGAACCAGGTATTGTAAGGCTTTATGGTCTGCAGGAATTTGGGTTTGCTCAAATGGAATGGAAACCATTGGAGAGTTTCAGGCAATGGAAGCCATTGGAGAGTTTTGGGCAGAAGAACTCTGTGACATAAATTAAAAAAAAAAAAAATCTCTGACTTCTGTTTTAAAAGGCCACTGTCAAGTGTCAATGATCATGAGTCTAGTTTTGGGTTTGTTACGGGAGACCATTTGAGAAGTGATTACATCTGGAACTAGGACGATGGAAGTGGGTAGATTTGTGACATGTTTTGAGTTAGAAGTGAAAGGCTTTCCTGAGAGACTCAATGCATGGGTTAAGAGAAAGGCTAAGTTAACTCTTCCCTTTAAGAAAATGACAGATGATGGTGCAATTTGTTGATATAGGGGGAAAAATGGGAGAGAAAAACATTTGGGATGACAAGAATCAAGGGTCACATTTTTGGCATATTAATTGGAGATAACATCTAAGTTGGTAGTTGGATACGAGTCTGTAGTGATTATCAGATGCTGTAGATGCTTGTTGCATAGGGTAATCTGGTAGTCATTAGTATATATATGTTACATAATGTTATATAAGGTCATGGGGTTGTAGGAGATCACTAGGGGAAAAAAACTACTCAATTGGAGTTCCGTTGAAGGGAACCAAGACCAGATGGCTTTATGGGATAAGGAGTGGGCCACAGTAGGTGAGTGGGATACAGAGAAAAGAACCAAGGTGAAGCAAAGAAAGAGAAGTTTAAAGAAGGGTGTTTAAGGAGAATTATAAAAGATTGGGGCAGCTGCCCTGTGGGGGGTTTTGACTTTGAGAAGAAAGATAAAGATGATTGTTTTCTGTCTAACCTTCTCCAAAATGCTTTCAAGAGACTCTCAGAGAACATATCCGTGATCTTTCGAAGATTTTATGTGGATTCACTTTTATTTTCTTTTGAATGTATGACAAAGGGGAGATCAGTCTCAAGGTAACTAAGTCATATCTTAGCTGCTCATCTATTATTCCATTGAATTCACATCACAGTCTCATGCAGGAGACCCTCCTATATTGCCATTTCACATTTCAACTTAAAATTAAATCATTTGTCAGATTTAAATTTCTAATACTCAAGTGTTTGTTTGTTTGTTTTTTTTTCTATCTCAAAACTATCCAGGAACTAAAAATTAAAAAAAAAAACAAAAAACACAGGTTTAGTGTTAAAAGTTTATTTGTTCCATTTTTATTTACCCAGAGGAAACAAAAAGACAAATGGAGGTCTGGCTTTTTCTTTGCTTGAAAAGGTGCCTGGCTTTTTCTTTGCTTGAAGGACAGAGACCCTCATATACATCCAGTGAAAACGATTTGAGCAGCCATCCAGGATTCCCAGGCAGATCTGTGAAGTCAGAATGCTTCCCGCGGCATCTCCAGGAGCAGAGGCTCGTAGAATAGTATCTTTTGAGGTGGCTCTTCAAGGTTTCCATCTGCTACAATGAGTGTAATATACTGTGGACTCTTCCATCAATGGAATCTTGGGTTGGATGGCCTGTCCGTTCATCATCTACTAACAGAGACTCCAAATCCCTCACTCAATGCTTAAGATTCTCTACCTTGAGAATTGGTTCTTATTTACTATTTCAAATATCTTTCCCTCCTAAGGACCATATTAGTCCACAGTGTATACTCATCATATGAGCTAATGAGCTTTTCTGCCATCAACTTAGGTAATTTGTAAGATAAGTTTAATATATATTCTGATTGTTATAAATGACATTTTACTTAATAATTTTTTATTATCCAGATTCATAAATATTTTGTAGTATACTTGCACCAGAAATAGGATCACTGAAAGCATTAAAGTAGATATGTTTCACCTTTAGAAAATTGAGCCTTTCCTTATAAACTTCTCTCCGCCACCCAAGAGTCACAGAAGTCATCCAAAGTCACAGCTAGGAAATTGCAGTCAGGATTAAAATTCAGGCATTTCTGATTCCAGAATCCTTGCTTTCAAACTTCCTAGCATAGTGAATACTCAATACGTATTGGTCCATTTCTAGTACTCACTAAGTAAATATTTGTGGATAAAATTAATATTCAGAGAGTCTGGATTCTAGTTATATATGTATAGCATACATACTGATCTTTGAGGAAAAGTGAGCGTTTATGAGTATTATCAGTTTCATCAGCTACACTATAGAAATAAATATACCCTATTACCCAGAATGTGCCATCAATCAATAAAAAAAGAACTACATAATATTACAGAAGTTTTTGGACTGCTAAATCATATTCCATTATTTTAAACACATGTTACTTTTGTGCGAAGCTTGTTGCCAAGAGAAGCAAAAATAATTATTAGGACTTAGTCATCTTGTCCAAAACTCCCACACATGTACCCTTTTTGTCAAATACCATTGCTGAAAGTGACTTGCCCACAGTCACATAGTTAATGACAAAATTAGAACCAAAGCTCAAATGTTCTGACTTTAGTCCATGTACTTTATTACGTAACAGCTTTTGGTCATTGTCATTGTCCACATTTCCCTTCTCATTTTGATATCTGAGATACTTGAAAACAGGAGTTATATATATGGATTATTTATCATTCATAGGCTATCTCTGTATAGCTCGACTGTGCCCACCCCTACATGACGTAAAAGCCATTTTCTACGCTTTAGAGTTTTTTCTTCAAGAATATATGCAGATTAGAGATGCCTGGATTGCTCAGTGGTTGAGCTTCTGCCTTCAGCTCAGGTGGTGATCCTAGGGTCCTGGAACCAAGTCCCACATCGGGCTCCCCACAGGAAGTCTGCTTCTCCCTCTGCCTGTGCCTCTGCCTCTCCCTCTGTGTCTCTCATGAATAAATAAATAAGATATTTTTTAAAAAAAGAATATATGTAGATTAGGCACCAGACTTTCTACCTTGAGGGCTGTTACATTAACTGGTTCCACAAATGTGCTAAACAAAAAATAAAAATGGACAAAAGATTTTCATTGGCAATGCAGAATGTTCTCAATATTATTGTTTAATCAACCAACAACCTGAATCTGGCCTTGTGTAAAGCATTATAATTCTTATATACACTTGGATAGGTCAGAGGGAATCACATTAAAAATTTCCCTAACCTGGGATCCCTGGGTGGCTCAGCAGTTGAGCGCTGCCTTCAGCCCAGGGCCTGATCCTGGAGACCCTGGATCGAGTCCCACATCATGACCCTTGCATGGAGCCTGCTTTTCCCTCTGCCTGTGTCTCTGCCCCCCCCTCTCTCTCTCTCTCTCTCTCTCTCTCTGTGTGTGTGTGTGTGTGTGTGTGTGTGTCCCTGATGAATAAATAAATAAAATCTTAAAAAAAAAATTTCCCTAACCTAATGCTGGTGCATCGTCTGCAGTCCACAGGACAATGCTCATTGGAAAGTTTTCTTTTGCCTTCTCATATTGAATAGTACATTGATATATTATGTGTTTCCATATGTTGTTGTTATGACTGTGACAGATTTCTGAACAATTTTCATTACCTATTACTCCCAACCTCAAGTGATCTGAGGAAATCATTTTATGGTAGGCTAAGACATTTCTTCAATGTGAAAGTAAAAAGGAATTACTTTGACACAGTAGAATGCAATAAAGCAATTTGTGATCAGTTCGAATAAGATGAGGGAGAAAGAAAACAAAGTCTTTGGCACTGGGAGTGTCTGCCTCTTGCTTTGATATCTTTTCTAATGCTGCAGAAGCAAGTTGGGTCATTTCTCCTCCTCCCAGGCTGTTCACTTACCATCTGTCAATGTTGAAAAAATACAAAGAACACTGTATAATTATTTTCCTTATGAAAAACATGAATGCAAACTTTCTTAGAGCTAAAACTTTCTTAGAGCAGCATAATCAGCTGCAAAATAGGAATGGATTTCCTTCACAACTGTGGGGGCAAAGAAGCATCCTGTATCTTTATTTCTCTGTCTCTCCTGGCTGGTAGAAAGTTTAATCTCAGTTTGAGTGTTTCTCTTTTTTCATAAGATTATACAAGAGCTTAAAAGTCATGAAACTTTGAGAATACCCTCTGTCCTTGCTTTATCATGACCATCAATGAGTTGAAACTTGCCCAAACCTGGGTGGTATTTTGGAGACTGAGTAGCTTTGTTGCTCATAGAATCCACTCCTTCCAATCTACTTGGGCCATCAGGAACTGTGTTAGGCTCTCAACCTCTGGGCCCTTACAGCTCCTTTCCATTCCCTCAAAAGTCTATCCTACATGATTTCTGCCATCTCTGAAGCACTGGGGGAATTGGCCACAAGGATACCTGGTTCCCAAATCTTGGTTTCTAAATATTATCTCTCTAAAAGAAAACAAAACTCCTTGGAGACATGATTGATTCCAAGTATAGGCAGGGAAAACACAAGGTAAGCCTGGAAAATTCTGCTCTGAAGTGCTCAAAGGATGGAGAGATGTCTAAAAGACAAAGGTCAACTAGATGGGCTTCACTGGTCAAACTACTTAACAATTTGAGCATCAAAAATGAACAAAAATCCATAAGACCATAATAATATTTAAAGAAAAGAGGTGTGAGAGAAGATAAATAGGTAAATAAGAATAACTAATAAACATGGGAGACATAAAAAAATTAGAAAATAATCATTTTGCTCACACACCAAGATTGGGACATCATTGAGCAACAGGATATTCACATAATTTCAAAATATTGTACCACACGGTACTTCTTGGTTGCAAAAAGAGCTGGGAGATATAATAATCTAAGTGAACATCACCAATAACAAGACATGCCTCTGATGTGATGGAATACAAAGTCCAAGAAAGCACCTATGTAATATTCTTGCCAAAATATTTAATTTGAATCTAGTAATGAGGAAACTATTTGGCTGATCCAGATTTGAAGACATTCTACACACCTATACTCTTCAAAAATAGTGTGTCATAAAAAACAAAAATCAAAGGGGACATATTATATTTTAAAAACTAAAGACATGTGACAAGTAAATACCAAGTGTGATCCTCAAATAGATTCTGATTTGGGGCTGGGGAGTGGAGGAGGGTCAGCTGAAAGATATTTGGGGACAGTTGTGTATTAAATAATATCCTTCTATCACTTAATTTGGAAGTGTGACAGTGGTTTTGTGCTTATGTCAAAGACTGTCCTTGTTCTAAGGGGATTTATGTTGAGGTATGAGGAAGTCAAGAGCCATAATATCTGCCTGTCTGCAACTTACTTTCAAATATTTCAGCAAAGTAATTGTGTTTGAAAGAGATAAAGCAAAGGTGGCAAAATGTTAACAGGTGGTGAAGTCAGGTGAATGTTATATGGGTATGCATGGTACTTTGCTGTGGGTTTGAAATAAAAACTTTGCAAAACAGCTTTAAAAAGAAGGTAAACGTAAGATAAAAGTTAAAGATAAAATTTTAAATTTTGAAAACGAAGATAGGAAGACTCGGTTGTCTTAGGGGTGGTTGCAACAGTGGGTTAGAGGGGTCAGATGGATAAAATTGCCTCTCGTACTATTATTATTATCCTACAGCTTAATGTTATATATAGCTAATTTCTCTGTGAGGTTATTCTGCTGACTAATAAATATAGGAAAAAGAAAAAAACTCCTGAAGCATATAAACCAAATCATGAATAAATAATGGATGAGAGAGAGTTTGTATATGGGGTGGGGTGAATGTGGATTCTGTCCTAGGCAAAATCACAGGTTGGCAGCTACATGTAAGCCAAATCTGGCCTCTGATCTAAGCCATACATTTGTATATTCGAAGCTTCTCCTAAAAACCAAATATATTTTAGTTTTTCAGTCAGAAGAACAAAAATGAGAAAGAACTAACTAGTATAGTATACTCAATGATTAACTTTTCCAAGATTTGTTTCCAAATGAAGGCTATTAGATTGACTTTTGAAAAAGAGGGCAGGCATAAATAAAATAAGCACATAAATAAAGAAGAGCTAGAGAATTCATTTAAAATTGTACATTAGGATAGATGGGCAAAGTGCATGATAAGACTTATTTGACATTACTTGGTACTTACATAAAAATATGAGCTTACTTTTCCAGGAATCATAAAACACATTTGCTGAATCATTTACTAATTCCACTGGCGCCTCCGGAGAAATGTGTCAAATATTTTGGAGCTTTCTGAAATCGGGTTCAGAAAGGTTAAGTAGCTTGCCAAGCAGCACAGCACAGCACAGCTCAGCAAATTACTGGAATGAAAAAAAGAGGGAACTCTGTACTTGAATCTTGGTTGAACCTACCCAGAAGGGAGTCAAGAATTTTCTCTGGGACCTTTCCATGAACTAGAACTTTTTGTATTTTAGAGGGAAAGGGAAAAACACTAGCTACCATCTGGAAAATGCATGTCACTGAGTGGCTTTACAGGATTAGCTCTGCCTACTTTAATATGGTAACTCAACCCTGTTGGTAACCTTGGATTTAAAAAGGGTTAAATCAAGGAAATTAAATCAAGGAAATTAAAGCTATTCTGTTCTTATAATTCAGTTTATCATCGTTTTGATAAAAAAAAAAAATTAAAAAAAAAAACAGCCGACAGATTCTCTCCTTTTATTCTTGGTGATTTATGTCTTAAGGAAACAAAGACCAAAGTGAGCAGACTTGAGTCTTGTTTCCTTACTTCTCTTGGGTGACCCGAAATGAAAGTCTTGGCAGGGCCCACTGCCTTCCTGCGGTCCTCCACATACACGGCTCCCGTCCCTGGCAAGCATGAGGAAGAGGAAAAGCCAAGCTCTGTGCCTTTTCTTTCTTTCTTTTCTTTCTTTGCTTTCCTTTTCTTTCTTTTCTTTCCTTTCCTTTTTTCTTTTCTTTTCTTTTCTTTTCTTTTCTTTTCTTTCTTTCTTTTCCTTTTTTTCTTTCTTTTCCTTTTTTTCTTTCTTTCTTTCTTTTTTTTTTTTTTTTTTTAAGTCTAGCTTCAGCCCGATTTCATAAAGAGCTCTGGAACATGAATTGCACCCCATAGCTTGACCTGCCCAGACACAAAGTAGCTGACCTGCTGTACCCCCACATGAGCTGGTCACTAGCTACGGGCTACCTCTGGTAGGGTGGCCTGTCCTTCTATATATCCCAAGCAGGGTGGCTTCTACAGGCTGAGGTGGCTCCCATCAGCCAATGGCAATCCTCTAAGAGGCAACTGTAAGCTATTATTATTAGCAAATAGTAGCAAAGTGAAGGTCTGCTCAAGGCACCGAGAGCATCTATAGCAACAGCCAAATACCCAAAAAACATTATTTACAAAAATGAAAATTATAGCCCAGTAAGAGCATGTGTTCCATACACACTTGAAACCCATGTACATTCGGCAATCCTTAGGTATCGGTTTCTACTAACCAATTAGGTCCGGTTGACGATTGTTGGTGTCCATCTTTTCTGCTTTGCTGTTTACTTATTCTATCAATTACTGAGAGAAGATTGTTAACATCATCAATTATGATTGGGTACTTTTTACATTTGACTTTTTATTTCTGTCATTTTGGCTTCATGTACCTGGAGGTTCTGAGATACATTCACATTTAGGATTATGTGTCCCCAGTGAATAGACCTTTTGATCATCGTGACATGTTTTCCTTATCTCTAACAATACTCCTTGTTTTCAAGTTTACTTTGTGTGATATTACTTGATTAATCATTTTTTCATGTTTCCATACTTTTTATTAAAAAAGAGAGAAGGCCAAAAAGAAAAGAAATTCTTCGGCTTTATCTCCATGTTGTTACCTACCCAGAGAGGAATATCTACGCCACACCGACCCTGTGCAAATCATTGCTCGGGATGTTTTCACCTGAAGAAACTCACAGAAGCATTAAATAATAACCTGTAAGTCCACTTTCTAGAAACCATGGTACATGTGTTCACTTAGAATTTGAGTCTATTCTAAGTTCTTCTTATGTATACAGTATCCCAGACTTTATTTATTCTTCCCGGTTTAGACTGGATCCTGAAAAACCATCTGAATACATAGTCTCAAAACTCATAATTCAAAATAAGACAATAGTAGGATTAGCATTTCTTTCTTTTGGAAAACTGGGCTTTGGAGGGAAGAAAGTGAGGGTGGGAAGGCTGTGTCTCAGCCATGCCCTACACGATATAAGCAAATGTATGTCTTGATGAGTTGTTCCCACGTTGTTTAATATAGTTTTATAAAAAGCTTGATAATATTCAAACTTGTTACACTGGCCGGGCTCACATCCAGGCTTCCTAATGCTGACAGGGCATGTGGCCTTCTTTTAAGTATTTTGTAGTTGTTATGAGACTATATAAATAATAGAGAGATTTCTGAAAGCGAATTTATGTGGTACAATAATTCTGGGGTGTGTTGTTTTTTAAAAAATAATGTTGCTTTGACAGCATCTTAATGCTGTTTTTGCTCTGACAACTTTATTTACAATAGATTTGACTTCATACACTTTTATATTTGTCAAAATCAAACCCTGAATCAGAACCTGGGTTTATCCAGGTTCCTTCAAAACTACACTAGACACATTGCTCATTAGGCATCTGTTTATTCCAAAACACACACATACACAGGGGATAGAATTAGATAACACTTTTTTGGCTTACTAAATGGGTTAGACTTAGTAAATATGGTACTCGCTTTTCAACTGATTTTGCCATCTGTCAGCAAACTTATTGTTTTTAGCAGGGGTTTTTCTTGTGATAATTTACAAGTTGTTTTTCTTCCTTTGTTCTTTTCATGAAGATACATGTCCTTACAAAATTTAAGAGGAAATAACACATAAAATAAATATAAATTTAGCCACCAAACAGAAACAGCAGAGACCAAATGGCTGCTGGAGAGTTAAAAGGTACATAAAACATTAACCACAGAATTTTTATTTATTTATTTTTGTTTTTTTTTTTAACGGGGATGGAAGGCGAGTAGTGAGACACAGTATTCTGCAGGTGACTTCTCAGTCCCAGCTCCAGCTGGGATGCATCTGTACAAGAGAAATATCACACAGTGGAAGGAATTCATTTCTCAGGAAAAGATGCAGAACAGGGAACCCCAGGGGCAGTGGAGTTTCCGATAAAGCCATCTTGTTCTGAAATCTGCCCTCTGCCAGGATCCTAGCCTCTACCTTTTGCACAGTGCTTGCTCTGTCCAGCTTACACAAGGAGGCTTTGTTGTAGTTCATGTCCACCACTGTCTAACTGCACACCCTGGAGAAGTTACTCAGCCTCTCAAAGCCTCAGTTGTCCTGAGAAGCAAGTATATTCCATTGTGTTTCTAGTACGGTGCCTGATAGTTCTTCTGTGTTCACTACTTCTTGGTCAGAGCTAGGTTTTACATGTCTACTTTTGAGGACAGTGAACTCCTCGAGAGAAGAACCGTGTCCGGTGCTCTTCCCAGTGCCCAGAATTTAATGGGCAGCCAGTCAACGTTTGTTGAATGACTTGGTAAATGAATGGGAGGTCAAATTCATAATAAATCTATCACATTATTTGTATCTGATTCTCAAAGCAACCTTCTGAATTATTATTTCCTATATATTACAGATAAGAAAATAGAAGGCCCTAAAAGGGTCTATGACTTGGCCAAGCATACAGAATTAGTCAGTGAACTGAAACTCAAGGCCAAGTCCGGTCATTACTGCTGTTGGGAAGGAGAAGTTCGGAAATGATATCAAAGGTGAACATTACACCCATTTTTCTGGTTTGTATACACAATTTTAAACATTTGCTTATGAGTTCATACCTTTATAATTCACAAAATAATTTGGCTTTCATCTATATGGCTTGAGAAATGTTGGGTTTTATTTCAGATGGCAAAGAGAAAAATGGGAATATTTTGGGAAGTGGGCACTTTGTCCTTTTAATGACTCTGAACTCAAAATGTAGTCAGACTCCATCCCCTAAAATCCCCTAAACTAAAATCTCCTCCCCGTTCTATCTTTTAGGAAATCCACAAGTATAGCCGTCACTATTTATTGACCACTGCTGGAATTGTACATTATTTCTATTCCTTACAACAACTTTAGAGGTTAGATATTATTACTCACAGCTCACGAGTGAAACAGAAATTCAAAGAAGTCAAGTCACTACCTCCAAATTTGCCTAAAATCTTAAGGAAGCTTTACTTCATGCCAGTGCTTTCAAACTGTAATATGCATGTATCTGTTAAAAATGCAGATTTGATTGTGTAGATCTGAGATGGAACCAAAGATCCTGCATTTCTAACAGGCATCTAGTTGTCAAGGTTGCTGTTCCACAAATCACACTTTGAGTAGCAAAGCTCTTTACTACACCACCATCTCAAATTCAGACACCCCAGCATTCACCTTTACTCCCTAGCAATCCCATGTCCAGAATTCTGCTTAAAAGACTAATATTTTGCTTTCTTACCATATTGGTCCTTCTGATATATTACCTGACATTTTCTCCTTTCTGTTCCGTGCTGCCACATGTAGCAGAAATTTTAGAGCAGCTGCTATTGAAAACCACCCTGCCCTCCATCTCATCAGCTTTCTTAAATCTGAAGACTGTATTAAGATCAGCAATTGTGGTCATGAGTGAGTGAAAGGAGGGGGAAAAATGAGAGAAGTGATAGTTAACATAGCAGAAGAAAAAGAAAAAATATTAAGCACTGAAACAAAAGTCTGCAACCTAAGAAGAAGAAGAAAAAATAGAGGCAGATCTTAGAAAGTCACTCCAGGGAAATTTCTGGGGAAATTCTATGCAAGAGCAAAGAAGCATGGCAAGGAAAACATAGGAATGAAAAAAAGCTGTAAAGGGTATTTGACATCACAGTCTTAACTAAACGGTGATGTGCAAAGTGAAAATCAATGGAGGCTAAATATTTAAGCATAATGACTGCCTAAAAGTGATGGGAGCAAATGGAAGAAGAAGCCATACATTTTATCGAAGCTGTTGAAGGAGATGATATCAGAGAAATCCCAAGTGGGGGCAAGGTATCACGGAATGAAATCAGACACGACCAAGAAAGAAGACTCATGGATCAAATTTCGGCATGGACCATGAACTGAAGACCTAATTGAACAAATAGCCAAGGAACTGATAATAAATCTAAATGGTTAGGGGCCAAGGGAGGAGGATCGGGGTGGAGCAGGAACAGAGAGAAAGGGGACCAGCAACAGAAAGAAGCAAAACACTAAGGGGACAGCAGTGACAAAATCAAACCCAGATGATGAGTCCTGTGTCTTTTCATTCTACGGATATGTACCTGAGGCTGAGTGGCCAAAAAGATCTTAAATACTTAGTTTTGTTTAGAAGAGAGGCACAAATATAGTCCCCGGTGAGATGAAAATGATCAAGTAAGTGAAGCAATCCAAGTGCAAGCCAGGTGCCTAAGGTCCAGAGGAAATATCACTTCCAGCCTGTCTTCGTCCTGTCCCCCCTGCTCCCCTTCCCTTCCCAGCCGCTCCTTCCCCTTTCCCTGTGGCTTTGTTTCCATGGAAATCTATGAAGGAAAGTAATGTTTTGATTGCAGTGAGAAGTGCTTGGGGGTCATTTGTTCACTGATATCAGAAATCATGAAAAGAGACACAGTCACATGGATGGGGAGAGGGGAAGGCAGAGATTTACAGCAATAGGGACAAAGGCAAAGTGTAGCAACCAAATTCATCTCATTCATTCCAAGGAAGTAGGTAAAATTTGACTTACAGGTCTTGTGCTTGATCCGAATTGTTCATATGTTTTTCAGATGCAGTTTGATATTCAAGAGTAAATGGTTCATTTTTTGAACCATTTTATTCTTTTGTTTTATGATTGAAGTATAGTTGACACACAATGTTACATTAGTTTCAGGTGCACAACCTAGTGATTTGGCAAGTTTATACAAGACGCTGCACTTACCGCAAGTGTAGCTGCCATCTGTCCCCGGTCAATGCTATTACAATACCGTTGATTACATTCCCTATGCATTACTTTTTATCCTGTCTTCTTCATTTCATAACTGAAAGTCGGATTTCCCATTCCCTTCACCCATTTTGTCCATCTTCCCCTCCCCACTAGCAACCTTTAGTTTGTTCTCTGTTGATGCATCTGTTTCCTCTTTGTTCTTTGATTTCATTTGGTTTTTTGTTTTGTTTTGTTTTAGATTTATATGTAAGTGAAATCATAGATTATCTATCTTTGATTTATTTCACTTAGCATAGTACGCTTAAGGTCCATTCACATTGTCACAAGTAACAAGACCTCATTTTCTAAAAGGCTGAATAATATGCCATTATATATATATATATATTTCCCTACCTTGGTTATTGTAAATAATGCTGCAATAAATGTAGGGATACACATACCTTCTCCAATTAGTGTTTTCCTTCTCTTTGGGTAAATAAGCAGTAGTGGAATTACTGGATTATATGGTATTTTTACTTTGAATTTTTTGAGGAAACTCCCTACTGTTTTCTACAGTGGCTGCACCAGTGTACATTCCCACCAACAGTGTACAAGTGTTTCTTTTTCTCCACATCCTCACCGACACTTCTTATTTCTTGTCTTTCTTGTTTCAGTCATTCTGACAGGTATAAGGTGACACCTTGCTGTGGTTTTGATTTGCATTTCCCTGATGATCAGTGATGTTAAGCATCTTTTCATGTGTCTGTTGGCCATCTGTATGTCTTTGGGAAAATGTTTATTTAGATCTTCAGGCCATTTTTTTTTTTTTTTTCTTCAGGCCATTTTTAACTGAATTTTTGGGGGAGTTTTTTTTTGGTGTTAAATTGTGTAGGTTCATTATATATTTTGGATATTAACCCTCTATTGGATATATCATTTACAAATGTTCTTCTCACTAGGTTACCTTTTTGTTTTGTTAATGGTTTCCTTTGCTATGAAAAGAAATTTTATTTTGGTGTAGTTTATGGGACTACTACTCAGCACTGATTAAATTTTTCACACAGCATCTCATTTGTTATAGATGAGGAACAGGAAGTTTAAGAATGAGAAGTGCAGTTAAACTGAGTCCAGAATACAAGTGTTATTTTCTCTTAAGGGAGAGTGTATAATACCATTGTTCTTATAAAAGAGGTATCGGCCATGAAGAGCCTTGGGTACTCAGGGAAAATCATGACCGATGGCCTTGAGGGCAGAATTTACCTTTGGAACTCCATACAATCTTCCTGCCTCCCTCACTGGCATTCTTTCCAGCCCTTTCACATACCCAAGGCCTAAACTATCCTTCCGCTATCCAAACAGAGACAGATGTAATATTATCATGAATGGTCAGAGAAACCAATAGTCCATTCACACTCAATTTCACAGTGAAAATTCAGATATCTGGATTCCCAGGTAAGTTTCCTTTCTATCATACCACACACAGTTGATTACTATAAGCCAGATTCACCCAAACCCAACCCAATAATGCAATTCTATAGATACCTCCTAAATGCCTACTGCATACTAGTCCATCTGCTAGTTGCTGGGAATGAGTAAATTTAAGTCCTTAAGGAATGCAGCCTCCCCTACCGGAGAACAATAATCACAATATTGAATTATAAGTTTAATGATGAAGTAGCCCAAGGAAAGCATAAGTTTTTGAAACTTTGAAAAAGCAAATACTTCAAGTTCAAGTTAGGAAATCAAGAAAGGCTTCAAGCAGCATTTGAGAATAGAGGGAGAATGGAATATTTGAGGTAATGTTCTAAGTAGAACATGTAAGTATGAACAAGATATGGAAAGTTCCAGATATGTGTAGGAAGGGGGAGTGGTTCAATTTCACCACAGGACAGGGTGTATGCAGAAGGATAATGGCAATGCTCAAGAAGAGAATTGAGATCTACTTATGGCTTCCACACCAGGCTAAGGGATTTGTTTCATTCTACATGCTTGTGTTTTGTGAACTGTGAGGCCAGGATGATTAGTGGTTAAAATATTATTTTAAAGAGTACACACATTTGATTTTGCGTAACATTTAGTTTAGGATTAGAACTCTATTGGAATCCTTGGGATTGCATTAAGGAGAAAGTTTCCATTCAGCACTAAGAGTTGAAACACCTCTTTGAGAATCATTAGCATCCCTCTGCAACAAAAAAAGTGAGGATTTCAGTATCAAAGTTTTTAGCAGAAATGTGTCTAGAATTTAAGAATCTGTTTTGTTCAAATCCTATTTAATACCCATCTTGTTTATGGAATTTTTTCTAATTATTAAATAGATCTAGTTTAGTTTTTTTTTTTAATGAATATTAAAGAAAGTTGTCGATTAAGTCACAGTGAGGCAGAGTGCAGAAATGGAAACAAAAACAAAAGATGGTGTTATATCAACAGCCAAGCTTTAGGAAAAAAGTCCACAGGCCAACTGTGTCACATCAAGGAAGCCTATATGAGAGACTATTCCAGGGGAGAAATGGACAATTATGTCAAGTGCTCTAACAGGTCAAAAGGACTTGGTTTTTCAAAGGACACACTGACCTCTGAGAGCCTTCCACAGTAGATGTGGATGGAAATGAGACTAAGCAAGGATTAAATTGGCAGTGAGGAGGTAGACATGATCTAGATCGCCACGAACCACATCTGGAAGGAAAATATGGTGTTATAGAATGAGAATCCTTTTTCATATTATTTCTGGCTTGGCTAAATACTCAGTTTGTAAATCTGTGAAGGGATTTACTTACCTGAGTCTCAATTTTATGTTGATGGTATTTTTAAAAAATGTAATCTACTTCTTCTCTTGAGTGGAGCTCTTCAATATAAAGAAAACATTTGTATTGATGTGAACACAACTGCTACTGAATCCTATGTCTAAACATGCCATCCATACTCTCACCAGTAAACAAACAAAAAATCAATGAGGTAAGTACTATTATTGTTCTCATTTTGAAAGTTAAAAAAAAATGGGAGTTAGGAAAGTTCAGTTAACCTACCTAGGGGATACTGACACCGTAGAGCCCATATTTAATCCCCAAACAATATGCTGGAGCCCCCATTCCTGATGCCCATGTGTGTCATCCCTGTAAAACCTAAAAAGCAGGGATGCCTGGGTGGCTCAGTGATTGAGTGTCCACCTTTGGCTCGGGGTGTGATCCCCAGATCTCAGGATTGAGTCCCACATTGGGCTTTCTGCATGAAGCATGCTTCTCTCTCTGTGTCTCTGCCTCTCTTTCTGTGTCTCTCATGAATAAATAAAATAAAATCTAAAAACAAAACAAAACAAAACAAAAAAAAACCTAAAAAGCAAATAATAATAAGCATATAATATGGTCTGTCCAAAATGAAGAAATCAGTTCCAGAAATCAGTTCGAAAATGTTCTCTCATTGTATGATGAATCTTATAAAGGGAAGTCACTTATTTTGGTTAGGTACACTATAGTAACCAAGTACTAGAATATCTCTTTATCAAACATTTTTTTTTTTTTTTAAACCTCCTCCCAGGCCCAGCTCAAGAACCACATCCTTCATGAAGCTGCTCCTGACTCTTCCTTTTCTAAATGTCTGCAGTATTCATGGGCCGTGCCCCACCATAGAGCACTTGGTACATATATTGCATTTTTGTGTCTGCTCTGCCTCCTGGACATCTTGTTAAATTTTCTATGTCTTCTACCACAATGAGTACTTAATACATTATTTCGTGGACTACATCAAAGATCCAACACCAAATTAAGAAGTCCACACCCAAAGTAAAAACTCCCAAGGATCCTTTATCCAAGACTTCATTTTATACTCAGCTCGATACTCATGCTCTTAGCTCTCCCAGTGTTTCCACATCCAAAGCCAGGCTGCACCGAATTCCTTAAAGCTGAAGCAAGCTTATTCGGTCAGCTATAAATACAAATGTTTACTGGAACACAAACCAGGAGGAGCCTATGAGAAAAGTAAAGGGAATAAAGCTTTTGTAATTCGCTTCCTTCTCCAAGGCTCATATCTCAGGACCAAATATTTAAATAGTATTTTAACTGGCATTTAAGCTGGCCAGGTTTAACAGTTTTAAAGACAGAAGAATATTAAACTAGGCCTATTAAAGAGAGAGAGAGAGAGAGAGAGAGAGAAAGAGAGAGATCAGCACGGAATGCTCATTAAAACCCAAAGTCGCCAGCATGAATTTTCTATCATCTACGGTTCTTTCTTTTAATGTTTATTGTGCCAATTATGACATCACCATGTATCAACATGCTTGTATGTCTGCTATCTCTGCAAGCCTGTGGCACCTCACAAACAGGGACCATGTCTTTGCATGTCAGAAGGTTAGTCCTGAGTGGGTTTGTCCAACACTAACATCTGCTCCCTGTCAGACCCTTCCTGGACACTAACAACAGCCCACGTGCACTTAGTGGTTACCATGAGTTGACCTCTCCTCTAAGCCCTTTATGAAGGAATGAATTCACTTGCCCTTGTCAGAATCCAATAAAAGAAGTGCTCTAATTAATCATGCCCATTTTACAGATGGTACAACTGAGGTACAGAGAGATAAATAAAACTGTCAAGGCAGAACTAGAATTGGAAAGCAGGCCGTCCTGTCCCAACCTGCAAACGTTTCATCGCTACGGTGATGAAGTCACAACAGTACGGAGGATCAGAAAAAGTGGGCGGAAATTTCGAAGTCTGAACTAAAAACCTCTGTGCTTTTAATCAGGACCTCAGGTGATTCTGATGCAGATGGTCTGAGAACCATATTGAAAAACACCGTTTTCGGTAATAGTCATAGAACTATTTCAAATAGTAACAAATAGTAAACTATTTCTTTACTGTTACAGTTCACTGAACATTTCCACACATATTATCTCATTTCGTCCTCATAACAACTCTGCAAAGCAGGTATTACCGTTTCCCATGTTTGTGCACGAGCAAAGCAAGTCTCGGAAAGCTTACCCACGATCACAATGCTGTCACACAGATTTTTCAATTGTAAATTTTGTGCTTTTCCCATGACACTGACCCCCCTAACTGGCCTTCCTGATTCTTCTCCTGCCTCTCTCGAGCTCATAATCCACACAATAAACAAAGGATCTTTTTAAAGCATAAATCTCATCATGTCATTTCCAGTGGATTCTCATTACATCTGGGGAGCATCTAACCCCCTTACATGGCCTGCAAGGCCCCTCATCACATGGCCCCATCTGCCTCCTTGGCCTAATCTCCTACCCTCTGCCATCCCGCCAATATTCCAGCAGCTATGCACTTTACTTTCCTTTTTTTATTTTATTTTATTTTATTTATTTATGATAGTCATACAGAGAGAAAGAGAGAGAGGCAGAGACACTCCCTCCCTGCAGAGGGAGAAGCAGGCTCCATGCGCCGGGAGCCCGACGTGGGATTCGATCCCGGGTCTCCAGGATCGCGCCCTGGGCCAAAGGCAGGCGCCAAACCGCTGCGCCACCCAGGGATCCCGCACTTTACTTTCCAATCCTCTCAAGTCAAGTTCTTTTCTCTAACTGGGATTTGCCCCTTTCCTGTTCCCTATTTATTTCATGCCGACATCTGAAATTAACCAATTGATTGGTTGATTGATCATGGAGATGAGGCGGAAAGTGCCCTTGTCTGACCTGTTTCATACCTAACATTTACAAAGTGCCAGGTGCGGGTCCACATACGGATCTATATAATTCTCACAACTGAGAACGTACATCACCAACTGACGACAGCTGAATTTACCCAGAGACTGTGCCTTTTACCAGTTACCCGGACTCTCTCCGAAGACCAGCACCCGACTTTTTGAAACAAGCCCTCATCTCTGTGCCATCACTCTCCCACACAGCCCCTTGACCAAACCACTCGGGCCCATAGTTAAAATCAGTCTAAACAGAGGATGCTTTGATGAAAACATGTGCTTTACCCGCCCCTACCCCTTTCCAGTCCTATCTCCAAAGAAACAAATTTAAATCGAAGCAACAAACCTAATTAGAAACTACAGAATGTGAATCCAGCATACCCTTAAGATCAAAGTAATGTCAGAGAATGTAAAATTTAGAATTACTCTTTACTTGGTAGTAATGGTGGGGTGGGGAGGTGGAGGGAGTGGGGAAAGGGACCTTCGGAGTTGACTCCATATGATCTCAGAGGAAATACTTCATAATGAGCATCCCAAACCAACAGAAATAGAAGCCTATTAATCAAGACGTAGCAGCAAGTGGCCAAACCACCATTATTTCCCTTCCAGACATCTCACTGGTTTGGAGGTCAAATATCTATTCTTCATCTAGCATAAAAAGCTGCCGTTTGGGGAGGTTGGGTATTTTATTATTATTTTGCTTTGTTTTGCTTTAAGACATCTGCCATTTCTGCGAACAAAGATTTTTGTTCTGTGGTTCCTAATAAGCTTTGCAAGGTGGTTTTCCTGGCATATGAAGAAGTCATTTGAATAATAAAGGCTCATATTTATAATTACATTGAGTTAAATAGATTTGCTTAGCTTAGGGTTTGGGGTTATTCATAAACAGATGTGAGAGTCCAGAAAGCCTCTGTAATTTCAACAATCTCACTGCTCCGAGGGTGCTGAAGGGCTTAGAAGCCTGAATGTGAGTTAAAGAAGCTTTCCCCAACTCCCTGAATAATCACCGCTGTACCTCAGCCTGAGTCTACTTCTCTCAACCCCATACTATTCATGCTTACTAGCCAGTTGCTAGTATGAGGGCAATGAATGAGCCTGACTCTAACATTCACTAACATTCACTCCCTAAGCATTGGGGGAGGAGCCTTTTATGAAGTGCTTTGCTCTGTTCTCAGAATACTGTCTACGGTCCTATTTGAAGTTGCTGGTTTCAAAAGAGCGGTGAAAAGAGGTTCCCCCACCCAAGGAGCACCTTAGGGTCTAGACCTTCCCTGACAGCCACCTTTTTTCTTGAAATTAACCAGCCCGTGGGCTGTACCTCCCATACTTCAGAGGTGATGGAGTTGCTGTTGTGCCACATTTTGAAACCTGTGCTTCTTGACTTAAAAACACACTTTTGAAAAAAAAAAATGGGGCAATGGATTTCTTAGCCACTGATTTTCAATCACTGCCGAAGTGGAACCTCCCTTGCAAATGCATTCCTACATGAAACCACAATCTATGAAACAGGAAGAAGTCCAGCTGCTCTAGTTAAAATGTCATGCATAGAGGGGCTCCCCAACGGTCCTACTTCTACCCCCAGATGCCTCATCCATAACCTAGAATTCCCCGGACACGATTTGAAGATTTGGCCAAACGTCTTGAGCTTCGACATGACAGCTAACGTGTTAGACATCTGTGGTGCATTAAATAAGCTGTGCACTAGGATCCCTAAAGCTCTGATAGTTTCTCTCAAGCCAAGTCCAAATTCATCTGTGTAGCGGGTTGAATAGTGTTTCCCAAAATCTCATGTACACCCCCCAAACCTCAGAATACAACTTAACCTGGAGTAAGGGTCCTGGCAGATAGGATCAACACGAAGTTCAAGCTGAGGTCACACTGGATTACCTCGGGCCCCAAACCCAATAAGAGTATCCTTTCAAGGCACAGAAAAAGGGGGGAAACAAGGACGTAAAGAAAGCGTTGCAAAGACAGAGGCAGAGCCGTCGTCTGTAGGCCGAAGAGCGCCAAGGGCTGCCATCAACCGCCAGCAGCTGCGAGCAAGCCACCAGACAGTCGTGTCCTCACATCTTGCACAAGGAGCCAACCGGCCACCACGTTGGTTTTGGACCTCTGGCCTCCAGCGCTGCAGGACAATGACGCTTTTTGTCTTGGGGCCACCATGTGTGTGACAGTTTGTCAGAGCAGCCTCAGGAAAGCAAAGCGTTCTTTCATTTAGCGGCCAAATATTTGTGGAAGGCACATTCGTTGAGGGAATATAATCCATCGGTGCAACCTGATGCGGCGCAGGACGGAGGAGAAGGTTTAGCAAGTGTTTGAGGAGGGAAGAGAAGCTTAGGACAGGGTGAGGGTAGGGGGTGCCCAGGAGAAACCCAGGTCTCCTTGACCCCATTCCAAGACGAGACTCGGGCAGAGCCTCCAAGGGACCAAACGGGCGTGTGGATCCCGGACAAAGAATCACCTGGGGAGGAGGAAACAAGCACCATCACTCGGGCTCCCCGAGGCTTTCTCAAACGTGTCCTGGAACCACGGGAAGCCGTTCTGCGTGTATGTGGGTCTTGGGCCTTCAAAAAGAGCAGAAATAGCATCCGTGAAACGCACGGGGGATCGTTGCTTACGTAGTTTCCATGATTTCCGTAAAGATTATTTTATTTGGGCAGCCCGGGTGGCTCAGCGGTTTAGCGCCGCCATCTGCCCAGGGCGTGATCCTGGAGACCGGGGATCGAGTCCCATGTCCGGCTCCCTGCATGGAGCCTGCTTCTCCCTCTGCCCGTGTCTCTGCCTCTTTGTCTTTCTGCGTGTCTCATGAATAAATAAAATCTAAAAAAACAAAGATTATTTTAATTAAGGCTGTTCCTCTTCAGTCTATCTTGACGACTGCTCCCAAAACGCTCATGGTTCCTCGCGCTGCCTACAGTGTGGCCCCCTTGGCTTTTATGTTTTTTTTTTTAAACCGTGAGAGACGCAGGCAGACGGAGAAGCAGGCCCCCTGCGGGGAGCCCGAGGCGGGACTCGATCCCAGGACCCGGGGGCAGACGCTCCACCGCTGAGCCCCCAGGCGTCCCCTCGGCTTTTCTGCGTTTTCACGGCGCGGTCCTCACGTGCGTCTGACGCCGCCCCGCGCACACAGGCCGCCTGCCCGTCGCCTCAGACTCCCCAGGACCTCCTCAAACGCCGGGCGCCTCCGCCCTCGCCCTCCCCCGTGGTCTCCACAGCGGACGGCGCTTCGAACTGCTTGGTCTCGCGCCGCGGAAGAGCGGCCGTAGCACGAACGCAGGAGGCAGGAGGCGTGTGTCTCGCAATGACCCCGGGCAGCTCCCGCGGGGCGGCGTCCTGCTTGCTCCGAAGCGCCCGGCTTCCCGCACTCGGAGCACTGCGCTTCCCTCCTCCAGCTCAGTTACGGAAATGAGGCGGCGGCCACGGCACCACTCCTTTCTTTTTGTTTTTTTCTCCTGGATGTTATCAAAGGCCCCATTCAGAGAGAAACAGCTGACAAGGGCACCCAATTAAAAATAAATAAATAAAAATTAAAAAAAAAAAGATGCTTTTGTCTGCTGGAAAGGCTGACGCTGACTGAAGCACGAGGCGCTCTGCACCAGCCCTGGAGGGAAGCTGCGGGCGTCAGCGAACGCCGACGTGCCGACGTGCGTGCGCAGTGCGTGCCTACGTACATATGTACGTACGTGGCGGAAATACGCACGTGGCGGAAATCCCCCCTCGTGCGGGCCTAGCCGGGCTGCGGCGGCGGAGCTCGCTCGCTGACGTGGTTTCCGGCGGCCGCACTTGGGGGCAGAGCTCCCCGGATGAGACCCCTTCCCGGCCGACGGCGAGGCTGCCCGGAAACCGACGGGAGCTTCCGGGTCGTGGTGGCCGCTGCAGGTGGTGGTTTCCCGCTGCTGTTCCTGCGAGGCCGGCGTCCTCCCGCCGTGAGACGTTGGTCTGTCGGGTGGGCAGCACGTCCGTCCGTTCGCGAGAGGCACGGTGGCACCGTGCTGGACCCCGCCAGTCCGCGCGCGCCGTGCAGACAGCCCAGGAGGCCTGAGGGCGCTCCCCCGACCCCCAGGACGCCCGCGCTCCGGCCTGGCCCGGGGCCCCCCCGCGAGGACGGACGCACACACGTCGGGGAGGTCCCGGCCGGGGCCGAGGGGGCGGGGCCAGGGCGGAAGGGGCGGGGCCAGGGGGCGAGAGGGGCGGTGCGCTCTGCCTTACTCATGTGTGTACTTAGGGCCCCCTCCCCGGGGGTGCTCAGCGGTGGAGCGTCCGCCTTTGGCCCAGGCTGTGGCCCCGGGGTCTGGGGATCGAGTTCCGCGTCGGGCTCCCCACAGGGAGCCTGCCTCTCCCTCTGCCTGGGTCTCTCATGAATACCTAAATAAGATTTAAAATAAATAAATAATTTTATGTATTATAAATTTATTTATTTATAAATAAAGTTTTCTCATGAATACCTAAATAAAATTTAAAATAAATAATTTTATGTATTTATAGATAAATAAAGGTTTCTCTCGTGAATACATAAATAAAATTTAAAATAATTTTATGTATTATAAATTTATAAACAAAGGTTTATGTCATGAATACATAAATCAAATTTAAAATAAATAATTTTATTATGAATTTATAAATTAAAGGCTTCTCTCAATACATAAATCAAATTTAAAATAATTTTATTATAAATTTATAAATAAAGGTTTCTGTCATGAATACATAAAATTTAAAATAAATAATTTTATTATAAATTTATTTATAAATTAAAGGTTTCTCATGAATACATAAATGAAATTTATAATAATTTTATAAGGAAATAATTTTATTTATGAATTTGTAAATAAAAGGTTTCTCTCATGAATACATAAATGAAATTTAAAATAAGTAATTTTATTTATTATAAATTTATAAATAAATAATTTTATATATTTATTTATAAATAAAGGTTTCTCATGAATACATAAATAAAATTTAAATAAATAATTTTACTATAAATTTACTTATTTATTAATAAATAAATAAAGGTTTTATTTATTTATTCATCAGAGAGAGAGAGGCAGAGACGCAGGCAGAGGGAAAAGCAGGCTCCATGCAGGGAGCCCAACGTGGGCCTGGATCCCAGGATCCCCAGGTCACGCCCTGGGCCTAAGGCAGATGCTCCACCACTGAGCCCCCCAGGGCCCCATTTGTGTTTCATTCTCCTTGCATTTCCTCCTTTCCTATCAAAGGAGCTAGGTTCTTACATTCTATTACTGTATTGAAGGTCTTTGTTTCAAAGCATAAAAACTTACTGGGACCTGAATCCTGGACGACTGGACAATTTGAAGAGACTGGTTGTGGAAAAGGACTATGGTTATGGTGGCTGTGGACTGAATAATTTGAAGGGACTACGGTTGGTCTAAGGTAGAGGTAAAGATAGAAGAAAGGTGAGGAGGAGAAGGAAAATGAGAATGAGGAATCTTCTGATAGCTAAGGTGACATTGTCTGTCCTCACTGAAAAATAGGATTTAGTTTTATTCGAAGAAAACAGAGGAATGTGATTGTTCTTGCATTTCCGGCTTTGTAGAGTAAGATTCACACACCCTACCTACTATAATGAGGAAGTCGTTGCTCAAGCTGAAGATCTTTTGACATCTCCACTATCTAGAGCTTTCTCTGGGGCATACAGAGGGGGGCCCGTGTTGTGTTACAGTCAGCACCTTACAGTCAACACCTACAGTCAGTGTGTTACAGTGGCAGGTCAGAGGCATACAGAGGGGGGCCCGTGTTGTGTTACAGTCAGCACCTTACAGTCAACACCTACAGTCAGTGTGTTACAGTGGCAGGTCAACGTTAGAGTATCTCTAGTACTCTACCATGGGCAGGAGGCCCTGCCAGCCTGCTGTCCCCAACCCTCCCTCCCCCGATGCTTCATACCTGCAGACTGACCTTTATTACAGCGGTGACTCGACTAGTCATTACATAATTTGAGCATAATTGAGTAAAATGTAATTTCTACATAATCCACATACCTGAATGCCTGTTCTTTTTGAAGTATAAAACCAGTCTACTAATTCACTATTCTGTGTTTTCCTACATGATGGTTAGTCAAATGCAACCACAAGGAGGAAACACAGGAGAGGTCTAGGAAAACAGTTCATTACAGTCACAGGTCCTGCCAGGCAGGCTCAAAAGGGAAGCACCAGAGTTTGGTCAGGTGACAGAAGCAAGGGCAAAGCTGAAGGTAGAGCCTTTATTGGGGTTTCTGTGGGAAAGGCAAGGCAGGGCAGAGAAGCAGAATGATTTCGGCAAGCTCCGCACTGTAGCAGTGGTCCCCAGGTGCCTGCTACGTGCCCTGGGATGCTTAAGGGAGAGGACTGTTCCCTCCCTGGGTGTGTGGGTCAGACAGGTGACGTGGGCTCTAGATTGGTAAGTCGGCTAATCAAGGACATACTTTGCGTTTTCTGGGAATTTGCTAGTCCAGGGAGAGCCAGTCCCTCCTCACAAAGGTTTTTTTAAGATCTCATGTACAGAAAATAAAAAATACATGTGTAATACATTCACTGTGCCTATGTAAAAGTCAGCTTCTATAAAAATTCACCTTATATATATGTAAAACTCATTTTACTAGATTTTCAAAGTATTATTCAATTAATGTTTACTGCATCACTGTTCATCATCTTGTGAGTGACATTTTGAGAATTGCCTGACTTGCCGGATTTTCAGCTCTGAGTAGAGGATGTTCTATTTTGAACCTCCCAGAATCCATTCACCCTTTTGCTTGGATTTTCCATCATTCAGGTTTCAGTATCTCGCCCTTATAAGCAGGGGCACGGACTCTAAATCTCCACCTGTGTGTGCAGGTCCTGATTGGCTCAGCTAACCACCACTCAGATCTCATCGTGGTGATTGGTTCAGAGAATGTGACCCAGTGGACCAGACACTTGGTTACATTTGCTTAGGGTTTATGTTAACAAGTTTACTTGATTCCCCTGGGAATCCTTTCCTTTTCTTGCTGGATGTGAATAAGGAACAAATAGTTCCCACTAGCTGGGCAGCCAGCTTATGATTAGAGAAGACAGACGACAAGGGAAGAAGTGTATTCTTGGAGGGTCACTGTTGATCCATGGGATTAATCTTCGCCTATTTAAGGATGTTTTGGTTCTATAAGATACCCGCACCCCCCCCCCCACCCTGCCTTTTTAAAAGTCAACTGGACTCAGATTTTCTACTACTTGCAATTAAGATCTGTCTGGCACAAGGTTCTTGTTTTCTTTCCAACATCACTTTATTTTGATTCTGGTGTTAAAGGAGAGAAGGTTTACTCAATTTCTTCTCTTTTGTGTTACGGTAAACAAAACAGGTGAATTAGAAAGGTGAATTGCAGCTTTACTAGGCAGTGGATTTTGAATAACATAATAGCAGTCTTTAAGAGGAAAAATTGGCAGCAATGTATAATTATTATATGTGAAGCAAAAATACCCAATTACACAATTTTACACACACGCACGCATTCTGACTTTGCTTCCTTCCATTTGTCCTTATGCAAAGGCTCCCCTGGATTTCCTGGACGACAGTGCCAATGTCAGCCTCCTTGATGGAGCATAGTATTCTGATCCACAGTGGAGCCGAAAACCTGGAACCCTATCAGGTCATCTCAGTACTCAGACCATGCTTCGTTTTAATTCCCTTTTCATAAAGGAGAAAAGCAGGGGAAGACAAGCCCCAGACAATGGGGGGGGGGGGGGGGGGACACACATAATAAGTAAAAGAAGAAAATAAAAGGTCAGAGAATTATTTTTTTAACTGTCGTTCTTCACTATTTCTTCTATCCCTTCATATCCTCGTTTTTTTTTTTATAAACAGAGAAAATGAAAATCGGTTTCATTAGATACACCACTTTTGTTGGACTCTGTCATGAGTTGATCAAATGAGACAGCTGAACTGAGAATGAATCTTCCCTGTGATTAGCGTGCACTCTTGAAGTAGCCAGGCACCTGTGAGGATAGGGGGTGGAGAGAAGATAATAATTGGGCTCTCATCTTTTATAATTATGTGTGTTTCAAGTGGATGTGAACGGTGGGGTTTGAGAAGGCGACATAAAAGGAAAATTCTGTCTTGAGCACTTCAGTCATTAACTCTGGTATTCAAAAGGAGAGAGGGATAACATTTTGAACAATAAAATACTTGAGGAACAGAGACCCCAAAATAATAATGTTTACTGAAAATTAGGACAATTGTTTGTTTATTTCATATCTTCAAGCATTTTTATCATACCAAATAATTACTGTAGTTATTGACAAGGCACACTGCAAACTGTTTTCTGTCCTTTGTATATAAAAGCCTCTGAAGTTTTGGAAAAAGTGAAGGGTTTTTGTTTTTTTTTGCCTTTTTATATTTAATTTTCAAGTAAGTGTGAACAGTAAATAAGATTCCAATGTGCTGCTTATGTGTGTGTGGATCATGAAGGAATGTTAACAAAATATCAAGTGTTCTAGACGTTTTATTCTTCTTTAATGTAGAACTTTCCCCAAGAGTCTGTTCCTATGTTTAGTCTTACCTGTTAGATGTGGGTTCCTAAGCAGAATATGAATGAATTTATTCCTTTTCTCCTCGATATATTGTCCGTAATTAGAATATACTTCTAGCAAATATATATTGAGAGGTGTAGATGAATCAGGGCTTTGGGAGACAGACAAGCTTTTCTACCCCTTGTTAAATGGGAAAAATTACTGTTTTCCCAATCTAACCAGTAAGTAGTAATAACTTCTATTTGAAAGCAAGATTTAAAAAACCAACCAAACAAGTACTTATTATAGTTCCAACAGCCTGTATCTCCATGAGGGTGGGTAGTTTGGTCCATTGATGGATTCCCATCACCTAGGACGGGGCCTGCCATATGTCACTAATACCTAATATGTCATCAAGTATTTATTGAATACATATATAAATACATTTTTTCAGCATGGCATTCTCTCTAAATTTCAACTATGGCCAAGTACTGCTTAATCTTTCTCTGCCCATGGCTTTCTACCAGGCTTGGGTAGGATGGTTATGTCATCTCACCATGAATACCTCTGTCTAGACAAGAGCCCTTTTGAAGTGTAAATACTGCTAGAACTAGAGCTACATTTGGCATAAAACAAAAAACAAAAAACATTTGGTCTTTTTTTCTGTTACAGATTGCTACTTCCTAGAGAAAAAGCTCTCACTGCCTTTATACAGCCAGCCAGTTGGAGGAAAGGCCCTAATTATCTTTCCAAGTTCTGGCACTCAGACTCTATTTCCTATTTTGGCTTAAGATCAAACAAAATGTGAAAGGAATAAAAAAGAAATCAACAAGGCAATAATGCTCTTCTGTGTGGTACATAATCAGAAAATTCTTTCTACCAAATACTGATGTAAACTGTTTCATTTGATTAGAAGTTTGAGATTTCGTACAATGCTCAGACTTACAATTAAAACCCTATTAGCACACCGGATTTCCTAATAGCAAAGAGTCTTTCTAAGTGAACATATCACCTTCAGCTACAAAGTGATCTCTATTACCAAAGTTTAATTTTAAGCGTGTTTGAATAAATAAATGAAACATTTACTCTGTATTTCTTCATGTTCTTTGTCAGGGACTACTTCTCTGTTTTGAAATCAGAATTTTGTTGTCTTTTTGCACTCGATAGCCTGCCTTGTCTCACCTTCCACTGTCTGCCTCCCACACACCCTATTCCTTGGGCTTACTGTTTGTCTACTCCACTTATTTCCCTTCCTCTATACATTAATGTCCGCAAGTTCCTGCTTTGCTCCCCAGACTGACCTCACCATTTTTACATCATTCACCTTTTGAAGAACAGAGAAGTCAGGATGGTCCACAACTTTCTATTTTCCCATTTCTCCTTTACAGTAGTCTCACTAGAGAAAGCTCTGTCAGTAAGACAGACCTAAGCTATTAGAGAAGAATAATGTAAACTTCACATACTTAAAACCAAAAACATTTCCATCTTCTCTATTGAATTAAGCACATAAAGGAACTTAAAGCCAAAGTTTATAGCTAACAGCATATTTTCTTACATTTTTATTATATTTTATGAAAATGACTACCAATTAGCAGGTGAAGGGGTGTGAAACTCATGTATCAAATCCATTCAAACATCTTAGAGGAAGAGTTCATGTAAAATATATCCAGCACTGCGCTTGTGATCTGATGAAATCCCAATAAATGGCTGGTAAATACATAAACTGGTGAACTGGAGAGTCAGTGAATCACTCTGGCTGGAGTATGGAAGATGAGTTGGAGACTGGGCCGGCTGGAGCCGGGAAGAGCAGCTAGATTTTTAAGGATGTTGAGGAAGGCAGTGAGGAGGATCTAAAAAGGGAGCGGAAATTTTTTTCCGCTAGCCTATTTTAAAGACAGGAGATAGAATCTCTAGGATTTGCTCCCTGGGTTTGGAGCTAATGTGCAGAAGATACCAAAGACAAGTCATCCTGGTGTAAGATACTGTTTGGGGTCCAGGAGCAAAAAAATCAAGAAAAAATTCTTGAGACATCTTTAGTTCCAAAAAGGTGGTTTTATTAAAGCATGGGAATATGTCTGAAGGGCAGAAAGAGTGTCATTGGGGTCAGGAGGAGTGGCTGATTATATACTTTGAAGTTGGGAAGGGGTTAGGGATGTGTAAGTGTCTAAGGAGTTTAGAAGCAAGGTTTCCAGCAATGTTCGAGGGGTCATTTACACCATCCAGTGAACCTTAGTTATGAGACCCTTCAGATGGCCAGCGCTGGGCCATATATTTGGAGGATGGTTGTTCTCATATAACTTGGAGGGGTAGAGATAAAAGAGGTTTCCAAAGGGATTTTTTTGTGTGTGTGTTGAAGAAGACCTACAGGATCCTGGAGGTCAGGCTGATGTCCAGCTAGGGTTGCCTTTTGCCCTTAGCAAAGTATTAACATTGAGGCAGTTGAGTTCCTAGAGGAAGGTCGCTCTGCCTGTCTCAAGTACTTGCCAACAGGCTGTAAGCTGTAAGGAAGTTCCATTTTCTCTATTTCTTTTGCCTCTGTTCTCCACATACATCCTGATGCCAGCTGATTTTCACCTGAAACTCTGAACATTTCAAAAAACTCCATGAATGCCTGGCAAACATGGATGTTTATGTGTTTATTAGATTTAGAGACTACAAGTACTGACCATTACCGAGTCATCTTCCCCCCATGTGATCTTCCCCATGGTGACCTTCTGTGTCTTTCTACTTCTTGATCCTACTAAATTAATTAAACAAGAAGGGCAGTAGGCACAAGCAAACCAAAACCTAACCTGTAATTAAACCCTAAGGACAACCCATCACAAACAGCCAACTAAACTTTCCCAAATAATGCATCTAATTAAGCCATAACCAATCGAATGGTTTCCTTGCTTTTCTTCCTCCTCTTGTCTATAAAAGTGTCATCCAGAGTTGCCACGGGGGGGGGGGGTTGGGAGCCTCCTAACCACTTCAGGTTTGGCACTGCCCTATTCCTGCAGACTTTGGCTCAAATATACACTTAAAAACTGTAATATTCCTCAGTTTATCTTAAACACTCCCATTTGATCGCCTGCACTTTACAGAAAAGAGTTCTTTTGTTCGGTAAGTTGGAAGTGCCCTTCGCTTTGGTTCTTTTACCATTTTGGACTCCTACGCCTATCACCTCTTGTAATTGACCCCAGTATCTTCACCTAACATCATCTTTATCACAGCCCACCTCACCCCCGCCCTTCAGGGATCTCAGGACAGACACACACACCAGTGTGAGCTCCGGAGACTCGTTCTCATCCCCTTGCAGAGGTTTTCATGAAATTCTTTATTCCATTTATTTACTTCATGGAATTCTTTATTCTTGAGTTATTTTTGATTAAAGTATATACCATTTCCAAGCCTCCTTTTCTTTCTTTCCTTTTGTTTTTCTTCTCCACTATCACTGACCTAGATTCTGCACACCAGATGTCTTCACCTGGAACTCCGATTAAATGGAAGAATGTTCACTCCCTGCTCCTTTTGTACCTCAGGTCACAATCTAGAGAATTCCTCCACAGAGAGAAAGGTTGGAAAACATATTTCTATTTCTTAGGAGGAGGTAATTAAATAATTTCCTTTTATGATAGTGTCTTTGTTCTCTTCTTGAAAGGAAAGAGCAGCCCCTTTATCACTTTAAACAGGGCAAACTAGTATTTCTAACCCTCCTCCCAAAGTTAATTAACATGTAAATACTTGTCAGTAAAAGGTAACACTTCAGCAATTAGCATATAAATGGGCCGGGGACAATATTCTGCGGTAAAGGAGACAGCTTGGAAGATTTTGCCAAATGTATTTGGAAAGAAAAATAAAATAAAATAAAGCCTTCATCGTTTCCATGCAAACAGTGATGAAATAGAATGTCAGCAGGAGCCTGGGGTAAAAGGAGAGCTCCCCAGCTTGGCTAGAACGAGGTGACGTTTGCATACACAACTTGGTTTTATGTACATGTTTACTCAAGAAGCCATGATGGAAAGTGACTAATTGTTTATGTCCAGAAAACACATCATGTTTGTTTGACTTTAATGAATATCATCAGCGAAGGAAACAGAAAGCCATAGGTGGGAAAAGAATTTAAGGGCTAATTTTTCCATATTGGGTGTAATGATGAGTACACTCACAAAATTGCACATACAGGGATTGCTTCCACTCAGCCCTGAATTTGTGTTTCAAATGAGGTAATTGTGCACCTAATGATGCGTTTGCACAAGCAATTACCTGATTGGCATATGCCAGGTGAGCTTTTGAGAAATATAGGACAAACACACTTTGGCTTGGCACCCAGAGCACCCTAGTTTGAAACAAATAAAATAATAGTTATTACATTTGTGACATTCTTATTAGAATTGTGTCTCTGTGTGTGGATGGGATGTTCAAACTGATAAAAGATAAGTCACTAGTCCAAGAGGAAAATAAATCCTCTGATCGCGCTGGCAAAGATACCGGTTACTTTATATTATTAAAGCTCCAACATATCCTAGTTATGGGGAGAAAGCCTAGGATTCGTCATCAGAAAACCTGGATTAAAACTTCCACATCAATTCCAGATATTCAAATTTAGGTTAACTACAAAACATGAAATCACGGTTCCTCAAAATGAAGATAGCTTTCCTGTTCATGTGGACACTGAATTCGATTATTATTATTCATTGGGTCTTGTATTACTAGTACTAATATTAAGTACATTATGCTGATTTTAAATAAATGGTGCGGTCAAGGTGAACCCTAGGAGGATTATCTCACCTGTTCCTATTGGTCTGTTCAGTATCTTGTCCCTCCCCTTGGTGGGGCCGACAATCTGGGACTCATCTCTCTCACCACCAAGTAAGATGACTGAAGTTATTCTGGACAGAATCACCCTTAAAGCCCATTTCCCTGACTTTTTCCATATCTAACAGATTCCCTTCCAGGCTAGTCCAAGGTCCAGTGGTTGCCTCAAAAGTAGATTAGTCTTCTAAATTTGAGGAGTGGGTGCATTTTCAAGGCACTGAGCCTAGGTAGTGTGATTACTGTAGGCCAGAGGAGAGGATCAGCACATGAGCCTCCACCTACTCAGAAGATGGCCTTCTTCTCCCTGAGCTCTAGAAAGTAGAACACAGTAGAGTACTCTAGAAAGTAGAGCTCCAGTAGAACTGTCCATGTTGATAGAAAGGTCTCATAATCCTCGCTAACGTGGTAGCCACTAGCTGCGTGGCTACTAAACACTTGAAGTGTAGCTGCTGGGAACTCAGTAAATTTTTTTAAATTCTATTTTAATGAATTTAATTGAAGTTTCAAGAATCACATGAGGCTAATGATATATGAGAGACTGCTGTAGAGACCACTCCATTAGTGTAGCAAGGAAAACACCAGACATTTTTTTTTTTTAACACCAGACATTTTGTCAAGCAATAAGTGGACTGTGGACGTCACTTTCTGTCCACAGTTGATTACTCCTACTCTTCACAAAGAGTCAGTGCCAATCTTCGCTTTCCATGGCAATCTTTTTAAGCCGTTCTTCTGTCTCTTCCTTCTCACCAAAATAAGCTAAGAAAGAAAATGCACAGGGATCTAAAGACTGTAGTTAATGTACTCTTATTAGAATCCAGCCCAAAGCAAAACAAAACCAAAGAAGCAAACAAGGAAATTGGCAGAGCTCCCTTGGAAGTCTTCAGTAGCTACAGTCTGAATGTTGGTGGGCATGAGTTATGAGAGCACCATCTAATTGAGGTGAACTATTGAGGAATCAGAGCCTGTGAAAGCAAGGGTCTAAAATCTTACAATCTAAAAGTTATTCCTAACTTGACTGGGCTCTGAAAACATAAACATAGTTTATTGCTCCAACGTAGCAATAGTAATATAGGAACTACAACAGTTAATAATTTATTATGTCTCAGGCACTCACCTAAGAATTTTGCATTCTTTATGTAATTTATTGTTCACGGCAGCCTTATGAGATGGTTTTTATTATTTTCCCCATCTTACTGACTGCAGAACTGAGACTTCAAAAGGCCACGTAACTTGTCCAAGGTCATGGCAAGAACATATGGCAAAGTCGGAGTTCAGAGCCAGAGCAGGGAGACTCCAGAGCCTGCTTCCCGTAACCACTGTGTGCTGTGGTTTTGTACCACTTCAAGGCAAGGCTGTTTGAGGAAAAGGATGGAATTTCTTAGGTTTCACGGAAGAGCAAAAAGTTTTCACGCTAGACAACCATTCTGCCAATGGATTAGTATCAGTGAGTCTGCGAAGAGGTGAACTGCTTCCTGGGCACTTTCAGGGGACGAATGAGTGTAGGGACTGACCTTTCTTGAAGGCAAACAATGATATCACTTCTCCCTAAGGGGCTGCAATGGAATGAACCCCTTGGATCTAGTTTTGTGGGAAAGTGAATTCTCTGAAGGGAACCGCCCCAGAACAGCTCATTGACACGAACACAGTCATGCTTTCACCAATTAGGGTGAGGCCCCACGTCCCATCACGCTCCCTCCCCGTCAGCCTCCTGATTTTTTTTCCCCTTCTAGGAGGCTTGCAATGCTGCTTATTTCAGTCTGGGCTTTTGCAAATGATTTATAGTACCATTTGAGATTGCCATTCTTGCTGAAGTGTAAATAAAGTGGCAAGGCTGTCTCAGAATTGAAAAATGGTGATCTAGTCCAAAATAAAAATATTCATAATTCTGGTTTCCAGAAGCCAGGGATGTGAAGTAGAGGTCATGGGCTGGAGGAGGGGGGGGCACAGAAGGTGGCACTTCCCTTTGATGATAAAAGCTTCAGCAGGTGTGTGTACACACGCATGTCTGCACATTTGCACACACGCAGGCACCTACACATCAGTCCTGTCAGTGTTCACCGTGCTACCCTTTCCCTCCCTCTCTCCCTACAAAACGTGTGACCAAGTGGTCCTCGCCCCTAAATCTGGTCATACTATCACTAGTAAAACATTAAGAATTTTTACGGCCATTTACAAAAATGCTAATGGAACCTTCTTAGATTTGAGGGGGAAAGTTAAATGTAAAACACAGCAGAAATACAGGTATTGGTGACAACTAAAAATACTAACTTTCCTGAGTGATAATTCTACATACTAGGACATGATCGGATCCAATTACGTTGAGCTCTATTCAGTAATCACTGTGTAATGGGATAGACTCACAGAGTAATAGGATTTGTTTAAGGCAAGGATAGAGGTGCTTAATCCACATTAGATATCTTAAATGCATTAAGAGTAAAAAAGACCGATTGATACCAAACCGTTGGGAGGAAATGGAGAAAATGACAGTATTTTTAAGGGTTAGAAATACGGTGTCTCTGAATAGTCTTGGGGGACATTTACTAACTTTGTCACCTAGCAATTTTCATCAGTAATATCTCTGAAAATAAAATTTAAAAGAGAAGGGGCTCAATATAAAGACACCCATCCTTAAACTTTTTTTTTTTTTTTTTTTTGGTATAAGATCACTGATTCCGGCTGATCAAAGTTTGGCTTGGAAAAGCCAGGACAAGATCTCAGAAGGTCACGATGGCCCTGAACACATTGTTCGGCTTCTCAGATAGAGAACTTTTAAAAGGAACTGCGAATGCCTTGTCACGCTTGAACTAGATATTAGTTGGCTAAGCTGAGAATCAAATATGGGAAATTAGTTGCCATTAAAAGATAGCTTCAGGCAGTTCATTTCTCATCAGCCAAGCTGTGCGGGCCTCCTGCTGTGGACAGTGAACATTAGCTTACTAAATACTTCAGCTCATCAGACACTGCATGACTCATGGATGGGCCTGAATTTGGGCGAGGAGGAGGGGAAAGAGGAAAGAACAGATACAAAAACATAACTACTGGCATCTATTCGGGTAGCTGTGAATGCTCTATGCTGTTAGAAAAAACAATAAAAATTTTTACTCATTGGCGTGTACAGATATTCACAATTTATGGTCAAGCGAGAAATAAACTGATTATGAAACCAGATTTATAGGATATTATTTTTGGTTAAATACTCTGTGTGTGTGTCTGTGTGTGTGTGTGTGTGTAACCTGAAAGAATAAATAGCAAAATCTTCCCAGAGATGGGTTTTTGCAATTTCTTTCATTCATCTGTATTTTTAATAATTTTACAATTCAATTATGTCGATCTTATAATACACACCTCTTCCTTATGAAATAAATGATAGACCTTAATCAAAAGATTGTGCCTATTTCTTTTTCTCCCTTGTTTTGCAATGTTTTATTTCCTTTGGAAGAACTTCTTATTCATTCTGAGGGCCTTCCAAATACCTAAAGGGGAAAATTTCAGAGTAAGTATAAATGAACTGTGAACAGAAACTAACAAGCATCTTGGGGCCTCTCCTGTGTTAGCCCCTCTAGAGCTGTACTGCATGGAACAGCCCAGAGACGGGGCATCCAGGGTCACCCCACATTCTTCCTGGCCTTTCTCCATCCTGAAAGTTTGCAAAGACTCTCGTTAGTTCTCCTCCCATGAAATAAAATTATATTTTCCAAGACAGTGCAACGTACATAGCCAGAAGTTGCATTATGTGTGAGGGAAAAAAGAATGGGCTTTGAAGTCAGAAGCTTTGGATTTGAATCATGGTTCCACTGGCTATAGCTGTGTGGCCTTGGAAAAGCCACTCCATAATCTCAAAGTTTTAGGTTCTTTAGCTGTAAGAAGAAATAATAAAAGCCTGCCTTACACAACTACCTTGAGGGTTAAGTTAGGTAGTGTACGTAGAGCCGCCAAGAGAGGTTATCTCTGAGCTTTAGTTACTCTTACTTTCATGCTTTTTCATGCAGTGAAGCTCCAGTAAAGACCAGGGACGATGCTAGAATTGACAACAACGTGTAGGGTATAGAAAATGCACGCAACCACCAGACCTCACGAAGTCGGGGTGCGGGTGGGTGTCTCTCTGAAAGGGCAGGCTGTGACGGATGGATTGCCCACACGTTGCAGAATCCATTCTGCAGGATGCTAAAACTCCTGTGCACCGTGAAAGAGCCTTCCCAGAAGTACAAACCTCCCTTGGGAGGGACAGGACCCAGCTTCCCCCCCTGACCCATTAGCCGTATGATCACAATACATATTCCCAGGATTCCAAGTCCATTCCCCCCACACTGAGCTGGGATGTCATCTATCTCATCTTAAAGAGTATCCAAAACTCTTTAGAAACTGGAAAATGCAACCTACTTATTTTTCAGTAGGATTCTAGTTTGCAAGAAAGTGACAAAAACCCAAATCAGGAAAGTGTGAACAAAGAAAGGAATTTCTCATAGAATCAAGTGCTGGAACAAAGCTGGATTCCAGAAACAAGTACTAGGGTGGCCCACTCATCCCTGTTTGCCTAGAACCTTCCTGGTTTTAGCACTGGAAGTCAGTGCCCTGGGAGGCTGCTTAGTGCAGATGCTTCAGGACACCTGGTCACCTTCCCTCCTTGCTGTGCTCCTCTGAGCGTCCAGGTCATTCTGCTCCCTGTGCTCACCAGCCTTCTCCCCTGTCTGCATGGTTATAACCACAGTCAGTGGCCAAGTCGCAATCTCTAATGTTGTTATCGACATGTGGGATTTCATTTCTTACTGCTCGTGATGTAACTATAGTTCCCAATAACCTTATTTTAAAAAGTCTCATTCTTTGCTCTCGGAAAATAATCAGGATTATGTGCCCAGCCTCTCTAATTTTATAACAAAAGCCTGCTTCAGGAGCCACTCTCCTGATGAGTTCAGTGCATTCCTGAGATTACTTATCTTCAGATGAGACCACTTACATACACTCCATGGTCTTTGAGAAATCGTGCAGGGAATGCAGGAGAGATATTTGTCTTGAAGGAACTTCGATGAAAATCTGCCCAATGGTAGATTCCACAAAATTAGCCGCCATGGCTATTTGGTGCACTATATTACTCCTATAGAGCCAAGGCAAAGTTGGCCAAGGAGATGAACGAATGAGGTTACTGACAATGAAGACATGAGAAGGCTCAGTGTTGAGATGTGGGCTACCCGTTCTGTGGGATAGAAACTCAGAGAAGGAAGTACACTGAAATGGATTGGACTCGGCAAAGATTTGGAATAGTTGACAACAGATCTATAATGAGAAGGGAAGCCGAGTTCTTTATTGGCTTCCTCTTTCAGCTCCTGCCCCAGTGGTAGATCACAAAGCCCAGGACGAAAACACAAGCACGAACCCAGCTTGTGTGGATAAGGGGAATGGCTTTCCCCTACTAGTAGGTTACATGGCATTTCCCAATCCTTGGAACTCGCTCACACTCTCCAAGGATGTAGATGCTGAACAATGGGTGAGAGTCAGACCTACTGCCACCAGTTCCCCTCTTGATCATTCCTAAGTTCCCTCCATGTGAATGGATCCTTTGTGAAAGCATGCAGCTTTTGTGAATATTTCCCTTGTCATATGATTAAACATAATGGAAAGCCTAAGGAGCCTGAACCTCCTTTTTGTTCATTTTTTCACCCTTCTTTCCATTTCTGCATAGCCTCATACAGTGTAGCTGCCCAGCTCTAGGTCATGCTTGTATGTAGATTCCTACCGATGCCTCCACGCCAGCAGTCAGCAGTAGGACTTAATTCACACGTCACGAAATATCCTCAAGGTGGAATAAGAATAAATTGCGGGCAAAGGGCTCAAGCGAGCCTTCCAGATCTCTGTCCGGAGGAGGCAAAGTCGTGTTTTCCACAGCCTTGCTCCCAACATAGCAGTGATTCTGAACCAGCCAAATTGGAAGAACACCTCTGAGATGCTACTTCCCCACTTGTGTTTGCACAGCAGCTGCAGCCTACTAGCCTACACTTGCCCCTTTGCCCTGACTGCCCTTCTGTTATGGATGACCAGCTCGGGTCTTGGGAAGTTCACTCTGGTCCCATATTGGTTCCATTTGGATAGGATCATTTGGATCCGTGTTTACTGAGCCAGCTGCCACTAACTCCCCCCACCTCCCCACCCTCACCCCCATTGATCGCCTACCAGGAGAAGTGGGCCAGCCCAGTCTCCCAGTTCTGAGAAACAGTTCACCAAGATGGGGGGAGGGGGGCACACTATCCCAAACTCCGGATCACCTATCTCAATGCTTGTCATATGTGCCCAGGAAAGGGGCGCTTTACTGTTTGTCTTGCTCTGTTTTCTGGAGCTAAGGAGACAATTGCTTCCTTGCAAACACAGACAGATTAAATACACTGCATTCTGTCCTTTTGCCATCTGCTTCTTGCTTATTTTATTTTAAGCTGCATGACTAAACTTTATTATCTGACGGGTGAAGGTGGGCTCTGCTGTTGCTGTGCTCAACTCCTAGAGGCTTGGAATGAATGCAAAGTCGCAGGGCTGATCTGCAAGGGGCGAGTCAGAAATCAATTGGCCACCGTGCAATTATCACTCACTGTGTCAGATACCAAGACATTAGCATTCGGAGATTCCTCCTGGCAAGATTCACAGCGGGAGTGGGGGGGAGTGATGGAAGCGGAGCAACAACAACAAAAACCGTGTTTTGTTTCATTCCTCTAAATATCCATGTTTGCATAATAGCCCTTTCTCTTTGTGCCCCCCTGGAAGGGCTGCCAGGAAGATTCTCTTTCCGGTGCCTATAAACTTTTCCTGAACTATATGCATGGCTTCCAGTCCTCTCCACTCTCTCTTTCTTGCCTTATTTCCGCTAAGATTTTGAAAGCATTCGATCGCTATAAACAAGCACAGTCCTTCCTGGGCACTCTGGATCCTTCCTTCTGGCTTCCATCCATCCGGCTCTCACCCTCAGGTGCTGTGACTTTGCAGAGCTGCCACTGGCATGTGCCAAGAAAGGTGGTCCTCTCGGATGCAAATTTAAGGGGACACCAAAAAATTCAGTGACCAAGATAAATAATTTTTCGACACCAGGTATTTTTAAAGTTTATTTTTAATTATATTTTTTTCAACTTTGAGATCCGTTGTAAGAAAGAAAGAAATTCCCCCACCGCTACCCTTGACTCAGCTTCCTCCAATGGTTGTCGATCGTCTTGCAGAACAATATAGTACAAGATCACGGCCAGGATGTTGCCATTGAACCTGTCAAGAGACAGAACATTTCCATCAGTATGAGGGTCCCTCATGTTGGGCCTTTATAGTGACCCTCACTTCTTTCCCACCCCCACCCCATTCTTAGTCTTAGGTAATCACTCGTATCTTCTCCGTTGCAATAATTTTGTCATTTTTAAGGTGTTTTAGCAATAGAATCCTACCTGGGTAGAACTGTAGAGGTCACCTTTGGACCATAGGCTTGAGCAATGGAAACTTGATCAAGTGATCACAGTGACCCCCCACCCCCAGGCTGAAGACAGGCCCAGTGGGCGGCCCACCTCAAAATAGCCATTGGCCCTAACTGATCAATGGGCTCTTACAACCAGGCACAGTTGCCAAAAAGGGGGAAAGTCCATAGGTCCTCATATCTCCTCAACTTCCTCCTTTAAAAACAGCCCCCACGCACCGCCTCATGGCAGACAGACTCTCCTCTGCTGTCCTACACCCTCCCGTGTGGTGTACTCGGTAAACTTCTATCTCCTTTGATCTGCCTCAGGTGAATCCTTTCACCACCTGCTTCCACCCAATAGTTGCCCCGCATCTGGGAGCCCCCATCCGGTCAAAAGAGCTGAAATAACCTTTTCAGTTTTGTGGGGTTTGTTTTTGTTTTCACTGATCGTAATTCTCTGGAAATTCATCCAGGTTGCTACATGCATCAATAGTTTGTTCCTTATTGCTGAGTAGAATTCCGTGCTGTGGATGTGCGGCCGTGTATCCATTCACTCATCAAGGGACACCCGACTGGTTTCCAGTTTGAGGCTATTACAAATAAAGCTTCTATAAAACATTCATGTACGGGGTTTTGTGTGAACATAGTTTTCGCCTTGGAGGGATAAACACCCAGGGATGCAATGACTAGATCATATGGTAGTCGCATGTTTAGTTCTTTGAGACACTGCCCAAGTGTTTTCCAGAGTGGCTGTGCCATCATACATTCCCATCCATAACCTGTGGTGATCCACCTCCTTCATCATCACCTGCAAAGCATTTGGCTTTGTCACTGTTTTTTGTTTTAGCCTTTCTGAGAGTTGTGCAATAATCTCTCTTTGGAGGTTTGATTTGCATTTCCCCAATGCCTAATGGCACTTACCATCGTTTCATTGCTTATTTGCCATCCATATATCCTCTCTGTATATCCTCTTCAGAAAAAACGTCTTTTCATGTCTTTTGCCCATTTCCTAATTGGAATGGGTTCTTTTTTTAACTGTTGAGTTTGAGAGTTCCTTTCTTTTTTTTTTTTTTTTTTTAAGATTTTATTTATTTATTTATTTATTTATTTATTTATTTATTTATTTTTTAAGATTTTATTTATTTATTCATGAAAGACACACAGAGAGAGAGAGAGAGAGGCAAAGATACAGGCAGAGGGAGAAGCAGGCCCCATGCAGGGAGCCCGCCGTGGGACTCAATCCTGGGTCTCCAGGGTCACGCCCTGGGCTGAAGATGGCGCTAAACCGCTGAGCCACGGAGGCTGCCCAAGTTTGAGAGTTCTCACTATATTCTAGATACCAGTACTTTGTTAGGTATGTGTTTTGCACATATTTTCCCCCAGTCTTGACTTATCATTTTATTCTCTCCACAGGGTCTTAAAAGAGCAAAAGTTGTAAATTTTGATAAAGTCCAATTTATCATTTTTGGGTTGTGCTTTTGGTATCAAGCCTAAGAACTCTTTGTCTAACTCTAGATTCCAAAGGTTTCTCCTGTTTTTTTCTAAAAAGTTTTGTAGCTTTATATTTAATTCCATTTTGATTTAATTTTTGCTTTAGCTATAAGACTTAAGTTGAGGTTCATTTATTTTTGCCTGTGATGTTTAATTGCTCTAGCATTATTTATCTAAAAGGCTGAAAGCCTGTCCTTCCTCCCTTGAATTGCTCTTGCACCTTTGTCAAAAATCAATTGAAGATATTTATGTTTTTCTATTTCTGGGTTCTCTATTCTGCTTCATAGACCCATTGTCTACCCCCTCATAAATGCTACACCATCAAAATAAATCTTAAAATAATCCACTACAAGCAAAGTAACAAAATTGCAAATGACACAGGATCAGCAACAGTGCTGTGGTGAACCATTATGGAGCCTGAGGCAAAAGGAAAAAAATCAGTGATAGTGATCCTCTGCTGACTTCCAATCGTCAATATGAACAACTACCTGCTTGGATATTTGCTAATCAGTCAACACACCACAAATATTTGGGAATCAACAAATTACTAACAGGGGATGAAAATTAATTTGTTATTCAAGACATTCCCAAAATATATACAAAGAAGAACACTAATAAACAAAGGTATAAATATAGGACATGTTTCTGAGCATCTGAATGATTTTTAATTTAATATCTTTTATATTTTCATCTGGATGTTTAGTACCATGTAGATACAAGAACATTTAAGATCCAAAAATTTTCGTGGAATGGGAATATTGACCACTAACTACTACAGCTGTTCTGTGTACGTTTATTATGCATGTTGTTTAAGAAATGGGGGGCAGCCTGGGTGGCTCAGTGGTTTAGCGCCGCCTTCAGCCCAGGGTAGGATCCTGAAGACCCAGGATGGAGTCCCACATGGGGCTCCCTGCATGGAGCCTGCTTCTCCCTCTGCCCGTGTCTCTGCCTCTCTCTCTCTGTCTGGGTCTCTCATGAATAAAAAAATAAGATCTTTAAAAAGAAAAAAATAAAAGAAAAAAGAAAAGAAAAGAAAAGAAAAGAAAAGAAAAGAAAAGAAAAGAAAGAAAAGAAAAGAAGAAAAGAAAAGAAAGAAAAGAAAAGAAAAGAAGAAAAGAAAAGAGACAAAAGAACAGCACAGATCTTTCTCATGAGGTAATTAAATAACAAATAATAGTGAATCTCTTTAATGATGAAGTATCGTGATATTGAACTAGATATCAGCCAACTATTTACAAGTTTGAAAACATCTTTATAGAACTATAAATGGGGGTGAAATTAAAAATATTTATCACCTATGGCATGAACATCATTTAGTCATAATGGTTGTTGGCCTTAAATGACAGGCCTGTTCTGGGGTATATTGGCTCAAAATCTGCCCTATCACAACAGGCAGCCCGACGTTAAGAAGAGCCTTGCCTTTGGTTTTCATATTATCCACAAAAACTTCAGAGTTACTTGATGAAACTTTGGTTTCATCCACAAAAACTTCAGAGTTACTTGATGAAACTTTTTATCTCCATATTCATCAGTGTCTTCTTAAAATCTCTCCCCAAATATTTGTTGATTGCCATATTCAAGATGTTCATATATCTTAATGTAATTTATTGATAATCCTTTTTATACAGGCATTCTTGAATGATAGACAAATGTGTCTATCAATTGTTTTGCTTCAAAACTAGTATACTGGGCAGCCCGGGTGGCTCAGCGGTAGCACCGCCTTCAGCCCAGGCCGTGCCCCCGGGGTCCTGGGATCAAGTCCCCCATCAGGCTCCCTGCATGGAGCCTGCTTCTCCCTCTGCCTGTGTCTCTGCCTCCCTCTCTCTCTCTCTGTCTCTGTCTCTATCTCTCAATGAATAAATAAATAAAATATTAAAAAAAAACAAAACTAGTATGCTATATTTTGTTTTTCCTTCAAAATTAGTATCCTTTATTATAATAATTATTATTTTTATATAATTGGTGTACTTGAGGTGTTAATTCCTTATGCTCATATGCATCTCAATGGACAAGTGTTTTAGGCAAATTCAGGGAGTTCTTTCAATAATTCTGGGTAGTATCAGCATTCCCTTTTTACAGTTGGGAAAACTGATGACCTTGAAAATAGTAAAGTGTAAACCAAAACCTACATCCTCTGACTGCTGACCCTGTTCCCTTCATAATGTATGTGAGGAAACTCTTTGCAAATGACAAAGCTTTATATGACTTAGAGACATTTTTTTTATTCCTATTAAGAAAGAAAAATCCTTCTACATGAAAATGACTGAGGAAAGTGACTCATGAACTATGTCTCTGAGTAAAGCTTCAATTCTAAAAGATAACCAATCAGTTGATTGGTAGCTGGTTTGACTTTATTGTTCATTAATGTCCAAATCCTCTTTAATCCCAGGCAGAGCCATATACTTCACTTTTCTCATTTTAAAATGTTTTTCTAGTGTAGGTTACCTTAATCACTCACTTCTGTTGCTTTGTTAGTTTTCTAAAACAACGGATGTCTTGCTTAGATGGGCCGATGTGTTAGTCCAATATCATTAAGATCCTCTCATGCTACATGTGAGACCTCGGATGAAGGTCATGACTCGAATTCTAGTTATTTTTGAACCAGGAGAAACAGACACATAATTGGTGCTATGGAAAGGCTTTGCCCTTCAGTAGAACATCCTATTCTCTATTGTTAAGGCTGCACAATTTATTTTGTTTAAAAAAATATTCCAGGGGCACCGGGTGGCTCAGTTGATTAAGCACCTTTGACTTTGACTCAGGTCATGATCTCAGGGTCCTGGGATTGAGCCCAGCATGGAGGGGTCCACGCCCAGCAGGGAATCTGCTTTTCCCTCTCTCTCTCTCTCTCTCTCTCTCTCTCTCTCCGTCACCCTACTGGTGTGCAGAGTCTCTCAAATAAATAAATAAAATCTTTTTAAAAAATGTTCCAGGACTTCTATGTTGATAAATTAGAAAACTTCCCCACAACTTTCCTTCTCTGAGTCTCCACCACCTCGAATATCGCACCTCCTTCTATTGTCCTAATGTTATGGTCCCTGGTGCATGCCTGCTTCACAAAATGACAAGAACAGGTCAATAGGTGTCACTGCAAAAAAATAAGAAAATGGAAAAACAAAACTTACTGTTTCTCAATGTTCATCGAAGTGACAACCTAATAATACACTTTTTGGGGCAGCACAGGGGGAGAGAATTTTGTGTCAGCTCAGGAAACTTGCCAAATGATTCAATTACATTGGAAATATTAATTTAGTTTAGTAGACATCTGTCAACCTTATTCAGTTCAGCACAATGGTAATTTCATACCAATTCCAATTTTATGAATTCATCGTTGGTATAAGACTACATATAGTCTTGCCAATATCCTCACAAGTGTATCACATTACCAGGATATACTCCCTTCAACCCTGTGCAATTATGACGAGTGTAGATAATGGAGACTGAGCTGCTTTAGTCATTTATGGGAAGGGGTTGTTTTAGGAGGGACAAAATATTCCTGTAAAATGAGCGACAGTAACCACTTGCATAAATGAGCTAAAAGGTAAGACATGTCGAAAAGAGTAAAAAGAGAAGGCACAGAACTGACATTCAAAGCAAAGGGTAGAGAAGAGAGAGCCAAGCAAGTAAATGCATATAGTATATTTTATTTTATTTTATTTTTTTATTTTTTTTCATATAGTATACTTTAAAGAGAATGTGAAGAATGATGCATGATCAACAGATGGTCCAAACAACTCTTTGGAAGGCTATAGAAAGAAAGAACAGCCTTTGAGTTTAACCTGGAGAAAGTTATTGGTGATTCTAGGGAGAACACTTCTGTTTGTCAGTGAGAAGACCTGAGGCATTGCAGAGATATTCGGAGGAGACAGAGGCAGCTGGGAGAGCTCTAACAAGTAATCCGTTATCTGCATTTGGAGGTGTCCATTAAAAGGAAAGATCCCAGGGGAAAATGGTAGGACATAAACCATTCTATCCTCATATGCTCCCAGGGATGTGACCAATGTCCCTTGCTCCTCGGAGCTCCTGTAGTTTATCCCATCTGTGACCCTCATTTGGCACTTAGGACCTGCTGGCTTGTATTGTTCTTTATTTCTTTAGGAGTTGGTCTATTTCCAAAACAGCCTGTGAGCTCCTTAACAGTTGCTTTTTATTGTCTGCCACGAGGCCTTGCACACGATGTTAGTGATAGTAATAGTTGTCAAGGTAGTGACGGCAAAAGTCATAATAGAGACAGCTGATCCGAGAACTGTGCTCCATACTTTCTATGCTTTATCTCATTTAATCCTCCTCTGGAGGTGGCAAATATGATCATCTGTCATTATCTCCAATGCGATAGCAAGGATGCTGAGACTCAGAGTTCAGTAGCTGGCTCCTGCTTGACACGGCTTGTAGGGACTCAACTCCAAGGCTATCCGATCTCAGAGGCCAAGCTGTCGTGAGGAGGATTTAGTACCCATGATCTTTCTTCTTGTTTCACTGGTTCCTCAAGTTCTAAACAATGGGAATTTTATCAAGATATCAGTGCAGCAGGTTGCCTTATGTTTATCGTTGGAATCTTAAACTCCCCTGGTTTTTAGGGTTTGTCACCAGAAGCAAAACGGTTTGTGTCTGAAAGAAGCCTGAGGTCATAGGAGCTTGGATGGGGGTAAAGGTCTGACAAGCACTAGCCCTGTAAGCAGCACTGGGAATGTCGCCTGTCAACTCAGACACTCACCGGAACAGAATATGGTCAGAATTGCCAGATAAAATAAGGAGCATCCAATTACATTGGAATTTTAGATACGAGAGCAAACAAAAATTTAGTATAAGTATGTCCCAAGTATTTCATGGAACATACTTATACTAAGATGCATGTATTTTATTTTATTTTATTTTTTAAATTTTTTTAAGATGCATGTATTTTAATATAAAATCTAAATTTAACTGAGCATTCTGTATTTTTGTTTACTAAATCTGACAACCTTAAGGCTGCAGCACATCTCTTCCATCTTCTGAGGTACTTTGGAAGTACAGACCTGAACTGTAAACCAGGAAGGGAGGAAAGAATGTTTCTGTCCTTCTTTTGAAAATCAGAACTGCTGCTCAAGTAAATTTGACCAACTTAAAAGTTAAACATTTTTTATTTTTATTTTTATTTTTATTTATGTATTTATTTCAGAGAGAGGATAGGAAGGGGCAGAGGGAGAGGGATAATCCCAAGCAGGCTCCATATCGAGTGCAGAGCCCAATTTAGGGCTCAGTCTCAGGACCCTGAGATCATGGCCTGAGCTGAAAGCAAGAGTCAGCAGCTTAACGGACTGAGCCACCCAGGTAACCTAGAAATTTTAAGTCTGAATTATCACCATTCAAACTATGGGAAAGTAGTTTAACTAAAAAGAATTTTAAGTTCTTTGTACTTTTCTCTCATACACACAGAGTAAGAACTTAGTGCTCTAAACCCTCTTTAGAGGGTTCTCTTCTACCTTCTCTACCCTCTTTAGAATGCTCTAAACCCTCTTCTACAGGCAACAACTTATTTTGTTGACTTCATGGATCCTGCAAGACAAACAGGAAATTGGGTCCTAGTTACGATGCATATAATGTCTCCACTCAAAATCTTAATGACAACAACAGCAAAATCCTGATAACCATGGATCATCCTGTGTTCTTGCCACCTGTCTGGTCTTCTGCAGGAAGCCACAGGGTCTTTGAACTGAAGAGGAACTTTAGAGAGCCAAGGCTCCCTCCCTGCCTCTGGGAATGGCTGCTCTTTGCCATGGACAGATTTGTCTGAACGTTTGAGGTTCAGTCAAAACTGCCTGCACCTGAATTACTCAGCTAATTATGTTTCTGGTGTTCCCCCTGCACAGACTGCCTTCAAAGATGGATCTTAGGAAGGGAGTGCTAGTCCCCGACCTGGTCTCAGCTGACTGCAGTCTTCACCCTGGCACCCCGGAGGAGTCAGGGAGCTTACACATGTTGAATAGGGTTGAAAAAGAGTCAGCAGCTCATTTCCAGAGGCTCCAGGACCTGCAGGTTGAGAACTGAGACCCATTTTTTTCTCCTTTCCTTTCCCTGCCCCTCACCTGCTATTCTCCCCAGTGGTCCTCCTTCCTTCTTGGCTTTCAATATTGTTCAATGGGGACATTGTCACTCTATTTTGGGAGCCACAGTGACAAGTTCCTCTTGGAATGGGGGGAGATTCTAAGCCCAATGTTCATTAGAAACATTTAAGAAGAACAAGGGCATGGATCTGGCACCTCCTAGTTCTTTAATTGGCCATAAAGTGTCTTTCTTTCTTTCTTTCTCCCCCCCCCCCCGCTTTTTTTAATTTAAGAGCAGATTATTATTATTTTTAAAAGATTTTATTTATTTATTCATGAGAGACAGAGAGAGAGAGAGAGAGGCAGAAACCCAGGCAGAGGGAGAAGCAGGCTCCATGCAGGGAGCCTGACGTGGGACTCGATCCCGGGTCTCCAGGATCACATCCTGGGCCAAAGGTGGCGCTAAACTGCTGAGACACCCGGGCTGCCCAAGAGCAGATTATTAATTCCTAAACTGGGTTATTTTCCCAATCATCATGTCTCTGAACAGTATCCGTCATCCCTATAAATTAATCCCACTGAAAATGAAGGAGCTATCATCTCATGAAACCATGTTCTAGAAGGGACGCTCTATGAGACAAACCTCTTTAGGACTGGATGACTCCACCGTATCTGTGGCATTACCAAGAGATGTGAAATCCAATGTCATTCCTATTGGTTAATTATTTTAGAAGAAAGAACAAAAGAAACAACTGGCTTTACAAAATTGGCAACAAAACAAAACCTTGAAATTCTGAAAATAAATACCCACTTAGGTAGAAAAATAATGCTGGACTGAGTCTTAGAAAAGGCTTTCCAACTGTGTTGTTAACGAATGATGATGATTCTAAAAATGTGTGTATGCAAATATAATCATTTGTCTCTAAGATGTGTTTTGTCCTCATACACTTTCACTGTTTCAAAATGAAATTCTGCTGCTGTCTATGTTATAAAGTTGAGAAAATGATATATTTTGAAACAATCCAAGTTTTTACTTTGGAAATATAGTAGTGTATGGGATTATTTTGTTAGTATTTCCATTTTCTGGTTGCCAGCAATCTATTTAAATGTTCCCTTGGAGTTCTGCAGCACTGAACATTTAAAGACAAATCAAAGAGGTGTAATTAGTGCCAAGACCCATGTGTCTGACGGTAGCTTCTGCCCTAAAGTGGTTTAAATATCCAAGATTCCAGAAATTTCACAGGACTATTTGAGCAAAATACCAGGAATGTCATGGATTCTGAGCATGAAATTTGTCTTCGACATACATGTGGTTTTTATCACACACTGAATAAATCTGGTATTATTTTCTCCTACAAATTGGCTGTGGCTTACATTTCACTTCAGATTCCTCCTAAAGGAGGAAGAACAGTGTGGGACATTGCAGGACTCGGATATTCCCCCAGCAGAGAATTTATACTCCACCGTCCAGTAGCTGATGGCTTAGCTTGTGAATGATTTTGGACTCTTGCCTTTCTGCACTAGCACCTGCTCTGAAGCTCGAAGTTTCTTATTAACACTTCTACTAGATGGAATAAGTTTGGGGGCGGGGCAAGACCAAATAAAACAATGAATTCTTCTATGTTTCCTCCAAAAAGAAAAGAATTGGACATAGTAGGAACTACTATAAAATGATATTAAACCCTGTGGATTTTTTCCCCTGATATTTCTATTTAAAACACACACACACACACACACACACACACAACTGAACAACTGCTAAGTGCAGTGGAGAACATCACAGTGGAAGAAAATACAAACAGAAGACTGAAACAGAGAACTGCATTGTCATATGGATCTTATCAGCATTTCCTTACAGATACTCAGGGGTCCCCCCCTTTGGCCTGGTGTGATGAGATCTTCGATGTTCTCTGTGTGTCTACACGCATGTGTGTACGCCACATGACCATTTGAGGCTGTGTCTGTATATGTCTGTATGTTATGTCTGTGTTCCAGCTGGGCCTGAAATCAATTGTTCTGGTTTTATGCCTCCTCCAGATTAGATTACGTGAAGGCAGGAGCCCATAGCAGGTGATATTTCTACCACCTACCCCAAGTACTCTTGGCAGTGAAGTAGGTAGGAAGTGATGAGTTATAGTCTCCACCCCTTCCAATCCTGTGTTTATGGCTCGTACTGTCACAAGAAATGAGGTGGATAAAAATGCAGGTTGCTGAATTATTTATGCATCATTCCTATTAACTTCGTGAGATATATTTGTAAATTACAAATAGTTTCCAAAAGCCTAAAATCATTTAGGCTAATTGGTACATTATACTACCTAACTGCGTAATTGATTTTTTAAATGAATTGGTCCCTAAGTGAGTTTTGAGTATTCTATAATAATTGGTTTCTAATAAATGATATAAATAAATGAGTGATTAATGCATCGATATAGAAAGCAGTTGATAGGTCTTTAGTGCCACTGAAAGACCCGGTATATGGGTGCACCACATCCAGCAGGACTCTAAGCACAGTTGACGTCAGAAGGTCATCATTCTGGACTCCAAATTTTAGACTGTCATGAAAAATGCACCTCTTTTACTCTGATCATGAATGCAGGTGATTAGTTTGATAAATAAAACATATAATTTACTTTAGATGTGAGGATAACTTAATTGTGAATTGTGAGGACCGAGACGTTCCAGACATTGAGGTTCCTAGTCCTGATCTCAGCAACAACCGGAGGAGTAGCTGTTTCCCTTACAACAGAAGAACATGCTGTCAGCAGAAGATATTTACAAAAGCACCCATTAAATAATGGGTGTGTTGGGGTTGTTTTTCAAGTTGATTGGGAAGGACACTCTCTCTTTTAAGAGGAGATATATGACTTCATATAGGAGACCTCATGGTCACTGGCCAAATGTTAATGTTCAGCACTTAGTATCTCTGGCTCAGACCCAATCTTAGCATCTCAGGATCTGTTAAGTTATTCCTTCTTCTGAAAGGCAATTGGCACTTGAGAGCAATTCCGACATCCTTTGTGCAAATGGAATCTGCGAGCCAGAAAGTACAGGAACAGGTGGAACTGTTGCATAGCTACTAGAGGTACCTCTGCTGTTGATTCGCAAATGTCCAAATGGCCTACAGCTCACAGGAACATGTGTTGCTAGTTGGCTTTGTGGCGCCAATTTCTTCCTGTTTGGAGACTGGACCTGGCTTCCTTTGCGGGGCGTTCCCTCTGTACCATCGCGTACAGCTTAGTGGTACTGCCAGTCAGGGCAATTCATTCTCCTCCTATCCGAGTGGTGAGCGTGTGACCCAAGTTCTCTCTTTAAAATACAAATCATGAGCCGAATGACAGGATGAATATGTTTGGATGTGACTCATTCCTGCCACAGGGCCTAGAAAAGACAGTCATGTGATTCTCTCAACTTGATGTTCCTGAGTCCCTGGAGGTTGCCTGGCTCCTGCCCTCTCCCTGCCTTGTTTTCAGCCCTGTCTTCAGTCTTGAAATTTTCCCATAATCTTAATAAGTTGCCTTTTCTTTTTTTAATTAGCGAGATTCTGCTTTCTACTGCTAGCATCCAAAAATTCTAACTGATAAAAATTTCTTACTTTTTGGTTAGTCTGGGGTTGAAAAATATACAGGAAAAAAAACCCTAATGTTTAGTAGCTGCCCTGTGGTAGCATACTTGATCATTGACCTAAGAAGTAAAAGAGAGTTGTATACAGATTAATATAATTAAGCACATTATCATCCTTTTCAGATAGTACATCCTTCATCCTAATCTAATCTATGTGATGTTGGTCCAGGTAGTGAGCTCAGCAAAGTCCAGGTCTATTTTCAACAACAGTTGTTTATTTTTGTGTTATTGGTTGTTATAAGCTTCTCAAGGGTTCCTGTGCTGTATAAAAGTAAGTTTTCAATTTCACTTCCCACTAAATCTTCCCTTTCACAGCTGCCATATTTAATCTTTCTAAAATACTGCTTTCAGGATATAGAGGAACCAGGCCAAGAGATCTCCTTTCTCAGGGATCCACAATATATCTTCACTTTTTGTTTCACATTTATGTTCTCCTCCCACCCATCCCAAAAATCTGGGATAACTGGATGCCAGTCTTGGAAGCTAGGGAGAAGGTACATGGTAAATCCTGCTTTTCCCTATCATACATTCACCCACAGTCATGCTTAAGTATACAAATCCTTCCTATTTGCTTGAGACTTAAGATTCTGAACCTCAAAAGCCCAGGGGTCCTGGTGAACTCTAAACATATGCATTATTTAATATCCCAAAATCCAATTCGGCCATACTACAATGACTCTTCATTGTTTAACAGGTCAAAATTCATCATATGGAAATTTGTATTTTGGTTCAATCTTGTTCTCCTTACTTCTAATCAAATACAGGGAGCTAAAAGTTTATTGGGTTGTGTTGGTGGGAGGTGAGGGTGTTTCTACTAGGCTCTATCTGTTCAGCCTACACCTGGTGTCCCTAAGACCATAAAAGACTTCATCATGGAAGAGTACAGAATTTTTTTTTTAAATATTTATTTTTTTATTTATGATAGTCACACAGAGAGAGAGAGAGAGAGAGAGAGAGAGAGAGAGAGAGAGAGAGAGGCAGAGACACAGGCAGAGGGAGAAGCAGGCTCCATGCACCGGGAGCCCGACGTGGGATTCGATCCCGGGTCTCCAGGATCGCGCCCTGGGCTAAAGGCAGGCGCCAAACTGCTGCGCCACCCAGGGATCCCAAGAGTACAGAATTTGATGGCAATACTCCTCCTAGCCATCTTCCCCATGAAAAAGTCTTTATTAACTTATGCTTGAATCACGGTGAATAGGGAAGACTGACATCCCATGAGATAGACTTCATAAGCTTTAAAGGGGGAGCAGAAACCAATAAAAGTGTGATCAATCCTGTCAATATTGCCAAAGCTCTGGACAAGGACCTCTGTGGCACAGGTTTTTATATTTCTTCACAGCAAATTTCTTTTCCTAACTATATTTGGCTTATTCTTATTACTTGATGTTTGAACACTGACCACTTGGGAGCAAAGAGAGATGAGCCAGAGTGTCCAGGGGAAATCATGCTGGGATTATAACTTTGACCAAAAATGATGAGTTTGCACACATATAATGGGAACACAAGCTGTTACTCCCTTGATAACTCCCCAGACTTTCTGGTATGTATAACTTTCCCTATGCACTGGGTTCTTGACTGAGATGGGAACTGTTAAGTTACTCCTTGCCTCTGAGATGCTATTTTCCAATAATATTGACTCTTAGAAAAGAGGAGCATAAAAGTCAGAGAATGGAGACCTGAGGTTTCATCTCAGCTTCAACACTTATTCTCCAATGGATTGAAAGTCAGAAGCTCTCCATCCTCTTCTCTCAAATGATTGGTTTGAGGATCAGATACCATACTGAATTTGAAACAGCTTTATAAACCATAATGAACTGAACTAATGTGAAGAATAATTTTCATATTTTCTAAGGAAATTTAAAACTCGAAGTTGGAGAATCTTCAAAATGAGGTAGTTTCTTATAATGCCTAATAATTGCAATCAAAATGATTATAGTTAGGAGTCAAAACCAGTAAAAGTAATTTAGAAACCATGCCTATCAAATTCATCACTGGTGGAAGGAATACAATTTAAATAGAACTTCTATTAACTAATGCAGTGTTAAGGGATGTTACATCAACACGTTTGTGAATACAGGAAATTATCCTCAGCTAACAGTTATGAGGAAAACCTGGTCTCCAAGGAAAGCATATTTCCATTCCATACTCATTTTGACTTTCATTCTATTTCTCACGGTTTATGAGAACAAATAATTCAAATAAAATATTTTTCAAGATTTTATAATATCCCAAAATGTCATAAAATTCTTAAAAAATAAATCAAAATGACATTAATAAACCTACCAAAATATTGTAAAATAAGTTAATTCAAGTTAGCAGCGTTGGGGCAAAGAGTTTTGAGAGAGAGAGCTGAACTTGAGATCAAGCAACTCCATGCGCATGAACAAAGCATGAGGGTTACTAGTTTTCTAGTAGGATACCACAGTTTCCCTAGACAGAAACTATTTAGGAGAATCTCACATTCTGATTGATCATAACTGGAAAAGGAGATAAAGAAAATTGACTATTGCAGGCTGAGAATTGTGGAAAAATATGTGTGCGACATGCACCTCACACTTAGCACGGCTTCTTCTAGATAAGAAAGACATATTTTCTTTCTTGTTGGGCAAATTGGTCATTATTAGTTCACTGTTGATGTAAGCATGTGAAGAAACCTCCCAATTCTTTCCAACATTCTTCCAAGCAGAGCCACAGCACTTAGCGCAGGAAGGGGGAAGACTAGGGAATCACACCTTCTGCCCGCAGGACAGGATTGTACCAAAGTAGATCAATGACACTGAAAGACTAGCTCTAAATCCTGAGTGAGTTACTCACTTGGTGAAGAGGGGACCCCGGTCATCACATCCACTGTGAGCAGAGTTCTCTCAAAAAGAACAAGACCCCGATGAGCCCAGCCACCAGGATGAGAAAAGAAACTGGACTTCCAGGGGGGTGGAGATGGAGTGTGAAGCTGCTGTTGGCACTCATGTTGGGAGGCTTATCTGGGCACCCCCATGTGGTGGTCACACTGCTGAGGGTTCACATCAGTTGTTTGCAGGTTTTTCCTTTTTTAATTCATATTAAGAGTTTTTTGTTTTGTTTTATTTTGTTTTGTTTTTTATGAGTTAAGTCTAAACACAAGTTCTTTGAATCATCTCAGAAAAATTGAGTTTTGCATATCTATTAAAAGAAAATAGCTCTTGTTTTTAAGAGGAAAAAAACAACCAAAAAGTCATTTCAGTTTAGTGGGCTTTGAATTATTTTCTCATTTAGAAATTGTCTCATTAGCTAAGTTAATAAGGAGCGCAATAGAATTTTGTCTTATTCAGATAATGTAAAAGCCATTGATGGTTATTGTTAAATGAAGTGACTCTTAAACAAATAAAAATGTAATAATAAATTCTCAGAGCTTTGTAGAGTCATGGAATCCATGCAGATTAGATGGAGGCCACCCCAAGGTTGATGACATCTGGATCAGAGGCTCTGCTCATCCGCAGCTACACCGAGAAAACAAATTTGAAAACTATATACAGTAAATACCAAATACATAATTTCTACATTCTATGCTGAGCATTTGGGCATCCTATACTTACAAAGTGAAAAGTGTAAAAATTCACATGTAGAAAATATTTCTGACATATGCATTCTCAGGAGAGATACGAATCTTCTTCTCTGAAAAGTTACCTTTTATTTTTCTAATCATATTTAAGCTCCTAGTTGGAGAAGACCAGCCATATCCATCCTTGGAAGGCAGTCTGGTAGAGAACACAGACTTTGGAGCTCTAGAAATATGGGTTCGAGTTCAGACACCACAGGTCGTGGCCGTTCAGTTTTGAACAGATATCAATTTCTCTGACCTTTGTTTCATTTACAGATGAGCAGATAATTCCTAGTACTACTGGTTACTCAACTAATGCTCCCCTATTATTTTCTTGGTAGTCAGGACCTACACAGTATTTTATATAAGTAAGAACTCAGTTCACACTTACTGAATGTATTTATTTATTTTTATTTATTTTTAAATTGTTTTTAAAAGGGTACAAACGAGTGGGGGAGCAGGGTGGGAAAGGGCAGAGAAAGGCAGAGGGAGAATCCTTAAGCAGGCTCCATGCCCAGCAGCGAGCCCCCACTGGACTTCATCTCAAGACCCATGATCTCACTGACCTGAGCCAAAACCAAGAGTGGGAGGCTTAACCAACTGAGCCACCCAGGTGTCCTGAACTTATTCTTAAACAGTTGTCACAAATCTAAGTCAAAATCCTTTCTTGTTTTTGTTTGGTTTACTTGTTTGCCACAAGACTGCAAACCGTCCCCTTTCGTTTGCTTTCTACACTGATCTGATTAATCCACTTCCCACCCTAATTCTATTTCTCCCTCTCCAAAGAACAGCTTTATCTCTATAAATTCATGGAAGTAGTGCTTGCCCACCCCTTGTGCAGAAATGTCCAACGAATATAGAGCGGTGAAAAGAGCTCCAGAATCATCCACAGTTTGGCAAGCAATCTATGAGGTGACCTGGAGCAAAGCACTCAACCCAAGGGTGATGGTTTTCATGTGGCCAATCAGGGAAGTTCTGTCCTCCTCAGTCCTGCAGAAGACACACAAACTGACCAATCAGCACAGGTGGAGAATGGGCGGGGCACACAGAACGAGTGTTGATCAACCTTCTGTAAGACTGAGATACTGTGCTGTCCCTAAGTAAAAGATCCTTAGCATTTCCTGGCCTCTGGATGGTCTTTGACTTCCAATTCTCATCACATTTATTCTTAAAATAAATCTCCTTTGTGTGAGAGTCGCTTATGTGAGTCACAGATCCAGCCAACCCAAAGAATCAAACTAATTAACTTTTTTCATACCATTTTCACCCCAAGCACATCCTAGCCCTTGGTTACAATGCCAGGGCTGTGATAGGAAGACATCTGGAGCAATTGTGCTGCAAACCTGGCTTCACCGTGACTGAGCTACCCCTGCCCTCTGTCTGATTCACTATTCTGGATGCATGTGTGCCCCCCGCCTCCCTGCCACCCACAGCCCAGCTCCCCAGCATGGACAATCTTAGGTAACTAAAGCATCACTCTGCCCTTATGCTACTCTAAAACTCATGCTGTCACAGGGAAGCAACAAATACAGCAGGCCGAACCTCGTGTGGCACACACCCTGTGCAAACAGAGTTACTTGTGTACATAATGTTCTCATCTCCCACCAAGAAGTGTCTATGCTCCATGAAATTTCGGAATATCCTGCAGAAGTTTGGGAAGCTCACTCTGCGGGATTTACACCGCTTCCAGCTCCCAGGATGTCCTTGTTTCACTTGGCTAATTTTTTGAGCTCTACTGAATCCCCCTGTGGGGTAGAGAGCAGAATCTTGTGTCTGGCGAGGAAGGGAAGGATAAACACACACACACACGCACACAAATGCACACACACTCCCCAAGTTCTTATCGACTAAATGCTATCTGCACTATTAAAGGGAGAGAGTGAGCGTTGAAAAACATCACTTATATGCCAGGCAGCAATCAACTACATTTTGCTTTATAGCATCGATCAGAGATTTACTAGACTACACTTAGGGAAATTATCATCTGTGTTTACTTACAGGGAGTGTAGGTAGGACGAAGTGAGGTTGACCAGCATTCCAAGCCAAAGGCAGGTAGTAGAAAGCACAGAGGAGGCCACTACCCTAAAATAATCCCCAGCCACTGGGACCAGGCTGAGGCCTCCTTAATCACCAGGAATAAATAAATGATAGAGCAAGGGGGGAGCCACGGAGCCCCAGACCTCCTGGGGAAATATTTAGGCAACTGAGAGGGAAAAGCTCCTTCAAACAGCATCACAGAAAGGGGGCTTCCGTATTGGCAATGTGCTGGCGTGGTTCATGCAGGGGGCCTCGTGGAGCAGCCCTGGGCCAAGGTGATACGGGGAGCACAGTTCTTGTCTCACGGAGTCGAAGGATGAATCTCATGGACACAAGAGAGTGAGCAAAGCCAGAGAGGCCTATGAAGCAGAGATACAGAGGAAGCTCTCGGGAGACAGAGGGGTCCACAGGGTTGCCCCCAAGGGCTGTAGGATAGGCCTCTTATTATAGGAAACTGACCAGGGAACTCGGGAAAGTTCTTGTCAATATCGGGGGGAGAGGGGGGGGGGGGGGTTAGGACAAACGAGGTGGACTGACATATCCTGAGCACCAACAAGGTGCTCCCTCCTCTGGTTACTAGCTCCTCCCCAAAATTCCTCTACATCTGGGGTTTCTGTGAGCCTGGTGGCCATTAAATGGGGAGACTCCCTAACATCATGGAGCTAGGGAGCCAGGTTTATTTATTTATTTATTTATTTATTTATTTATTTATTTATTTGTTTTTACTGTCTTATATCTGTCTCCTTGGGATGCGTAGGAGCCTGACTCAGGGGCCTTTCCCTTATCTTTCCCTCCCTAGCCCCATCTGCTCCTACATCAAAAGGAAGAGGCTCAACCAGTTCCAACCTCTCCTTGTTTCCAGACATGGATGTCCTTCCTCCGATCTGCATCCTTACACTGTCTACGCAGATCTGCTCATCTGCATCATCCAAACAACAGTGCTCACCGAGTCTGAGTTAGTTGTTTCCAGTTCTCTTTTGCCTTTGGGATTTCAAGGGAAGTCACACAGCGGGGAGCAGCAGAGTGAGCAAGGTGACTGTGGCTGTGGTCCCCCAGCTGGAAATGATGGACAGGCAAGCAGATCCAGAAGCTCCCAGTCCCACCAGGCTACAAGTGACTAATCGCTCTTCAGTCTTAGAATCCGATATCATTTTCTAAATAGAGATAATTCTAAAATCCCAGGTTGAATAAATCTACCATATGACCTAACAACTCCACTGCTAGGAATCTACTCAAAATAAATGAAAAAGTATGTTCAAGTTTCATCATTTGGTGGCCAGAGAAACATGATGTGTAATGGAATACTATTCAGTCATAAATAGGCATTCAGGGCCGATGTGTGCTCCAACATAGGTAAACATCGCAAATACCGTGCTAAGTGAAAGCAGCCGGACAGTAAAGACTGCTTATTGTATGATTCCATTTGTATAAAAGGTCCAGAAACAGCAAATCTGTAGAGACAGAGACCAGATGAGTTATTGTGTAAATTGGGGGTTGGAACAGGGACTGACCACAAATGGGCACATAGAATGTTTTGAAGTCGATAGAAATGCTCAAAAATTGAGTTGTGGCAGTGCTTGCCCCAAACCCTGTAGATCTACTAAGTATCACTGAATTGTACGGTAAAAATGGGTGAATCTCACAGTATTTAAATTACATCTCAATGAAGCTGTTAGAGGGAAAGAAATGTAAGGTTGAGCATTCAGCCTAAGTTAAGACTGGGGAAGGGAGTGAAGACCGTGTGCTGAAAGTTCCTCGTGTTCACGGGAATCCCACAGCCCCTTCTTTCCATCACGGATTTTTATCCGTCATCCCAAATGAGTGGCCAGGTTGCCCTCCTTCACCTAAATTACACCCTCTTGGGCCTCTTTCTTTGCTTCCTGAGTGTCAAAGAACTTCAGATAGAAAGAATCAGGAAGGAGAAATGATCAGCTCAATACTTCACTTTTTTTTTTAATTATGACAGCGAAATATTAGACAAAATACAAACAGGGTGGAATAAAATTGTTCTTTTTAAAAAATCATTGTATAGTTTCTGTATCCAAGCTATTTGTGCAGCCATTTCCATAAAGCAGGCTGGCGTCCCAGGGAAGCGTGGTCTCTGGATGCGGACGGCCACGTGGCGGCCTGTTACCAGGACGGGGACCATCCTGTTCAGTAGGTGCTGGAAAGTCCACTGGGGGGAACATCCTGCCTCTTGCCTCCAGGGGCATCGGACCCACAGCACCCATGGTATGTAGCTTGACTAGCACATGTTTACAGACTGGTGAACATCAGAAACACTCGTTTTATTAGGTAGTTGCATAATAGCCTTTTATTTTTGATTATTTATGCATTAGCGGCAAGCAATGGAGATGTGCTATGTAGGAAAGTTATTATTTGCTAATTTGCTGCTTTTAAAATACATGGCACACTATCTATTATGTATCATGCATTACAATTACAACAACAGTTTAATTAATCACCAGCACCCTGTTTTGTACCAATCTACAGCAGAATTCTGGGTAATGGTGTTGTTTACCATTTAGCAAGTAGCAACATTTCACTCTGTTTCACTACATTAAACTGCTCAAATAAAGCAAACGGATATTGAAAAGAGTTGGCCATCTGCCTTTATTTTCTTTTACTTTTGTTCAAAAAAAAAAAAAAAAAAAAGAACCTCTCAAAAGAGAAAGAACACAGCCATGAAACTGATAGTGACAAAAAGCACTCTTTTTTTTTTTTTTTTCTTTATCAGGTCAGAATCTCATCTAAATGCAGTTCTGATGAATAGTTTAAGAAATAAAAAAGAAGCCCGCTTTGTGGATTTGGAGTGGGTCTCAAGACCAGCCGTGAAGCCTAATGATTATTTAACGGTGCTGCACTTGAGGCTGGCTTCTGTGAGCCTCCTTTCCCCCCTTAAGAGTTTGATGAATAGGTCTTGTGACAGCCATTTAGGAATAAACAAGAATTCATCAGTCTGCATGAGAAGAAGCCAGTTTATAGATTAAGTTTCCTGAGGTAATTCATGAGGTCAGTCCCATTTAGATGGAGACTATTAGGGCCTGGCTCTCGAGAGTGGCCGTACAGGGGAGTCACTCCAAATGGACCCCGCTCACACAAAGCCCCCTTTCAGGGAGAAGCCTGCCATTTTTATGACCCTGCTGCTAGGACGCACATCAACTTGTCACTGTGCAGATCTGCTAGGGCAAGACCTCATCACTCTATTAAAGAGCTCTGTGACCCTATTGATTTGAAGTATTTAAAGCAGGGGTGAAGTTCAAAGCAATTTCTTTTCTATACTATTACTCAGTCTCTCTGTGTCTTGGCTCTAAAACATCTGCTGTCAGTTCCTTTCTGTTGTCTGATTCTGGAATCTGTCACTGGAGAACAGAGTAGTTTTATTTAAAATAAATTGGATTCCTTTTCAGTTTTCAGCATTGCGCATTGTGATCAATGGTTTATGCTCCTTCATCTGCCGGGAGACTTCACTGCAAGTGTATCCTTTTATGTCTCTTTGGGGCAAGACTGAAGAAGCATTAGCCTCCGAGGTTTCATAATAGAATCAAGTCTTAGAAGTAGGTCGCGGCCCCTGCCCCGGCTCCCCTAATTGGCCAATCGACAAAAATAACAACCTTTCGTTAAAATAATAATAATAATAATAATAATAATAATAATAATACAGTCAAGAAGGAAAGAGAGAGAAAAAAATGCATCTCCAAGTGGGGCTCCAGGACCCAAATCTCAAATGTTAACAGTATCTTTTTTTAAATTTTTTTTTAATTTTTTTTACTTTGATTTCCTCCAAGAAATGAAAACAGAGTAAACAACTCAGTTATTTTTAAATGTCAGCAGGTAAGTCAAACCTGGGAGCCAGTTTTGAGAGGCGCTTTCTTTGCAAAGCAGTGCAGGCCGCCACCCTGGTTCCATGTTCGCGGCAGGAGCCAGGGGACACTTTGAATGGTGAGTGGTGCAGGAGGCCTTGTGCATGCACGAGCCCAGTGAGAGTGGGAAACTGGCAGCCTTGAACTGGCATGGCTGGGAGACTGCTCCAGCCTTTTGGATAAGTCTGTCCTCAGAAACAGGGTTATCCAGAAATCTGTTTGGAATGCCACACCTGAGTTAAATAATATGTTACACACACACACACACACACACACACACACACAAGAAAACAATTTTTTAAAGTACTTATCATAAAAGCATGCGTGGAGGAGACCATACAAGGTTCTGGATTGGTGTTCAGTTTAACCCCATTACCACTAAATCCAAAAGTCACTTATCCTCCTAACACTTCTTAGACACCAGGGGTATGCGGTGCCCACTGAAACACAAACCACTTGCTGTGTCCTGAGTGTCTCTTGACTCCACACCCCGCCACGTGGGCAGTGAGTCTCTGGAAGGAAACATTCTCCCAGCGTCGGATAGGGCTTCTCTTCAGGTGACTCCCGACTCTCCCAGCCTGCCCCCCGACAGCTGTCCCCGTCAGAGCTGTGGTCAGGAGTCGACCTGTGCGAGTGGGAAGCCTTAATCAACATCAGTCCTAAAACCTTCTTGTCAGGCCCAGCGTTGTCTCCTTTCCCTGGTACGTAGTGTCTTCCCAGTCGCCGGGTCTGGTCTTCCCCCCATCCTATCCGTTGCCCAGTCCTATGGAATCTACCACTGGAATGTGTCTGACCCCACACCTTCTCCAGATGTCCACTCAGGTCCTCACTGCCTCACCTCAACTGGTGCTTCCAAACTGGGTCACCAGCCATTAGCTTCTTTGCGCTGCAGGTGAATCCTCTGAAACCAAGGTTTGGCCCAGCCACCGAACTATACAGAACCCACCAATTGTTTCACAGAACCCAGAAGACAAAACCCAGTTCCTTCAGCCTGGCATTCAAAGACCTCCTGACTCCAGCCCCTCCTTGTGCTCTCCTTGCCCACACAAGGCTCCAGCCCAGCAGCCAGCCGGGCGGTCCCAGTCTTCATGTCTCTCCTCCTCCCTGCCCTCTCCTAAGGCAGCCCGTCACTCAGAGGCTTCTATCTCCAGCACCACCTCTCATGAGCTCCATTCCTGTGGCTCCAGCTGCCCCGTGGAACCTCCTCTCACATGGGTCCCGGGCAATTAGAGCTCAGCAAAGTCCATCATCTGCTCTCTCAGACTCTTGCCTCTCAACAAATAGCAACACCACGCACCAGGTTGCTGGGGCCAGAAGTCTCTCTCTCCCTCAACCCTAACAGCAAATCAACCATTGATTTCTTCTTATTTCTTCTACGCTCTTCACACCTCTCGTCTCCAACACCTCCACTCTGGCCAGGCATCTGCTACAGCTCATTTTGGAACATCCTGACCCAGGACTCAGTGGAAGGAGTCATCTCTTGCTTCTTCAGAGCAAACTGACACCCTGCAGCATGTACCGATATTATTTCATGGATCACGGCTTGGCATTTATTTGTAGGACCCTCTTCAGAGAGGCAATGAGAAAACCCTTATTGAGTATGTGACTAAATGAACAATCAGACTTAGCAGGAGGAAACAGAATTAGGTTTTCCCTTTCCTCATTTAGGATGATGCAGAATTAATGTCCAGTTAAGTAATTGAAGCTTAAAAATGAAGATTGATATTTACCATAAGATTTAACCATTGGGGCACCCGGGGAGGCTCAATGGTGGAGCGTCTGCCTTTGGCTCAGGACATGACCCCGGGGTCCTGGGATTGAGTTCCACATCGGGCTCCCTGCAGGGAGCCTGATTCTCCCTCTGTCTATGTCTCTGCCTGTCTCTGTGTGTCTCTCATGAATAAATAAATAATTAAAAAAAAAGATTTAACCCGTCTTTAGTTTTAAATTCCTATGAATGCTAATATACTTAAGCCTATAGGAAAACAGCTTATTTTTATTCTAATTTTTCTTCTTTGAAAACATTCTTATGTCATGCCATGAGTTTAGTGACTGAAATATGAAATTACATCATTTATACAGTGTTTTTTTTAACTGTGCCTTAGGTGATGAATTCTCAGATATTGAATTCTCATTACTCAGAACATGCTGTAGGCTTTTTCTCTTTTGTAATCCTGAATGTGTTTCTTTCTAGCCCTTTTATTTTTTATATTTTTCTAGCGCAGAAATTGTCCTACTATAGCTCTGAGGTCAACAGTAAGTACACTGGTTCAGTTCTCCCTGAAAATTTTCAATAAAGATAGCACAAAAGATTTGAAGGAGATAATAGTTTCTGTTCAGATCCTCTGAAGAAATAAGTAATAGATGATATTTGACACTATTTCTTAGACCTTTAATTTGGAAGAGGAAAAAGGGAGAAGAAACTTGTGGATGTCAACAGAAGCAGAACACCATACCAAGTTGGTATCATCTTGAGCGTACAATGCTGAATATGTTGAGGTATTATGGCAGCTGTTCACAAAGTGCATTTCAGAAAGGAACCAGAATCTGATGGACCAACTGTGCTCCATTCAAAGAAAAGTAAGATGAAAAAAAGAAAACCTTTCTTTTTACAAAGGACTGATGATTTCATATTCAAGTACCCTTGCTAAGAAGGTCTAAATGCGAAGTCTGACCAACTTCTAACCCAGTCTCTTTGCTAAGCTACTATCTAAGACTTTCTAAACCAGGGAAAATAACCTTTATTTTTTTCAAAGTGATTTGGCTCTTTGAGTAGACACAGAGGAAAGTGAAAATATGGGTATGTTTTTGAAATTCCTTATTTTCTGTGTATGTATATATAATAGGACTTTGATGCAAAAATCAAAGATTAAAGTATTCAAAAAAGATAAAATATACAATTAAGTGGAAGAAAGTTATATTTCTTGGTAAATCTCCTTTATCAGATTCCAAATTTTGCCGTTGTGTATGCTGCTCTTTCCATAAGGTCCTATTTTTTTTTGTAGAAAATCGTACCTATGATACTTATTTTATGCAAATGCACGTGACTTATAATTCTAAATATTGAGGGCCTCTTTATCACCAAAAAGACAGTAGCTAAGATATTTACTAAAATTCTGAATAATGGAAAGAACTCAGATTGCAGAAGTGAACAATTTTTTTATCCAAACTTTTAACACATCTCTATCTTTGTATCATTGATGTGATTTTATTTCACATTATATGAAAAGCACTGGAGAAAATAAGAAGTAAAACTCAGCCCCTGTGTTCAAGGAGCTTAAAATCTAGTGGAGAGACAAAAAGACAATTCATGAATTTGATCATTTCCCCCAATTATTGACATAAGCTAACAAGCAACATGCAAACACACACAGTTTTGCAAGTAGGGATCACATAAAGTCAATTGATTGCATTTTATTAGTAGTTGCTTTGGACTCATTTATTAGACACGTTTATAATGGCTTTAGCATCATAAGGGTTTATGTTAACAGAAGGCTGGTGAATGTCACTGACGTTGCAGGATTCTTCTATGTTTCTGCTGTGTCGGCTTTACCATGTGACTTTCATCTTTGAGTTCATCTCATAATCATCAAGATGCCATCTCACCTGCAAGTTCATGAACGTGTTCCAGATAAGAAAAAAGAAAGCACCAAGAAGGAAGGGCAGAGACTATTCCAAAGAGAGCAAAACTCTCACAGGAATCCCCAGAAAAAAATGTGCTTATGTTTCGTTGGCCAGAGCCATAGTGCATGATGATTCCTAGTTGCAAGAGCATCTTGGAGATATAGCTTCTTGCAAGGGATATTGCTGACTAAACAAAATCGGGGTTCTATTTATAGGAAAGAAGGGTATACGGATATTGGTCAGACACTACAAGTGCCTGCCATTGAAACCACTATGTGAATTGCTTCTCAACTTCTGCGTTTTCCCATATATTTATAATCCCAGTGTATTAGGTCCAGCCAAGAGGGGCCCTGGCCCTGGGTCTTTAGAGAGCCTGCTTTGGATCTCCAGTGCCATGCCTCTCTCTAAGGGAAAAGACTATTGGACTGAGGGGAGATGTGTACACAGAGGCCATATTTCCACTCCTCCCAGATCATGTCTGACACTTAGGCCAAGGAATTATCTGCCCGAATGACTAAGGAGTCCTTGGGTCAGTGCTTCTGATGTCTCAATTCATCACTGATGTAAATGCCCTTATGTGGGAGGGGTGACCAAAGGAGAAATATTTGCGTAGAGTGTGGCCAGAGCTTAGATATGTAGGTGGGGTGTATACAAGTGTGTATCCAACAATCCTCATTGGGCAGGACAGAGAAAGGCTGGGGGGGAAAGCAGGGGACAGGCCGTGGGATGGGAACAGATGGACCCACTACCTTGGGAGATGAACACTGAGGAGTCTAAGGATTCTAAATTCAAACATGATGTTCCAGTCATTATAAAAATATACTTATCAAGGTAGCGGGACAACACATATTTTACTGAACTGTTTAGTTACTGACTTAAAGCTCTCATTTGGACCTGTGATATGTAGGCTCCGGTTTGTACTCTTAACCCTCAGCTACACAAATGTTAGGGGTGAGACCTGGTCAGAAATTCGTGGGCTTTGAGAAAATGAGTCCTCATCTCTAAGTTAGCACTGATTTAGTATACATCCACACTTTGAGAAAGCTGACACTGATAGAGCTGACTGTGGCTTAGACACTCCCCTAAATATCTAGTTAGATGATAAAATTAATAGCCCACCTAACTCGACTGATATTTTACTAAGTCCTGCTAAATGTGTTTATTTCCTGGATATCATTCTTTCTCAATCCCTGATATCTCATGGAGAAGGAGCATGGCTCCCTGTTAGTTAATTCAGCCCAGCACATGGAGTAGTTCAATGGGATTTATTTAATTAAAATAGCAACTAGTATCCAAAAGAAATTATATAATAATCAGACTTACAATCATCATCATAGAAGATTCCATTTTGAAAACCTACCATTCACTTAATCAACTAATATTTCATGGTCCCCCACGATGCCCCAGGAACTATTCTAGGTCCTTAGGATATAATTGTGAAAATAACAGATAAGGCATGTGCATGAACAGCCGATGCCCTATCTGCATCAAGCCATCTGCCAGCCAATGTTCAGACCTTGCGCATTATTTGGCCAAGGAAACTATTTCCCATTATTTCAAGTAGGCAAAACGATAATGCATTTTATTTTGGTACCAAAACCCAAACCAGTTCCCCATGTTCACTAAAAAAAAAAAACCAACAAAATAATAAAGCACTTATAAAGAAGTGAAAACAATCATGTTAGAATGCCAAATACTAACAATAACGCCTCATCATCACATAGGTAATAGGGTCTCTGATAACCAGTTCCCTTAGAACAGGAACAGCCCTTTATAGAGGCATGAACAACTTGAGAAACACACAGCACGTGTCCCTTTGTGGTAAAAGGTGACAAGTGATTCTGCTTGCAGCTGATACCGAACCTGTTTTCTTACTACAAACAAGGAGCCTGAACAAAACACAGGAAACAACAGATCTGGACATCAGATAGTAGGGCGGTGCAGGACTGTGATTGCTGAGAGCCCACGACATGGGACTGCAGCCCCTGCACGCTCTGGATGGAGGCACTTTCTGAACCGTGGTGCACAGAGGGCTGGGGTGGGGGGGCTGACAATGGGGTGGCTTAGTCCCTTCCGTAAGCATCCAACTCGTGGTTTCAACTCAGGTCATGATCTCAGGAGTCGAGCCCTGTCACTGGCTCTGGGCTCAGCATGGGGTCTGCTTCACAGTCTCTCTCCCTCTCCCTCCCACTCACTCTCCCCTTCTCAAATAAATAAATAAATTAAGTAAGTAAGTAAATAAATAAATAAATAAATAAATAAATAAATAAATACTAGGAAGGAAGTAGGGAGGGAGGAAAGAAAAGAAGGAGGGAAGGAAGGGGAGGAAGGGAGCCCATATCCAGGACAGAAGTCCCACTGAGGGGTGGGAGCAGAGGTATGAGCATGAGAAAGCTCAAGCTTGGCAGATGCAGAGGCAAAGAGGAGGGAGCTTCACAGAGGACAGGTCCCAGAGGTCCGCACAGGACTCCCTTTGAGTCTTTGGCTGAACATCCATGTGCACAGTCCCGCGGTGAGCCTCCAACAGCCCAGGCAGTGAACAATGGTGGGGAAACAGCAACAGTTTAACCCACCCAAGACTGGGAGGCGTTAGGGGCTGGGCCACCAGCAGGGAAGGCCCACACTGAGTACCTAGGCCGTGCAGTAGTATTTCCATATGCTATCAATGGGCAGTCACAAATAATTATTATAGCTTACGTCAAGTATTGACGGCAGGCCCATCTCTTCTATCAGGAATTAAAAATCTTCCAGACATGAACCATATTTCTCTTAGCGTTTCAGAACTGAGTCTCAAGGAACACTGTCAGCCCCAAGAGCTGGACCTACCTTCTCTGAGATCAAAGAATCTTTTCCAAATAAATAATTTATTTTTTTTCTTACATGGGTGATATTTTCGCATTACAGACAATTCTTAAAATAGTGAGAAAACACAATCTCAAATAACAAAACTTGGGTCATTTTTTAAAAACACACAAAAGGATGAGAGGCAGGAGTTTAAGTACACAAGGAACCAGAATGTCAGTCACTCTTTGGGATGTCCACGTTCCACAGACCAAAGGCTCCGAGGTGCGTTGCCGTATAGAAATATTTATGCTTCACTTTATTTAATTCACTACCTCCAACACGTTTTGATATACGGCTTTCTTTATCACATACCAGGTATGCTCTGACCAGTGCTATCCAGTAGAACTTTCTGTGGTGCTGGAAATCTTTTCTGTCCTCTGTCCAATATAGTAGCCACTCACCACACAGTGAACCCTTGAATTATGGCTAATGTAACTGAGAAAATAAATTTCTTACTGTCCTTAATTTTAAGAAATTTAAATTTAAATAGTCCTGGGTAGCTAGCGGCTGCCAGATTGGACAGCACAGCTCTAGAACAAGAGATCATACATTTCTGTAAACCACTGGGTAACAATCATGTTGTTTTCAGCAGATGAAGAAAATCAAGTTCAAAGTGGTTAAATAAACACCACATGAGCACAGGGCCAGGATTAAAAGCCAAATAAACCCAAGCAGCTAATTCCAAACTCTGTCCCCTCCAGTGGTCTCCTCTGACTCCAAGATGCTACAGAGATTAGTATTTGATGATAATCTCTGTATTTTTTATTTGGATAATATGTTTGCTATTTCTGTGTGTATCAATTTGAATTTTGTTGCATTTGCTTTGCTTCCTAAGGAACTCTTGTAATTCCAAATGCTTTATAGATAATCACTTCCAATGATAATTTTTATACAAGTATTAAGGGGATGTTTCCATTTTATTGATGGAGAAACTGAAACATAGAGAAAAAAGCCTTTGCAGTGAATTCTGTATCTGCTTTATGTTGAAGACCTTGTAAAGCTGGGCAAGCAAGACGAGAAGTGGGAATAAGTGGGGCCATTTATATTCAGTGAGTTATCTTAAAGGACAAGAGTATTTGTTCACATGCATACAAATAACATTTTTAATTTTTTAAATTTTAAAATAACTTATATTTTAAAATAACATTTTTAATTTTTAACATCATTGATTCCCATACAAAATATCAAAGCCCCTTTATAGAGGCCTAGGCTTAGTTGGTAGTATGATGTGTGTGTGTGTGTGTGTGTGTGTGTGTGTGTATAAATATATATATATTTGTACATGTATATATATTTAATAAATTTTATTTAAATTCAATTATTTAACATATAATGTATGACTGGTGTCAGAGGTAGAGGTCAGTGATTCATCAGTCTTACATAACACCCAGTGCTCATTACATCACGTGCATATTTAAACATCATATAAAAACTGATGGTGATGCTCATAGGCTCAACTTCAAGAATGACATTTCTCAGGTTGAACCGATGTGTACTAAACATGACCTCTATTGACAGGTATTTCCTGTCAGTGTGGAGTTTCCAGTTCACTCATATGAGACTCCATTACACCTAACCGGTGATGATGGTTATACGTGTCTTATGGGTAATAAGTAAATTTAGTATGCTGCGTAGGAAAAGACAAATTAAGTCACGTTTGATGTAACTTCAATTTTCTAAGATTGTGTTTTAGAATGTTATTGCTAAAAATATTTTGTTACATTTTTAAATATTATTTTTTAGTATTTCTGTTACATAATTGGTAAATATATGTCTACACTATGATGGTTATTCATAATTTTCAATGAAAACTAATGCAAACATTTAAAAATATTTTACTTAAAGTGTTTTAAATTCTTCCTATTCTGTACTCTAATTTTAAGTATGTGACAGTCTTAAGTAAAGGAAAAAATGAGTGGAAAAATGTCAAATTGCTACATGTGGTTCTGTCCAAGGGATGAGATTATATATATTTTTTGTCAATCCTCCAACTTGTTTATAATGTGATCTTATTAGTTTTATAAAGGAAAAAATAAATGATCACATCAGTACTACATTTAATCTTCAAAAATATAACTCAAAAGGGATATATTCTTTATATAAATATATAAATTGATTGACCAAACTTTGATTTGAATTATTTATACAACAGTTAAATTAGAATGGGTTTTACTTTTTAGAAAGGATTTGCATGGCAAAGTGAAGTGAAAACCGTGAGCTAATTATGTGGTAAATTCAATTAGTGTAGTCACCTAATCTAAATTATTCAGGCTCATTGTAGCTCTAAAAAAGCAAGGCCACCCTGCCCAGGACCCAGCCAAGTGCAAATAGCTGGTTAGTAAACCCTGCCAACGGTAATAAACAAAATTGATGATTTTCTTCCTATCTTAGCTGCTTTCTTTTTATGCGTGGGAGTATGAAGCATCAGATAATTTCCTCAGTAGGTTTCTTTTCAAGAAAAACAGACTGAGAAAACATTCCTCTATCTATTTGATTTTTATACATGTAAGCTACCCAAGACCGAATATTCTCAAAATCATCTGCATAGGCCGTACGTGGCTAAGACCCTAAGTCGAGGGAAATTGGGTGAAAAAGGATACCTTGCCTCCTGTTTGAGGTTTGAACTGCTGAGGTAAGAATATAGGCCAGTCCCTCTTTACAGTTTTCTTCCAGAACAGATGCCTTCTGTAAACTTGAAGTCAATTCTATACCATATTCATAGAACACTCTGGGATTGAAAAGAGAAGGGGCCTTACTATCTAGGACTTCTGCACCAATATCCAGGCTGCTAATCTTAACTTCTTTCTTTCCCTGGTAGAGAGACAATGTCATTTAGGAAATAGAAACTCTATATCCCTTGTGATTAGATCGGAAGCCCTGGATAATCTGGAATAACCTCCCCAGCTCAAGATCATGAATCACGTCTTCCAAGTGCCTTTTGTTATATAAAGTAACACTTCCAGGTTCCAGGGATCAAAACCTGGATCTCTTTGGGGGCCATTATGGAGGTTATCACGTGAATGCTAAAGGTTCTGGTGGCACAGGTGATGAGGATGGCAACGGTGTGATTGTGGGTGGTAGCCACAGTGCTGACAAAGTGTTGTCGTGTTAGTACAAATGGTGCTCGTGGAGGTGATGTTGATGCTGGCAAAGGCAATAGTAGTGCTATGTAGGCAGAATGACAAGACCGGGGACATTAGTGAAGTAGGCTCAGTTCATCACACGTACAGCATAGCGCACCCTGACCGTGACCCTAGAGAACAGACCAGCGTGCCCTAACTGGACTACCTACAGCTTGGCCTTCAACAGGTAATGCCAGCTAGTTCGGCCCTAGAGGAGTAGCTGAGGGAGTGAGAGAGGAAGTCCCATCCCTGCAGGTGAAGATCTTTCATGTAAAGAGAATGTGTCAGCACAATTGCCAATGCTTCCGTTCCTGGAGGCACTCGGGCATTCTCCTCAATGTGAATGCTTCCCCTCTGCCTGGAAGACAGTAGGCATCCAGTAGCCAGGCCAGGGATTTGACAACTAACTTCCATGGTTCCCTGACAAGACGACAGTTAGTGCACCAGGTTGCCAGTAGGAAAGAGACTGACCCTGGACACCGTAGATCAATGTTTTGCGACCCACTCCATATCGGTGCATTGGCATCTCATAAACGCCCCCTACCTCTACCTCCCTATGGATAAAATTTTACAGAGAGAAGTTTCATCAGTCACCTCCAAACATTTCGCAGGTAGAGGCTCTCACCCCTGCCTTGTTTCAGCATGCTCAGCAGCCTGTCCTGAGAAGTCTGAGTTTATGAGACATCTATTATAACTGACATATTGTTGCAGTGGGGGTGAATAGATGCATTAGACAGATGATCTTAATTGGCTTTCTTCCAAAAGATTTTTTTTTAAGAGACAGCTGAAATTCATTCACATTTACAATTAGTAAAACTTTCTTTCATTATTGAAATGCTTGCTGAAACAGCAGCCACATCAGAGTGACAAATCCCGTTATCATGCTTTCTGCGATTGTCTCCCCCAAAGACGCCTATTGAGAGCATTGTCTGGGTTTGTGTATGAGACTGACAATCAAGCTCCAGGCAGAGGGTGGGGGGGGGTGTGCTAGGCAGCCTGCTCCAAAGTGCTTTTGTGTGTGTTTGTGGTTGTTGAGTAGAGAGATCTAAGGTTCTGGAAAAATCTGAGGACGCACTATGCGTGCTAACAAGATCAGTCATCGAGCATTAGTGGGATTCTCATGCTTCGCGCCTTTAGTTTTCCATTTTCTTGTATTTGTGAGCAATGGCAGGTGCTGTTTGCTTGTCAGGCTGTTACTGGGAAAAATGAGGGTCTGGAGAGATCATTTTTTTTTAAGTGAGCAGTTAACAGCTGAACTCACATGGCTGACAATAGAATCATGATGAAGGGCACGCAGAAAAGAGTGTAAAGATTATCCCTTAAGAGTCTCTTGGGATGAATCGCTTCCTGAGGGGACTGAGAAGGAGCACTTGCTCTGGGCTTAGCGTCACTTTTTGGCTGGATGAAGGAGACTGGACAGGCCACAGTGGCCTGGCTCGGAAAGACAGAAGAGTTGGTCAGCCTTAGAAGTATTTCTTCATATGGGACAAAGAAGAAATAGGTAAGATCTTCCAGTGTTGAGTGGAAGAAGGGAAGAGAAAGAACAGTGGAGAGGGGAGAAGAATCAATGAAGCAGTGAGGGTAATTGCTTGTCTCAGGCCTCACGGGGCTTGAGGCTCATTTTCCTTCATCAAATGAACTGCCTGAAGGACGCTGCTTAAATACCTCTGCATACTTACTGAATTGTCCGACGTGCGCCATGTTGTTTTCTCCCATGTTCATCCCGAGTGCTGACAGTTGCTTCCTCTTTTGCCAGCTCACCTAGAAGCATGTTGACTACCATGATCTGGGCCTGTTCCATTCTCTGGAGAGCTCCCCTTACTTCTAGAACATGATTCCAGCCCCAGTGATGCCTGCTGTCCTGACAGTTAGCCTAGCCTTGAATGGAAAAGGGCCATGTGCCCTGCGTCATGGTTTTGCTGGCACATATCAGGAGAGATACACGAGATGGGAGTGAGAGGTGAGGCAATACATAACGTTGCTTGAAAGGGACCAACGGAGTTGTGACATCAGGAGATCCTGTCCGGTGTGCCCAGTGAGGCCTGAGCTCACATGGCATTGTCACTGAGACTTTATCAAAGTTTTCATGCTTCTCCTTAGTGCCTGCTGTACTCGAATGAAACCAAGAAATCAAGAATGTGCCTAAATCCTAAGCACGCTGAGGGGACAAACAAGTTCTGTCACGATCACCTTGGTAGCTCCGAGTCAGCATGTTCCTAGCACAGAGTTAAGCATTCGATACATTTTTTTATCTCATGAGCAGGTGAATTACAGAGTTTACCTCACCTTTGCCACTTATGGTGCGATGAGACGACTTTCATGCTGTCGCTGTGTACCGGCCACTCAGCATCGCAGACAAAACAACATCATGTAACACAGAGCACCTGCTTTCAAGAAGCCTGGACTTGAGGATAGGAGATAGATACATAAACCAAAAAGTGTTACATGTGCTCTGACAAAAACGTGGTCAGGGGAAAGGAGGAAACAACTATTTCCATATGAGAGGGAGGGTCGGGAAAAGCATTTTCCAAGAAGTGACTTCTGAACTGAGTTTTAGAAGATGCAGAGGATGAACCAAGTGTCCAACCCCTGGACGCGCCAGTCCTACGCCCGACTCTAGCTTAGCACGGCTACAGGAGCTCATCTGCTGTGATTCTGTTCAAATACTGTCATTACTTGGATACCAGCTCATTTCAGGGGACCTCTCATCACCGCCAGCTAAACTACTATCCCCAGAGAGCTTCCATTCTCTCATCGCAAACTCTTCTGGCCTCCCGTACCCACCTCCATCCAAATGAGCAAGAAGCCAATGGATGGATGACAGAGGTTTCTGCATCCAGCAATCAAAGGAAACAAGGTACTTGTTCTGCAAAGGCAGCTTACAGATGAGTCTCCAAGCTCCTACTTCCAACCAATTTTCTACCCAAAGTCTCCTATATATGAATTCTTGAACCTCCACTGCCCTGACAAATTTTAGTGGCAACTTCTCCAACTCCTATTCATAGAAAACAAATTACGTCCTCCACGTCATCAGAATGTACTTTGCCCGCATCATGGCCTTTATCAAAGGCCTTTATGCCATTTCCCTACACCCTCTCTGGTGGAAGCATCTCGTTCTCCTGAAACTCATAACCCCACAAGCCTCATGAGATTTTGGCATTATTTTTGCTTTATGTGGCTGTTGCAAAATCATAATACTTTCCACAATCCAACTCCGAGGCCGCATGGCATCTGGTCCCAGACCACTACCTCTCATCACTGTCTCTACCTACTTTCTTATCACGCCCCTCATTAACTCTAAATATCGACATGAGACTCACAACTTTCCTCAATCACCCAAGTTTGGCCACCTTGCTGGGTGGCTCCAATGAATATGGGGAAGAACCATCCAACATCTAAATCCCGCAGCTCCTTATCATTTCCAACTCCAGGGGCCATCGAAATCACTCCACTGCTCAGATTTGTCATCATCTGCATCCTTCTCACACATAATATCAAACTTCAGCATTTAATTCTTTGACAGTAGTTTCCTATATTTCCAGCTGGTCAATTCTCTCACATGTTCACTCCCACCAACCCTGTATTTTATGCCATAGAGCCCTCAGATCTCCCGACCACTTCATTGTGTCAGTCATACAGACTCCTTATTGTATAAATAAGCCATCGCTCATCTTCCTCATACTCCTTACACCGTCAGATCTTAACCACCTTGCTCCCTCCTCCTTGGGACTTTTCCACAATTCATCTTCCCTGCTCCTATATCCAGACTCCTCAGCATTGCTTGAGAAAATCCTAGCAACCATGTAGAGTAGTGACAACGAAAACTAGCATCCAGCCTCATCTGGGCCTTTCTTATTACTTGGCGTTTCTTTATTTATTCTTGGTTCTTGGCCCAACCTATCAATACCCCTTGTGACAGTTGATATTATGTGTCAGCTTGGCTCGTCAAGGTTCAAACATTAGTCTAGATGTTGTAATAAAGGTATTCTTTAGATGTAATTAACTGTTTAATCAGCAGACTTTGAGTAAAGCAGATTTTCCTCCATAATGTGCGTGGGCCTCAACTAATCAATTGAAAAACCTTAAGACTGAGGTCTCCCAAAGAAGAAGAAATAAAGCCTGCAGACTTGCCTTCAGATTCTAGATTACAACATCAACTCTCCCATCCATCTCCAGCCTGCCAGTCTACCCCAGAGATTTTGGACATGTCATTCCCCACAATTACCTAATTCAATTTCTTAAATAAAAAAAATATATATCCTATTGGTTCTGTTCCTCTAGAGGTATATATATCTATATACCTCTAGATATATCCCTCCGCAACTATTAAAAATATCTGTTACTCTCCTCAGCTACTCTCTCAGCACCATCTCTCTCGCTCTCAGGATACCATACTTGGTATCCAAGGAAGTTTTAGCAATCCAACCTGACCTGACTTAACTCTCGAACATTCTGTTTCTGATTACTTAATACCCAGATGTCTGCTGCCCAGGTAATATTTCTCTTTGACCTTTCAAGAAAAATATTTTAACCATAATTATACATCTGTGATGAATACCAAAGTGTTTTACCAATGTGGTGATGATGGCTTATGTTTCCCTTGAAACTGTTCACACGAAAACTTACTTTCTACTGCAAAAACCCTTATTCTCACTCCCACGGCTGCCATTCTTTGTTCTAAAACAAACACGGACTCATGGATTTAGGAACCAGAACAATAGGAGCTATTCTTAAAATTGCGTGTTAGGCATTACTAACCTAACCACTCACTGACCATTCCCTCTGACCTGGAATTTCCTCCTGGCCACAAGCCCTCTAACCACCCAGCTGGATGCCACTTTCTCAGGGTTTTCTCCCAAATACTTCCTCAGATCCTGAGCACCAGCCCTCCTTGGTATATTTTTCTAACTCTTCCCTCCAGAAATGCCTCTTCCAGAAACCACATTCCTCCTTCTCTCTACGTATGATGCAGAGTAATTCCACTTAACCTTGGTTTAACCATGGGATAGCAGTTCTTAAAGTGTGCTCTGGGGACATGCAGGGTCAATATGACCTTTTAAAGGGGTTTGTAAGGAAAAACTGTTTTAATAATGTAATTAAGAAATTATATGCCTTTCTCACTGTCATCTTTTCAATACTGTACAGTGAGTTTTCTAGAAGCTGCCTGACAGGGGACTAATTGCAGAGACTAATGTAGAGTTAGGTATAGAAATCCAGCTGTCTTCCATTAGGAGAAACTCGAGAGAGATTTGCAAAAATGTAAAACATTTCTCACTAATGTTTTAAAAAATATAATTATTTTTCATAAAAATATGTCATTTTGTTAGCTTTTGATTGGTGTATTGTTATTTTTAAATAATTTTTTAAATATATATTTCTTACATTTCTGTTTTAATTTCTAATTTGGTAAACACAGATACTTAGAACACACATGAACAGAAACCCTTTGGAGTCTTCAGAAATTTTTTAAGTATATAAAGGGATCCCTGGGCTACAGAGTTTGGGAACCATCCAGGCCACATTGTGATAGACTTCTATGTTTTTCATACCAAGAGGTCATCAAGGCATTTTCTTTTTGAGAATTTAGTTCTTCTGATATGAATTCTGAAACTTTTCTAGAATTAATAGCACATTTATTTATTCCTCTCTTTTTTGTTCAGCTAAAGGCTAAATAATCTATGTCTCTACCTATCTTTTATTCCTTCACTCCAGCCTCACACTAATAGGGATCCTTGGTCCTGTAACTCTTGTAGCTACTATTCACTTTCATGATTATTCTCAAATACTTTATTTTCTCTTCTTAAATAGTTTATCTTTTGAACTCATTTTCTTCAGCCTATAAATGAGCACAAGATCATCTAATTTAAAAACATATGTGTATATTTATATATTTATATTTGATTTACACCTATATAATTTAATTCCCAAAAAAATGCATATAACTTAACTACAAATGTAAGTATACATCAGACATCTCTATATATCTTGATTTAGGTACCAAACTATCTCTCTACTTCTCTTTTTAGCCAAGCTTTTGTGAAAAGAATCAAAGTTTTTCCTGTGTCTCTATTTCCTGTCTTTGGCTCCTTTAAACTAACATCTGATTGGATACTTCCACAGCAGTGATTTTGGTAATGGTCACTCATAACTTCTAAAATACAAAATCCAATAGACACCATGTTGCCCTCATCCCAAAATGAATTTCTTGCAGTACTTTACACCGCCAACCCTCTCTGCACCTTTGCCTAGTATGGCCTGTTCTTCCCTGGGCTCACTTCCTCACTGACCATTCTTTCCCACTCTGCATTTTAGGTTCCTCTTCACATCTAAATTCCTGAAATGTTATTTGCCAGATTTATATCAAGATTTTCCAGAGTTCTGTCCATATAGTGGTTAGATATGAAAGCCAAACAGGAGGACTTGAAGGAGTCTGCCCAATTTCTGATTTGGTGAACAGCTGCTACTACCACCTGAACCAGTAAACATGGTCCAAGAAAAGTATCTTCAGGAGAGGAAGCAGGCAGAGGAGACAGAGAAGGATGAGACCGGTGGTAAAAAGATCAAAATGTGGAGATGCACATCATCTCTCAGGTTTCCTTCTCTTTTATTTTATTTTTTTAAAGATTTTATTTATTCATGACAGACACAGAGAGGCAAAGACACAGGTAGAGGGAGTAGCAGGGTCTCTGTAGGAAGCCTGATATAGTTCTCGATCAAGACCTGAGCCAAAGGCAGATGCTCAACCACTGAGCCACCCAGGCATCCTTCTTTCTCTTTTAAAATCCAAGGACTTGGAACCATTCTTGGATGTGATGTAGATCATGGACCAATATAGTGGAGAATATGATTATGGGAGCACATGAGGCAAGCTGCATGGCCATTTTCCAGAAGTGCTTTAGAAAAAGTCAAACTAAGTAGACTACGTGACCCCAAAAATCCCTTCGATACTTAGATTTTATGGTTCTCTGAATATTATCATAGCATTAACCACAGGACCAAAGCCAAACAAACTAAGGCAGACCTAGTGAAAATCAGGGGAGGGATCACAAAGATAATGCATTTCGTCCTTGTTCTGAGAAACAAGGAACTAGTTGTTGGAATCATATAAAGCACTTTGGAAAGGTAGTCCATCCACAGCCCAAAGGCTTTCTTCTTGACTGACATTTTATTTTTTATTTTTTTAAATTTTTATTTATTTATGATAGTCACAGAGAGAGAGAGAGGCAGAGACACAGGCAGAGGGAGAAGCAGGCTCCATGCACCGGGAGCCCGATGTGGGATTCGATCCTGGGTCTCCAGGATCGCGCCCTGGGCTAAAGGCAGGTGCCAAACCGCTGCGCCACTCAGGGATCCCTTGACTGACATTTTAGGAAGCAGAGAACAGTCTACTAAATTTTTCTCCTTCCCACCTTATGATGAATATCTTCATTTATTCATCTCAATGACTTCCATTGTTTCCACCTGAGTGGGATATGCTTCAAGATTAAAACTGACATAAACACTTGAGCAGTGACTGGTGATGGCTCACCCGAAATAAATGGATGGAAAGATCCCTGGTGTTGTCAAGCAGCTTTTTCATAATCTGCTATTAACATAGCCACCTTTGTCAAGGATGCTGGGCATCTAAAGAGAAGTGTTTGTTCCCTGACGCATCGCTCTAACTGCCCTTTGAGGGAGGGTTCTCGACCTTCAAGGGCAACATTCATTGTTGCTTTCTTCCAAGAATAAGTGCAGGGATTCCCTGACCCTTCAGCTAGGAAACACCTAGGTCATAAGCGAGAGTATCTTGGAGAGTTTCTGATTTTTGGATATGACAGATTTAAATATCAGGTTTAAAATAAATGAGCAGGGATCCCTGGGTGGCGCAGCGGTTTGGCGCCTGCCTTTGGCCCAGGGCGCGATCCTGGAGACCCGGGATCGAATCCCACGTCGGGCTCCCGGTGCATGGAGCCTGCTTCTCCCTCTGTCTGTGTCTCTGCCTCTCTCTCTCTCTCTCTGTGACTATCATAAATAAATAAAAATTAAAAAAAAAAGAAAAGAATTTCTTTAAAAAATAAAATAAAATAAAATAAATGAGCAAATACAGGGGGAAGAGTGAGTATTGCTGAAGACCAATACTAATGAAGGAAGGAAAAAAAAAAAGAACGAAAAGAGAAGGACACAAAGTAGGAGGAAAAAGGAATAGAACATTTATTAAATGCCTGGAACCAAGATAAGTCTTTCACTTATAGCATATAACCCTGTGAGGTGCACATTTATTGCTTTGCACTTACAGGTGAGGGACCCGAAAGTTGCGGGGCCCCACTAGTCTGGCCAGGTGCACACAGGTACTGTGCGTCAGATACCACACTGCATTCAGGATGAGAAAATCAGCAGGGCAAGACCGATTGTGTCTGACGCATTTACAGACACTCAGAAAAATTCCGAATGGCCTTGCACCCTTCGTGTGTGAACCTTGCACAACTGCTCCTCAAGTCCATTTCTAAAACCCCCACAGCTCCCAAATATTGAGAAAATATCACCCAAGTCTCCTGCTGTACGAGTCTGACTGTAGCAAGTAGAAGAATACTTGCATTCATCAAGGTAAATTAGTTAAGCATATACTGAAATTATAACTCCTCCAGAAGGTTCTTACTGGTTGGGGAAAAAAAAATAGACCCAGGTACTGCCTTTACCAAGATATATATTACAGCCCTTTGGGAATAACAAGACAAAAAATGTAGAGAAAGCTACAAATAACACAACATTTTAAAGATTCTTTTTTCCATTACAACTTTATAGATCCACAGCGTTGTCTCTGTTCAGGTAGAATGAGTGTATCTAACAATATTGAAGCTTCCACCTGAAGAATAGAAGTAAGTTAAAATCAGGGGCTGGGTGTCTTCTGTCCCCATTATCATTTTGAGCTCAGTTATTACAATGGCCACTTCAGTCCTGAAAGGTTACAACCATGTCGCACTCAACAGTTCCACCAAGTGCCTTGTCATATCTCACTTAATTCTGACAGTCATCTTCTACTGTTAGCATCCCTTTCCAGATGAACCTCTGGAAACGGATGACCCCCCTGTAACAGGTGTCGGAGCTGGGATTCCAACCTAGATCTGCTTCTACTCTATTAGGTTTGCTGCAGTGTTTGTGACAATACCTAATATCGGTATTTCCTGGGGATGAAAGTATTTACGTGAGCATCTTCCCCTGATGTCAACTGAACTCAAACTTAATCTCCTCTTCGTGGTGATGGCACAAAGTTTAGGTTGACACTAGGTTTTCTTCCCTTGTTCATGACTTGACACGTTAGAGTTTGCCAGAAACCCTTGCACATGAAGAAAAATACCAACCGCTCTTCTAATTTGCCTGGTGAATGTCTAGGGCAGGTAAGGAATGCCAGAGGGCAGGGCATCTGTAATCTGTTACTGTTCTGAGTCTTTATGCATCAATATATCTGACAGGAAGCTTGATAACCAGAGGCCAAATCCCAAAAAGTTCATCTCGAGTTGCACTCTGGCGGGCCATGCGTCTCTCCACATACCCGTGTATGTATACGCGGAGGAGAAGTATGTAGACGCACATATATTTATATCTATACACATATGTATTTATATATACATAGTAATATGTAAATATAGATGCCACTTCCTAAATACCCAAACATGCAGTCTGCATGAGTCTGTTACTACGTAGAGTGTGAGATGTGTGACAGATCGCCCAGTGAGATGCTGTACGTGTTATACACAACACAAAATTAACATCCCTCGCTCCCCGGGCCCATTAAAAAGCCAGAGAATGAAATGAGTGGAAACTGCCCACTGCAAATCAAATGTCACGTTGGATTGCTTTTGCTTCTGGAAGTTTTCGTTGTTCAGACAGAGCGCGAGAACCGTTTTAAGTCACCCTAATCGCCATTTGTGGCATTAATGGACGTGCTTGTGTTTGGGTGTCTGCGCTTGCGAAACCCAAGGGCCCAGGACTCGCTTTCTCAGCTGGACTTTTCCTGTCTCTGTGTTTGACCTTCACCGGCTTCCAGGTTCCAAGCTCATCCCCAGCCTCCCGATGGGAGAACGACTGGAGCCTGCATAGGAGCCCCTACCTTGTTCCCCACGAGGCCCTCAGAGCCAAGTCACCTTCCTCTACTTTCTCTTTCGGTGTTCTTTCTAAACCGCCCACCTAGGACTGGAGAGTTTGGAGAATTGTCCTGCATTGCTGGAACGTTCTATGGGCACGGAGGGCACGAAACGGTGTGTGAGGTTACACGTGCCAGAAACATGCCTGTTGATGACCGACAGGTAGAGGAGCATGAAAGCTCTTGCCCGAGCTGGGACAAAGGCCCAAGTGGCGTTTATACTGCACCGCTGGCCTGTGGGGTCAGGCCCACGCAGGACCGTGGCTACCCTCACGCGCTCACTCTGCTCTCTGCCCTTCCTGGTCCACCGTCCTCATTCTTCTTTCCAGGGCGTCCTGGGAGCACATCCTTCCCTTACTGGCACAGGGTCTACTGCTGGGAACCCAACCACCTACTAAACCTGGAATGTGCTGGGATCCCTGCCTGCCCGCCTTCCCTCTCCCCGTCCTTCTTTCCTTCTTTCTTCCTCTCCCTCTCCTTCTTTCTCCCCTTCCTTCCTCTCCCCCACCCTACTTTACAGCTTCTCATCCAAATTCCTTTGACAAACTTCTGTTGTAGAAACTGATAAATTCGTGAGAGCTAAGACTTATGGAGCACTCACTGTCCAATATTGTTCTAGGTGCTCTGCGTGTATTAACTCATTCAATCCTCCTAACAACCTTAGATCCAGATACTGTTATTATAGTCATTTAAGAAGAAAAGGAAATTGAGGCTTTCCCCGTAAATTGAGGCAGAGAAGTTGATCGGCTTGCTTACAGTCACACAGCTAGGATTTGAAGGGAGGAATTCTGGTTCTCGCCTTTGAGAAACAGACTGGCTTTCCGAATCCCAGATCTGATTCTTCCGCAAATGGCAAGAGTCTAGAAAAGCTTCTCTTCTGTGTAAAAAGTTTTCTTGCTTCCTCTCCCTCTGGTACCCCTCTATAAAATCGGACTTCCTAGCTGCCCGTTTTCACAGACTAACAAAAGAATTTTGCAAACAAATTCTACACGTATTATTTTTACTAAATTCTTACTTGGAGAAGATTTAAACGTAGCCACAACTTGTGTCAAATATTAAGCTATTCCTTTACTGAGGCCAATCCTGACAACTTGGCAGACATCCGTCATTATTGCTTTTTAAATTGTTGCCAAATATTACACAGGATTCAATTTTCAAGTGTTCAAAGATCTTTCCTAGACGTTGACATAATGAGCATATTGCCTCAATTGCTGCTTTTTGTGTACGGTGGCTCTTCCGGTTTTGAGAGTGGAGCAAAAACTAGGATACTTTTATAATTGAATTGCTTGGTCACAGCCTTCATTACAAACCTACAAACAGTAATTATAATGCTTATTGCTCAAGGGTATCTTGGGAAACCCAATCGAAATACGATGTGCCACCTTCCTTGTAGAAAACACTGAAGTGCAGTAAAATGAAGACTCTCTGGGAAAGTATTTCATCACCGAAGGATTTTCCCTTTCTTGGTAACAGGTCGGTGGCACTAAGTGTGTGCCAGGCCTTGCTCTCAATGCTTTATGTTCATCACGTCAATTGGTCCTTGCAGATCCCACTAGGTGAGTACTGTTAGCATCCTTATTTGATAAATATGAAAACTGACAGAAAGCTTGAGTACCTTCCCTGAGATCACAAAGCTAGCGAATACCGACAGTTCAAAAGTGGATGGAGCTCCGAGACGTGACTTCTGGGCCACCTGCCCTACTGCCTCTTCGCTAGTCATACGGAAATGGAACAATGGCTTGACCTCATTTATGAAGATTAGCTCAGCAGAGCTACTTTGGTTTAGGAGTGTGAAGGCAATCCTGCACAAAGGCAGGATTTGAGTCCCAACCCTACGACAAAGATGCTGTTCCTATAGTTCTACAGAAGCGAGGACCAGAGCAAAGTTTATGAGTCTATGTTAATGAAACCCAAAGTCAAAGTATCTGATATTTAACATGAAATAAATACTGGGATGGGGTTTGATTGGGGAATAACAGCTCAGGGCCCTACAATTCCAACAGGAACATATTCTCCTGGAAGCCAGTCTTTAGCTGGCCACCGTGGTGTCTGGTGATTAGGATGTGACCCAACCTGGAGGGAGCGGTCTGGGCTGCTGTGCGACTCTGGGCAGGTCTCATGACCTTTTCCCCTTAAGGCTCCTTATATACGTACAAAGTCGCTTAGACAAAAAGCTCTCTGATCTTGTTCAGCTCTGCAAGGTTGTTAACCCTTGTGGGGTTGTCTTGGTTCTGGTTTTGAGTAGAAAGATGCACCGGGACTCCCAGTTTCATTAATTCAGTGATATAGGCTTGAGCCTTGGACGGCCGTCCTTGTGCCTTCTGATGTCCCCTCCCCAGTATATACACAGGCGGACCTTGTGACCCATCAATCTATAAATCAGCAGACGTGTTCTACGGGGACATTATATTACGAGGTGCCCTGGAGCAATATACCTGCTGTTTGTCAGCCACTGCCACCTGCCCCCCATGTCTGTGGCCATCTAGCTTCTAAATGAGCTGTGGTGGGGGCAGGAGGGGCTGCGAGAGCAAGGGAGCGGTGGTACCCTACACGCTACCGGACAAGAAAACACGGTTGCACTTGGCCGATGACTTGCACAAGAGTCACATGGGTTTCTTCTTCACGTGGGGAGGTGGCTGTCTGTCGGCCACCTACCTGTTAGCTTTAATTCACGCAGCGACCAGGAAAAGGGAAAACAAAGTGGTCCTGTATTCTGCATGATGCTAACCCATCTTCCTCTGCAGAGGGCCGGAGATGCACCCGGGGCGTCGCAGAAAGATTTCTATCCTACAAGAGAGGCAGTTGACTGGGCGGGTGTGAAGAGGTGCTCTCGTCCCTTCTACGTGTCAGAAGTCATCAGAGCTACTGCCACGTGCAGGACATTCCTAGAGATGCAACAGCTCCGACAGGAGAAAAGGCGACGCCCCTGTCCTCACGGAGCCTGTGTTCTTGAGTGACGCGGGCATGTAGACTAGGAGAAAAGACGAAGTCAGCCAGTGATGGTGCTGCGAGGGAATGACAGGAGGGGGAGGGCTGCCACCTGCCCTAGAGTGGCCCGGGAAGCCTTCGGGGAGGTGGCACCCAAGTGAAGCTGGGACTGATGACAGCCGTGCTAAGTCCCCGGGGGCAGAGTGTCCCGCTAAGAGGGACCCGCAGAGGGGAGAGGAGGGCGGCTCGTCCCCTGCTGGGTGTGGGCTTGAGAGGATGCTCTGATGATAGTGTTACTAGTTTAGTTAAAAAAAAAAAATTGAGGAAGAATCAAGATGAAAGGATCAGGAGTTCCATTATGGACTTGCTTGGTCTGAGACCCTCCTGTGACACTAAGCGGGGATATTAAGCAGGTCATTGGAGACACGAGTCTGGTGCCCCAAGAAAAGGTCAGGGTGGCAGCGTAAGTTGGGTTTGCTTCGTGCTATGTGATGTTTAAAACCACGGGGCTTCATGAGATACATTCTCTACAAATAGAAGGGTAGGACAGGGCCCCGAGCCCCAGAGGAGCCCAGCATCCCACGTCGGGAGGAGAGAGGCGAGTCAGAGCAGGGGTGATGTCTCGGGACTCAAGAGTGGGGGGCGTTTCCAAAAAGAAAGGGGGGGTCACAACAGACAAGAGCGAGCTGCTGAGTCGCCGGGTGGTGGCAGGAGGGAAGGGTCTGCAGGATTCGGGAAGACCAGGGTCAGACCTGAGGCACAGCGGTGGGAATAATTTCAGGGTGGGCTGGGGAGGACAGAGAGGAAGACTGAACACAGACAACTCTTCTCAGATGTTTGCTGTGAAGGGGCACCAAAAACAAAACAAAACAAAACAAAAAAAATGAGACAAAAAACCAGAGATTAATTCCAAGGTAAACACCGACTCTGGCACAGTTATTATTATTATTTTTTCATTATTTATACACTGGTGGGAGGAAGGCACAGGAATACACTGTCTTTCTATTTGAGTAAGTGGAAGAGCAGTTTATACGGATACAGATGCGGGGACGGGGACCGCAAACTAACCAATCCTCCAGTTCACCCATATTCTCATTTGTTAGTGGCACAAAAATCGCCACTGCCCGGTCGGACTTTTCTTCTTTTCTCTTAGATCTTCACAGTGTTTTATGTTTCCTATCGCTTTTTCCTTGGGGCCTATGCTGAGAAATTCAGTCTTTTTCTTTAAGACTCTTATCCCTAAGATACTGAAAATGCCTAATTTCTGCCTTACGTCTACATTCTGCATCCATACGGCCATGGGAAAGAACCGTAGTTATTCCAGTCCAGCCCCCAAATGCCTGCACATAGGTAGTTAATAGCCAAAGAATGGTTTCCCCTCCCACTGCTTTGTTGCTGTTCTGACTTCTCTTAGGGTCGAAGGTGTCTTGCTCAACTGTCACAGAATGTGGGCATACAAAGCCAATGCCATCTGTCAAGGGGAAAAGCAACTTCCAGATGAGTCTGAGAGGAACAAAAATGCTTCCTGCAGAACTCCACTGATTTCCCTTCTCTCCTTCAGAGACGGGCAGCCCAAGATTTGGCCTCCCAACCATTCCGCACTTATTATCGTGAGGGCCGCAGCAGCGTACAAGCACATGCTACAAGATCTTGCCATCTGGTCTCTGGACTGTTGTGATAGCCATTGGCTTTTCTTTTTCTTTCAAAAACAGTTTCCTAGTGATTGACTATTAGAAAAAGACATTGCCCAGCCTACTCTGAGTCCTCAAAAAAGGCAGATCCACATCAAAGTTGGGACCGACAATCAACCAGCCTGTCAACCAGCCAGCCAAGGATCTTCAGTTTCATCCAGAGCCTCTAGCTTTCTCCCCGTTTCCAGAAGCCGGCTGCCTCCAAATCCTTTGGCTTTGTTTCCCTTTTCTGGGGATGTCCTCAAGCTGAGCTTAGTCAGTTTGCCTCATTTCGAGCCTCATCAGTACTTGGCTTGTGCTCATCTCCTGGACTTTCCTGTTCATGAGTGCACTCCTAAAGACTGATCTCAGCCTAACCTAGAGAACAAGACTACATGGTCCACATAGCCTTCCTTCAGGATTTTGTAATTTTCTTCAAGAATAGGGAACTTTGGGCTGGATCTATGGGTGTTATTGCAACACATAAATTCAGAGAAAGGGAATTTGTTGAAGGTTGGAGTATTTGGGACAATTAAGCTTGTAGATGTCTTTTTTAAGAATTTATTTATTTATTTTAGAGAGAGAGTGAGTACGGGGGAGGGGTTGGGGGAGAGGGAAAGAGAGAATCCTCAAGCAGACTCCCCACTGAGCACAGAGCCCAATCCCAGGACCTTGACTGAGATCATGACCCGAGCCAAAATCAAGAGTCGGCGGTCCAACTGAGGCACCTAGGCTCCAAGCGGGCAGATTTTTTTTTCTTTTTTTATGCGCTGACCTAACTATGACAATTGACAAAGGTTGGAAATTTGTGTTTAGCTTAGGCAACAACACTTAACCTATTAGGGTCACACTAAGCCCTTTATGCTCTTTTGTCAATTGTTCACAATTCTGCAATATAGTTGTTCTCATTATCTCCATTTTACAAGTAAGATAACAGGCTTAGAAACCAGAAGTGCCTTGCCCAGAGTTGCAGAGCTGGAAAGTGGTAGAACAAGACTCAAGGTGCTCTGGAGCAAAGCCTACAGTCCCCTGAATCCTACTGCCACAAAAGCCTTCCACCATCCCAGCCCTTACACATTTTAAACCGAGGGCCCATGGATAGCCTCACTAACCCTTGCCCCATGTGCAAGGCAAGAGGACTGAATATAAAATATCGATGACAAAATACTGGGTTAGAATTCCTGTAAGATTATGTTTCATTTAATATTTTAAAATATTTAAAAGTAGTTTTTCATACGTTTATTTTTGTGACAAGGTACATACCTGCCAGAGAATCAACCCACCATTAGAAGACTTGTAGCTTTGATTAATAGAGGGAAAGCTCTGTGTAGACTTAGTGTTGCCTCCGATCCTACACTTAATTTAAATAACAACCAACAACAGATTTATCAGTCACTTTGATCATTAGATCCTTTGTTTCTTCTTTTTCCAATGCAGTCTTTGGCCAGTACATAGAATCATTTAGCAGACATTAGAAAGTGTTAGGAAATGAACGGTTTTGAGGAATTAGGGTATCAATGAGTCTCCATTCCCTAGTCAAAGCCATTGCCTGGATTTGAGACTGGAATTGCAGACTTTTTAAGGCCATCCCAATTAAGTCTTCTTTCCCTTCAAGAACCATTACCGTCTTCACCAAAAGCATTTGTCCAAGACTTTGCTTCAGGTTCTATTCAGCACATTCAGTTAAAATTTTTTCCTAAGATTTTCACTTATTTTTGAACTATAGCTCATTATGAGCACTTGGAAAGTGCAGGAGATTGAAAGAAAAAGTATCATTCTAATTCCCATGACTCATTTGAAAGATTACTGGACTTCATATATATATATATATATATATATATATATATATATGATATATATAGATATAGATATATCAGGGAATCACAACCAAAATCTGTGTAAAACAAGGTTTTATAATGTATTATAAAGAAAGTGATGATATAGGTTTAAAGAGAACTTTGTGTGCCTTTATTTCACTCCAACATCATGATTATCTTTTTATTGCCTTATACCATTAAATATTCTTTAAAATCATGAATTTAAATAGCTATGTTTTTCTTTTTTTAAATGTTTTTTGATCTAGTGTTCCTGGTTATAGGGGCACACTTTGATTTTTTTTTATAGTTTATATAACTGGCATCATTGCTGGGCCTTTATTGGTTTTAATAGCTTGTAGATCTTAGTTTTTCTGTGTAGGCCATCATATCATGTGTGAACAATTTTTATTTCTTATATTCTTGTTCATATATATTTTATTTCTTTCCCTTATATTATCATGTTGGAAAAAACTTCTAGCACAATGTTGATCCATACACTAATGACAATAACAGGTGGCAATATTTCATTTTCAACATGAATATAGTTGTTTTTCCAACTCTAGTCAGTTAATTCAGCAGGTTATATGCACACACACACACACACACACACACACAACTCAATTTTATTCCCTTTAATTATGATTTTGGCCTTAAAAACTAAGTTCTGATAATGAACACTTCTATTTTTCTCAGCTGGAAATTAGAGTTAAGAATAGCACCCACTATCTACTTCTTAAGGTTGTTAGTATTAATGAGACAATACACATAAACTGCTCATATCATACTAAATAAATGCTCAATTAAATATAGGTTATTAACTTTATCATTGATGAATTTAGTTTATAAATTTTCTACCTTATATTGTCTGGATTTGGTATCAAGGTTATGCCATAAAAAGAGTTCCTAGCTTTTTTTGCTTACAGAAACAATTTGGGTAAGACATAAGCTATTTACTTTTTCATAAGCTATTTATTTTTACTCACCTGTAAAATCATCTAGCTCTGGTACTTTTTTCATGGTAGGTTATTGGTTATTGATATAAACTCCTTAATATATTCAGATTTTCCAGTATTTCCTGAGTTCGCTTTAGCAATTGTTAGAATTTTTTATGAAATTGTTTAATTGATTTCAAATTTATTGGCATAAATCATGAATACTATTCTTTTGTTTTTCATCTCCATTTTATTGTGTTTCATTTTTAAATTTCTAACATTACTATTTCCTACTTTCTTCCTATTTTCTACTTATTTCCTTGATTGATTTTACCAGAAGTTTCTTACTGTTATCAGCTTTTTCAAAGAAATTAGCTTTTGCTTTTGTCAATCTTTTCTATTGTTTTTAATTTTTTTTATTCCTTTAATTTATGCTCATTTACATTTCTTTCTTTCTATTTTCTTTGGAGTGACTGTAACACCCTTCTTCTAATTTCTTGAGTTGAAAGCTTAGCTTGTAATTGTCAATTTTTCTGATTTTCTTCAGTAGACATTTAAAACTATAAATAACACTTAACCACTAATTTAGCTTCATCTCACAAGTCTTGATGTTGGTAGTTTTATTATTTTCCTTCTAAATACTTTATTTCCATAATGATTTCTTCTTTTATCCATACATTATTTAGAAGTGTGCCTTTTAGTTTCCAAATGTATGGCCTTCTTTTTATTTCTTATTTCTAGTTTCTAGTAAAATTCCATTATAGTAGAAAAAAAAAATGTGTTCCTAATTAGTCTGATTCTTTGGTATTTGTTAAAATTTACATTTTGGACAACTATATGGTGATTTTTTTAAAAGATTTTATTTATTTACTCATTAGAGACAGAGACAGAGAGAGAGAGAGAGAGAGAGAGGCAGAGACATAGGCAGAGGAAGAAACAGGCTCCATGCAGGGAACCAGGAGCCTGATGTGGGACTCGATCCTGGGACCCCAGGATCCCAGCCTGGCCTGAAGGCAGGTGCTAAACTGCTGAGCCACCCAGGCATCCTTATATGGTGATTTAAAAAAAAAAAAATATCCCACAGATGCTTGAAAAGAATGTGAAGTTTTGAGTTTGCTAGTTACAGAGTTTCATATTTATTACATAAAGCTTCTTAATCGTGTTATTCTAATAATCTGTCTTAATTAAATTCAATGTGACTACTAAATCTACGTTTCTGGTTTATACTATATTCAACTTTCTTTTACGTCATGTTTATCTAGTATATTTCTTTAATGGCTTTACCTTCAACCTTTTTTGAAATCGTTATTCTCTAATCTTGTCTTCTTTAGACAAAATAACAGCTGGAGGACCAGTTTGCCTCTGGATGATGCCTTGCTCTGTTTCATCTGGAGAAATAAAGCATTTGAAAGTAGTTGAACTTACTTTAACATTTATTAAGTAACTCACTCACCATCCTACTAATAATACAAAATCAAGTAAGACATGATTTCTTTCCTAAAATACCTCCAAAATGAGTGTGCAGACCATTATAAGCAGGTATTTCCAGTATAAACGGCCAATACTAAGAAAATGGTATGCACTTGATTAAGATCTCCTGCTGAGGTCAAGCCCTAACTGTTGCCACACAAGACCTGTTGAAGAATCCCAGTGCTTTCCCCACACTGATGAACATGAGAAAGACAATTAGCTAAGGAAGGTCCAATTTCCACTGTGCAGCCACTCTCTGGGTTCTCAACAGATTCATTGAGATTAACTTAGACATCCTTTAAAAAATACCAGTGAACATAAGAAATAAAAATGCCCTGCAGGTCACACTTTAAAAAGCAGTGTATGTGCCTTAACTCAATTTTTCTAGAGCATGATTCAACAAAAAGATATAATAAGATATATGATATAACTAGGTCATTAGGTACGTCTTTGGGGCCTGATGAGACACCAAGCCATGGAAAAGTCTATCAGTGGACCAATAACACATGCTTTGTCTTCTCCAGTGGCCATTAGAATATGGTCGTTTTCAGTGAAAAAAAATTTAAAAATGTTTTAAATCCTTATCATTTTTGTGATTAGTGATCATTTCTTGGACATTCTGCAGCACTGATTATTTCAAATAAGAAAATTATCATTTGGACACTTTAGGGGTCTCTAAATCATGCCAGAAGATATTTATCAAAGGCCTACTTTGTGCAAACATAGTTCCATCTTAGGTGTATGGACTGGAGGGTGTTGGATGGGGGTCAAGCTGGAAGGTTCCGAGGGGCCTTCAAGCACTCAATGGGGTTAATGAGACAAAAAGACAGAGCCAAGGGGAAGAAGACAGAGAGCCAAGAGAATAATTGGACTAGGGGGAAAAAAACAATAAATAAAGATGTTGTGGGTTGAATTACATCCCCCAGAAAGATATGTTCAAGTCCTAATCCCCACTACTTGTGAATGGGACCTTTTTTGAAAATAGGGTCTTTGCAGATTTAATGAAAACGAGGTCACATTAGATTAGAGCAGGCCCGGGCAGCCCAGGTGGCTCAGCAGTTTGGTGCCGCCTTTCAGCCCAGGGCCTGATCCTGGAGACCCGGGATCGAGTCCCACGTCGGGCTCCCTGCATGAAGCCTGCTTCTCCCTCTGCCCATGCCTCTGCCTCTCTCTCCCTCTGTGTCTCTCATGAATAAATAAATAAAATATTTTTTTAAAATTGCAATGCGGAACACCTGGTGGCTCAGTCGGGTTAAGTGGCTGACTCTTGATTTCAGCTCAGGTCATGATCTCAGGGGCCTGGGATGAAGCCCCATCTTGAGCCCTGTGTGGGGCCGGGGGTGGTGCTCTGTGCTCAGGAGGGAGTCTGCTTAAGGATACCTCCCTCTCCCTCAACCCCTCCTCCTGCTCAAGTGCTCTCTCTCCCTCTAAATAATCTTTTTAAAGAAACATTTTTTAAAAAAGAATATCAATGAAAGTATCCTTGTAAGAAGAGAAAAATTTGGACACAGAGACACACACATATAGCAAGAGAACAGCATATGAATACAGAGGCAGGGACTGGAGTGATGTGTTCATAAGCTGAGGAACACCAGCAGCCATCAGAAGTAGGAGAAGGGCATGGAGGAACCATGTCCGCTGACACCTTGATTTCAGACTCCTGACCAGAACCATGAGAAAATTAATTTCTGATATTTTAAGCTGGCTAGTTTGTGATGATTTATTACAGTGGCCTGAGGAACCTAGTAAAAGGAGGATTGATTTAGGAGGGAGGTGAGCTTGGAGGGATTCTCTGAAGACTCTGGAGTTCTATGGTACCTTTTTAGATGGTGCTTTTGTCCAGTGTCTACATACATATGCATTGGGCTCTGAAATAGTGATTCTCACTTTTTGGTGAACACAGGCAGGTAGGGAGGTCGGGAGACCTCATAGCCCATTTAGGCAGGACCAACACCCTCCTTTCCTACCTGTTCCTAAGTTTCAATGTGTAAGAACCCAGTCACTGATGAAAAGATGATAAGCAAAAATCAGAAACGAATTATAAGCTTACGACAGTTTTATATTATAAAACAATGACATCAAATTAAAAACAATCTAGTACTTCTGTTACGTGTGATAGTGCATTTTATTTAAATAGAGCAAATGGAGAGATAGCACATAACTAGGGAAGGCAGCACAATTTGGCAGATGACGCATGTATGTGTCTGTTTTATCTCTAGATATATAGATGATTCATTATTGAACTCACTGCAGGCATGCCTTAACATCTAGTTATTGGAAAATTATAGTCCAAAATAATGTTGATGCAAATGTGCAGAGCTACACATTGTAGGGTTAGCCAAACAACCCACGTCATACTAAAATTAGTAGTGATGAAGCCAAGCTCACGGTAATTTATATTTCTACAGCAAGATTAGCAGCAATAGAAAATCACAACAAACTGTAGATGTTCTAATAACAACGTATCCTTCCCCCAAACTGTGGGAAATAAAACTTGACGCCCATGCACATGTGAAGGAGGAGCCATCACCTCTTCAAATAGTTCAGTACATACTCATTCATCAAGCACCTGCTCACTGCCCAAGCATCACTCTGGCCGCTGGGGATACAGCAATGAACAAAACAAAGTCCTTCCTCTCCCAGAGCTTACATAGCGCCAAGTAAGTGCAATATGTAGTTTACTTTTGAGTCCTCAGTAAACTCTGGTGAGTCTTAATTTGGCTCTCACTATCACAACTTGATAGGTTGCCATCAAGTAGGCTTGGCCATATATAAAAGAGGGGCTCTAAAGAGTTGTGTTTCATTCACACTCAAGAAAATGTCTTCCATTTTGGATTAGTCTGTGGCCCATCAGGAGGGTAACTGGTGCTCTCTAGTCGGCCACATATCATACTGAGAAACCCTTCTCTAAAACATATCACTAAGGTCGTCGCAGATGACTACTGGAGTCATTTGGCCTTTGACCTCCTGACACAACGTGGAGCATTTGATCCCTCTCCGGTGGCATGCATGTGGCACATCAGCCTCGCTCTGATCTATTCAGTCTTAGAGGATAAGAGACAGCAGATGTGTGCTCCGTTCTTCTTTCGCGGCCCTGGGCAAAGATGAAATATCAAGTCTGCGACTTCTTCAGTTGGGGCACACTGGCCATGGTGGCCCCTGCCAGCTTTCTGCGGCAGACACGCTTGGCCCTGCCCGAGCAGAGATGGAAGCTGGCTTAGTGTCGGGGTCTCAACTATTCAGGTTTAAGGGGTTTCTGATAGACTTGATGGCCTATCTTTTATTTATCTGGGGTCTTCTGTCCTGGGCCTGTCCTTCAAATCCCATCTCAGATGTGTCTCACTCACCTACAGAGCTTTCTCAGACACCAGAGTTTAATTTCTGGACAAGTAAAAGTGCATGACTCTTGTACAAATACAAAATTAGCATATGTCAAAAGTTTACTTAACTTACTAATGAGGGAAACCGCAAGGAGGTAAGGCTGGCTCAAAGGCAAATCCGAGGACCGGGGTTTCATCTCGTCACTCAGGGAAAGCTTGTCAAAGTGGGTTTGCTCAGGGGCGCAGGGGTTGAGGGAGGTGGGGTTCAGGCAGTTGAGCATCTGCCTTCGGCTCAAGTCCTGATCCCAGGGCCCTGGAGTAGAGCCCCATGTTGGGCTCCTTGCTCAGCTGGGAGCCTGCTTCTCCCTCTGCCCCCTGCTCGTTGCTCTCTCTCACTATCTCTCTCTCTCTCTCTCTCTCTCACCTTCTCTGTCTTTCTTTCAAATAAATAAAATCTCTTAAATATAAAATAAAGTGGGTTTGCTCAGTCAAAGACAATCCTGACCAATGCCTTCAGGACAACCCAGCTGTAACCTTTAGGGTTATCTACTGTGTGGACAGGATTCATTTTCATCTCTCCTGAATGAGAATCTCAAAGTTGACATATGCTTTATACAGAGTCTGGGCCCTAACCGAAAGGTAAACTGGACATAAAGCTAAGATCTAACCCTCAAGAGGGCCTGGTAAACATTGCTCCAGGGCAACGTTGAAAGGACTTGCATTTGCCTCATTTCCAAAACTTAAATAATATTTGCCAATGCAGGGTTTTGCTTTCTTAAAGACCAGAATGACACCCCCGCCCCCCCAAAAAAGGTGTGGGTATTATTATGTCTGATGCTGATTATTGGTTCTATATTGAGTACTCATTTAACACACACTGATAACTTCAAAACCGCAGGCTAATCTATAAAGTCTTCCCAGACCTAGAAAATATAATGATATGACCTACCTCTTTCTCCCTCTTCTGTGTGTGTATGTGGGCGTATGTGTGTGTGCGTGCACGCGCGTGTGCTTACCTCTCCATAGAGGAACAATATATGAGATGATGAGATGGATTTTTCTTGTGCTGGCATTATTGGTTCCCGGTCCCCTGCCTTCCAGCCCAAATTGCATCCTCCAGGCTGAATAATCTACCGGATAAGAACGTGAGCTTTGCAGTCAGACAGCTTTGAGTAATAATCCTGGCTCTTTTATTAACACTGTCCCCTAGCAAATTAGTTAACCTTCCTGAATCCCAGTCTCTGCATCTCTAAATGAGGAAAACAACACCTACGTTGCAGGGCCGATGTGAAGATTACACCTGAAGAGCTTGGAACAACTCTGGCACGTTGGGAAAGAACATAATAAATACGAGCTGTTGTTCCTTTTTCTTAACCTTATAATCCCCCTCACCACACAGAAAATAATACACCAGGATCTTTGAGATTCAAAACAATGTACATTTTATAGGGACGTTCAAGGTAGTCACAACAACAACACTGCTACTCTTGGTCTTATTTGAACAATTTTTAAATAAGATCTAGGTTTGTTCTGTTGGGTTTTACTTATTTTGCTCTTGATCTTCTTGGATTCTGTAGCCTCTCCATGGACCTGGATGTGCAACATGAGTATGCTTTGCTGACATCAAGCCTCTCTTCCAATGCACTAGAAGTTCCCAGTTATAGTGAGACCGAGACCCCTGGATCCCTGGTCGTCTTCCTTTCAGAGGTAGTAATGGGGTGAAGGCATGGCACTCCAGGATCGACTTCTGAGCAAGCAAGTATGTGCTTCATGTTCTCTTCTTAACGCCACTGAATCACGTTCTCTTCTGCATGGATCTCGAGAGGCCCCCCAAATGAGACTTGTGGGCCACCTGCTCAAATCAGAGGTTTATTTAATCTCTTTAGGTAAAGAAATGTACAACTAGTGGCACGTCCGAGAGGCTCTCCCTCAACTTCAACTGGCTCATAATAGAGTTTACTTCCTCAAAAAGGTTTGTGCCAAAACCCAGCTTTAATTGTACAACTTTTAATTCCTTTTTCCATAATAGGAGTCATTGTCTGCCTGTAACCTGCTTGGCAGATGATGACACTAGAAGCTAACACGCCAGTGAGGCACAAAGTCAGCAAAATCAGTTACAGATGCATGAAAGAACGGCTGTAGTCTATGAATTGTTTCATTGGTGAGACTGAGGAAGTGCAGGAAAGGTAGGGAATCACTCCATGGGGCCTGAGATGAGACTTACTCCACACACCTGTCACCTGGCTGGTGCCGGGCCTTCGGAGAAAGTGTTAAAAGAGGGAGAAGGAAGAGTGACAAATTCTATGACCCATCTCAGGGGTGCAGCAGGTGCTGTGTTACTTGGTGCCTCTATGAATTTTTTTGTTATTGTTTAAATGAAGCTAGATAAAACACCCTACGTGTGTGAGGGGTTGCCATCGTTCCCACAGATCTATGGTGAGGCTGGAGATTGCGGGGCATTTTCACCGACGCTGCCGGCGGTCTGTCTGCGTAGCAGCGATGGCTGTGACACCCGTGTCAGCATGCATTGTCCGTAGACAAGGAAGGCCTGCTTCGGAGTGGGGTTGAGGGAATTGATGCCTCACTTGAGTGCTTTGAGAGGCCAAGATCAAAAGTACTTTTAAGCATATCATATAATTATCATCATTAAGAAGCACAAGGCGAGGGGTCTTCAACTCCCAAATTTTCAAAGCAACAAAAGCAGCACAGCTTTAATGGGACTTTGAAGTCAGATAAATCTCCAGGTATTTTCATTATAGAAACTCACAACTAATTAAGAAAAACCCTATCTGGGCTAGTGTTTAATTATGTTTGCTTGTCCGCCTGTGTCATGTTCTGTGTTCTGAAAGGAGAGGGGTGTCAATTGGATTGTACCAAAAGACTGTACTGGGACCAGCCAACAGCTTTCATTTTGAACAAAGCATGGCATAGCAGGGTTTTGATCTCTTTTGCCTAAATAAATAAGTTCTTAATAAGCACTGATGATTTTCTTAATTGTCCACACAGCCCAAAGGTTAGCCAGAAGTTTCTCCATAAAAACACCAACACCAACACCACTGCACACCTAGAGTGAGGAGTCTAACCCTAACCCTAACTCTGGGAAACAAACACAGGGCTGCAGAAGAGGAGGTAGGTGGGGGGCGGGGGGACTGGGTGACGGGATGAGCACTGGGTGTTATACTATGTGTTGGCAAATTGAATTTAAACAAAAGATTTTCTAAGAACACACCTGCTTTCTATTAGGGGGGAAAGTATTAGACCACCTACGTAGGAAGATGCTGGAAAATCTGATAATAAAACAAAGACAAATGGCACTAAATATACATCGGAGAGAGATGCTGTTTAGATGGAAGGTAGACCAGAGCGGTTCACCGGTATCCTGAGTCATATCTCAGGCCAAGGTGGTTCTCCTCCATCCGAGTCCTGTTCTTTCTTCTCCAGTGCCTTCTGGCCTCACGGGATGCTGCCAGCCCTGTTCTTTTGGAGAAATGAGCCAACTCCTGTGAGCCTCAGTGTCTGCATCCATGTAATAGATGTCATAGAATGCCCACTTCACCTGGTCGCCTTGACCTAATCCGACGGCGTCCATAACATGCGGGGCGTGGGACTGGACGCACCCTGGACACCCGGGTGGTAGCTGGTGCTGTTTACATTAGTAGTGCTCTGCAGAAGGGGGTCTGGGACACGACTCTCATGCCTAACGACATCCTGATTACAGCAAGTCCTTGTGGAACTCCCATCCTCTCCCCAGGTTCTGGAGACCTGGAGATGGATGTGTTTCACTTCACAGTTGCTAAGTGATTCAGCCGATTTTATTTTATTTTTTTATTTTTTTTATTTTTTAAAGATTTTATTTATTTATTCTTGAGAGACAGAGAGAGAGAGAGAGGCAGAGACAGAGGCAGAGGGAGAAGCAGGCTCCACGCAGGGAGCCCGAGAGGGGACTCGATCCCAGGACTCCAGGATCACGCCCTGGGCCAAAGGCAGGCGCTAACCCGCTGAGCCACCCAATTCAGCTAATTTTAAAAGCTGCCTTCTCGAACTTCGACAAAGTGTGCCCTTGTGATAGGCCCCATTTTATTTTTAGCTACACCAACCAACCCAATCACAATAAATTTAGATCTTAATGTGATTCTAGAAAAGGATGGCCCAGAGGAACGGTCCAGGACCACTCAACAGCTCTCACGCTTGACGAACGGAGAGAAAAATAAAAATAAACAAATTTTTTAATCCCTCCCCCCCCAACTGTGTCAGGCTACAAAATGTTGTTTTGGAGCGAGGCTCAGCAGGACCGGTACTTAGTGTGCATCTTAGCAAAATGAGTAAACAGACAGTGTGGACAAAGTTTGAAGAAAGAGAAAGAACATCATACGTTTCGGGTTTTCAAGGGATGTTGGGCCTGCCTGTTTTTGTAAAGAAACATCTGTCAGGATTTGTGAGCCCACCTGAGTGCCCAGGATTCTCTTGTTTAATGTGGGGAGGGACTGTCAAGTCAGACGCCCCAGGCAGGCTGAGCAAGCTGGTTGCCCCTGAGGAAAGCAGGAATTTTGCTGAACGCCTGACGCCGTTTCAGTGCCAACGAACAGGACTTTTGGATACTAATGAGGCCCCGCCGTTTCAGGGCAATTGCATTAATTGACATTAATCAAAAACTCCATTGCAAAGGTCACTCACTGTTTGAGGGTAGCAGTCAGAGGCCCTGTGCTTGGGAAGGCCCCCCTGCCAGGGAGCAGAGGCCCCACTTGGGAGTCCCGACCCCTGTCGGAGGCCCCCTGCTCCTCTCTCTGGGCACCGCGGCCACCCCGCTGGCCTTGCCCTGGTGTGAGCACCCGTGTCCCTATTTGCCGTATGGGCCACGGATGAAGGGACCCCCTGGTGCTGTGGCTTCTGCTGTGATCCCCTTGGGAATCTCCAGGGCAGAGGTGTCCAGATGTTGGCAGCTCTCTGCAGCCCCTTGCAGCTGAGTGTCCTGGTTAACTCGAGCCTCGGAGAACAGTTCTTAACCACAGATGCAGCTTCTGGCTGCCGTCCGTCTGTCTTGCCAGTCCCCACACCCGCCTCGACGGCTACTGGGCACCGAGCGGCACAAGGGGACAGTCCCACAGTCCGCTATCCAAGAAAGAGGGGAACCCCAGGAATGCGGTTGAGGGCAAGCACGCCAGCCTTGCATATGGATCTCAATCTCACAGAGGTGCTGACTTTGAGGAGCGGTGAGAGCTGTGGTCGGAATCATCCAGAAGGAGGGGAGAACCAGCCTCTCCTATCTAACAGCATGTGTGACCGTAATGAGGAGATTTACTGATTGTTGAGGAGCTTCGTGCAGCCCATGCGAAGGTAGGAGAATGGTTTTTGCAGGGTTCCTGATGGCTGCGTGATCTGAGGACCAACCAGACAGGAAAATAGACGTAAACAGCCCCCCTAGAAGCCTTCTGGTCCTTCCAGTTTGGCTAGAACCATGCAAAGAGTGACTTTTCCTGTTGGTTTGCTCCACACTGTCTGGGCTCCAGCAAGCAGGGGCCTGGGCAGCCATGCAAACAGCTGACCGCAGGCTGGGAAGTCGCTGGGTCCTCTCTGCACCCCCAAGAAAGATGCTGTTCAGTGCAGATTGTGGAAAGTATGGGGGTTCCGATTTCACTGGAGCTGGGGGTGCGCACCCCTGGCCAGGGAAGGGAGAGCCTTCAGCCAAGTCTGAAACCTGCTCAGCCCCCGTGGGACTGGAGTCTCGCTCTTTTAAAACAATATTTTGATGAGTCGTGTGTAAATGAATCAGAAACATATGGATTCAATTTCCCCTGAAGTGTACGTGGGTTTAAAAATTAAGGGGGGAAAAATGTGTGGTGCTTGGGTATGTATCAAAAGGAAAATGTTTAAAAAATAATGCAAGATGCTTTGTGGAACAGAAAGCCCGCCTGCCTTCTAGAAGCCAGGGCAATCGCAGCAGAGCCAGGGCCCAGTCTCTGGACGCTAAAGTTAAAAAATATGCCCGGGGTGGGGGTGGGGTGGCCTTCCAGGGCCTGCCGCTCTGCCGGCAGCCTCCCGCGACATCCTGGGACCCTGTGAACAACACCCAGTAAATGAAAAGCAGACACTATCCAACACGGAGGCCAAATCATATCTGGGCTGAAAATTAGATCACCAGGCAAACTGAGCAGATTTTCAAACAAGGTACTTGCACTCTCTTTTTAAGTTAATTTAATTCTAAATGGAGGGCAGTCTGCAGGCTGAGATATAAACTGAAGCTCAGACATATAAGCCCTGAATTTTATCTTCCCGCCCTGAAGATCCTTCAGGCCAGAGGCCAGGAATATTGGTGAAATAGACTATTTGGGAGCAGAAACTTAGGCAGGAAGGAGCCCAGCTACTGAATCCCTTCTGGGGCATGTTTACTGCTTGGCCACCTCTCCACTCCGCTGCTACCCCAGCAGCAAGAGGCAGCTCGGCTATAAAACGGTGAGTCCCCACGACGGTTGCCAGAGACCATTTATACTCCAGTGCCATTTAGGGACTAATATAAAGCTGTTGCTGCTAAGTGGAGACATTAAAACAATCTACTGTCTACTATTACAGTAATCGTGTAAAAGATAGGACAACCCAATGTGAGCACTGCATAGAGATAAAAATGAGAAACAGAAGAACGTCCTTCCTAACTAGGATGGTTAGCCGCCGACGACAGGGACATCTTAAAAATATAAGCCGTCTCAGTAATAATTTCTAATGCAGTTAAACCAGACTGTGATATTTTCTCTTACGCTTTTAATTGTTTTTAACTGTCCATCGTCATTTCTTAATTGGGAAGGTCCAGCTTGCGCAGATACGTGACGGGAGAAAATCAGATTGCAAGGAGATAATAATGCCATTGCTGTTTCACTCAACAGGGAACATTTGAGAAAGCTGAGAAATAGCAGAGCAACAGTGTTCTTGGCCTTGGATGTTCCTCGTGTCTTCTGGGCAAGAGCCATGGAGGAGCGGTGGGAGACCAGATGTCTGGCCCTGGAAGGGTCTGAGAGGAAGGCTGCTGACTGATCCAGCAGGACTTTTTCCGTCCACGACTCTGCAGGCCCTAATGCCCCCCTAGCACCGGCACCAGAGTGGCGTGAGAGCGAGGCCTGGCCTTGTAAACTGCACTGACAACTGCACTGGATTCAACCCAGGTCTTTCTCCGAGATTAGATTCATCTTATTGTTCTCCCACCAAATGCATGCCTGCTCCAGGCTTCTTCCCTCCACTGACATAGACTTCCTCTCCTCTGAGACAAATCCGAGTTATCCATAAGCACACCAAGCATTTTCTTGGCTTCTTTTATTTTTTTAAAAAAAAGTTTATTTATTTATTTGAGAAAGAGAGAGAGAGAGGGAGAGAGGGAGACAGAGAATCTCAAGCAGACTCTGCTGAGCATGAAGCTCAACTCGAGGATGGATTCCAGAACCCTGAGACAGTGACCTGAGCTGAAACCAGGAGTCTGATGCTTGACTGACAGAGCCACCTAGGTGCCCCTCTTTGTTTTTAAATTTAAAAGGTATATCTTTTGATTTAAATTATGGTTCCCTACATGATCCTGCTACCCCGGGATCGAGTCCGACATTGGGCTCCCTGCGTGGAGCCTGCTTCTCCCTCTGCCTGTGCCTCTGCTTCTCTCTGTGTCTCCCTCATGAATAAATAAATAAAATCTTAAAAAAAAATTACAGTTCCCTAAAAGGCAGGTTGGGCTTGATCAAACAATTTTATGTGCATGATGTTTCTCTGAATTCATTCCCCAGGCTGTCCTCCTCTTTCTACCATACACAGAGTGCTCAAGAGGAGAAGAGATATGAGCCACTAGCTCCCTTCCCATTACCTCACACCATCTCCTCTCTTCCTTAGCAAATTGCAGCAGAAGCAGATACCCTCCCTGCCCCTCCACTGGCAATTATTAGACTGAAGGAAATCCAATTTATTTCTTTGTGTTTAAAAAGTACGCAAGTGGGATCCCTGGGTGGCGCAGCGGTTTGGCGCCTGCCTTTGGCCCAGGGCGCGATCCTGGAGACCCGGGATCGAATCCCACGTCGGGCTCCCGGTGCATGGAGCCTGCTTCTCCCTCCGCCTGTGTCTCTGCCTCTCTCTCTCTCTCTCTCTCTGTGACTATCATAAAAAATTTAAAAAAAAAAAAAAATTTAAAAAAAAAATTTAAAAAAAAAAAAAAAAAAAAAGTACGCAAGTTCCTAACACCGGCATCAGCCACTCAATGGTTTGCAAAATGTATTCATTCATCAAACGTTTACTGAGTGCCTGCTCTGCACCAGCACTGCCCTCAGAACCGGAAATTGAAAGACAGGAGAAATCCTGCTACCTTCAGTCGGCTCCCAGTTTCTAACACAAGGACCCGGATGCATAAGCAAATTGGTGCAAGCGAGGGCTGGTTACCAAGATGGAAGGAGACACAGTAGAGTTGCTGTGGCATCACTGCCAAGTTCCACCTTGGAAGAGGTGGTGGAGGGAAGGCTTAGGCTGGAAGGCAGTTGTCTTAATCACCTCCTGTTCACCCTGTTGGTGAGGAAGCGATTCCACCCTTGGATTAATGGGATGCCGGAACACATGACACCAACCCTGGACAGGCTAGACCCACGGCAGCTCACAGGGACCCATAGCCCGGGGGAGGAGGGTGCAGCATCACAGGAGGGATCGTACCAGCCTTGCTCCCTGGAGCTGGATGAACCAGATTGTGGGAGCCAGGCTTCGTGGCACCAAGAAGGTAGGGGCACCCCTGGTTCCCACAGGAGGATGCGATTGGCTTGTTTGAAGAATTCTGTGGCTGGCAGGGAATTGAAACCCACCCGTCAGGGATAAGCAGGAGCTGCCCTTGGTCGCCCTGACCAGGAGGGTTGTGTGGCTCCAGGACCTCATCTGCAGGAGCAGAGGGAGGAGGGGGACCTGGGCTTAGGCCATCCTAACCTCACCAGACATTAAGGCAGCACTTAATGCTGGGCCTTGATCTTAGGCGCCATACCACAGTGGTGGTGAGGCAGGTCTTGAAAAATAAGTGAGTGGGCTTTCACTAGGTGGCTGGGCCGGGGCACATCGGCGTTGCAAGCAGAAGGACAAGCGAGACTGAAGGCCCAAAAGCATAGAGCGGCCTGGAAAATATGTTAAATTTTTTTTTTGGTGGGGGGGGGAGAAATGAACAATTTCTTTCTACAGATCTGTAGAAAAGAAACCACAATCTGTCTTTAAAGTTAACATATTTAAACATTAGAGCTAATGAAAGAAGAGGAGACATGTTAATGGAGAGCAGCACCATCCAATGGAAATATAACGTGAGCCAGAAATGTGAGCCACCAGGGTAATTTTAGGTTTTCTAGTAGCCACGTTTTTCAAAAGTGAAAAGAAATAGGTGGAATCCATTTTAATGACATAGTGTCTTTAACCCAATATATCCAAACTATTATCATCTCAACATGTAACCATGTAAGAAATATTAATAAGATGTTTACATTCTTTTTTTTTCATACTAAGCCCCTGAAACCTGATATATATTTTTACAGTCACAAGGTACTCCAGTTGGACAAGCCACACATGTCAAGGGCTCAATACTCACATGTAGTTGGCGGCTGCCCTGTTGGACAGCACAGATTTAGAACATTTCGAATTAGCTGAAGTTTGGACAAAGTGTGAGGCAGTTTTCTCGTCTGGAAATCAGCTATTAAATTAGCAAGCTTGCACAACTCAATGTAAATTTTTAGATGAGGGATGGAAACTGCCTGGCATGTGTATTGTCACTGCCTACACTCCTTACTGTAATGATTACAGATATTAGATCTGGATCCCAACATGCTTTTCCACTAAGTCTACAGGGAGCCCCTCTCAGAGAATGGAGCTGCCAAAGAATGAGTCTACATACTGGCCCAGAGACCTGGGCACCGCTTTAAGACGACAGTGGAGAAGCAAATTTTTACGTTTCCATTCCAAGCTAAGCTTTAAACACTGGGCTTTAGGATACAAGAGCTCCCATGCCATAGAAGCCATTGACAGTAGGTTAAAAAAGAAAAAAAATATCTTCAATTAATATCATTTATTAGATCCTGTAAATGGTGCCCATAACTTGGCCCTTCACCAAATGACTAGACATTTTATGCCTAGAGTTAAATTGCACCATCTAAAAGATTGTATTTGTTTTGGACTTCTGCACAGAACACTCGGAAGGGTTTCCACCCATATTTACACGAGTTCTTCAGAAAGCAAACACAATTGTAATAAATGAACTGCATAGCGGATCCCTTAGAGACCACAATCCAATGATTCACACACGCATGCTGTTGCTCCACTTACCAAGTATATATTTGGTGGACCCATGTTACATAGAAAATAACATTCTACTTAATTCCAAACAGCATTGCCAAGCTTAAATTCTTTGGTTAAGAGATCTGTTTTATTTTGATGATCTATTTTTAAGTATCCCCATGGTTTTGTTTTGCGGTTGGTTTTCGTTTTTTTTGTTTTGTTTTGTTTTGTTTTGTTTTGTTATTTTTTTAATTCTTCCAGTTTTAGTATTTTCTCTTCTGGCTGAACCTAGATTTTTCTGTCATCTTAAAAATGCCGTTGTCTAAGAATTCACATTTAATGCCTTATATTTGCCATTTGACATGAGAAGTAATTTATTTATTTATTTATTTATTTATTTATTTATTTATTTATTTTTACATAGAGCGAGAGGAAGAAACCTAGGAAAGAAGATGCAAAAATTTGGAGACGTTGTTTTCACATCGTCTTTAGTATTTCAAAAGGAAAAAAAGGAAAAAAAAAAAAGACATGTTCTTACACATGCGGATTGTGATCTAACTAGGAAACTACTGTGCCCAAAACGTATAGAATTCAAAGCCTGGGAAGCAGAAGGAGGCCACAGTATAATCTAGCAAAGTCAGGATGTGCACCGATCAATAAAGGCACAGTTTACAGGATTGTTAAAATATTTGTGAGGCGATTTTAGAAAGCTCTCCTGGAGGTCAACCAATAAAATACTCCACAGAACACCTTATGGACCAAACTAACACCATTCTCCATTAGTACGCATTTGAACTGCTTTCTTTCTAATCATGTAAAGGGTCCCCTGCTTGACTAATGGGTTTTTTTCCATGAAACGTGTGCACTTCAATGTGAAAATCTCTCCGACCCATCATGTAAAATGTTATCTTTGACATACATTAGGCAAATAAGAAAAAAAAAAATTAAAAAGTAATGAGGAGGGGGCCAAACTGCTTTGAGAAGTTTCCACATATGTGCTAATTAGCCATTCCATCTGAAAATATTCCCAGAAAGCTGGATGAGTAAAGCAGACGGGGATAAATAATGCAAAGACCCTGTGGCATTGTCACAAACACCATAACCAGGGCTGTTTGTGAGTTCAGAGAGAGTCTCCAAGTGCTATGCCTGAGCATAAAACATCAATGAAGTAAATCTGTGCTAACAACCTCAGGCTTATCTCTCTCTTGCTCTCTCTCTCTCACACACACAACACACACACTCACGTGCGCACACACATCACTTTTTTCCCTCTCTCTCAACCTCTTGGTACAGCTCTTCCAGTGCTTATATTCCACTCAGGCCTGTTTTTACATAAAGTGAAATAGAATTTCTTACACCTCGTTTGTGGTGCTGTTGAAATGTGCAGTCTTCATGCAAACACTGGTCCGGTTACATAAGCACACGGAGACGATTAGCTGTGAAATAAGGCATTAGTCCACAGCATCAAACACCAAAGGAAATACTCTCCGATTACAGGGACTGCAACCTCTGGAAGTCCCTTTTGTGAAATGACAAGCCTGCTGGTTTCATCTTCGGATACAATGCCCAACTGTGTTTTTTAAGTACAATTGAGTTTCATCAACCAGACCAAAAAATACTGCTGGTTGAAATGCATTCTGTAAAGTCAGTGGAAAAATAACACTAGTAGCTCCATAAATGAGGGGTAAATAGCACTATTATGGTAATTTCTGGTTTTAATGCTTTCAGCTAACACAGGAAGACTATGATTTGAGAGTTGCAGTGGAGATATTAGAGAAACACCTAGATACTTCACCAGAAGTGCTGCAGAAATGACAGCATAAATTGTGCAATTTCAGGCCACCCCCACCCCTGCCAGCCAAAAAGAGGGGGCGACAAAAAGCATTTAATAGCTTCATGAGTGTGTATGTGACGTGTGCCTGTGTATTTTATTAGAGGCATTTCTAAGGTTCCCTCATTCGAGATGTTAAGACTGCACAAAACTAAGTCAAAACCCATCTTCCTCCCAGTGCTGCGTCCTCACCTACTGGAATGAGCACGCTCTGATCCTAGCTGCCCAGGGCAAAGGGGAAACGGGACAGTCCCCAACTGACCCACTGGTGTCCAGATTCCCAGGAGACTGGGAGTTTTATGCTTTGCAAAACCAGAGGGACGTCCCACTCTGTATCAGTGACCCATTTACCGGACAGATTTTACTGCTTTCTCCAACTTATTGGGCATGAAAACAAAATCTGCTCTATAGGAATAAACACAGGGTCTGGAAACAGCCTGAAGCCTGCCTGCTAATGAAAGGACCTCGGTCTCTTCTTTCTTTAAAATCAAGGCTTCCTACAAAAAGAATAAACTGCCCTCCATGACAGGGAGTCAAGTAACCAGGTATTTACATTTAGACAAGATAGAGTCTCCTCTGGCAGTCTAGAAGAACGCACAGCTGTCAAGAATCAAATAAAGGCTTTCAAAAATCTTTCTCAAGAGCCAAGGATGCCATTTGAAGAGCAAAGTAGTGAGCAATTTCCCACTAACATCACAGGAATTTTTAAAATTCTGTTTGAAAGACACAACCTGCCCATATCCATCAAAAAGTCTCTGGTTCAAGCCTTAAAAAATATATTATTATGAATTTTAACACGCGAGATTTTTCATTCCTGCATAGTAAGTCTTTCCTTTAAATGGAATAAAAGATCTAGTGTGCTGATTTTTCCCTATAAAAGGAATTTTTAACATTTAGAGGAAAAGGTTTTTTTGGGTTTTTCCCCCCTCTTTCTATCCCAATCTATGTTCTTTTTATAAGTTTGATGGGAATGTCAGAATTAGTAGCTATCCTATGTCTGAATTATGTTACAATAGAAATTTATCCCTACCGTACATGCGGGTTCTCTCATTTCTATTCACTTCAAAGCACAAAGGGGCACAGTAGCTTCATAGCCCAGAATTTGAGTGTTCCTGAAATTGTCTGGAAGATTATGGGGACAAGGGTATATGGAATTAAGAGCTTCCTTGAAAAACACTATGAGTTGGGGAAAGGGTAAGTAACGGTTCTAAGCTCAGCCCTACAACACCCATTCAGATCATCCTCTGCCTCGGCCTTCTTGGCTTCCTGCCTGGGTCCTGAGAAAAGGAACCTTTGATAAAATGAAGTAAAATTAATAAATAAGTAGATAATAAATGCATACATGAATGCATACATAGATGCAAAGTTCAATCATTCAGCTCATATTTATTGAGTTCCTGGCACTGAGAATATAGCAGTCACATTAACGAAGGCCACAGAAATCCCTGCCCACTCAGAGCGTGTAATCTGGTGGGAGTGGGGAGTCATGGGGAGAGACTGTATCTAAGTAACACGTGTAATATATTTATAAGGTAATTAGTTCTAAAGGAAAAATAAATAAATCAGGGAAGGCACTATGAGACCAAGGAGATATGGTGAAATTCTACATAAGTTGGCCAGAGACAGTCTACCTGGAAAGATGACACTTAAGTAAAACACTAAAGGAAATGAGAGATACCTGAGGGAAGAGCTTTCCAGACAGAAGGAACAGCAAGTGAGAAGGCCCTGAGTTAGGGTCATATCTGGTAGGTGCAGGGAGCGGTAGAGTAAATAGATGGAGTATGGTAGGGGAAGGTGGGGTCAGAGAGAGATGGTGAGGGTAGGCCAATCAGGTAGAACCCAATAGGCCAACGTGACTTATTTTTACATGATAGAAAGTCACTGAAGTGTTTGAGCAGAGGAGTGACTCGAGCTCAGTAATGATGTGGTCAGGGGTAGAGGACAGGAGTAGAGAAGAGAGGCTTACAAATGGAAGAAGAGATATTTACATGGAGACTTTAAAGAAGACTAAGAATTGGTTAGGGTCAAGTGAGTTTGGGGGAGATGGGACAGAAAATATTTTATAGCCAAAGAACAATACGTGAGAAGGTTCAGTGGAATTGGTGCTCGTGTTGTCTGAATCACGGACAAATGATGGTCGTGATGGCTGTATCTTCTGCACATTCAAAATCAGACATCAGGGTTTGTTTTTCTTTTCCTCCCATGGAAGAGTATCATGACTTCAGCCATTAGGCATTGGCTTCTGTGAGGACATCCCTAACGGTAGTGCTCAGATGTGTGTCCTTAGCATACCTGTTGCCTGAGTATCAGCAGTGATGGGAGACGTGGCTATAAGGATTCAGAGTAGAAGAGGAAAACAATGATAGGTGTCAGTGGCGGGCAGCAGAGACCCACCTGAACAATTTCCAGTTACTGAGACATGTTCCTGACCCAGGGCCTTTGCACTTGTTTTTTTCTGCCTGGCAAGACTCTCCCCCTGATATCTCTCATTTCCTTCCGTGTTTTACTCAAGTGTCATCTTCCACAGTAGGATGACTTATCATTACTGAAAGTTAGGTATCTGAAACTGAAGCTTTCCAAGAAAGCCAGGGCTAAAGATGAAAAATAAATGGATAGTACTTGTGTATTTTTTCAAAGAAATTTTGAACCTGTTCTTTCCTTTTGTGGAAGGAAGTAATGCACTGTAAGTTAGGGGGGCAAGGAAAAAGTAGGTCACAGAGAGTTAATGAGTTATATAACACCACAGGGAGAATTAATGGCAGATGAAAGAAGGCTAACCCAAGACCCTTGGGATCACATTCTAGTTTTTTGTTGTTTTTTTTTTTGAACCAGTACTTGATGTAAAAAAAAAAAAAAAGCAAGTGCTGGAAGAGTGGTGGAGGGAAGAGCAATGGACAGAACTTGTTTGGAGAAAGGATAGTTTGCATCTTCCAGAGCAGTGACAGAAAAGATCCATAGGTTGCTGTATACTTTGGTGACAAGCTCATTTTCATGCAGCACAGAATAAAGTTTAGCATATTTTTCAAGATGCTCTGCCACTTGCTGTAGGGAAATGAATAAGCACAAACTTTTGACTGTGGGCGGGGGGGAGGGGTAAGAATTTATGATTTTACAATTCTTTTTTTTAAAGATCTTATTTATTTATTCATGAGACACACACACACACACACACACACACACACACAGAGGCAGAGACACAGGCAGAGGGAGAAGCAGGCTCCATGCGGGGAGGCCAATGTGGGACTCGATCCCGGGACCCTGGGGTCATGATCTGGGCTGAAGGCCGATGTTCAACCACTGAGCCACCCGGGCATCCCTGATTTTATAATTCTTAAAATCAGAATCTTAGGCATGAAAATCTTTAAATTCTGATTACCAGAGAGTTGTTCTATGGGCTACAAGTTAGACCATAAGTAAACCAAAACCCAAAAGCAAATTGCTTGAGTAATGAGAAAATGTACTGACTCACAGTACACATGTTGATCAGATTGCTGCCTTGACTTAGTCCAAAGGTCCACTACTATTCCCGGTGACTTTTCATGTTTGGGCTTTCCCATCAGACAAAGAGTGAAGGGTTCTGGGTAAAACATAAATGTCTAAAAGGAGAGGATTGATTAGTGTAGGTTGGAATATCACACACGCATTAAAATATGTTAGAGTACTCTAAAGACTTAAAAATATGATCATAATAAACCATCAAATCAAAAAAGCCTATTTCAAAGAAATATGATTCCATTTTCAGTCGGGAAAAATATGCTGCATATTTAGAGAAAGAACTAGGCAGATATATACTGAAATATTAGCAGTTATAAATTCTATCTGAATAATGGCTAAAAGAAACATTTTTTTTATATTGGTATTTTCTAAATTTTCTACAATACACACATATTGTGAGAAAAACAGAACTCATGATTTTTTTTTTTAAGATTTTATCTATTTATTCATGAGAGACATGGAGAAAGAGGCAGAGACACAGGCAGAGAGAGAAGCAGGCTCCATGCAGGGAACCCAATGTGGGATTTGATCCTGGGGGCTCCAGGATCACACCCTGAGCTAAAGGCAGATACTCAACCTCTGAGCCACCCAGGCATCCCAGAACTCATGATTTTAATGTCATGCCATGATATTGGGGAGTAGGATACTTAAATTTGCATATAAATTTTCTTTTTCCTTTTTTGGCCTAGTAGTTCTCAACATTGATGCTCTAGCTGTCAGAAGTCAACATGATGTGGCTCAAGTCAACTTAGCATGTTAGAAACTGTCTTGCTGGGCTTCTTGTGAAATTATCTCAGCCACCTAAGCAGATTATATGAAAGCAAGACTCTTAGAGATCCTCAAGTTAGGGTTATTCTGAAAATTAAGTTATATTTAGAGATAATCTAGGCAGTTCACTTCCATAGGAGAGAAGAGATTTTTTCAAAGTGACTCATGAATTTGCATTTAATGACAATAACCATCATTTATTAAAACTCACAATGCTACCGGCAATGATAAGAACCTTAATAATTATCCCTTGAATAAATATTAGTAACTCCATTTTACTGATGAAGAATCGGGCTGAGGAGGTTGTGTAACAGGACACAATTCACGCAAATGGTAGAACCAATATTTGAGTTCAGGCCTACTTACTGCAAAGTCTCTGGGGCTCTCCTAGAACTTCACGTCGTTTCCAGTTAAGTTCTTTGGAACACATTCACCTGCAATCCTCCCTCATTTTAGGAGACTTTGTTTTTCATCACACGAAAGACTCCCAACATTTCATGGATATATTTTGGGGAAAAAATGTAGATAATCTTATTCATAAAATGATTGTATGTGCTCAAAATCAAATAGTGTGCCTAAAGATTGTTCCCCAAAACATGTTCATTAGACAGATGTCCTCCCAAACGAGCTAGTGCTCATGAACACATTTAGAATATGAGACACTATGTAGTATTTCCGCATCAACAAAACATGAAATAACCCATTGTAGAGATTTTGTTTCCAGGGCCAAATCATAGCCATATGAGCAGGCCTTCTGATGAATTCTATCCCACAGATATTAGCAATTAGGGAAGAGTTCATGAGTATGCTGGAGTGGAAGTTCTAAGCCAAGGAATGAGCAGTGGGATTAAAATATAAGGAATAATGAAAATAAGAGAAGTCTGCTAAGTTGGTCTCTGATCACCTTCTTCTTTTCTGTGTGATATCAAGAAATTTCTGGCCATTTACTCTTCCAACACAGGTTACCCTGTGGTCACATTATACTTTCTAACATTTATAACAGACAAAGAGAAAAAAAGAGTTTAAATACTCTTCACATACATTCATTATTTTTAACAATCCTTCACTGATGGCTTCTAACAAAGTGAAATATCTTATGTATTCTTTTTCCTCTGGAAAGAAGCCAATGTACACAAATATATAAAAATTCAGATCATGAAAAATGTAATCGTTGAGTACTTCTTACGTAGAACTATAACTTCTCAAATGTTCGTCTACTAGGTAATATCACATCACTGGAATCTAGTTGCAATATTGTCATTATTACGCTTAGCAGACCATTTTCCAAGTGCTATCCCATCCATTTTTCTTCTTTGTATAACAATGATTAGTTCATTTAATGATAGAATTAATACATATTTTTTAGCACCTCACCTCCATGATTTCACTCTTGGATCTGACCTTTTAAAAAATGTATTTCCAAGTAGGAAATAAAGCAAGGGATTTCCTCTCCTCTTCTAAGCTCACCCATGCTGTGGTAATGCTTTCATCTAGTATAAATCAAGTGAAACCTGTATGATATCTTATAAATAATTCCCATGTCACAGTGAGCTCTTTGGTGGCTGACTTGACCTGCTATGTGATACAGAAAAACTGTTTTTTAACCCACAAAATGGAAGCCAGCAGAATCACAACTGCAAAAAGAGCAAAAACTTTCTGCCTGCGTGAATGAGTAGGAGGATTCAGTATCTCCGACAACAGAAATACCTGCAAAGAACAAGCTTTCATTTATGGCTTCGGAGGATGTGTTTACCTAATAGCCAAATCCTCCCTCCTAGCAGAGAGGAGGCTCAGGGCATTTATGTGAACACGACGGAACCATACCCATTTGGGATCCTCACAAGAAGGCAAAAACTGAAGAATCCGGCTGAGTTTCAGTTACTGCCCAAGGTCAGTAAAATAGACAAAGATATCAAAAACAAGGCCACACTTCCTTTTTCCAGTAGAATTTGGAATCTTAGAAGAAATCTCTGCAACAAGCTCATATGATCTTTCACCCAAGGAAACCTAGATTTGCAGATATCTGCCTTCTCACTAACCCCAGACTGTTTATAAAGACTCTCTTATCTCCCCCTCCCTCCCCCGACAAAGACACCCCTGATGGGGTGGGCTCTCTTTGCTCCTGGAGGACTCTAGGCCCCTGCATGACTCAGCATCTGCCCATCTCAGCAAACCATATTCCTTGCTAGTCATCTTCCAGGATTCAGTTACGCATTCCCTCCTTTACTGAATCATCCCCAGTTCCAGGTCCTGTTCAGAAAATTCAATCACTCCCTTTTCTTATGCCTTCACTCTATCCAGTATGTTCTCTATCTAGTACATGACAGCAGCTATAATAATACCGCATTTATTTACATCTGTGACTGTCTCTACCAAACTAGCATCTCTTTGAGAACAATAATCGTGTTTAAATCATTGTCAATCTCTATTACATAACATGGTGATTCTGGCATTTAGTGTACAATGTTTGCCCAATAGATGTCTGACAGATAAATGAATAAATGAGTGATAGATAAGTGAGAGGAAGGTGAGGTTAAAGAAATTAATACACTTGCCCGAGGTCTCACAGATAGTGCATGGAGCCAGAACTGGAAACCAGGTGATCCCATCTATTTGACTCTGAAGCTCATACTCTTTCCACTATAATCCAAGGGATAAGATAAAAAGTAGTTTCTTTCCTATATCAAAAGGATTGCTAATTGAGTATGTTAGCCTTGAAGGAATGCCATACCTCTCCCGCAGTCAGTAGCCCAGTGGTTGTAAACATAACCTCTTCCACCACTCCCTCTCTACCCTGAGGATAGCCTTGTCAACTCAGAGTGACACCAATTCAAAGAGGGCAAGAGGCAAAGGAAAGGGGCCCAAGAACTCCACTGCCCAATCTCTCAGGCATCCTCCAGTCCACAAGACACGGAGTCCCCAGAGCTCTGCTCCCTGCAGTCCGGAATGCCTGTCCTACTGCTCAGAATGCTGACTGTCACTTCTGTTCTCCAGCACCCTGTGGAGTTTCCGTATTTCCTTAGCACCGAGTCTAACTTAGTACCTCCTTCCCAGTCTGCTGGCAGTGGTCTGCCTTCAGACTTGGTCTCCCACTCAACACAGCCCCTTTGGAGCTCCAAGCTTCAGAGATCCTCATGCCCAGGTAGACTCAGAACCATGAGTACTAAAGGCATTTGTAAAGTCCGTCCTTTTTTTCGGTAACATCTTTTTGCTGTCCTAGCACCTGAAAATATCTATTCCTCCTTGAATACTAACATTCAATGAATAAAACAAAGGCTATGTCTTTAAAATCATCCACACCCGATACCTCTAGCAGAACAAAGCTAATTCATATATATGCAAAGGACTAAAAGTGGTTGCAATGAGACTTCGCCTATAGTCTTGCTCTCCCCCATCAAGTGATACCCAAAGGAGAAGCTACCCAATCCTGATGTTTTTACAGAATGACATCCATCACACAGGTAATTACTCATCCATCTTAATGCTTCCTTTTAAGTTTGCCCTTAAGAAGCCTGTGATCTCCCAAGTCAAGGGCCTCAGTAAAATCAATAAAACCTCGTCCTATCAGGCCACCAGCCAGATCATTTTCCACCTTTTAACAAGGCAGTGGTTATTAAATGCCTTGTTTGAAAACCCAAGTGGGGTCATCAGACTTTCATGATGAGAATAATCCATCAATTGTACATGTGCTATCTTTTCAGTGTCTTTGATATGAGTGATAAAGTAGGTAATGGCCTACGGTTTTTCAATATCTGAACATGTTCTCCTTTTTACATTGGGGTTGCAGCATAGCAAAGGGAATTTCACGACTGGAGGAAGCTTGTTAAGAGAGAAAGAAATTTCGCTGAGTTATTTCAGTCAATGCGGAAGACATGCTGCTGGCTCCAACTTTGAGAGCCTCGTTCCAAGCTGTCAGTGACTTCTTTAGTCCTTAACCCAGCTAGTCTATGACCAGAGATCCTGAATCTGTAAATTTGCAGTAAAACATATCTTATCATAATGACTCATCCCATACCTTTCATTAGTCACATTCTTGCCTTGAATTTGTAGGAGCCATGAGAAATCTAGGATCATAGAAATGAAGAAGTGCCAATTGATGCTGGATTCTTCTTAAATGCCAGACAATCTTAAAACAACAACAAAAAGCAAATACACTTTTTGTGGGTGTCTATGAAAATAGATCCATCCTTGAATACCTTTCCGGCATCAGAATTGTTAAAGACTTGTGTTCTGACATCTTTAGACATCTGGATGAATGATAAAAACAGTCCACAAATTGTCAGATGGAAGCTCCCTCTCTCTTCATTTTGCATCTGTTTGATTTGGTTGGGGAAGCATTTGAGGGTTATGTATTTTCCACTTAAGATACAAACCTTTTTTGTTGTTTCATTTTAATGATGAAATTAAAAGGAGGCTATTTCACCACCTTCACTGCATTATTCTAAATTTACAGAACTAATCAAGAAATTGAGTTCAAATTTTAATCTATGACAATTTCTAGTAAAGGATGGTTTTTTTTATAAATTTTTTAAATTTTATTTATTTATGATAGTCACACAGAGAGAGAGAGAGAGAGGCAGAGACACAGGCAGAGGGAGAAAAACAGGCTCCATGCACCGGGAGCCCGATGTGGGATTCGATCCCAGGTCTCCAGGATCGCGCCCTGGGCCAAAGGCAGGCGCTAAACCGCTGCGCCACCCAGGGATCCCAAGGATGGTTATCTAGCATCCTACAGACTAAAAATTACTATTAAGCCAGCACTCCTGCACTTCATCAAGGCAATGTAATTGACACGGTGATGGGAATCCTGAAAAACAGCATGGTTCTGGAGCATCTTTGAAATTATTAAAGGAAGATTAAATAAGATTAAATATATAATTTTAGCATTAAATATATTTTTGTACTCTAATCTTTGAAATTAGGTAAACTTCGTATAGTTTGTTTGGTTTTCTTGATCTATCAGAATATTTAATTGCCCCAAACACTCGATTACTAAATCTTAGAGCATAACAGACAGTACGCTGTTCCGGTCTAACTGTTCCTTCGGAAAACAACTCTGGCACTTGAGCCAACAGGAACAAGGCCACAGAATCAATGAAGACACAAATGCACTTCGCATCTCTTACTTATTCTTGTTCTCTGTAGCTTTTATTGGAATTTATTTTGAGAGAAAATGAATTGGGGAAGAAATAAAATGAATCAGCTTAGGCAGCTTATATCCCCTTTGTTATAATGTGAGTAAAAATTGAAGGAAAAATGATTGGGAGGGTAGTATAAATAATTACAAGCTTTTTATTTATGGATTTACATTTACTTTACAAAATGCTTGTGTTAACCCATTTGTCCCTGAAGCCACACTTGCCCCCCTAGGGTGCAAGTGTGGGCAAGTGACCGGGGGCACTAGACGGGGGGGGGGGGGGGGGGGGGGGGGGGGGGGTGTAGTGACACCCTAGTGGAAAACCCCAGCTCCTTGCAGGTAGATGGATCTTGGCTGAAATCCCTGCTCCACCCTTAAATTACTGAATGCCCTGGACAGGTTATTTAAGGGTCTATGCCTCAGTTTTTCCATCTATACAATAGAGTTAACAATATATCATAAGGTTGATGCAAGAATAAAGGAGTTAATCACTAGTAAAATTGCTAAGATTCCAGTGTTTTGCAATTACAGGCATTTTCTTATCTAAACTGCATCTCCTTAAGGGCTACAATGGTTCTTTGTATTTTACCCATGAGGGAATTGAGGTTTAGCAAAGTTTAATGACTTGCCTGAGGTCACTTCCCTCTACAGTAGAATGTTGTCCTACTTGAAGTGTTATCATACTTGTATGACTACAAATGTGAGGACGATCTGTCTTCTCCACGAGATCATACGTTCCCTGAGATAGGCCCTGCGTCAGTGTGTTTGCTCATTGTGGTGCCTTCAGCACCTAGCACTCTCCCTGAAGGAGGTATGCAATAGTAAAAAAAAAAAAAAAAAAAAAAAGTGAATGAGTGAATACGCCAAATGTGTAATACATTTTGGTTCCTTTTTCTCTCTGTTGGTGTGCAGATCAAGAAAGTAAGGCTTGGTCAGGTTACACAAACTGTCCAAGATCAACCCGGGGATGTGTTCTAAATCAGACTCAAACTAAAGTCTCAGATTCTTTGCAAGGATCTCACCATCACAATCAATTTTTTTAACTGATTATTAAATTTAGATGTTATAGAATAATGGCCCCCCCAAAGATGTCCATGTTCTAATCTGCAGAACCTGTGAATTTATTACCTTCCATGACAAAACTGACCTCATAGATATGAGTAACAATCTTGAGATGGGAAGATTATCCTAGATTATCCAGAAAAGAGCAATGTAATGTAACCACAGGGATTCTTATAAGTCTGAGGCAGGAGTATGAGAGTCAGAGAAGGAGGTGTGATGACAGAAGCAGAGGTCAGAGTGATGCCATTGCTGGAACAAGGCCATAAGCCAAGGAATGCAGCCAGGCTTCAGAAGATGGGAAAGTAGGGGCACCTGGGTGGCTCAGGCACGGAGTCTGTTTGGGATTCTCTTCCTCTCCCTCTGCCCCTCCCCAACCGCACAGGTGTTCTGGAATAATAATCAGAAGAACAAGGAGAAGAAGGAAGATGAAGAAGAAGGAGAGGGGGAGGAGGAGAAGGAGAAGAAAAGAAAGGAAACAAATGGATTCTCCCTAGGGTCTCCAGAAGGAACTAGCCCTGCCAACATCTTCCTTACTTTTAGCCACATAAGACTAGAAGTCAGACTTCTGACTCCCAGAACTTTATGATAATATATTTATGTTAAATTGTTTTGGGCAAGTAATTTGCTCATAGCAGCAATAGGAAACTAATACAGATGTTAATGACCTCAGGTCCATTGATAAGGTTGTCTGCATGGTGACATAACCATGGGGGGCCACTGACATCACACAGCAAGATCAAGCTCAGTAGATAGATATAAAGAGCACCCAATAATAAAAGACCATTTGTTGAGCTTCATCTGTGCAGTTAGTTACTTGAACCAGATATTTCAAACAAACAAAACTCTATTTTTTAGTCTTTACCCCTGAATAATCTAAATTTAAAGAAAGCAAATTCCATGGAATATTAGTCTCATCTTCTTTTTGTTTTGAAATAATGTGATGCATTGGAGAAAGTTCATGACTGAAAGTTAAGGATGTTAAATTGAGGGCCATTTGCCACTTTTCAGCCATGTGACATTGGGCCATGCACTTGCCCTCTCTCTCTTCATTCTAATATAGGAGGAATTGAGAAGCAGATCCTGGAGCTACCTCCCAAATCTACAACTCTACAGCTCCATCATTCTATTTTTTAGCCGGAGAGACTTCACCTTTTCAATTAAGGATGCTTGTAAATTCTAATTTGTCCCTTCTCGCCATGACCCTCCCTTAGGTTCTTCTTGCATAACACCCCACACTGAAGTCTAAAATTCATTCTAAAGGCATGTATTTCACTTGTAGTTCATGATGATTACAAAAGAACAGAGAGTTCAAACTGCCACAGGTCATTTGTGGATGAGTCCAGAATAGTCACTACACTGAGTATTAAAATATGGCTCTATTCTGAGCCTGCATAGTACAATTCTGCATGGGTCAAGAATCTCCTCCTTAATAAATTCTCTGCTCTAACTTATAGGGATATTAAAAATCATAAAAGAAAGTACCTTGAAGCATGATTTTTAAAAGCTCACAACTTTACTGATGAAATGTATGTATCCTTTCTCTGAGATTGCTGTTAGTATTCATCTTCTTGAAGACTCAGACAAGCGAATAAAAGATACAAGAGAAAGTGATCAGAAGGAAAGGGTGGGGAGGAGGGTCAGCAAATAAATCCTTAGCCTTTTCTCTACCGGAGATCTATAAAAACAAAAAGATTTAGAACAATCAAAATCAGAGATGCTACTGGCGTCACCACACACCCACTGACAGACAGATAATTTTGCTAATATACTCAGTGGAACTTGAAAAATTGAAAAATCTATTCCCAGTATATTGTAATGGCTCAAGCAATGAAAAATTTATATTAGTATTGATAATGACATCCTTGGAACAAGAAAGAAGCAGAGACTGGAAGAGCATTGTATTTTTAAACATCACACCAGGCATTGCTTCTGGAAAAACACAGTTCCTCTCCTAACTAGTGCTTCAGTGGCTTATCTTCATTAAGTAATGTAGAGGTTGAAAACCGTTAGTAAATTAGAGACAACAAAATAAAATGGCCTTCTTCCCAAAGAAACATTTTCTAATATACTGTATTTCTTCTATATACCAACAACCAGCATTATTATTGCATGAAGATATTTATAGCGCTTTATACATTACAGAATTGACTTGTGGTTGGCTCTGAAATGGAGTATTTAAGAGACCCACTCCATGGCTTTCTCTAGGGCTAGAAGTGACTATATCAGCTCTTTTAGGGACATTATCCTGGAGAAGACTGGGATTAGTTGAGAAACACCAATCTGCCAAACATATTCTTGTGTCTCCCAATGGATCAGATGGAGCAACCTCAGTTAATCTGGTTCTTACATAATCACTAGATTATAGGCTTGTAGGGAAGGTAGGCCAGCAGTTTCTGAAAAGGAAAAGGCAGATAAAAATGTGAGTCATTGGCAAAGGCCCAAGTTATGTAATTCCTCTAGCAACAACTCAAAACATTGGCTTTCTTCACTTTCCTGAGTCCAAATATTTATTGAGTTCATCAGCTATGCTAATACTTATTGAGTGTCTATAATGGATCAATAAAGGCCAAGAATGATAGACTACAGTCAGGTTTGGAAAGGGCTTATGAAAGAGGAGAGTAAGTAGTGGTCTGCTATGGAAGCTAGCCTTCAAGATGACCCCCAATGACTCATGCCTTCTGGTATTCACACCCACATATAGTCCTTCACGCATAGAGTTAGGGTTGGCTTTGTGACCAACAGGATGTGGTGGGGATAATGTTATTTCTGAGGCTACCATCATGAAAGGCATTATTGCTTCAGCCTCGATCTTTTGAATCACATATTATAAGGGAATCCAGCCACCATGCTATAAGGACACCTGATAGCCCTGTAAAGAGATCCACATGGAGAGCAGTAGAAGACCCCTGCTAGAAGCCAGCACCAATCTGCCAGACATGTGAATGAGCCACCTTGGAAGTGAATTGTCTAGCCCCAGTCAAGATTTCAGGCTACTGTAGCCCCAGCCAATATCTGACTGCAACTTCACAAGAGACCCTAAGTGAAAAAGACTCTTCAGAATACTCCTGAATTCCTGACCCACACTAACCATGCAAGAAAATAAGTCATTATTATATTTGCGTATGTCTAAGTTTTAAGGTGGGTTTGCAAAATAGCAACATATAACCAAGATTTTCACCTTGATAGCATGACCTAAAAAGCATCTAATGTAGTGGTGAGGAACAGAGTTCTTAGTGCTAGGTCTGAGTTTGAATCCTAGATGGATGATTCTGTAAATTATCTCATCTCTTTAGATTTCAGTTTCCTCATCTGAAGAATATGGATAATGATAGTACCTACCTCTGTACAGTGAAGGGAACATCCAACAAAACTAAAAGGTAACCTACAAAGTGCAAGAAGATATCTACAAATGACATATCAGACAAAAGGGTTAATGTCCAAAGTATATAAAGAACATATACAACTCAACAACCCAAAACCAAATAATTCAATTTAAAAATGGGCAAAAGACTTGAAGAGACATTTCTCCGGAGAAGACACACAGATGGCCAACAGACACGTGAAAAAAATGCCCCCAACATCACTCATCATTAGGGAAATACAAATCAAAACCACAATTGAGATACCAACTGACACCTGTCAGAAGGGCTAAAATAAAAAACACAAGAAACAAGTGTTGGTGAGGATGAGCACTGTTGGTGGGAGTGCAAACTGGTTGGGCCACTCAGGAAAACAGCGTGGAGGTTCCTCAAAAAATTAAAAATGAAGTATTCTGCAATCCAATAATCACTCTACAGGGTATTTATCCCCCAAATGCAAAAACATTAATTCAAAGGGATACGTGCACCCATATGTTTACTGCAGCGTCATTTACAACAGCCAATTATGGAAGCAGCCAAAGTGTCCATCAACAGATGAGTGGATAAAGAAGTAGTTTATTATATAATAGAATATTATTCAGCCCCAAAGAAAGAAGGAAATCTTGCCAGAATTTGCAGTGACAGGGATGGAGCTAGAGAGTATAATGCTAAGTGAAATAAGTGAGTCAGAGGAAGACCATACCATATAATTTCACACATGGGTGGAATTTAAGAAACAATACAAACCCGCAAAGGAGAGAGGGAGAAACCAAAAAATAGACTCTTACCTATAAAGAACAAACTCATGGTTACCAGAGGGGAGGCAAATGGGGTGGGAGGATGGGTGAAATAGGTTAGGTGACGGGGATCTTGATGAGCACTGAGCAATGTATAGAACTGTTGAATCACTATATTGTACAGCTGAAACTAATAGAACACTGTATATTTACTGGAATTAAAATTAAAAGTTTAATTAAAAAAAGTAATAATAATACCTATTATTGTGTCCTAGGTTATGCATCACTGGGCTACATGACCTCTAGGACCTATTCAAACTCTCAAATTCTGGAAGAAAGAATATTTATGTGTACACACACACACACACACACACACACACACAATAAAAGACAGGAGAGACTTGTTATTGACTATTTAATCTATTTTGACTATTAGGCCAAATAAGTACTTTACATATTTTTAGCTGCCTTTTAGTGAAATCTTGCTTGGTATCAATCAGGAATCACATCATTTAAAGCCCTCCTGCCCCCGTTTTAAGAAGAGTTGGTCCAAAATGAAAGCTGTATGATAAAAAGCTACTGAATTATAATCAAGCTCTACTATAGCAAATTAATCTTTGTGCAAAAGCTGGAGAGTATTTCATCAACCAGAAACCAAGAAGAAAGCTTTATTATAACCTAGTAGCAAGCTGACCCTTTCACACTCCAGGGACAGGGAAAAGTAATCAATCCATGGGCGTTTACTACCCGCAAAACTGAGGCTTACAGGGGAGAAGCTTAGCCCCGGGGAGGTAATACTGCAAGTCTGTCAAGTTCCTAATAGAGCTCCTGGCCAGGACCCAGCACTCCCCTGGCCTTCTAGCAACGGAGGCTACATTTGACTCATAAAAACGAAACAAAAACTTTATTAAACCAGCCTTTTGTTATTGAGATGTGAAAATTCATGCAGCTACAAGTATTTTTTCTTTGCTGTTCTGACTTGAAATGATATTTCATCTTGTTTTTCTCCTGTTGTCTTCCCCTGTCTGCTCTCCCCACAGTTTCTGGAAATCATGAGAACCTTGGACATTATCATTCCACAGACTCTCTCTCCATTTTTTGCCAATTCCAATTTGTTCTGAGTCCTGCAATAAATGAAATAAATAATAAATGAAAAGGCCAGAGGCAAAGGCACCATCACCCTGCACACCCAGGGGAGAACCCAGAGGTTGTAGGGAGCTCTCTGCAGAGAAGATGGAAAACAATGTCTCAGAGGCCCAATTATTTACTGTAGCTGCTGAAATGAGATGATTTATGTCCATGACAAGGCTGTCCTGGAAATAGTAACCAACCGGTATAAATTTAGATCTATTATGAAAAAAATGATGCTTGGACCAGAAAGAGCCCAACTTTAAAAGAAATTAGATGAGTCTGGATTGTACACACACACACACACACACACACACACACACACACTGCGCTTTATATATAGATAGATAGATTAGATAGATGGGTATTTGCTGTATATTTAACTGGTGAAGGTTCAAGAAGCTAAGAGCACAAACATTTTGCATTTTGTATTTCAAATTTGTAAAGTCCCACGAGATAATGGAGTTGGGTCGTAGGTGGAAGAGGATGGACTCTTAATTGAGGACAAGCTTTAATTTTCTGGTGTGTTATGTGAACACCAAAAGCATTCAATTGGCCATGACATCGGTAGGGAAACAGGCAAGGGTTAAACTCACTAGATTAAGATCGGGATTTGGTTACTTCACAACAACACCCTACAAGGTCACATACTGAAATGAAAAATTCAAAATGTCAAATAGCAATGCTGGTTCCATTGGACAAGCATCAAAAGGAAATTCATTAAAGCTCTGGGAGAGTCCAAAATACAAAATTCCCAGGCCATAGAGAGTCATCAGGAAAGAGAAGCCAGGGGTTGGTTAAAACTTAGGGGATTGGGTTGCTGCATTGTCAAGATAGCCGATGCTAAGGATTTCTTAAAAGACATACAGGATCAGTTAAAGGAAAGGGACTCTATGTATTTTGCGAATGTACGTATTTTCATTTGTATATATATATATGTTCCACTCTGTGTCATGTCCATTATAAAGCATGCAAAAATAAGAACCTAGATAAAAACAGTAAACAAATACAATCATACATTCTGGTTTATTCTTCCCATATGTCAGTACAGGTTATAGCAATGTTGCCACGATTCAGAGATGAGGTCGAAGGTGATGGAAATAGGATAAGATGGGGTGAGGCGACAAGAAGAAGGAGGCATCAGGGAGTGCAGACCCTTCAGACTTGCCCGCCCACTGCTAAGGAGCCAATGGTGAGTGGACACTGAGGATTATTATTATTGTCCTTCCAGCCCCTCCAAAATAATACTTTATTCCTTTCCTTGGGACTGGCAAAGGCTGTACCCACAGGAGGTATGGTCTCAATTTGCCCTCGCTCCATCACCCCTCGGACTCCGCTCTCCTGCCATCCACATGGTGGCTGGGAGGCCAAACACTAATGCGAACAAAGAAATGAAAGCCAACCCACCCTCACTTGGACTGGGAGCCAAAACAGGATTTTCTCACAAACTGTGTGCCCACTTAAGCCACCTACACAGAACAATGATTTCGACTGTGGAGGTCTGAGCTCTACCCCTCACCCTGGAAATTCTGCTTTGGTTGGTCTGCTGTGGGCCTGGGTTCTGCATTTTATAATTTCTAGATGATCCCGAGGTGGAGGATGGAGGGCAGCCTCTCATGAGGAAGACCCGGATTCTGAATCCCTAGGCATCACTAGCTTAACCTCTGTCCCTCCACATCCATGCTTCTGAAGATAGCCGATCCAAGGATGCTGACCTTGAGGAACTGTCAGAGACGCTTTCAGGAAAGGTCAGACAGGGTGGAATTAAGGAAGTAGGAATAAGGGACAGCACTAAGGGGTATGTGGAACTGAACGAACAGTCAGGAGTCTGGGCCTTCGGGGAGGGACATGAAGGAGGCCATGGACGGGATTAGCCATCTACCCAGGCCAGACAGGGAGGGCATGAAATGCTACTTTGGAGGTGGATATAATTCAATAAGCAATGGGAACACCTGAAGGTGCTTTCAACAGGTGAATAGGTGCAATGAGATGAGCTTGAGGAAATGTCTCTCAGGGCAATGCAAGTGACGTACTGGAGGCATGGAAATTTGAATGCATTCAAACACAAGAAAACCAGACATACTTACTTGCAGGTTCAATAATTCACTATTTTTGACACCTTATTAAGGAATTAACCAAGGAATTAATTAGGCCTTTGCCACCAAGCAACCTAATGATAGGGATAGAAAGGGAAATTCTGGTCTATCTGTGGCAGCCTACAAAGAGATCTATGGCTACCTATTCACAGATAGTTGTATACATGTGATTCATCAGCATGCTTTTTTTTAAAGATGTTATTTATTATTTGACAGAGAGAGAGAGAGAAAGAGAGAGAATGAACAGGGAGGGGGCAAAGGGAGAGAGAGAGAAGCAGACTTCCCACTAAGCAGGGAGCCCAATGCAGGACTCAATCCCAAGACCCTGGGAGCATGACCTGAGTCAAAGGCAGATGCTAATGGCCTGGTCCCCCAGGTGGCCCAATCAGCATGTTTAATTAAAAAATATCCCCTTCACTAACTCCCAACTCTCTACCCATACCATACCCATTATGACAAGGGAGAAAAAACAAATTTAGAGACCTTACTAATTGAATTAAATTTTGGACATAAAGAAATTCTTTTTGGTATTGCTTTGCCTTTAAAAAACAGAAGTTTATTTTGGCTTTAAAAAACGTATCTTTTTGTCCAGAAGGAAGAGAAAAATGTGGAAAATAAATGCAACTTACTGTGCCTTGCCTCCATGAAAACACTTATCACTATATTTTAAATGTCTGTTTCCCCTTCCTAGATTATACAATTTTTTTTAATTTTTATTTGTTTATGATAGTCACAGAGAGAGAGAGGCAGAGACACAGGCCGAGGGAGAAGCAGGCTCCATGCACCTGGAGCCTGACGTGGCATTCGATCCCGGGTCCCCAGGATCGTGCCCTGGGCCAAAGGCAGGCGCCAAACCACTGCACCACCCAGGGATCCCGATTATACAGTTCTTGAAGGCAGGAGCCAATCTGTTCACTGGGTTAGTCCCGACAATCAGAACAATGCCTGGTTGAAACGTAGGAGACGCTTATGAAATATCCTTGATTGAATAAATTGTCCATTCAGGGATTTTAGAATGTCACAGAAATAATTTCAGAATTCACACGTGGAAACAGCTATTTTGAAACCCTACTGTTTTGCCAAATGAATCTAAGCCTCTGAGGACCAAGGCCAAGTGACCCGACTCATTCTTTACATGGTGGGTGGCCCTCTTCCAAGTGTGTTCACAGCCACGAGAGCAGAGCATGGCCCCTTATGTTACGTGTGTGCTCTGGGTCTGGCACAGGGGCCATACTTTGGGGTGTCCCATATGCGCGTTACATGAATCTCAGCCAATGTAACGTAGCTCCTCTGAGAACTGAGATCTGCTTATTTTCACGACCTGTTTTACTCATACTCGATAGTCTGGAGTTACAATGCCAACCTGCATAAGGTCGAAAAACCTCAATTCATAGATTCTATAAACATTTATTGAATTAACCACAGCATGTTATGTGATTATGAGGATGGAGGGAGGGGGGGCTAAGAAAGGCAAATGTGAAAACAAAAGTGCTGACCTCATCTCACAGAAGGTGTGCCAGGACAGAAAAACCACTATAACAAACGATCACAAATTTCAGTGCTCTTGCACAATGTACGATACGATCTCACTCAGGCAAAAAATCCAGTGATGTGCCTGGCTAACTTTCGAGGGAGCCCTCCTCTAAGCATGCCCAAGAGACCCAAGCTCCTTCCATCTCCAGATGCCATTGTCTTTGACACACTATCTCCATGGAAGAGAAAGTGAGAGTCCAAGATCAAGCATGGAAGATTTTTTTTTTTTTTTTTTTTTTTTTTTTAGCATGGAAGATCTTGATAGGCCAGTTCTGGAAGTGACAGATGTCATCCAGGGTGATGAGAAACAGAGTTTACTAGTGGACCCAGAAGGAAGACAAAGTAGATTGGGAGCACACACAGCATTACTTCTGTCTGAAGGGTTGGCCACGTTTCTCTTGATCTCATTAGTCAGCAGCTTTTGCCTGTAGTTGTGCCTAAATCAGTCAAACACAAGCTAAAAGGCAGTGTTTTCACTTTCAAGCCATCGCCTAGACAGATGTAATTATTTGATATTATATTGCTTATAATTAATTATATACAGTTATTTATTAGCACTGCTTTTTGTTTTTGTTTTTATTTTTATCAAATCCCCCTCTCAATTTCATTTTTAAAATTTTTTTTTTAATTTTTATTTATTTATGATAGTCACAGAGAGAGAGAGAGAGAGGCAGAGACATAGGCAGAGGGAGAAGCAGCCTCCATGCACCGGGAGCCTGATGTGGGATTCGATCCCAGGTCTCCAGGATCGCGCCCTGGGCCAAAGACAAGCGCCAAACCGCTGCACCACCCAGGGATCCCCCCCTCTCAATTTCAAAAAGCTTCTTCCTCATGGACTTTTAGCATTAATTCATTCTGGTAGCCACCCATTATCAGGCTGGCGCCTTTCAGATGGTTATTTTACAAGAGCGATCCACTTTTCCCATTCTGGTAGAGATGACCTTTATAAATTCTAAGACCTAATCATTTTAGTTAATTCAAAACAGGTGGAAAATACCTTATAGGAAGTCATTTGTTATGCGCAAGATCAAGCTGAAATGTCATCACCTCTCTGTAGCTCTCTCTCCTTGAGACTTCCTTTCCCAGATATAATTAATTGCCCCCCCTCTGTGTTTTCACAGCATTTTATATATACTCAGTTTTAGAATGAATCACGTTATAGTATAGTTATTTGCCTACATATTTGTCTTCCTCATCGACTTGAACTCCTTGGGGCTGAGGGAATTTTTATCTTCAGGACCTAAAAGAATTGCTGGCACACAACAGGCACAGAAGAATTGCCCCTGAGCAAATGGGTGATGCTTCCTCCGTTGTGTACAACCATCTTTGTAAGCATGTGTCCACACCACCTTTATGGCACTTAGCAAACCACAGTGCAGTTTGTTTTATATGTTTCTATGATTCTCTGACTACTAAGTTGTGTAAATTAGGACAGAAATAATACCTTATGTGCCAATTACCTGCTATATATTTGTCTATACATTCAAATCCCAACTCGTTCCAAAAATGATGTTGTATGCTTTGTCCCATATGCAGCAGAAGAGGATTAAAAACACATCACTGAGGAAATAATGACAAAGGATAAATAAAAGCGGGGAAAATGATGTGAAGAGTCCAAGAGGGAGACAAGTACATAAAACGCCTGGCATAACATCTCATACTGTATTTGTGTGATGTGAGCCATAAACTTGGCTCTGAGCTTTCTAGTATCAAAACAAAAAGGACCACAGTCTCACTTACAAAACGTAGTGTCTAAAATGCTTAAGCCACCTGCTTTCTGGAGGCGATGGTGCTTTGCTCTTCTCTAGTGTTTTAAATTTGTATTTATGTTTTTCAGCTTTCCAGAGTTTTGTGCTTTGGTGGTTTATTTTTTGGTTTGTGGTGGTGTTGTTTTTGTCAATCCAGGTGTTAGAACCATGAGCTGCACGTTTGCTGGAGGTTTTCCACATAAACCCAGGAACTGTTGTCCAAGGGAGAAGGGAGGCCTCTTCTTCTCAGCTCTAAGAGGAAGTTCCGAGGGATTCACAGAGAACAAAAGCTCTCCACTGGAATTACAGAGCCCTTCAAGGCATCTCCTTCCTCCTGGCCCTCTGATGTCACCAGTCCAGAAGTGAGAGCACCAGGGCCCTAGGATGCCCTCCAGGTAAAACAAATTAAGGCTGAAATTAATCTCTTGTACCTGGTCTAGGATATCTGCCTAATAATGGCACTTAGGTAGCAAACACCCACTACAACGTAGGCCAATGCCTCTCACACGCTGGTATCAAGCTAGGTACACACAAATTAGTGGTGGGAACTTTTTTGTCGAATAGAAATTCCAAGAAATTCTAATTCACTAGGTCCTAATTGGAGCTCAGAAATCTATTTTATTAAAAATCTGCCATGTGATTCTGATCGAGTCTAAGTTTGCAAAAACCATCAATTTATTCCTTATTTTAAGAATCTGAGTAAAATCTCCACCAGATTTATTCCTTAGGCTTCCATTTCCCTAGTCACAGGCTTGTGAGTTTAGTGTATTTGTTCCCAAAGATATGGATACACGATGTAGCTTTCCCAGCCCGCATTTCGGACATAGGGCCCATCCACCCCATAGCTGCATCTTTGCATTTATCATGCTGGCAATAATTAACTTGTGGGCTCTGCATTATCCAAACAAGCATCATATGTCATGTTAACAGAAATGTAAAATTTCTGGTGGAGGACATGCAATGTACTAGCAAGTCAATCCAGGAATCAAACAAATGGCTTCCATTATACGATACCAATAATTACCACTGACATCCGTCAAGTATTACTGTGGTTAATACAGTTCAGGTGCTATACTATGTGCTTTATAGGGCCTCCCATTTCACACCCAGAAGAGCCCTATAACGTAGATCTCATCATTCCCACTTTACAGATAAAAAATTTGAGGTGTAAAAAAGTTAGTGACTTGCCTAGAGTTATACAGGTAACACAGCAAAGCCAGAGTTTGGACCCAGGCTGTCTGATTTCAGAACCCCTGCTCTTAACCTTCTCATTATCTTGCCAGAAGCTGGAAATGACAGCTTGAACTTAACAGCTATTAGAAGAGAAACCCCAAGCGTACTTTGGCTGAGATGATTTTACCTTTTACAGACTGTGAGAAAAAATCTTTGAAACCTTTAATAAAAGTGAATGAGTCTACTAGAATTTAATAAACATGTAATGTTGAAAAACTACCGAGAAAAACACTACAGATCAGGAGATCTACTTCATTTATCCCCACAGGACATGTTCCGGGAAAAGAATTTTAGTCCTGATAGTGCCTTGAACATTACAGGCTGCTAACTCGCTCTCAGTAATAAGTGAATGCATGAAAGAATAAATGAATGATTAGTGTTGATTAGTTTGATTGGAATGGTTAGCCTAATTAATGGGGAGAAACCAAAGAGAAGAAAGCTAGAGGAAAAGATGTAAAGCGTATCGTATCGTAACTAAATTGCATTATATGTTCACACTACCAATCCCAAAATTAGGATATCCATTTCATCACTCCAAGACCTGCTGTCTGAAGGGATTTGGCTCATATGATTACTGTGTTTCCTGGTAGCTCTTTTAGGATAGGTTTTATGTCCACTCAAATCTTGTATCAAAGCAATTTCCAAAGAAGTCTGTAATTTTTCTTCCTATTTTATATGCATCATCAAGACAATTTGAAAGGGCAGTTGCAAAATTACAGACCCTTAACAACAACTTGAGGGGGGTGCCCATGCATGCATGTCGCCTAAGAATTGCTTTTATGTCGCATCAGAGAATTGAAGTTGCTAGACAAAGAATGACTCCTCATAGGGAATCATGTTGGTGGGCTTATTTATACCAGGGTCTCTGGGTTTCGGATACAAAAAAGACCCAACATGCCATCCCACAGAGCACATCTGACGTGTTCAGCTGATGCATTTAACTCTCAGGAATAGTCACCACCCAGACACGAGACGTTCTATGTGGCAGCGGAGGCTGTAGCGTAAGGGATTATGACTAAGATCCCAGAGAAAGCGCTATGCATTCTGTAAGACTCCAAGGGGATGAGTGTGAACGAAAGAACATGGAGGAGACTGCACCTGGAGAAAGTACCAGGGTATTTTGCATCCCCATTTCTATCTCTGGACACACTCACACCCACTCTCATGCACTCACAGATACACACAAGTATGCAACTGGCACGGGTGTGGGTAAAACCCTAGAGTCAGATGAAGACCCAGGGCCAGGTGAAGAATTTGGGTGTGGTGTAGAACGGAAGCCTGGTAAACTCCTGTCCGTGAATGCAGACAGCATGTTTGTCTCCTGAAGGAAGCGTCTAGAGAGGAGGGTCTTGCACAGCCCTGGGCACACGATCAGTTTTCAATACAAGTTCATTGAAAGATTAAATCAACAAACCAAGGGATAAATGAACTCTAGATTAGAAGTCTGCTGTAGACTAGAGACCCTGCGGAATAACCCTCCCAGCCTTCTGATTGCTCCTGCTGCCTGGACAGGAGTCAAATAAAAATACTACCTTCCATTATTAGGGAGCTTTAAGAGTAACTAAGGAAGTTCATGCAAGACTGTTAAATTCATGTTATCCCCACAACAACTTCTTGTTATGGGGGGACAACACCTTGACCCTAACTTTACATATTAGGAATCCCTAGGGCACAGAGGTAAAGTAACTTGTCTCCATCTACACGTCACTGGAGTCTATTGATAGAAATGGAACTGAATCCAAGGTCTAGTTATTATTCCCCATCTACTCTTCCTCTGAAACACATTTACACACGCACTCACACACGTACAATATACATATAATAGTTGATTCTCATTGTTTGTGGTAGTTCTATTTTACAAAGTCTCCACGAACAGTGAATGAGTGAGTCTTGAACCGTTGTTCCTGGGAGGCATATGTGTACACATACGTCTGTATCACGTAGATCACCATCTTAAATCCTAAAAACAACTCCACTCGGTGGCTTCTATTTTCTTTATTTTACAAAAGAGAAAGTGAAGCTCAGAAGTGCTGAGTGATTTCCCTACAAGCACTCCACTAACAGTTGCCAGGGTTGGGATTCAAACTCGTCCAAACCCCCTCTGCCCCCAAACCTGTCCCCCCACCACAGTCAGAGCTTCTGGTACTACCCTGCACTACCCCCTCCTGTCTCCATTCTCTGCTCCCTTCCCTGTGAGAGAGACACAAAAACAGAGGGATGCCTTGTTTGACCTCAGTGGGGAACTTGTACTTGGAGGGGACTCACAGCTTTCTCGGTCTGCATATGTCTGTGAATGATGGGGAAGGCACCAGAATGTTGAGTTGGAGTCACAAATAAATTTTATCAAGTAGGCAAATTCACAAATGTGGCATCTGTGAGTGATAAGGATCACCTGATCTTATCATGTCATATCATATCATATCATAGGAATGACCTTTCTCTTCAGTCTGATCTCTTGAAAAGAGAAAAAAGATCAGTTTTGTGAGAAAAGGCTGATCCAGTGGTAGGCAAGAGAGATTTCACCAATCTCCACCCCTGCGTTCAGTCTCTAGTCTGTCTGTTGGGCAGATGTAGTTAACTTCTGGCCTCCATGCTTTTATTTCCCACGTAATACCCGTGGGCACCGAACCAATGTACAAGGAGAGAGGAGAATGTATTTTACACGAAGGACTTCATTCCCTCTCAGACTACCACATCCTACAGCGCAGGCAGGAAAAGAGTATTGCCCACCGCATGCATGTGGAAAGCACAGTGAATAAATCACAGCAAGGCAAAGAAAGCCAAGGTGGGCCACTCTGACTAGGATCCCCAGAGAAGACAGCTTGGCCGTGTGGCAATCCAGGGGGAACATGGTGGACTCTGAATAGGCTTTAGGCCCGGCTGACATCTCAAGGGCACAACTGCAACACGATTGGGCTAGAAAACAAGTCAATGGTGGCAAGTCAGGGAGCAAAGAGTGGCCAAGGTGAGGAAAGCAGTGCACCTCCATATCCATCTCTGCACCGTCAACTGAGGAGAGTCATGAGGGCAGCATCTCTGAGCCCATTGCTACAATTTCCAGAAGGCCTTACATTAAGCAGTTTGCACGTGCGTTTAATTCTCACAAGAACACGACTGGCAGCCCTACTCTTTGTGCTCTTTCCACAAGGGAGGAAAGTCAAGTCTTAAAGAAGTGAAGTGATTTGCCCAGGGCCACTCAACCAATCAGCGGCGAGGCCAAGATTCAAACCCAGTGCCGTCTGAAGCCAGGGGTCATCTTCTCCCACTTTGTAGACACGTCGCTGCCTTCTGTGGGTACTAGAGAAAAAAGTAAATATGAATCTAAACACAGCTGGCAGGAGTTTGCTGGCACTAGAATTCTCTCCCCTGTTCAATAATGAATTCATATTAAAAAGCCTACTCTGAGAGAAAGGAAAATGCAATTCATCAAATTAATGGCTGGCGTTCTTACATTAAGAAATTGACCTTCTGAACTGAGTGTGTCAATCTGCACGGAGATAATATTTATGTTCTAATATCTATAGATTTGTCATTCTTGTTATCACAGAATAAGTAATTTGTTACAGAAGACACAGTTCCAAAGTCGTCCAACCGCCCCCCCATGGTAAAAAAAAAAAAAAGTAAGTCCTTGGAAACATGTAAATTCCATCCTGTCAGATATACAAATCAATTTAAAAATTAAATATGAAGTAGTGTTCGGCTGAAGAGTTTGGCATTTTGCAGAATGAAAGACATCTGGAAAAAACAATAGATGGATCCGTTCCATGATTCCAAAACCTGCCTGAATTCACTCATCCTTCCCCGGGCCCATTTGGAGCCCAGCCACGAGCACATAAGGAAACGTGCATTTACCCTGTGATTCCAGGGAACAAAAGCATTGCTTCGACGGGCTCCTCTCCTCCCACCTCCTCAGTCTCTGCCATCTCTGAAACAGGAGAATAGATCTCATTCCTCCAGCTCCCGAGTTTTATGTATTATATTCTTTTAATGATGTACAATTGATTCAGTGCCTTTGAACTTCCTCTAAACATCTAAAGCACTTAGGATCATTAAGATGCTTTCAGAAGGCAGAGAGTGTATCCCTCAAGTACTCTTCGCCACTTGTTGTGGATTGAACATTGCCTCTGTCTCACCCAGCCTGGGTGTCAGCTCATGGCTCGTTACTGTAAATTACTAACATTAGAAATGGTGAATCACAAAGATGAATTGTGGAAAACTTACACAAGAGGACTTTCCAAGCCACGTGTCTGTGGGATGTGCTAGGTGTTAATGCAGGAAAAGAAGATGCAAGGGTTTGGAAAGATAGCCATCTTCTGAGTCAACAATCGTGCCGCTGTGCAGGAGGGTAGGATGGACTTTTTAAAGTGGGGGCCACCACCCTGGTTTCTTTAACCAAAACTTCTCACTCCTGAGACATGCCTCGGGGTTGACAATACATAGAACGCTAGAGGAAGGACAGCAGAGGGCCCCGCCTCGCTGGCCAAAGGTAGAAACCACTCTTGGTCATGTTGAACCAAGTCTATTGCCTTAGGTTCCTCGTGTGAGGGATCCCCAATATGCTCATAGTAAGTGGCAGAGGGACAGGGACTTGGGAGGTAGGATAAGTTGGGAGGTCCTAATGTAGGTAGAGCTGGTGAGTTTAAAAATAATAAGTATGCTCCCATAAGTCAGGGAAATCAATCATAATATGTTTATGTGTCATATGTTTATTTATTCTCTGATGGGCTTTTCCTAACTCAATTCTGCAGTAGGACTATTCTAACTCCTACTCACAAATTTTATGCTGTTAAACTTTTCGAGGTTGCCTTCCTTGAGGCTCATCTTCACCCGATTTGCCTTTGTAAGAAAAAATGTTAAAGGGGAATAGGTAGTCTCAGAACTAGTCTATAAGTAAGCCGTTGGCTCTCAGGCTTTTTGGACCCTAATCCATAATAATAAATACCTTTCATATTGCAATACAGTACACACATACAAATATATAAACAAAAGTATACACGTAACACACACACACAACCAATAATACTTCAGTAAGAGATGACTGTAGAAATGAAGAAAGAGTGCAACCCAAAAACAATGTGTTATGCAGTCGATAATTATACTTACCTAAAATAGTTAATACCATGGTACAGTGCTCATGAGAAAACAATAAAACAAAATACAGAAAATGAAGGAAAACAACTGTATGTATAGTGTGACCCCAATTTTTTAATAGATTTTATTTATTTATTTATTTATTTATTTATTTATTTATTTATTTATTCATGAGAGACACAGAGAAAGGCAGAGACATAGGCAGAGGGAGAAGCAGGCTCCCTGAAGGGAGGCTGATGCGGGACTCGATCCTAGGACTCCAGTATCATTACCTGAGCCCAAGGCAGACACTCAACGGCTGAGCCACCCAGGCATCCCTGAACCCAATTTTTAATTCATATCTTGATAAACTCAGACCATTGGTGCAATTTGTCTTTAGGATTTAGAAGGAAAGAGGACATGCTTAAAGTGAGCAGATCTATATCCTATTTACAGAAAACCAACAGAAGAAAAAGGTTGAGAAACTATATCAAATTATAAAAAAGGAAGCCACAATTTCCTGATAAAATCAGTCTGTGTATATAATCAATTCATATTATTCAAAATATGAGTCCTAATTAATTAGAATAACAGCGGTAACAACTACTAACTACGTGCATTTGGGAATATTCTTATTGCCAACCGAAAAGAAAAATAAAACTCCAGTGATTTATAATTTATGCCATGCAACTAATGAGAAGTATTGACTTATTTTACTACCCACTCATTCATTCGTTCATTCATTTATGTGAGCATGCAATATTTTTGAGCCACTATGATAATACTGGCTCTTTAATAGGACGTAGAGATCCAAAAGATAAATAAGACAGAGATCCTGTCCTTAAGCAGCTCAAAACCTAGTGGATGATCCAGGCAAGTAGACACTCACATGAAATGTCATGAGCACAACACCAGACTAGAATATGAAGTGCTATGGGGACAGTGATCCGGTGGGTCCTAGGCAAATGGGAGAAGGTTCAGAGAGTGGCTGACCATGGACTGAGTCCTAAAAAGTGTGAGCACTTTGCTGAGTAGGTAAAGGAGGGGAGGGTATTCCCAAAAGAGAGACTAATAGGTTCAAAAGCCCAGAGACAGAAGATGGCCCGTCTGGAAACCCATCTATTTCAGCAGGGCTGCAATGTAATAGCTGGTGGGAAGAATGGGAAGATATGAAGTAAGCTGGAGAAAAACAATGTTTTTATCATGCAATTCTAAAGAGTTTGGGTTTCTTCTGAAGACAACAGAGAGCCCATGAAATGCTCAGAGCCAAGAAATAACAGATGTCATTTGTGTTTCAGAGATACTATTCTGGGATGGGTTTGGAAGCATGCATGGCTAGAGACGAGACTTATTAAGGAGTTGGACTTAGACCTGCGGACACTTGTCCCTGTTTGACCGGCTATGTCAAGAGATCCGCAAACGGAGACCCTGCCTTCAGTGAATCCAATATCCAATTTATGGAACCCCAAATCGCAACCGATGGAGAAATGCTCTTTCTTGAGATAAATGTGTTGTTTGCCAGCGCGTTGACACAAAGCAAAGTGCTGGCTTCATAGAAATAATTAATCCTCTTTTTCTGCCACTGGGATAAACAAAGAAGGAAAAAAGAAATAGACGTTATGAAAAAAAAAAATCCAAGGCAGATCAAAGGGGATGTGGTGGAGGATTCAACAACTGCTCCCCTTAAGCAAAGAATAGTAATGAAGAAATGAGTTTTGGCAGCCCAGCCAATGGGATATTCAAGAAATTAATCCAGAAGGGATGTAATGACCTGAAAAAAATGATGAGCAAAGACCAGAAGCATCAGGAGGGAGGAAGGAAAGCAGACAGGTAAGAGCCATTTTCTTCTCCGTCCTATTTTAAGGATATCAGATTTAAGGCCTCAGTAAAGGAAGAAGATATGAAAAGCAGGCCAAAGAATTGATTCGGCAAAGTCATTTAAATTTCTTACTCTTCTTATTCTTTTTTTTTTTTTTTTTTTTTTTTGTTAAGGCGAAGAATGGTATTTTAATTTACTGTCATAACAAAGGAACTGGCCATTGATTACAGCAGACTTGTTCAAGAGCAGCAAAACTTCAGCAGACTCGGGATGCATTTTCAAATACTTTGTTTTTCCAGCTAAAGATTAGAATTACTTTTGAGACTCTGAACCTTTAATATAATGTACGTTGATGGTTTTTATTTTTTCTTTCCAGAATGGACTTCAGTGCAACAGGGAATTAAACTGAAATCATTAAATTCCTTCTACTTAGCACTTTAGAGAACATTTATATCCAGCCGCCTAAGGTTAGTGAGTACTGTAATAATAAATTGTTAATACTGAAGTCTTTGGTATTTATCTGATTTTTAAGTGATTTTTTCCACCTCATTAGGTAGAGTCTTATTTTCTTTTTAGTCCTGTGAATTTGAAACGGAGAAGATAATCTTGATGATCTGAAAATATTTTCTTGACCAAAGGCTTTCAGATAAACTTGGAAATGTCACGGCTGTTCATCAGGACATGTCCGAATTTTTGAGCTCTGAGTAATAGTTCCAGAGTTTAAAGTTCCCAGTTATTAACGGGTTTGTACTTTTCACACACAATTTGATATGTGTTTCTTGGACTTAAAGTGATGATGCTCACAGTGGGAAATTTAAAGCAGCCAGTCAGTCTCAGATTTAAAAAAAAAAAATCCATCCTTACCCATCACCTTACGAATCAGGAAAATGCATTATCAAAAGTTTTGAGTCTTGAAGAAGCTGCAGAACAAAAATCAAAGTAAGAAACCTTCAGGTACTGTGACTTCGGGGTTGTTCTATGCTCCAGAGAATGTGCAAGGTATATACCATTGTGGCCATTTACCTTCCTTTTTAGTTAAAATATCTTTTCAGTTCCAATATCCCCAGTGTTGGTCAAGTCTGCCATCTGATTTCTAGAATTTCAACCTCCATCCTCCCTACTCAACCCTCTCCACTCCAGTCCTGTCCGCACTGACGAAAGAATTTCCATCCACTCCCTGCAAACCAAGGTAGGGAGCACCTGCCACGAAACCTGCCCTTTACCAGAAATGGGCCAAGTGGCAACCTGGGTGGACGACATCCCTGGGAGGCAGGGGGAGGGCTTGTCTTGTGGTCCAGCTGCAGTGAGAATTTTCTCGTCTTCCTGGGGGAAAGGGGCACTGACCTAGCTTTCAGCCTGAGCCTGCTGCTGGAGAACTAATTACTAGTGTGAAAAAAAAGACTTGATTCAGGTCAGTGTTTCCTCAAACATTGTTTACATTTGATTTTAAATCCATACAATGGCAGAATTGACATTTGCAGCTTGCTCCCACATTCATTTGAGAGGTTTTAGGTGATTTTATTTGCAGGTTAGGAATGTTTGAGGAGGAATTTATCATTAAAGCCATGGCCTTTGCTCCTAAAGCTTCGCCTCTCAAGTACAATAACAAAAACTGCTAATTAAAAGAGGGAAAACAACCAGGAGCCGATCACAAAGGGGCGTCCCTTCCTCATCAGCACAGAACAATAGAAAGCTCCTTCCAGCTCCTTCCAGGCTTAGTACTGGGAAGCCTGCTCCACCCTCCAGGGTAAGCACTTCATCCTGCTGGCTAAGAGCAGGAAGGGAGGAAAAGGTGTTATTCTCTTACAGAACCATAACCCAAGATAGGCTAGGTTATGTGCAATAACCAACGACCCCCAAAATCTATGACTGAATCCAGTTGAAGTTCATTGCTCACAGTCAGAAAAATCTATTGTGGGTCCAGGCAACACCCTGGGGCAACTTGCCCCCATATGGTGACTCAGTCATCCAGGCTGAGAGAGTGCCACCATCTCGTCAGTGTACCATCTGGAATATTGTCCTACCTGTTTTATCCAGCCTGGGAAGAAAGTGCTAGTCTCCCACCCGTAATTCAAAGCTTCCTCCAGGAAGTAATGAGGGGTCCAGCTTATTGGCCAAAGCAGTCACAAGGTTGTACCTAACTGTAAGAGGGCAAGAAATTATCATTTTCCCAGAAATTAGATGAAGGGAAACAAATAAGAGTGAGCACTCAAGTCAAAACATAACAGTTTATGGATACGTGGTCCTTCTCAGTTTAAGTAACCCTCACATACAAGGTGGAATAATTTTTTAAAGAGAGAGCCCTTCTCTTTTCCAATAAAGTCTAAAATTTTTCAAAAATCTCTCTCTCTCTTTTTTCTCACTTCTTTGCCTTTTTGCATTGACAGGTGAAGTTTTGTCCCTACCAAAGTTTAGCTAAGTCAGTTGAGATAAGACAGTTGGTTTATCCAAGTGAGAATATTTTAATATGTTTACCATTCCTTTCAGAAATACATTTTGGTACAGCTTACTGCCGTGAGCTATCACCTAAAAGACAATCTCATGAGCTCTATGTTACGGACAAATAAAATATTTCCATAGTTCTCTGAATGAGGAAAGTTTGAGTCAGGACCTTCCATTTTGCACTTGGGGAAACTAAACCCTGAAGAAGTAAGTAATTTGCCCAAGATCACACGGATAATTGGTGGCAAGGCCAGGATGCAATCCAGGTATCGTGGATGAATAGCCCACCTTGAATCACTATGTTATATAACTTCATGTACAAAGAAAAAAAGTTCCAGTGTTGTTTCCTCTCAGAGAGAAAGAAGATAAAGAACATGAATCTGGACAGGCAGCGAGAGAACATATGTTGAGGGCCTTTTGTGCTCTGCGGAGAAGGTTGGGTTAATCCTCTTAGCTGGAGGCCAGCACATTTTTTTTCTGTAAAGGATCAGATAGGAAATATCCTAGGTTTTGCAGACCCTACATTCTCTTTCGCAAAGACTCAAGTCTTCTTCATTGTTCGTGGCTACTTTCATGCAATGGAAGAGTTGAGTTTGTACATGAGTTTTGTTTGCCCAGAAACAGAAGATGAGCCCGATTTGGCCCATGGGGCATATTCTCCCTGTTCTGAGCCAAGAAGGTCCTTGAAGAATTCTTACTGGGTGCTGACATGTTCAAATTCATAGGGGATGAATTTTTTTTTTTTTTTTTGGTAGAGGGGTGGTGAGAGACAAAAGTAGAAATTGGAAACAGCATAAGGAGTTCATGTAAGAAGTAATGGATGCCTGGATCAGCAGAGGCTATAGGAAAGAGAGGAGGGCACAGAGCCATGGGCTGGTATGACTGATAAGACTTATCATTCAAGGGGATCCCTGGGTGGCTCAGTGGTTTATCACCTGCCTTTGGCCCAGGGCGTGATCCTAGAGTCCTGGGCTCAAGTTCCACATCAGGCTCCTTGTATGGAGCCTGTTTCTCCCTCTGCCTGTGTCTCTGCCTCTCTCTCTCTCTCATTCTCATGAATAAATAAAATCTTAAAAAAAAAAAAGACTTACCATTCAATTAGCTATGTGGGGTGAAGGCAGGAAATATATCCAGGAGTCCCGTGTGGGCATAGAGGTACTGGGCACCTTTAGGAAAATACAGGAGAGAGAGTAAGGTGAAGGAAGTTGAAGAGGGGAGACATACTTCAGGGTAGAGCAAATTAAAGGCATCTGGACTGGAATGGAGCACATACACATCTGAACACACATGTCTGGGTCAGAGGAGAGAGGGCTGAGTGAAAGATGGGGGCTCACAGTCAAGAGAAGAAAGATGGATCTTAAGCTGTGGAAGTAAATGAGAGAGCCTAGGAAGGACTGAAGAAGGGAAATGGGCTAATGAGAAATTAATGATATCAATATTTAAATAAATATGAACATTTAAGAGATGTTATGGAAGAAGAGACACCTGGAAAGAAGACCAAGGAAGAGCACAAGCAGCTCAATGAAGAAACCAAATGAGGAAAGAAAGTTTAAGAAGGATGGCATTGTCAGCAGCGGGAAGTATGGCAGGGAAATCAAATATGATGCCTGGGAAGTATCCATGAAGTTGGCCGCTAGAGGATGGTCAGTGGTGTTAGAAAGAAGAGTTACGTCAGACTGGAGAGGAAGAACACCAACTTGTAATGAGTTGAAGATAGAGAGGAAGATGGGTTCTCAGGTCAGAAGGATTTGCACACTGGGTGATGGCAAGGACTCACATGACCGAAGAGAGGGACACTTTGAAGCTACGGGCAGGAAAGAGCATTTGGTGAAACAGGAGGCACAAGGGAAAACCCAGAACACAGCAAAATGGGCTTGCTTTGGGTAAAGGAGGCAGAGGAGAGGGACAAATGCTCACATGGACATGGAGGCTGATGTAGAGAAGCAGAACGGTGGGGAAAGCCAGACCTTAAGAGCCTCTCTTTTGTCTGTAGATAAGAAGCAGGGTCTTAGATGCCAACCTGGAGACCCACGAAAAGGGAGGGCAGGAGTAATTTATAGTAGCCACCAATCATCTGTCCCTAGAAGTTAGAAAGTCCAAACATTTTTGACAAGTATTTGCAGATGTGGAAAAGGCAGCTTCCACCACCTTTGGGAAATTTGGACTAAGGCTCCTCTTCGACTGGGCCCGGTCGCGGGGCCAGCAACAGGTCCTCCGCTACCACGGTTCTACTGAGCCAGTTACTCCGCCTGCGACTCCCCCTTTGGGATGTGTCTCTAGACAAGGCAACGTTTTCAGTTGCGGGCTCACGGTTCAGAAGGATTAGCTGACAAGAGTATGGGGGTGGCTAGGAAGCCAAAAGAAAGTGAGCTGCGCCGGAGTTCAAACTCACTGCCTTCACGCGGGAATGAGCGCTGGCTTGAGCAGGGGGCTGTGGCCTTATGGCTGTTTTCAGCAAACCCCTCGCAAAGCATTCATCCTTTGCAGCATTATAATACTTGCGAAAGGGAGAAATAACTGCCATTAGTTCGTTATGAAAAGATATTTTTATTTTTAACAATGTCCTGCAAAATAAGACAAATGTGGGAGGAAAGATTCATCTCTATGGAAATAGCAGTTTTGAGAGGAACAGTACTATTATTTTTGGAGATTCCGAAGACAAGGCAGTCTTGGGAGGAGGAGAGCATTCTCTCTGCGGGGAATACACGGCAGTGATGGGGTTCCCAAGAGGGGAGAGGGAGCGTTGTGGTTGGGGGGTGATGAGCCTGTGACATGCCCTATAGGCCTCCCTCACCAACAGCTGGGTAGTCCTCCCGACTGAAGGACTGAAGGACTGAGTGCAGGGGTGAGCAGTGCCTCCTTATCCCAAGAGCGGGTGGGAAGCAATGACAGGACACTTCTGAAATGAAGAAGCTCTGCAGAGCCTGGGCCCTTCATGCTCGGGCCCTCGGGTTCTACAGAGTAGACGCAGTGGATGCACATGAGTCACAACAGGCCAGAGACGTTCTCAGTGGAGAGGTGGAGCAGACACACCTTCCTTCTGGCCTGCCTCCTTTCCATCCTCTCTTCTTCCTTCTTCCCTTCCATCCTTTCTTCCCTCCTCCTTCCTTCCTCCTTCCTTCCTCTCTCAGACACCCTGTGTGAGGCTCTGCTTGCCCCTTGATCCAGTTCCAAAAGCAGCTCCTGGTGAAGCTTCCTCCGTGTTCCTTCCCCCTCAACAAAAAGCAGTGAGCCCACCTCCATCTCTCTCTTAAGCGGAAATAGCCCCAACTCAGGAACTCGTTTTGAACTGTCCTCCTCCCTCACTGGACTTTGGGCCTGCAAAGACTAACCTGTGCTCTCCCCCTCCAGCCTCTTTCCTTGGTTCCCCAACAAGGTGCCGCACACCTAGAAGGAACACACTACATGTTTGTCCAATTGAAATACGTATGGGAATTTGGCAAATCGAGAATGTTTTTGAAACTTCAATTTCTTGGCTAATTAGACATAAAATTAGGAAAGTGGCTGAATGACAAATATTAAATTCTGAATCCTCCTCAAAATGTATAATAATGTGCGGAGCAGCAGGAATCTTTATTCTCTCCCTCTGAAAATATAATTATAGAGCTAGAAATGACTAGAAGAATCATTCGCTCCATTCTCCTCTGCCTCCCAGGTAGGTTATATTAAATTATCTCAGACAGATGAAAATCTATCCTTTTTTCACTTCAAAAAATGAGATTTTAATTCCACTATTCTAGTATAAAAAAAAAAAAAAAGGCCTCAGCTAAGCATCTCATCCTGATTTCTTCTCTAAGGCCCACATGGCACAATTTAAGTTGGATAAAGCCAGCTGGATAAGCTTCCTTTTGTTATAATTTTACAAATTGCATATATAGATTTGTATTTATATAGAATCTATATTTATAGATAGATTTGTAATTTTACAAATTATATACCTAGATATTATACCGATATGGATTGTGTGTGTGCATGTGTGTAGAGAGAGAGAGAGAGAAAGACAAAGACAGAGACAGAGAATTGGCTCTATTTAACTTACAATTTCTGAAATGATGAAGTAGGAAATCTTTTTTTTTACCTGAGACCTCAAACTCCAGGAAGTTTTAGTCTTGACCAGTGTGAAACATGCTAGTAATACGAGGACATAGGAAGAACGGGTTTTTAAGTCATCATATATATAGTGGTCCCTTGTCAGTCTCTCTTCCCTGTGCCTGAAATTCTCGGGTGTGGGACTGCATCTACTTATTTTCTTTCTATTGCCATGAGAATTTTAGATCTGAATTTGTGGACATCAATTGTCATTTCTGCTCAGAACTAAAAAGGAAGAACTGGGCATTGGAAGGGGAAGAGGAAGGTGGAGTAGGGACTGAGGTTGTTGTGGTGAAGCCTCTCCAAATTCAGAGCACAGAGGAGAAGCCAGGGGAGACTGGCTTGCATCCGTGGACAGAAGAGGGATCAGGGCCATGCAGCCAGGGCTCCCCACTAGGAATGAGGAGGGGCTCTCTGAGGACCACCCACCCAGCTCCTCCGGCCAGGTTCAGTACAGGGTCCCACTATCTCTTTCATGGCTGTATTTCTGGGATTATGGTCAGAACGGATTTCCCTAACCAGCAGGGAAAACAAAAATCAGGAAAGAGAACCAAAAAGCTAAAAAACTACTTATTAGGTTAAAATGCAATCTGATAGCATTAAAAGAGTAGAGCTTCAGGGCACCTGCGTGGCCCAGTCGGTTAAGTGTGAGACTCTTGGCTTTGGCTCAGGTCAGGAGCTCAGGCCCTGTGTCAGCCTCCACGTGAAGCCTGCTTAAGATTCTGTCCCTCTCCCTCCCCCCTGCCTCTCCTGCCCCTTTTCCTCTCTTCCTCTCTAAAAAAGAAGAAAAAAGTAGAGCTTCCAGGGTCAGCTGGGTTCACCACCCAGTTCTGTCATTTATGTGTGAACTGGACAGTGAGTTGTTCTCTTTAAAGCTCATTTTCCTGGGGCGCCTGGGTGGCATGGTTGGTAAAGCATCTGGCTCTTTATTTCAGCTCAAGTTGTGATCTCAGGGGGGTGAGTTCGAGCCCCACGTGGGACTCCGCGCTCAGCACAGAGTCTACTGGAGTGTCTCTCTCTCCCTCTCCCTCTGCCCCTCCTCGCCCCACTACCTCAAATACATAAATAAAAAATTTTTTAAAGCCCGCTTTCTTCACCCATAATGGGGATAATGGTATCTCTCTTATGGGGTCTTATGTAGGTTGAATAAAATAGTAGGTGTCTGCAATATAGCATGTGCTCAGTTCATGGCAATTATTAATATATCATTTGTAACAGAGAAAAAACATTTGTAAGTATCTTATTAAAGCTCAGGGGATGGGAAAGAGATAAATAATAAACTAATGAGCTGTAGAGCATTAATTATTACTGTTTTAAGGTATGCAAAACAGGCTTGACAACACGTGTTTTATTGTTATATTTCAGTGAATGTAAAAAATAGATATGAGATTCCTCTTAACCTTACTTGCAGCCTTCATTTTTCTGTAAGGTCTTCCTTTCCTCATATGGGAATTCTACAATGCAGGTGAACACCGTGGCGCCCACCCAGACCCACCCTGGTAAGACCCAACACTCATGACCCCAGCTGCTAGGCTTGTTGGTAACCAAAGGTTCCCGGCTGAGTCCCTCCCCAGGTGAGAGCTGCCCCTAGTCACAGGGAGCCTCTCTTCCTGAGACCATGCCCATCCCCAGGCTGGCCAGCCTCTAGCGTCCCCCCGAGGAATGTTTACCAAGACCCAGCTGTTCCATGAAGGGTTCAGTTGAGACCTTTGCATGGCTGCATCGTAGTGAACTCCTCCACCAACCTCATCCTTCTTCCTCTACTGCCCCACAGGAGATGGCCCTGGGAGCACTCCCCAGGCTCCCGGGACCCAACCCAAGACAGAAAGTTCAGGAAAATACGTTTCATCCCTGGAGACAGGCCACCAGGACTCCAGAGAGAAGAAGGTGGGGAGTGGCAGGTGCCCAGCCTGCTGCAGGGGTCACTGATTATAACAGAAAATTGAGGAATTGAGGTGGCCAAGGGGAGAGGGGCGGGCAGAGGTGCAGGGTGCAGAGGATGGCACGCAGGGTGATGTGGCCTGAGTGTGAGAGGGTCCGGCCCACACTCGGAGAGGCCCACAGACTGCTACAGGTCTACAAAGGAAACAGGCACCTTGTGAGAAAGGCTACAGATCCCCACCTGGCGTGGCCAGATGGGGGTGACGAAATGCCAGTCCCAAACAGGTTGCCACTATTCCAATACCTTGTTCCACAAAAGCCTTCTTCTTTATAAGTTTGTCCTCAGCACAACAGTAGAAATCAAAAAGAAAGATGGAATTGATCTGATTCAGGTCCCCCTTACAGGTTTGTTTCCCCCCTGGGGCAAAGGGATTCCATACAGACACTCAGTCTCCTGTCAGCTTTCTCTTCTTCAGACAAGAAAGAGAAGCTGTTTGTTTTGACCTCTGCAGTGTGTCAAACTACGCTTTTTATTCTAAACTTTTACATTATAGAGAAGGGTTATAAGGCGTTTATAAACTCTGCAGACTCTGGCTCACGGCTTAAAGGGCATAAATGTGCTGTGCCACCAATTTTGTGCGATTTAAAAGGGCATATTTTATACTTTACTGTAAAAACACTCGCCAGGTGTGCTGTAAACATGAGTGTTTGAAAGTTTCCTGGCTGGGCCTTCATCCTTTTGGGTTTATTGAGCATTTTATTATTTCTAGCTTATAGTAGAGTTGTGTTTCTGGTTGCATTTAGAGGGAGTGGTGAGTTTGAGAAAACCAGGTTACCTTCCCCAGAAGCTGAGGATCGGGTCCTCCCCCCACCCCCACCGACCCCAGCAGTTCCAAGGTTCCTCCTGCAAATGATTTCAATGAAGGCTTTTGTTCTCCCTTTGCAGGAGGTGGGACATGTTTTCTTCCTTCCCTCACGCCATCCTCAGGGCTTTTAAGTTATTAAGAAATCATCAGCATGTGCATTATTCAAGAGCCATGACAGATCATTCTCCCACGGGCATAGGAAAGAGAGAAAAAGGAGTCTGCTTGGAACCACGTTGGGTGCGTCCAAGAGGTGGGAGACCAGAGCCACCACACAGGCCACCTCCCCACCCTCCCCTCGTCATCGGTGGCAGGGCAGTGGGGGCCCTACATCAGGCCTGAAGCCCAGAGATGGTTCTGCTGGCTGGTGCTGCATCTCAGGCACTTCTGACCTGGCCCTGTCTCTCTCTGCAACTTGCACTGGCCACCGTCAGGAAAAAGAGTGGGTACAGCCCATCACTCGGGAGCAAGTCCCCACCAGCTCACATGAGGGGAAACGTGTATTGCTAGGGCTGCTGTAACAAAGTACCACAAACGGGGGGTGCATTAGAACAATAGAAATTTATCTTCTTGCAGTTCTGGAGGCCAGAAGTCTGAAATCAAGAAGTTTGCAGAGACATGCTCTCCCAAGAGGCACTAGGGAAGGGTCTGTTCCGGGCCTCTCTCCCTGTAGGCTGCTCGTAGCTTCGGCGTATGGACACCTATCTTCTTCGCAACACCTTAGTGTGTTTGTGGCCAAATCCCCCATTTCAATAGGGCACCCAATCACATCAAGGACCCACACTAACAACCACACTTTAACCTGATCCTCTCTTAAAACACTCTATTTCCAAATCAGGTCATATTCTGAGCTATTGGGGTCTAAAGCTTCAACGTGTCCTTTAGCGGTGGGGCACAATTCAACCTGTAACTGTGGACAAATGTTCTGGTTCCCAGAAGTGAGTGGTTGGCTTTCCATGGAGAAAGTCCTTTCAAATAGAGATAAGTCCAAGGGAGTCCAGGCAACATTGCCTGGCAGAGGGGTTGGTTATGAGCTCAGGGTACGGTGCTTGGAACCAGACCAAACTGTAGATCCCAACTTTGCCAGTTCTGGATGAAGCCACCTCTGCGAGCCTCTGCTTTCTCTCCTGCAAACCAGGGCAAGTGACAGTTTACACTTTCATGGGATTTCTGTGAAGGTGAAATGATAAAATATAAGGAAAGCATGGAGTATCAAGGTCCGGGTGTATATTCAAGCTTCAATAAGCGTACTAGCTATTTTCAACCATCAAGTTTTCTACTTACCTGTAGAAAGACCTTCTAGGAGCACAGCCTGTGGTGACTCCTTACAGCATTGTCTAAAATCCAAAAGAGCTATCAAGGCATCCATCCCAGCTCCCTACAGAGGCCCTACAAACAATGACAATCAAATTGGGTAGATTCGCGGATCTTACCTTCCAGACAATCTAGAAATCTATTGTTTCCAAGTTCTTCAAAGTTTGTATTTTCCAAAGAGAGAGGTCTTTTTCTCTTCCTTTAAAAGAAAAAGAAAAGTCATTGTCTGAGTCAATAGATTCCGTGGGTCATGGAAGCAAATTACAAAGCTAATACAATGGATTTGAGAAATTGCTAATGTAATCAGATTTTGAACAGGCTTTGGAAATGGTCCCTATTTCGCCGCACCAAGGGTATTTTTCTAAACCGTTCATTGCTTTCAACAACCCCATTATAAAACCAACTAAAAGTGAGAAAAGCAAATTCAGCAGCAACCTATCTTGTCAGGACAAAGAAACCCTCCTCACCAGGAAGCTGTTTTCAGAAAAATATTCAACACCGAATAAAATCCTATTTGAATTTTGCCACTCAAAGAAATCTCAGAAAGAGAGACTTGTGGAAGAAATCTGGGCAGGGGCTGGGGGAGATGGGGTTGGAAGGAGGTAGAGAGGAGGTAAGGAGAGGGGGGTTACCCAGAAAGCCTTCATTGCTTTCTACCTAGAAAAACAGAAGGGCTCTGCACCTTTCATTGTAGGAAATAAAAATTATGAGATCCCACACCTCTGACTTTTAATATAATTTTTAAACCTCATACTAAAATGTCACTGAAGACTTTACCTGCTCAACTGGTAAAAGAGACACTAAAGTCTAGAAATCCCTGAGGCCTTGCCTAGCACATAGTAAATACTGAACTGATGCAAACTTTTTATCATTTCATATGTAAGGTGATCCATATGTCCTGCTCGCTCTGGAAATTCCAGTTTATACTTGTTGCCTCAACAAAAATATTTATAATGTCTCCTTTCACTTTCAAAAGTGACCCAGTATTGACAAAAAATTAGATGGTCTACTCTATTGATAAGCAACCTTGAGAAAGTCTGAATATCCTACCACATAGGTTTCTTTTTATTCCTGGAAAGAACATCTGAAATTGCATTTAGGATTTTATTGGGGGAAGGACTTGTTTCATTTGATAGTAGACATAAGCATTTTCCATTATGTAATGTCAAACATATGTATTTAGGGTTTTGTGTTTAGGGGTCTTTTTTTATATACATAAATGAACTTTTCCTGAGCAGTTCTATCGACCTACAAATATTTATTGAGTGTCTACTATGTGCAAAACAGCTTTATATCCAGTACCAGCCAATATTCAGAAACATACTTGAAAGCTCTCACTCAACTAAAAAAAAAAAAAAATTATTCTTCCTATGTTCCTAAATTACTTTTGGAAGTCTTTTTAATTTGGAAATATATAAAGCTTTTAAATAGATATGAAAATGAGGCAGTAATCCGGGCTGGAAAAGGCACCAGGCTGGGCATGTGGTGACTTCGGTTCTCTGCCCAGCTGCTAATTAGCCGTGGAATGCTAGAAAGCAGTCTTCCCTTCACTGGGTCCCAGTTTCCTCATCCATAAAATGAGAGAGTCAGATGAGATAATCTCTGAGGCTCCTTTCAGCTCTAAAATTCTATGATCTGATGAACCATCTCTTTTCAATTGATTAAAATGAGTGTTAAGAGATTTCCTAAAGTAAACAAGCCAGGCACGATTCCAATTTGTTTTGTTTTCCCATTTTTCTTTTCATTCAGTTTTTCTATCTCAGCATTTGGGGCAGATACAAAGTGAGTTTTCCTGAATTGTCATTTAGAGATGACACCTGAAAGCTTCGCCATTTAAGATGCCTAACACGTCGCCGTTTTTAACGCGCTCTCAAGGCATTTAGACAACAAATTCAAAAGGAAACAGTCTGCACACAACCTGACTTAGTTTTAACCATGTAGGGAGTCAACCACCTTTTAGTCTATTTTTTAGCTTGTAACTTGGAATGACAAAAAAGCAAAAGGGGAATGATAAAAAGAAATAAATAAATCCTGGTATTCCTACCACCCACTTAGGGGATAGGTCAGCCCAAACCAGCTTAATGTTACCGGTGAGCTAACCCCTTCATGGACGTTCACAGTCTCTCAGCATTAAATGACCTCATTTGTTGGCTCAGTGGTTTAAAAGAAGCCTTCTATTTCCCATGGTTGTACTTCAATATGCTCTAATCCGTAGGGATTACTGTGGTAGAATTTTTCAACCCAGTGTAGCTTTCGGACACAAGTAATTTTCATCAGAGCAAAACTCACAGTCAATTTATGATCAACAAAGATATTAAAATCTTACAGTTATATAGTAGATGCCAAAATCAAACTATCTCAATGACTTAGTTTAAAAAAATTTTTTTCTAAAGTATTTTAACACCGAAAAAAAAAACCAACAAAAAACCAAAAACCTGCAACTCAAACCTTGATGGAATCAAGAAGGAATTTGCATTTTTGATTTTATGTACAGCTGGTGGCCAATGTGTTTATCTTGGTAGGGAAAGGGGGCAGGTGGAGGATAAAAATAGTAGTTAAGATAAAAGAATAATCCCAGTATGAATTTTTTTAAAATAAATGAGAAAAAGTGGATGGCACAATTGAAAAATCTATATACTCTTCAGGGAGCAGGTATGGGAATAGAAGGAGGAATATCATGCCTTCAGTGGAAGAGCGAAGTGAAGGTGTCATCAAAGCCCAACACTCATTAGAAGTGGCCCATCAGCTTCCCTCCTAATGTCTGGTTAAAAATTTAAGGATCTTTTGTGGGTACTATTATATGCCAATTGTGTGTCAGGCAGCACTGCCTACACAATTTAAGGGACCTCGAAACTGGAGGGTATTATGCTGAGTGAAATAAGTCAATCGAAGAAGGACAAACATTATATGGTCTCATTCATTTGGGGAATATAAATAATAGTGAAAGGGAATAGAAGGGAAGGGAGAAGAAATTGGTAGGAAATATCAGAAAGGGAGACAGAACATGAAGACTCCTGACTCTGCGAAACGAACTAGGGGTGGTGGAAGGGGAGGAGGGCAGGGGGTGGGGGTGAATGGGTGACGGGCACTGAGGGGGCACGTGATGGGATGAGCACTGGGTGTTATTCTGTATGTTGGCAAATTGAACACCAATAAAAAATAAATTTATTATTAAAAAAAAGGGACCTCGAGCAAATTGAAAACGTGAGGCCCCTTGTTCACTACTTATGAACAATTTCAAAATGGCAACTGCAGAACATTAAGCCAAGGACAAGATCCTGCGCAACCGCATAGTTCACATACTCATAGAGCCCACCCTGGTGCCAACTTCTCCACACCCACACTGGCTTCCATCATCTCACCAAATTGCACAATAATCCAGGAGGTGTGTGCCCCTATCCAGGCTGTAGATGAAGCCATTGAAAGTGAGGGAGGGCTTTCACTCAATCAGCTTGTGAGAGCTCAGATCCCCTGCCAGGAGACCTAGAGCTTTCCATCATCCCAGCCACACTTAGTGCTCCACGATATGCAAAGGTCAGTAAAACATGCAATTTTTTGCAATTCCTGAACTTCTAGTCCTCCAAAGATCCAGGCTTCAATCAGGTAAGTCCCCTGAGCATGCCATAGCTCGTCTATTTGTGCTTAACTCATAGGTTTTGCCACATAATTATCAGCTAAATGAGTGAGTAGATTAGCATGGCGTTCATCACAATAATAATATATTTTGGTAGATCATTTTTTCCATTTTTAAAAGCACCATCATATAATTTTCTTCTAGAATTTTTTGTTGCTGGGTATTTTAAGTTATTCTTATGATTTATAAATCCCCGATAATCTGAGCCTAATATAGGACAAGACAAACACCTACCCATACTCATTCAAAACTCTTTGCCAAGCACTGAGATAACTAAAAATAAACATACATAAACATACACATAAATGCAGTTCATTCCTTTCAAGACTTTACCATCTAATAAGATTTCCAGGATACTTTTTGAAGGTGAGTAAAAGGTATTTGGAAGGAAGACTGTGGACGAAACTTCAGAAGTAGGAATGACGTTTGCAAAGGTCCACATTCATTAATTGGCAAGGCATGGAGAAAGAATGCCTGTGTGGAATGGTGGGAGAGGAGGATGAAGAAGACAGGAGCAGACTGTCACAGGGTCTTGAGTACAAAGCCCAGGATGCTGGCTTTCTCCTAAAAGCTCTGAGGAATCATCCTAGGAGCCAAATGGTGTTCCCATGACCAAAGGTATGGCTCTCAGTCAGGGAACACTTAGAAACGCAAATCCTAGGCTTTGTAACTGAAAACTAGTCCCAATCTTCCCAGCCCCATTCATCCTCAGTCCTCCATCATAGTTATTCCACAGTCCAAAGGTTCCTGAGACTAAGAAGGACCAGACTTCATAGAATTCTTATAAGAATTGACGTCGTAGGAGATCCCTAGGTGGCTCAGCAGTTTAGCACCTGCCTTTGGCTCAGGCGTGATCCTGGAGTCCAGGGATCGAGTCCCACATAGGGCTCCCGGCATGGAGCCTGCTTCTCCCTCCTCCTGTGTCTCTGCCTCTCTCTCTCTCTCTATGTCTATCACAAATAAATAAATAAATAAATAAATAAATAAATAAATAAATAAATAAATCTTTAAAAAAAGAATTAACGTCGTACCTGAATGGCCACCCATAACCCCTGGAACGTTAATGCCAGCCTCTCCACAAAGTTATAGGCAGACGATCATGATGGAGGATCTTCAGGTCTCAAAGGAAGGATCCAGTCTCCAAAGCCAGAGTAATTTCTGCGGCCACTCTGAAGAATTAATGAACCTCTGAATCACCTTCTTAGAACTCAATCCAAGTCCTTCCAATTTATCCTATCATCTGTTTCTCATCCCTAACCTCGCACTATCTTGCTGTCGCCACCTTAATTCAGGACTTTGTTTTGGACAACTGTGCCAGCATCCTGCCTGACCTCCAGCCTTCTCAAAGTCACCCTGTGCCCAGCTGCCTAAATAATATACAGAAGATAAAAATCCCTACTCCAGAGCCTCCCCATCCTCTACTTGATGAAGTCCAAGCCCACCGCCATGGCATGTAAGACCACGCGTACCTACCTCCCGGCCTGGGCAGCATCTCCCAAACCTCCCATCTGGATTCCGACATGACTTGCAACTGCCTCTGACTCAACCTTAAAGAGCTGATTTGGTTGCCATCGCAACCAGAAAACCACCCTTTACTCCCCCAGCCCCAGTGATGGGTGTCCCTCCCCTCTGCTCCCGTAAACACTCTTCACATACATCTTTTTAGATTATATCAATATCATTTAGGTACCTATCTCCCCCTTGGGCTGCAACTTCTTTGAGGACTCTACTATATCTTATTTATCTCAAGAGTTAACAGACAGCCTATACCCACTGGTGTGTATGTGTACATATGTCAGGGCTTTCCAAGTTGGGGTTCCCAAGATGGAAAGAAAGAACCTAGGAAGGATAGGTAGAAGGAATAAATGTTAAAAGGCCATAAGGGGCCATGGAAGAAATAACTTCCTTTTTTTATTCCCTCCTGCTGCTAAGATCTAGGACACTTCCTACTTAATAAATATATCCCAGTGACATCCATGGGAAAGGAAAAGGAGGTGATCCTTCTATTGGATCCCCTACAGAACAGGGCTTCAACATAATCACCAGCCCCTCGTGAACATCTAAGAGCATTAGGAGCTCTTCAATCCCCCTGGACAAGATAAGCCATGTGAGGCAGCTTTATTAAGACAAAATTGATAAGGTATCGGCAGCCCTAATGCTCTTTCCTTTCTGTCCCTAACAAAGTTGTTAAAAGGCAACCATCCATTCTGAGATGGTAAGAAAGTCTCACTTGAGATGGCAAGACAGCCAGGAAGGTAAACCTTTTTTTTTTTTTTTTTTTAAATCTTTCTCAAGTATAGCTCAGGACTAATTTGAGGACGAGAAACGATTCCAGTGCCTTGTAAATTGCGATCCACATTGCAACTCCTAGCAGCCACAGTTCAGCACAGTTAGAAGTCAATTAAGGGAGGCCCCAGATTAAGACATCATGGAGACTGAATTATCTCACGCCAGCAGGAAGGAGTCGTTTCTTCAGTTCAGGTTCATGGTCTTTGGAGCAGAAGTGGTTTTGAAGAGGAAAGAAAACACAGGCAACTATGGTCTGTTACTTTCTGCAAGACAAGGAAATAGAGAAGATTCCAACCTAAATATGTAGCTGGGCTTTTCAAAAGTCTTTAACTAATGAATTTATTTTTTAAAACACTTCGAGTACAAATTTTAGGCCTGTAGGTTCATTGGGAACAGCTAAAAATACCAAAACATGGAATAAACCACAACATCCCACAGTTCCCTCCATATGTTTTATTTTCTTTCCCTGTTTATGGGATAAAATAGGTGAAATAAAAGTAAAAGTTTAATTACAAGAAATAAAGTGTCAGCAGTGAAGTTCACAGCCAATTTCTGTACTTGGAGTCATGTAGCATGTTTCCATGATATGATTGTAGGTTTTTGATTGTGCAATAAAATAATTCCAACAATAAAAACCATTAGTACGCAGGTGTTCTACAATTTTCTTAGGGAGTTGTGCAGGAGCTGGCATGCATTTGATAAATGCACTCCCAAACCCCAAACTCCTATGCAGAGACATGTGGCTTCACGCGGAAAAGCCTTTTGCACACCTGCAGTAATCAAGCAAAAACATAATGGGAGGCGAGGGGATTGGGGGACACATACCCTTCTGTCTTCAGATGAATATTGAAGTATTAATGAGGCCTCATACACAGAAAGGCAGTGTTGTCATTTGCTGACTTTGCCCACCCACATTTCTAGTAACTGTCACTTTAGAGATTCGTGGGTGATCTTTAAATGGGCACGAAGGGGACTAAGCATATTTTGACCTTGATGCAAAATTAAAAGTCACAATATGGCTTTGAAAAGTAACTCTGCTGTTCTTATAGCGAAGAGATATTCAGTTAGTTGGCCAACAAACATTTGCTGAACAAGTTTCTCATGATGAGCTCCCCCGTAATGTCTCTCCCTCATATAAGAGCCTCTCCCACCTCTCAGCTCATTCTTGCATTATCTCTGGAGGGTCACTCCGCGAGGAGCTAAAATTAGGTCATAGCAGCCTATCTAAGGCAACTCTGAGTGGAAGGATCCAAAGGTGAGCCTAAGCCAGCATCTGCACAAATCACTGACAGCGCAAGCCAGGAATACTTAATAGCAATGCCAGTTCAAAGGGACGAGTGAGGAGATTGTAAATGGGAAACAAAGCCAGAGGTCAGGATCCAGGAGGAAACAGGAGCAGAGCAGAATCAGATCAGGAAGGAAGCAAGAGGATTCCAGGCAATTGTTCTGACTCTCACTGGCCTGCTTTCAACTCATCTGCTTTGGTTATTAGGTCCAGCAATGTCCATGGGCATTAGCGCCAAGATTCAGTTTGGGCCAACATTCCCCAATTTTAGTTGTTTTCTTTTTCTCTTTATATTGTCACCTCTTTAAGCGATGGATACTTCTTTTTTGCCCATGGAGAGTCTAACAAAAATAGATTTAAAAAAAATCTAGTTTCCCCCTGATCCTGAAGACCAATGGTTAAAGACTAAACCCCTCCCCCCTTCAGGGGCATAAAGGAGGCAGAGGGGAGCAGTAAACCCTATGACATACCTAAACCAGCCTAAACTTTTTCTTCTGATGTTCTTTTACTTTTAAACTCTGTATTTCCAAACAAAGGGATAATAGCTTCAAGCACATAAAAAGGATTCACATGGTGTCAATCTGTACCCAGCCCTGTGCTGTGTTTTAGAAGTCACAAAAATTGTAGGATGCTGTTACTGCTCTCAAGGTTTCTACAATCTCAGTAGAAAGACAGAAGACTTCTATATGAAGCCACAAAATTGGATTTTGCTAGGTAATGAATCACCTCGAAACCGGCTTGAAATAATCATTTATTTTTCTCTCAATTCTGTGGATTGTAGACTTGGGTTGGGCTCAACTGAGACATCTTTATCTTTAACCTACGTCGTATCTGATGAGCCCACTCCTATACCTGAGGCCTCCTCTGGGACAGCTGGCAAGTTTGGGGTGGCTAGGCCTCTTGCTCCACAGGAAGAGGAAGGCAGGCTTGTTCAGCATAGCCATGTTCCAAGAAAGCAAGTACGGAGGTCGCAAGGTCTCTGGAGGCTGAAATTCGGTTTGCACATTGTCATTTCTGCCACATGTCTTAGCTGAATGAGGTTATGAGCCAGCCACAACTCAAGAGGGAGAGAAATCCACTCCATCTCTTCATGGGACAAACTGCGAAAGATTTGTGGCCATATTTGATCTACCGCGATCACCCACCAGCTGTAATTATTTGTATTTCTCCTACATGTCAAGTGAATTCACCCACTTCCAAGATGGCTGAAAAATATCGTGTAACTGTGTCACAGACTCAGAGTCCAGTAGCTTCGGAAGTGTACCCAGATGTGGATGGTCTAGATGTGGATGATGAGGTCTCTTACGTAGGTACAGCTTCTTGCATCTGGCCCCTCTTAATCCAGAAATTTGTGAACTAAGCAAATGTATTTATTTGCTCCTTCTGCCCACATACCCAACGCATAATGGTGAGGTAGCGATAAGATAATCATAATAAATATTTCCATTCAAACACAGGAGAAATGGGAAGCAAATAGGAGTCATTGGTCCATAGTAATTCAGGAATCCAGTCATATACCTATTACTTTAAGAAATAGACATTATTGGGGATCCCTGGGGGCTCAGTGGTTTAGCGCCTGCCTTCGGCTCAGGGCGTCATCCTGGAGACCCGGGATCAAGTCTCACATCAGGCTCCCTGCATGGAGCCTGCTCCTCCCTTTGCCTGTGTCTCTGCCTCTGTGTGTGTGTGTGTGTGTGTGTGTGTCTAATGAATAAATAAAAAAAATCTTAAAAGAAAAAAGAAATAGACATTATTTACAGATAAATAGCTTTTCTCATACTGCTTCCTACTCAAAGGAATTTTTAAAAATATTTTATTTATGTATTTACTTGAGAGTGAGAGAGAGAGAGAGAGAGCACAGGAGCATGACCGGGAGCAGAGGCTGAGGGAGAGGAAGAAGCAGACTCCCCGCTGAGCAGGAGGCCCAACGCTGGGCTCCATCCCAGAACCCTGGGATCATGACCTGGGCCAAAGGCAGACACTTAACCAACTGAGCCACCCAGGTGCCCCGGAAACGTAATTTATTTTCGAATTTAGAAAGTCTAGAGGTGCTCTATCTTTCCTCTACTTTCTGCTTGCAGACTGAGTTGTCTTTAGTTCCTCCCTTTCTTATATATTTTCAACACTCTGCCTGAAAATTTTCTTAATCAGATCCACAAGCTTATTAATTACATTTTCGAACTTCTGAGTTACCACATGCAGTATCTTTGCCAATTATTTCGAAATGAAACCAGCGCCGCATGTTTCAGATTTCTTGTGATGGCAACATCGCGTTTCTCAGCACCAATTTCTGTTTAAGGTAGCCTTTGCTGTACAACAAACCACCTCAAAAATTAGTGGCTTAGAACATTTATTTGGTCATAGTCCTGTAGGTCAACAATTTGTGTTGGATCCAACGGCATGATGATCTGGCAATCGTCATTGCTGAGTATGTAACCTGTCAACAGTGGAGATCAACACTGAGCGCCTGATATGGCACCATTTCCTGGTGAAACTGCCAGCACCTAATAGCAGGTTGATTACACTGGACTGCTTCCATGTGGTCCTCCACGCCTTCCCATTAGAGGCAGCACTCTGTTCTCATGGAATTGATAACCCCAAATATGGATTCGCCTTCATTTCCCACAACTGCCATCCGTGAACTTGCAGAATGCCTTATTTATCATCATCCTACTCTACACAATGCTGCTCTTGATAGAGAATTGATTTTGCAGCAAATGAAGTGGGTCGTGGGCTTCTGCTCATGGAATTCTCTGGACTTAACCATGGTCCTTCCCTTTCTGAGGTTTGACGGAACTGTAGAAAGGCCTTAAAGACGCAGTTAGGGTTTCGGTGGAGTACCACCCTTTTGTGACACTCCCCGAGATTCACTAAAAGCCAGATTAGTGACTAATATCTCATTCTGTTTCTTCCATAGATAGGATGCAGGAGCCTGAGAATCAAAGGATAGAAATGGAAGTGGTTCCTCTCCTATTACCCCTAACGTCTACTAGTCAACGTTTTGCTTCCTAGCCTCACCATGTTGGGCCCTGCTGGTTTAGAATTTCCTGTTGCTAAGGAATAATGCTTCCAGGGGTGTGTGTGTGTGTGTGTGTGTGTGTGTGTGTGCATATACACACACACACACACGCACGCAGATTTCATTAAACTGGAAGCTGAGATGACCACCTGGCCACACAGGCTCTTCACATGAGGAAACCAATCGTCAAAGAAGGAGCTTCCTTTATTGGTTGGGGTTATTGAGTCTATCAAAAAGAAACTGGTTTACTACTTGATAGGTTTTCTTCCTCCCACCAACCAATTCTGACACCACTGTGTGTCCTACGATCCAATTCAATTACAACACTATCTGAGTTAGTGTCAGACTCCACAGGTTTAAGGGCTCAGTCCATTTCAGATGCCGATTTCAAGTATTGGTTCCTTGGGTTACCCATGCTTCTAACTCAATTACAAAGTTGGGAGTTCCCATAAACCACCCCCCCTCAGTTTTAATAATTTATCACAATGACTCATAGAACTCAGGAAAATTCAATACTTTCAATTACAGTTTATTATGAAAGATACAAATAAAAGCTAGATGGAAAGGCACATAAGGCAGTGTCCAGAAGGATCCCAAATGCAGGCACCCTATGGAGTTGGGATGCGCTACCCTACCTGCGCCTGTATGTGTGCTTCAACACAGAAGCTCCCCAAATCCCATCAATTAAGAGTTTTTCACAGGAGGCATCATTACACAGGGGTAACTGATTCAATTGTTGACCATTGGTGATTAATTCAACCGCCATCCGCTCACCCTTCCCTAGAGGTTGGGGGTGAGTCTGAAAATTTCTGCTCTAATCACACGGTTGTTTCCTCTGATCACCAGCCCCTATCCTGAAGCCTTTTAGGGGGCTACCAAGAGTCCCCTTGTTAGAACAAATGACATCTTATCACCCTTATCCATCAGGAAATCCCAAGGGTTTTAGGAGCTCTGTGCCAGGAACCAGGAACAAAACCCAAATATTTTTCTTATTCTACACAGTACC